>NC_140776.1:67273344-68473344 GCF_044657685.1 Stegodyphus dumicola
ATGTTTGTAAAAAACAATATATAAATTTTTAGGAAAATTTTGCATGTTTTCTATTTGGGTAATAATACTTTTAAGTTAGGAACATTTTCTATACTGAATATATATGTCTTACGAAATTCTTTGGAAAAAGCGAAAAGTAAATAATCATTTCGATACTTCTCTAGAAGTCAAGTGTTATAAATGAACAACGATTTAAAAATTAACCAAGAGCACAACGAAGTACATATATAAATTATTTTGCTAATCGTTATGAACTTTTAAGTAGGATATGTCCAGAATCTTCAAATTAATAATGAAACGTTCAATTAACCCTTGAGATTTTACTAAAGAAGTCTCTGTAATAGTAAAAATGCTGGTTAAAATTGTGCTAACCGAAGGGAAAAAATCCCTTTTTCAAATATTCACATGATATGTAATAAAAATGAAAGCATGGCTCCGGTTCAGCAATGCAATGCAAGTTGTTAAATAAAAAAAATTTCTAAACTGAGGTTTTTTTGTCACGTACGAAATGTATTGAAATAGCGAAAATTAGTAATTCATTAGCAGTGGAGTAGGAAACAAATTTTCAAAGATGATACTGTGGTATGAAAATTAATCAAAAAGTATAACACGTAAACATTTTTCTTCGCAATAAGTTATGAATGTTTTCGTTTCAGTAGAATGAAGTTAGAAAGTACAAATTTGGTAATGAAACACTCATTTCAGCCTTTAAGATTTTATTAAAAGATTCAATAAACCATTCGCTTGAAATGTATGCAGTAAGTTAAAATATAACTCATCAATACAATATATTAGGTATGTAAGGTTAATTGTTTATTTCGAATATGACAAAGCATAAACTTTTTGAGTCAGAGAGAAACCATGTTTACAAAACAATGGTTCTTGTTTTCCCTAGTAATTTAAATCAAGCGTTGATGTTTCTTAAGAAGATGAGATATTTTTTAGACATGCTTCTAATGAAATTAGTAATATAAAACTTCTTTTAAGAAATAGTCTTTACGAGAAAATCTAAGACAATGCAAGTCAGTGATCGTGGGTGACTTAGAGAAAATATTCGAAGTCCGTATGAGCTGAGTTAAAAGTCTCCATTATCTACATTCAATACATCTAAGTCAATACATCTAAGTCATCTAACATCATACATCATACATCTAACATCTAACAGAATACATCTAAGTCAGAGAAAATTAATCTATTCCTATAATATACTAAGATAAAAATTCCATTTCTTTTCTTAATTTCTGGTTCAGCATGGTAGTGTTGTTAAATCTTCTAAATGTGTAACACAATTATTAAATCAAATAATATAACTATTTAGTAAAACTTTGTTCTCAAGTCTTTACGAAGCGTTGTAAACGATAAATAGGAAAGTATTTGAAAACTCGATGATTTGCAGTGGGCAGTAATGTAAAAGTGGTAACCTTCAAAGTGTTCAAAAGGTTATCGAAAAGGTACTCCACAAAAACTGTTTATAAAAAAGCGAACACATCACAGCCACCCACAAATAACTTCTGTCAAAACTGAAAATTCTATACTCTAAATTGACTGTGAAAGCAGGAAAAGAAACATTAGGGGTTTGAAATGAAGGTACTCATGAAAACTTTCCGGAATGAAATGTACAGTATTTCAGGAAATATTCATTTAACTTGTTTGCAGTTTTGTTAAATCATATGTAATGAGCGTATGTGAGACGCGAAATGCATTCGTATGCGAAAAAATAACAAACATTTAACTATGTGACAATGAATCAAATTTCATTGGAAATCTAATGGCATGAAAAGTAGTACAATATATCTGTATGGAAAATCTTGATGATAATTTCTGAGTGTGTTTTTTCCGAATTAAAAAATAGTTAAAGGCTCCTAGGTTAGTAATAAACTACTAAATTCGGTCAATTTTCATCAAAAAACGCCGTAAGAAGTTCTCCGTACTGGTAAAATATTACTTAAATTCTCTAGCTTTGTGACTTCCCTCAAACATTGGCAAGACCAACGGCTGTCTGGTCAATACAAGATAACTATGTGTTTAATAGGTTACTTCAAAGCTATGAAAGAAATTACAGTTGGGTAAAAATATGGACATTTTCAAGAAAAAAATGTTCTCTTATGTCCTTTTGGTATTAAAATTATGAACAAAATGCAAAAATTTAGTAAATACGTAGATAAATCTCAAGAAAAATGGTAAATTAACATGAAATGTTTACTTAAAGTCTATGTAAAGTTGAAAAACAGTAATGGTAATACATTTGAAAAATAGTTCATATACAGTGCATTAAAATTTTGCACCCGATCTATGAATTCATGAAAATCAGCCCAAAAAAGTCATTTATCGCGTTCGCTTGCTTGCAGTATATTCTCTTTTCGTTTTAATCTTTTTGCTTTTGAGTTGTATTATTTCTGAAGTTGTAATATTTCTGAATCTGAAGCTTTAAAACACAAAATCACTCTGATTTATCAACTTGCGTCTAAATGTAAAGTACAGTCAACCAAATGGAAGAGTTTAGCATAAGTAAATGTACTACAGACAAAATAAAATTAAAAATTCATCATTATTTTTCACGCTCTGTCCATGAAACTAGTCCTGACTTATCCCATTCGGAACATTTTCAGAAAAAATATTCGTTTCTTGTTCATGTTTTTGCATACTCAGATACTAATTTTGTTGGAAATAGGGCATTTTCTTATTTCATTTTATATTTCACTGTTAAAGTCTGGCTTGGGGAAAATTGTTTTCCTTGGAAATGGCATCCTTGTCCTATATATCTGCGACCATTCTAATAAATTACATTACTAACAAGTGAAAATCCCTAGTTATACAGGAATTATCTTGAATGTTTCCTTAATCTGAAATGCAAAATGTAACCCATGTGCAAAAATAGAGCAAGTTTATCTTAAAAAGTTCTCCACGAATACATCTTTTTCTGTATTTATCACTCAAGTTCATTGTGTACCTCTCTTTTATCTAATTTGTGAAGTATTCCTGTTTGAATACTAACATTTGAATTTGTTTAACTGATTTTAAAGTACGTGTATATTTTGGTCAATGCGTGGGGAAAAGAGGAACTGTCGCACTCAGTGTTCTAAGCATTCCATACTGCATTGTTCTTAAGAGTACAGTCAGTTAAAAGAGAAATGTGTTTCGTACACTGCGAACATTTTATTTACTTATTATGTGTCATGCTCATGATAAAAATAAAAATGTTATACATGTGCGCAGGACTGTGTGGTTCCAATGTTTAGTTAAAATAATGCTTTTCAAAAAGTGTGGTCTTTCTTATGACATATTCAAAATGCGTTAAAATTTTTAAAGTTGGTGACTATAGTAGATCCTTATATGTACTTTCTGTCATTATTACCTATTTTGTATAATTATTTGTGTGTAATTTTATTTATTATCTATGAGAAGTTAAATGTCAAAAAAGCTGTAAAAGTTCATTATTAAGCAATGTCAGTTTGAAATTTCTATCTTAAAATTATTTGTGTTAGGTCTTTTATGTTAATTACTATGTTAGATCATTATTTGTAACTCTGCTCAATATTTCGTGTAATGTATCACAACTATGTAGGAGTCATTTATCAGGTATGATAAATTAAATTTCGTTCTCAAAAGGCTGTAAGAGTTCAGTGCTAAATAAATTATTGACAATGTGAAATATGGGTCTTTTTCAGTTAAGTTACAATAAATACGTTAAAAATATTCCAAGTTAACAAATTTTTATATTCCAAATTGGGGAAAAGGCGATAAAGTTTCATTTCCATGGCTGAATATTAATTCCATGTGTATTATAGACATTAAGTTCTCCTTCACAAAATGTGACTATAATTCAAATTTAAAATAATACGACACAATGTGGATATTCTTCTCTGTAGTTAAAATATAATTCAATCTTCTGTACCTTGTTAAGAGAGTTAGGCTGTGATAAGTTGAAATAGAGTAGTGTTTATAAAGTTCTGCGGTAAATGGTGGAATCATATAAGAATCCGAGTGACGTTTTCACATGAAGGAAAAAATCAAGGTTTCAGTGTATGTTTGGTGATTTAAGTAGGATATGTGCAAGAAAATACAAGATATTTTTGTAAAATATTTCAAAGAGTTAGCAAAATTTGTGTTAGTAGTATAAATGAATCTTACTGAATAAAAGGGAGTGTTCTGAATATATATGTATAAATGTCTGTAGAGTAAAATAAGAAGAAATGAAGTGCTATTGGTATGTATCTAAACTTAAATGGGTAGAAATGTTCCATGCATTGGTTTGAGTGGCTTTATACCATGAAAATTTATTGCTCCTTATAAGATTTATTTAAAGTCAGTAGGTCTTACAATAAAGAAACATGTGTAAGTCTGTATTTATTATGGGGAAAAGGAATCAGAAATACAACATGAATATGTTTTATAAGTTAAATATAAGGGTAAATGTGTAAATGGAAAGTGTAAAAATTACATTAGTCAGACATAGTTTGGTGAATCCTTTGAATAAATGTAAGACGTGTAAAAGGGAATCAACAAAGTTTTGTATAGTTAGTAAAATACATTAGAAGAAAAAGTTCTGAGTATCTCCAACTTAGTAGTAAAAAGTAAGAAATGTAGTATTCCAGTTAAACTATATAGAAAGAGCATTGTGTATATTGGCTTAATGTTACAGAAAATATTATCTAGTGAAGTTATATGCATGTAAATTCCAGCTTAAAATTTCAAAGACGGAGAAATGTAGGTAAGTTTACTTTTGGAGAAATGGAAGTGTGACATGATGTTGTATTTAAAACAAGGGGGGGGGGAAATAATTAAGGGTAAAATAAAAATGTAACAAAAAAAAATTAAGGGAAAAAAATAAAATTTACTTTTGGAAGTAAAATGCATAAGGGAAAAAACAAAACTGCATTTGTGTAAACAAAAAAATCAAAAAATTAAAATTATGAAACTAAATATTACTTTTGTAAAAAATTAAGTTAAAAATGTAGTAACACCTTTTTTTTAAATAAAAAGCGGAAAGGAAAAATTAAATTTGTAAAAATAAATATTACTTTTGTAAAACCAAAAAAAGTTTAAACAAAAAAATTAAAATAAAGTAAAGTAAAAATACGAAAAGGAATAAATTTTGGAGAAAAAACTTTTGCAAAATAAAAAAGTGAAAAGGAAAATTTCAATTCGTAAATAAAAATATTACTTTTGTAAAATAAAAAAAAATGTTAAACAAAAAATTAAAATAAAGTAAAGTAAAAATACGAAAAGGAAAAAAATTTGGAAAAAAAAAAAAAAACTTTTGCAAAATAAAAAAGTGGAAAGGAAAAATTCAATTCGTAAAAATAAATATTACTTTTGTAAAACCAAAAAGAAAATTAAATATAAAAAAATAAACTTTGCAAGATAAAAAGTAAAAAGAAAATTAAGTTCACTTTTGTGGAAGTAAAACGTCAATTTGCGAAAGTTAAAAATAAAATTTATGTTTGGGAAAGGGAAAAAAATGAAATCAAAAATTAATAAATTAACTAAAATATAGTAAGAATAAGATGAAAAATGAAAACAAAAATATCTTAATAATAAAAAAAAATTAAACTGTGGGAAAATCTTACATTTAAAACAGCAATGAATAAAGTAATGATTAAGAAGCCAAAAGAAATCCTAGCCGTCGTGTAAAAACAAATGAAGCGCATGCTCAGACTTTCAGCCTTATGTCATCAATGGTGCAAAAAGTCGAAGGGCCAAAGAGGGTTTCAAATAACAAGTCTGATAAGAGGAACGGGTAGCCGAGCGGTAAAGCGCTAGACTCCCAACCCAGAGATAGCGAGTTCGAATCTCAGCCGTGGTGTTACTTTTAAAATTCAGGGAAAATAATATTAATTTCCACACAAATTCATTAAAAGTAATTAATTAAATAATGACGTACTAAATAATTAAGATACTTATTAAAAAGAGTAAATAAGTAAAATTAATGACATACAAAATAGTATTAATATTAATCAAATATCAAACTAATATTAATCACGTGTCAAATAATTAAAAATAATAAATTAAAAGAGATGTCATTCCAAACACGTGGTTCAAGAGTTCGTTGCCACAAAACCTAAAAATATATGTTCGTTGCCCCAAAAAATAAAAACTTTGAGACATAAAATCGTTGCCACAGAATCAAAACGAAACTTTGAGGATATCATTCCGTCTACGTCATTCCTTCCATCTACGTCATTTCCGGTTGTCACGTGATTCAAGATGGCGACGACCACGCCCCTTTTCTGTGACGTCACTTCCGCCTACCGAGTACCTCCGGTTACTACTCATATGTACGACGATAACGAGATGGCGATTTAAATTCCACGATTCCTATACATTTTCTGAATTCACTTCTTTTAAACCTAATTTATGTCTACTGACTATATTTTTATCAGTCGTGATCAGTAAGTGATATACCAAAAATAATCGGTTGCGTAATGAAACAGAAATAAATTCTTTCCGGATCAGAGTACCGTATTCACTGATGTCACTCGCTACAATGACTCTCGGATATTTTCAATTACATTTCTTTCAGAATTGGGCTAGGGCCCACCAGCGGCCGAGCGGTAAAGTCGCTGAACACTGGTAGTTCTGTCCGAGGTTCGAATCCCGCGAACGGGCTGGCTGCATGGGCGTTTTCGTGGTTTTCCCCATATGTGACGTGTATACGAGCCAGTTTCCCTTAGAAAGTCCTCCACGAAGGCATCCCTCCTCTTAGGCAGATAGCCCTAGTGTGCTTTGCCATAATTAAATACACCAACACCAACACCAGAATTGGGCTAGTGAAATTCGGTTGCCACTCTTAATAACTTGTAATGTTTGTTCAAAAGTCAGTTTCAGGTAACTCAACTCAAACGCTGCAATGAAAATGAAAACCACAGTTTACAGAAGAAGTGTTGTGTTAGAACGCAAGAATATAATTTTAACAGTCTCACACAAGTCATTTATCACTGGAGGATGATAAAAGGCATTTTTTAAAAGCAATAAAATTTTAGAACTCGGATTATTTTGTTCACAGTATCCTTTCTCTGAAGTACAGAAATAGGTTTTGTACCAAACTTCAAAAATTATTTCTTTGTTTTACTCATTTTTGTTTGAATGCTAGAAGACTGACAGCGATTTATTTGCTAAAGGCAAACAAGCAGATGCTTGAGATCAAATATATAAATAGGAAAATATACGTTTTTTAATTATAATCATGCCACTAGAGCGGTTATCCTATTTGAGTTTAGCTCAAACTTGTTTTGGAATACTTGTGTATAAAGAGGGGCTTTTCTCACAAGCACTCTACTTTTGGTCGAATTAAACTCTCTGCGAGAAATGATTAACTATCTCTCAGTTTCATCTATAAATAAAAAACAAAATGAAAGAAAATTACATTCTGTCAGTTGTGAGTAACTTTATATTATGAATATGCATTACTGAAAAGAGAAATACGGATCAAATATATTGGTGTTCTGTAGCAGAGGATAAACTTTTTTTTTTTTTTTCATCTAAGAATTTGCATCATATATTGAGAACCAATTTCTACTGTAATGGATCCCAAACTTTTAAATAATTTTTATAGTTACAAATACATTTCGAACCACCATCTGCCTTACATTTCATATTGCAGTGTTGTTTAAAGATTTAACTATTTTATCCAAAAGAAACGGAATATTAAGTAACATAAATTATTAATTAGCCGTTAGAATACAAGAAAATAGTTAATTTTAATGAAAATTTATTAAATGAGTAATAATTTAAGAAAACAAAATTCTATTCCCTGTTTCAAAGATTTTTAAAAAAAAATTTCTATCTCATTGATAAAAAATGCATAATTTGCTGTGTGATTAACGATCTATATATTTATTAAAAATAATATAAATTAATATTTTACTGTTGTAATTAATAAATTTGTTTAAATAACTTTCAAGCAGCTGTGAAAAGTTTACTGAAATAGTTTTCCTTCCCTTCTAGGTTCAAAAATTATTTTGCTTTCTTTTACATTTTAAATTCTCTCCTTATGCATAATAAAATTTCGTTTCAAAGAACACGATGAACTTAAAAAATATCATAAATTGCTGAGCCAGACTTAAAACAACAAAACCTTCCGTATTCCTCTTCTTCATTTCCAATAACCAGTATTTGATGGTCGCTGGAGATACCCTGTATCCAACGGTCACTTCACTGACTCATCAAGGAGACTTAGGATGCCCCATAAAGGATGTTCCAACCTCAAGAGAAGGAGGTAGAGGGCACAAAAAAGATCCTTAGTCGGAAATCAAACTTACATCATCATCGGTATCAGGACGGCCGTCAGTGTCAGCTAAGGCAGTTCCAAACTTTGTTAAGCAGATGTATCTAAGTAATACCAGTATTGCTAGACAAAAAGTGTGCATTGCATTATTTATTTATGGTACAGCTTGAGGGTATCTTTCTAATTCCATTCTAATTTTGATAGAACACATTCACAACGATTTTGTATTAATTACAATTCCCAAACAACATTTCAGTTAGTCAAATAAGGTAAAACAAGCAAACCCCAATCAGAAATACTCTGTTTGAAGAAGACTTCAAAGACTGATTTTCAAAGTCTAGTTATGATACAAACATTTTAAGAAAATTTCCGTACAGAATTAAGTCTTTTAAGAGAATTCAAACCCAACATGATAATGACGCTGTTCCGAAATTTAATTCCAAAAATTAATGATAAATCATTGTAACTTTCGACGCATGATCTCAAAATTCGGGCCATAAAATATCTCATCATATTCCATCATAGATGTGTATTTGGAGAAATTAGATTTTCAAAGAATTCTGTCATTACAGAATGATTATGATCATCTTATTCGCATACATACATACATATCGGAATGAGCATGAGTATCAATTAGGATAAAAAAATAAAAAATAAATAAATGAGTATCAATTAGGATAAAAAAATTTTAAAAAAAGAGTCACAGATAATGCTATGATTAATTAGCTGTGATAACGCTACGATTAACGAGCTAATTACTTTATTTTGAATCTGTAATGTATACTAATCGCAATAAAAATATTCATAAAATCAAAAACCAAATGATTGCTGCATAAAAAGTCTCCTAATCATTATTGCTGCATAAAAAGGTTCATAAGCAATTTTAATCTATTGAAATAATGCTACAGATGTTCGTTAAAGTTGTTAACTGGATGCCTAACTATTTTGGGAAATATATTTTATTCCTCTTCAGTAGTCTAGTTTATTATTACAAATTTTTAGTAAAATAATTCTTGTCTCATTATCGTTCATATTTCATGTTCCTGCTTGTTTAAAACAGACAGCGAAGTTAGATTAAACGAAGTTCATTAATCATGGGCAAAGAACTCGAGTTAAATTTCTTTTGTAAAAAATACACCTTTCGTATGTAACTTTAGAATATCTAGTTCGAACAAAACAGAAAATAACGTAATCTCATATAGAATTTCGAGGTAGAGTTCGAGAATAAAAAGTCGAAATCGAAATTACCAATCTTCTTCATCTCTGCAACTTTAACTGAATCTTTGTAAAAAGTAAGATGACAGCCACATTCTGCGAATAAAAAAAAATTTAAAAAAAAAAAAAAAAAAGTCTTAATCAATAGTATTTCCATCGCTATTTGTAAACACTGAAAACATCGAAAAACTCTGACAGGCAATTTTTGAATTTCTCAATATTGTTGTGTTTTAAGAATAAATTTTAAATTGGCATTCTGTTTTAAAATGTAATGTGTAACGCTGCTTATCGTGTTTAAGCAAATCTTTTTCTCCCTTGCAGTTAAAAAAATTTTGATATAAATAAAAGAAAGGCCGTTGAACACTGGTAATGCGATCTCGATTCAGTTTCAAGCAGATTGGTTTGGTTTAGTTTGTGTGATTATGGCAAAGCCTCGAAGGCTATTTGCCTAGGGGAGGAATTGCCTCCGTGTGGGGGGGGGACTTTCTAAGGAAAACGGGCTCGTACCACGTCACACAAGAGAGAAAACCACGAAAGCATCCATGCAGCCAGTCAGTTCGCGGGATTCGAACCTCGGACCGATTTACGAGAGTTCAAGCAGACTATCAGGATGTATAGTTTTTCCACTGTAACGTGATTATAAGCCAATCTCTGTTAGAAGCTCTTCCACGAAGGATGGCTACGATAGTTTCGTTTCGTTCATTTTGCTATAAAGTACGACCTGTACGCTATTTATACCCACCCAGGCTTCATCGCTTTAAAGCGTTGTCAGTACAGCCTTATGTTCCATTAAAAGTGCTACTACCTCTGCATGGAGTTTCATCAAACATATCAAATCTTTTCTTCGAGACAACTACCTTATTTTAATATGAAGCAGACGGAACTCATAGTGGCTTTCCATATTCTTCACACATTAGTATGCAGAGTCTGCTTTTAAGAGGTAACGATTTTATACAGTTTATCATTAGTCAAAGGAGCATTTTGTCCTGAAGGACTATTAATTTCATTTGGTATTTTGCGTTGGTTCACTAAAAATGACGATTTACTTTTCTAATTGTTGCTACCAAATATTATCGCCCTGCGTTATATTTAAAGAAATTAAATAGCGAAAAACCTCGATAAATGTATGTATGTTCCTCGCAATGGGATAAAACAACGATACCTAGAGCCATCCAATTTTGAATAACGTTATCTTCTACCGAATAGGGTCAGCTGAAAGCCCAAATGTGGAATTTGTTTTATTACCGCTTTCATATTTTGTAACACATTAACAAATTTTTGATTAACAAACTCAACGATTTCAAAGCTAACAATGGCAACACTGTACGGGGGGGGGGGGAGAAAAAGTTATCTCCATGGAGCGAGACTGTGTATCGGAAATTCCAAAGCTTTGCTCATTTTGAAATTATTTTGCGATATTTTTTTAATTGAATTTTATGGTTTAATTGAATTTTATGGCAAAAACGCCCCTTTGGAGGTAATTTAAAATCTGAAAACTCCAGGATTTTTTTTTTTTTTTTTTTTTTTTTTTTTTTTTTCAGTTCTATCGGACATAAGTTGGTAGAGACATTAGGATTGTTTGGGAAGTAGGCAAGATGAAAAATTAGCAATTACCTTCGGAATCGAACCACGAGCCTCTGAAATACCGGCCCAGCGTGCAGAACCACTACACCACGAAGGCACGCTAGGAAGGTGGGAGAAATACCTTATATACTCCTCCTTTTAAAGAGCGACTGGAGTTTTTAGGGGACCCAATCGCCTGTGTGTGGAGAATCCTCATCCAACACCCTTTTAGTTCTGGCGCCACTGTAGAGACATTAGGTAATTTTTTGGAAGTAGGCAAAATGAAAAATTAGCAATCGTCTTCTCCGGGAATCGAACCACAGACCTCTGAAATTCCAGCCCAGTGTGCAAACCACTACACCACGAAGGCGGGAGAAATACCTAATAAACGTAACACACAACACGTTAAGGAAACGTCCCTTTGGGCGTAATGTATAATCTGGAGGCTTTCGGTTTATTATTATTATTATTATTATTATTATTATTATTATTATTATTATTATTAATGAACACCTACTAGCTACACAATTACACTTTACAACAAAATTAGACTTACAAAATACTCTTGGAAGAATCTCTGAGAGATCACAGTATAATCACTAAAAGCATTCACCGTGAAGTGATTTCATATCGACTAGCCATTTGTATTTATACGGAGGTAAATTCAGTTTACAAAAATTTCCTCTTTCGTAATGGAACTTTTCAATTTCTCATTTCGATTCTTATTCTTCAATTTCATTCACTGACATTTTCCTGGGGTGGCCAAGGAGCCCAGGAGAACTATGCAGGTGGCTAGCGGTAAATTTAAAGCAGATGCACTCTCGTTTCAAGTCTAGAAATAGTCAGAAGTAGTATAATTTCAGAAAAATTTTCAATAATTATTTACGTTTTTTTTTTTTTTTTTTTTTCTTTGCAAAAGACAGACTACAGCTCTTGGTACATGTACTGTTATCAGCGTATAAATACAATATCAACCTTCATTATAAAACTCAGTTTTGTTATATTTGTTTTTTCTTGTAACAAAAACTCGACTACAGTTTTTAATTAAACTTCATTTCTCATTTATTTAAGCTTTTATTGTTGTAAACAACCCCCACATATCCCTAGATTCATTCTCAAAGTTAATATACTTTTATGAGATTAAACTGCAACTGTTGAGGAAATATGCATCCAAAATAATAATTCGCTCACATCACTTCAATTCCGCAAGTTAAAAAAAATGTCGTCTGCTCTCTTTCACTCTTTATTAATTAACCGTCGAAAACAATGGAGGACTTATGGAGGCAAAAATTGTTTCGCATTAGCTATTTTTTTTACACCCAGCTCTCTTCAATGTATTATGGCCGTTAGCTAGTTTTATATACACTTGACGTATAATACAGTTTGCCTTTTCATTTTCTTATTTATTTTTATCCCTTTTGGCATAATAACGTCGCTTACTTTTATACTGGTTATACTTACTTTTATACTCCGTGCTTTCTTTATTTTACTGGAGAAAATTAAAACGGTTTCGCTTTTTGATCGTCGAGATTTCGGCACGAATCTTTTATTCGAAGACTTTTCCTGCGTTCGAGATTGCTTTTTCCGTTTTATTTGTTCATTTTATTAATATTTTTTCCTCTCTCTATCATCAGGCTCTTTGTTTGCATTGGGTTTGTTATATTTCTTCAAGACGTCCACCTAAAGCTTTTAATTGAAAATGCAGAGTGGTTTTTATAATGGAAGAAGAGTGTACCAAAAATAAGAAAACTATTTAATCAACTGCTTTAGAGAGATAGTTCTCGGAAAATATATCGTGTTACGTGATATACGGTATTACTTCGTGTACCTGATTATAGCTGTGATAACGTTTTCGGGAAACTTTTTAATCTCGATTCTCAGTAGCGAAAAGGAAACGCAGATTTATAACGTACTTTCCCACAAGTTAAATTCGAGCTTTTTCTACTTGTTAGCATCCATTTCATTTGGATAAAAGTGGCAGTTTATGTAAATTCGTGGCCTCTTTGAAACTAAAATATCGTTTACGAAAATTGGATTGTTAAGACTTTATTTTTAGCACAAAGGGAGATAGCCCAAAAAGATTATTAGTCTCAAAACAGCATTTTGTGGCGTTTAGCTATAAACGGCTAATCACTTTTTAAGTTGTTGCCACCAAATGTTAAGGCTTTGTACTATATTTAAAGAAATTAAATAATGAAGAATCTGCAGCAGAGCAGAAAAAACTGACGGTTTTTAAAATGAAGTAATGCAGTAAATGAACAGAACTAATTTTTATTTATGTTATAGCTTTACACTTAAAGGTACGCCCTTACTAAAAAAATAATAATAATTTAAGTTACGCCAGTGTTAAGTTCTGAAAATGATATCTTTTAAATGTCATCCTCCTCGTTTCACACGTTGTTGGGGTCAATCAGCGAAATTGCAACATTTCAGCAGCTTCTGTATGGCGACTACCTCACGCTGAATGTCGTTCTTACTTGACGCTCGTACTGAGTCTGATAAAGAATATGCTTTTAAAAGAATCTTTTTTTTTTTTTTTTTTTCTTTTTTTCGTCGAAGCACATAAGTAACCCTATAGGAAGAAGTACCTGGAATGACCACATGATATGTCTACATTGGAGAAATTGCCATTTCGGGAACATCCTCCTCAACGCTTCTATCGAATCCCTAGCCATGTGAGTAACTGCTCTCATCCTTTTTGAGCCAGAGACTGGCTGGGTTTGTGTGCCTTGGGCGAATTCTAGAGCATCGTAGAACCGCTTTTTCTTTTTGCATTCATTAGTATTGTCTAATCATTATACAAAGAAATATAGGTCACAAATTTATACAAAGAACACAAATTCCCACAAAGAAATATAGGCCAGGTATCCCAAAACTTTGAACCACTCCCTACCAAATCTACCTAATCCGTTGAGAGTGTAATGAACGCTCACGAAATTTCGCTGATTGAAACCATCAGTATGTTAACTGAGGAGGACGGCATTTTCAGAACTTAATACCGGAGTATTTTTTATTTCATGTTTTTCTTCAGCAATGGGTTACATAAAAACTGGAAAAAGGCAGCTGAAATGAGAAAAGATGTTCCTTATATTTACTATATTATTTTATTTAAAAACAGTCAGGTTCTTTTGCCACATCCAGCATTTATTTCTGAAGTTACTTAATGTATTAGTTAAGAAAATTTGAAAAATTAAAAACTCAAAAGGATTACAAATAATCGATACAACTATAGTAAAGTACTGTAAACAGAACTTAAAAGGGAGAAATTAAAAGCTAATTTACATTGGTCAGAACAAGCAAATTTCTACTTTATGTTATGAACAGTAACCTGAATTTCAGAATTGACAAATTGTTGATAGAGAAAGCTAAATACAATCAAAGCATATTTCGGGGGCGGGGAAGGGGAAAAAAATCTGATGGTTAAGATTTTACATTACGCCCAAAGGGGCGTCTTATTTTTAATGTTTTGTGTGTTAACTTTATTTATTAAATAGCATGTTCTTCGCGCTTAAACCATAAAATTCAATTCAACAGCAATATTGCAAAATAATTTTAAAATGAGAATATCTTTAGAATTTCCGACATACAGTCTAGCCCGCTGAAGATAATTTCCCCCCCCCCGGTAGAGTGTTGCCATTACTTGCTTTAAAATCGTTCAGTTTGTTAATCAAAAATTCGTTAAAGTGTCACAAAACATGAAATCCACAGTAAAATAAATTTCGCATCCCAAATTAGGGCTTCCAGATGCCCATATTCGATGGAAGCTAACGTTATTCAAAATTTGATGGCTCTAGGTACGTTGTTTTGTCAGAATCAGAGAAATATACATACATTTAGATTCTTCATTATTAGCCAAAAGGGAGTTATTTCGTTTTGGCATTTTGTGTTGGCTCACTATAAATATCGGCTCACTTTTCAAATTGTTGCCACCAATTATTATCACCCTATATTATATTTAAAGAAATTAAATAATGAAGAATCTGCATAAATCTGCATAAATGTATGTATGATTCTCGCATTGTGATAAAACAACGGTACCTAGAGCCATAAAATTTTGAATAACGTACGTTTCCACTGGAAGCGCAAATTTGGAATTTGTTTTATTAGCTATTTCATATTTTGTAACAGTTTAACGAATTTTTGATTAACAAACTCAGCGATGTGAAAGCGAACAATGGCACCATATAAGGGGAAAAAAATATTTTTATCTCGAGGGCGCGAGAATGTGTACTATCGGGAATTTTAAACATATGCTCATTTTAAAATTATTTTGCGATATTGCTGTTGAACTGAATTTTATGGTTTAAGTGCGAAAAACATGATATTTAATAAATAAAGTTAACCCCAAAACATTACACCCCTTTGGGCGTAATGTCAAATCTGAAAACTTTCAAATTTAAAAAAAAAATTAATTTCTTTAAATAAAATACAGGTCGACAATATTTGGTGGCAATAAATTTAAAAAGTGAACCGACATTTATAGTGAACCAACGCAAAATGCCAAAACGAAATTAATAGTCCTTCTGGCCAAATTGCCCTTTAGACTAAAGAGAAAAAAAAAGCGAAAAAAAATAAATTAAAAAATGTAAAAAAGCATGCCTTCTTTGGTACATTTGCTTAAGAATAAAATATACCTCTGAAAGTTACCAAAAAATTTGCTGCAAGGTATTTGAATACAGGAGAAGTTTTATGTTGGAGGTAAAAAGATATCTCGAAGAAATGCCTTATTTGTTTTATTGATTCACGGCACCTTTCCTGCCCGCAGATGCGGTCAGATACTGCTTTGCAATTTAAAATCAAATATTTTATGAAATAAGAAAAGATAGAATTTCACATCCTTGAAAACGGCGATACAAACGATAAGATCAGGACTCTATATATTCTTGATTTTTTTAATCTGCGTTATTTCACAAGATTTTAATCAGAGAAATTTCTTTATGCTCTCAAGGTGTCTGAGCCAAATTGTTTATTAACAAACTTTATTTTTTTTGCGTTCTAAACTGCTGTAAATATTATAATTTCTTAACTTCATATATCATCAGGTTTGTACATCAGGATCATCAGGATTGTACATCAGGTTTGTAATCATAAAGAAATAAATACAATTTAAAATTCAGTGAAAAGTTCAGAATTTAATGGAGTTCAAAGAAGTTAAAAAAGACACATTTTATGTCCTTAAGACAAAATATTTATTTAAATTACTTTCTTATCAGTTTTCGTTTTCTTGCAAGTTACAAAATTTATTTTAATGGCATAGACAGCAAATGCTGTAGGCATAGCTATATGCGTTAATGTTATAGGCATAGACAGCCATATATACGAATTTTCCTTTAGTTTCGCTTCAGCTTCGTCCTGTTTTTTTCCCATTCAAAGTAATTCTTCTTCTACATGTTTCCAGATTAGAGGAGGAAAGCTTGTATTTCCATTTTTTTCATTTTCTTCGTGAACAGCGTCTGAAATATACCACAGAATTTGAGTTTTTTTTTTTCATTTAAATTTATATACGGATTTATAAAAGGAGAACAATGGAACTTTTTTTCAAACAAATGGAACTTTTTTTCATAAATAAAACTGTTTCATTTTTATTGAAAAAAAGGATATGGTTTTATTCAGCTTATTAGCCCAAAAGGGATGTTACTCCCGAATGGGATATTAGTCTCGAAAATGCAATTTTCGTTGGATCACTTATCACTTTTCATTTGTTGCCACCAAATACTGTCTCCCTGCATCCTGTTAAATAAATTAAATAATGAAGAATCTGTATGAATGTATGCGCATTGTGAAAAAAATAATGGTACCTACAGCCATCAAATTTTGAATAACGTAATCTTTCATAGAATATTGGCACCTGGAAGCCCGTTTATTATCTGTTTCATATTTTGTAAAACTCCAACGAATTTTTTATTAAAAAATTCAAAGATTTCGAAGTGAGTGGCAACCATGGAGGTAGGAAAGGAAAGAGGGGCCAGTCGGCACTAGAAGTGAAGCACTACTTTGAAGCTTGGGTCACCAGATGGGGTGTTCTTTGTTTACATTCAGAAGCTCGCTTGACACGGTTCTGATAGTATTTCGACACACGACAGTTCCATACAAATCGAAAAAGGAACACTTTCGCATGAAAGAAACATTCATAGTGTGATGGATAATAGCAATTTGTATAGTTTAGTGACATTTACGCAAAAATCACATCTTGGTTATTTTTCGATAACTAACAACAGCGCGATTTTGATTATGAATTTGTTTTATAAAATTCTAAGCTGTTGAACTACAAAAATATAGATTTTAAGAAAAATGTTATGCTTAAAGAATGAAAAATACCTTACGGTACATTTAAAATTTTATACGTCTTTCGATACCATTGATAGAGTATTCGCTACTTTTATTTTATTTTCCAAACGCCAAAATGTTTTAAATAAAACAAATTTTTTTCACATCCATATATTATTGTTGCATATTATTGCAAAAAGCATGTATCTGCCTTTGACAAAATACATAAATATTCATTAAATTATTTATAAATGTATTTGAAATGAAGAATTTATTCACTTATAAACAACTGTGAAAGTACTGTGAAGAAATCTAATTATTAAATGTATCTAATTTATAATGATTATAAATGTTATCTAAATATATAATAACCTTAATATGGAATTGTAAACATAAATTGAAATCCTGTTGACAAATACGTTATAAAACTATTTAAGCAAGAATTGATCGTATTGGAAAGCAATCTGTTAAAAGGTATTGTAAAGCAAATGCTATGAGATGCGCACTTAAGAAAGTAATAAAGAGTTTTGGAATATGTATTGTTGAAATGAAGGGTAAAAAAAATCTGATAAGTATAATTAAAAGAATTATTCCCCTTACATTTTATAATAACTCAGTTACAAGTTTTAAATAATACTTAAAAAAAAAAAAAAAAAAAAAAAAAAAAAAAATTATTTTATTTCCTTTCAGAAATGTTCAGAGAAAGTCAAATACTATTTAAAGTATTTCGCTAATTCCTAATAATTCTCTAATTTAAAATGAACTGAATAGAGCATTAATTATAAATTGACTTACATTTTTCGATTTAAAAGATGCCTCAGAAGCCAAAAAATAATGTCATATTTAAGAAAGTATTTTAGGAAGAAGCTCTATAAATAGAAAAGAAATAATGCATAATTTTAATATTAATAATACAATAAACTTTGATCTTAATTTTTGTATCTTAACGGAATAAAATCGAATTACCTTAATTTTTTTTCTAATGTAATTAAAGAAAACTTGTGAAAATACATTCAAATTAAACCATTCTGAGAAAACTGTCCTGTGAAAAGTATAGCATTTAATTCCGTTCAGAATGAAATGTTGTTTAAAAATATGTTGTTTTCATATACTTAGGACTCTGAAGTGTTGTAGAAAAAGAAAATATGTACATTTATATGTATATTTACGACGTCATTACAAAATATTTACATCCGAACGCGTCAAATCCCATTGAACTCAATGATAAATGACCCAATGTTTTGGTCACCACGTAAGGATCGCCGGTGCTTCAGAGCAGGGTACGGGAGAAACTTGTTTAGGGCAACTCCATCTTACTTCCTACCTCCATGGTGGCAACACGGTGCATCTGATCAAAAATAAGGGAAACGGAATAATAATAATAGTAATAATAATAATTTGAAAGGTTTCATATTTTAAATTAGTACAAAGGGGCGTTTTTTTTTACATTTCGTTTGTTACCTTTATTTATTAAATATCACGTTCTTCGCACTTAATCCATAAAATTCAGTTCAAAAGCAATATCGCAAAATAGTGTTAAATTGAGTATATCTGTAGAATTTTCGACACGGAATCTTGCGCGCTGGAGATAAAAATGCTTTTTCTGTACAACGTTGCCATTGCTCGCTTTGAAATCCTTGAGTTTATTAATTAAAAATTCGTTAAAGATTTACAAAATATGAAATCGGTAATAAAACAAATTCCAAATTTCATTACTTAATTTCTTCAAATATAATGCAGGACTCTAGCATTTGGTGGCAACAGTTTGAAAAGTGAAACGGACATTTATAGTGAACCAACGCAAAATCGCAAAACGAAAACAATAGTCCTTCAGGGAGAAAGCCCCTTTAGACTAATTAAAAAACATTTTCATCTCCGGCGCGCGAGATTGTCTATCGGCAATTCTAAACATATGCTATTTTTAAATATTTCGCGATTTTGCTGTCAAATCGAATTTTATACGGCGTAAGAGCCAAGAACATGATATTTAATAAATAAATACACAAAACGTTATTAATAAAAAACAAACAAAAAACGTGTTTTATAAAGCCATCTCAGTAAGAAAAACGAACATTGGTATGATAAACTGAGAAAGACCGAAAAAAAAAAGAAAAGGGTTAATAGGAGAGAGTGTAACAGCAGTCTGGTAGACTGCGAGTTTAGCGAGAGCGTAAAAAAACAAACCCTTTTGGGCGACGGTTAAAATCTGAAACCTTTTAGAGTTTTTTAAAATTATTTTTACATTACCTCTGCGCAAGTTAGCATTGTGTTATCACAATGCTCAATTTTCGAAGTAGTTTACTTCTGTATTATCATTTCCTGTATCAATATAATATTTATCTTAAATTACGTAACTTAGGTCAAATTAGTTTAACTGAGTCACAACAACCAGTATACTTTCAGTCCCAAGATTCATTCAAATTTTCAAACACTTTTCGATTCCATGGATTAGTTTCTCAAATCCTCCTTTTCAAGGTATAACTTTGATCAAATTTTTAAGTCATCACCATTTCTACAGATTCAAGTAAAATTTCTTTCAAATTTCAGATCACCTGTCGATCCCGTGATTGTGTAAGCAAAGCTACGAGTATTTCGATCGGCAGCATCTAAGCAGAATGAGTTTTCCTTTGAATCTTAAGAATAATATTTGACAAATATTTCAGAAACTGTACCATTAAAGAAATAAATCAATAAATGAAAATAATTGCTCGCATGATTGATACCAAAAGTCGAGTAAATATTATCCAATTAGGTTTAAGTATTTATTAGAAATTAGCATTGGAAATTAGGATTAGTATTAATTTCAGAAACTAAAATAGCTAACTAAGCGAGAACGAAAATAGCAAAATGCAGTCTCTTAAACTGAAAACGGTAGAATCTCGTAATATCATTTTCAGTCTAATTAATGAGGGGGTGCTCTAAGCACCTCGTTATTACATGATCTGTTAACCAGCTAAATATCAAAAGCTAAATTTTACCCAGTTCGTTGGATTTAGTATATATAATTTATTTGTTCATTTATTATTTATTGGTTCGTATAATTTGAGAACTGGAATAAAATACATCAGTGAAATATCACCACTACTTGAATCTTATTTACTTAGTTTACTATAATTATTCTATTTCAATACAACATACCGAACTGTGTTTTTGCAATCAGGGCTCTAAATTTTCTCTTTTTAGAAAATACAAAAAAGGAAAGTAAGTAATTTTGCAAGAAATTATGTTGCTGAATATTAGATTAGTGACTAAAACTCAGATGATTTTAAAAAGATTTGGATGCTTTTGATTCATTGAAACTGAAATAAGCTTTATATCTGCGGGTTGGAAAACCTTCGATAGGGACGAAGAGAAAGAATATTGAGACGCATTTTCTCATTATAATACCTTTAAAGAAGGTAATGAATCAATATATTATCCCATTTACCATCTTCTTTAGTACCAACACAGAATTATGTCAGTTTTTCTAAGAATTCTTTAAAATTAGGTTAATTTTTTTAATTGAATTTCCAGTCATTAATCCATAGCATAGTTTCGATTTCATTTTCTCATGGTTCTCATGATGCGTAATTTAACACCAACAGCAACTTATGTGATAGAGGAATAAAAAATTGCTGTTAGGGTTATTCTGTTCTTATAGACTGCCAAATGTGATAAAGCTTTTAAAAACCATTTCCAAACTAGAAAAAATTTGATGGGCATCACATGACTTCCCTGTACGGCGTATTAAATTATACACATTTTTCGCTGCATTTCATTTAAACTTATTTCCTCGAATGTCATTAGAGATATATTTATCAATTCAGAAGTCAAACACCAAAAATCAGCGTTATATTTTCAAATTTTCAATGAAAATTTGAAAATATAACGCTGACTTTTGTTGTTTGACTTCTGAATTAGTAATTGTTCGGCGTGTTATTGTGTCTTAATTATATATTTATCATTCAATAAATTCAGTTCTCACTTCACGGCAGGGCAAAAATACATAAAAATCAAAACATTTTCGTTGAAAATTGAAAAATATAGAGAAACACAAAACACCAAATTCAGTTAAAGCAATTAAATGAAAAACAACAATATTTTCAATTAAAATTAGAGTTTCAATGCAAAAACAAGCAAGTTGGCCAGCGGGTAAGAAGGCAAATTTTCCGTGCACAAAACTGAAAGTCTATTTTTGGTACCACTCGGCAAAAAGACACTGAAGGTGCAGGAACTGACTTAATTCACTATTCTAAGAAGTTTCAAATGTAAATAAATAGCTGCTGCATTAAGCTTAGTTCTGTTTAAACAATTTTTAAATTGTTGATATCTCTAAGCTATTGCATGCAGATTAACTAAAGGCATACAAACTTTAACTGAAACATAAGAACAACATAATTCAATCACTTTTGATTTGTTTTAATCAATTTGGTTTGGGCATTTTGCGTTGATTCACTACAAGCGTTGTTTCACTTATCAAATTGTTGCCACCAAATATTATCACCCTGTATTATATTTAAAGAAATTAAATAATGAAGAATCTGCATATATGTATGTTTCTCGCATTGTAATAAAACAACGGTATCAAGAGCTATCAAATTTTGAACAACGTAATTCTCCAGCGAATATGCGAATATGGGCATCTGAAAGCCCAAATTTCAAATTTGGAATTTGTTTTATTATCTATAGCATATTTTTGTATAACTTTAACGAATTTTTGATTAACAAACTCAAGGATTTCAAAGCGAGCAATGGCAACTTTGTACAAAAAAAAAACATTTTTATCTCCAGCGCGCGAGACTGTGTATTGGAAATTCTAAAGATATGCTCATTTAAAAATTATTTTGCAATATTTCTCTTGAACTGAATTTTATAGCTTAATTGAGAAGAACATATTTAATAAGTAAAGGTAACACACAAAATGTAAAAAAAAACCCTCTTTAGACGTAATTTAAAATCTTAAACATTTCATTTTTTTTTGTTGTTGTTGTTTTGTTTTTTTGTTTGTTTTTTTTGTTTGTTCATCGAGGTGACAAGACTGCATTTAAATGTAAGGCACCTAATGATGAATACTAAGTATTAGCGTAAATTTTTGTTTACGGTTTTCTATAGAAGTACTGCAATGAAATAAGGCTTTGTCTTTTTCGGCCTATTATCTGATTTACCTTTCCTCAAAACAGCGGCGAGAATAATCACCAATGACAGTGTATATCCTGAATGAAGAATCATTAATAGGGAGTAAGTATCCTATCTACATTCACCGATTTTGTTCTACAGAGGATCCCAACCACAAAAGCGTTGTTCTATCAGGCGAAGCGTCTCCCTTTTATTATGTAGATTCCAGGAAGTGTTGATCATGACTATACAAGTGCCGACTTAAATGGCTATTCTATTCCACGAATTCAGCATCCCCCGCTGTTCAAATGTTGCCGCATGTGATTAAAAACCTTTCCAACTTCCCTTTCACCGTCATCCTCCCCGACAGTTCACATATCCTTTTTTTTTTTTTTTCTTTCTTTTTTCCTTTTCGGAGTATAATGATGTTAGTCAAGCTGAACATAACAGAAATAAAGGAATATATATTGATGAACTATGCGTTATACAGGTGAAAAAGAATGTAAACAAATGTGATAAAAATTTTTTGTTGAGAAAGTTTGATGAAATCTGCCGTGCATCATCGTAGAGGAGCTTTTAAGGAAAACTGATTCATATTCAACTTAAAAATAAAAAATAATAATTTTTTTTTTAATATAACACGCAAAGCACAAAAAATTTTATGCAATTTCCCTTTGTCGCTACCGTAAACTGAATCTAAAATAATTTATTATCTTCTACGGATTTAGCCACTGGTCGGCTTGAAATTTCTATCTAAAGACAGTTATATATTTACATAATTCTAATGAAGTCTTTCTTTTGACTTCAAACTGGAGAACTGATAACCCAGGGTTGTGATAATTAAAACACTGGTCAGAAGAAATATTCAAGTTTGGTGCTGAGATCACAAATGTTTCAAATTTTCTACGCGTGAGCTCACCCAGATGAAAATTTCCCGCTTCGCTCTTTCCCTTTCATCCGCTATTGACGCATCATCTCATTTCACTATAAAGGAACTACATTAACAAATTTTGAAGATAATGTACTGCGAAAAGGAAACCATACCTGCATTCCTAACATAGCTATGATCGAGATGAAGAAATGCATCTCAAACGGGATTCGTGACGAACTAGTGCAAAAAAGTGGTTACAAGAAAAGTGGGTGAAAAAAAAATAAGTGCAAAAAAAAGGGGGGAGGCTCGTGTCGAACTTAATACAACTCATCAAATCTATTACGATATTCTATCACCAGCAAGATATTTGGAACTAGATTTCATCACAGACATAGCTAAATTCATAAATCTCTACATTCTTCGATGTACAAACCTCGATTTAATGGAATTAGGTTTATCTCTCATAGCTAGGACCCATGATGATTTAATTTCGCTGAAAAAATTCGAAGGAAATTTCTTAATTATTGATGATGGTACATCGGAAAAGAACTTAACAAAGAATAGTCTTTGTGTTTATTTATTTGGCATTCAGAATTTATTGTTATGTTATAACTGCTTGTGTGTACATTAACTAGCTTTAACATATTAGGTGTAACAGTTAAAGGGTCAGATTCTGCTTTGAAGAAAATGAATTAATTCTACTTTTTTTACTATTTTCCTAAGCATATGTTCTGGAATGCTCCACAAACAGCAAATTATGTGAGAATAGCTAATAGAAAAGAATTATACTAACTTCAGATCAAGGTCATCCGATAAGAAACGAAGGCTCCTTTTTTTTTTTTTTTTTTCCCTTTAATCCTTAATCTATAATAATTGAAATATTCCAATTCTTATGTCTTCCCAAACAGATAATGCGAACTTTTATGACACTGGCTCTGAACGCGACGAAATCTATTCTTGTCTCTGGAAAACTTAATTATGTGCAGTAAAAGAATATTAAAATTTATCATATATTTTTCAAAGTGTAAAATATTTTCTTTGGAGGAGGGGGGGGGTTAATGAGGAAATACGGGGATATATTTGCATCATATGATTACAATTTTTAAAGGTTACAAATACCTACCTGCACATATAGTAGATTTCTAATAAATTTTATAACTATATAAATTATATGAAACTTTGTGCTTTTGTATCCCAAGTGTGTATAATATTGTTGCGTGCGTACAGGTTCGTAATAGATTGAATGCACACAGGTCCGATGATAGGTTGATAAAATTTAATTTAGCAAAAGAAACACTTCAGAGTTCTGGAACTTTCCTCAGAAACACTCGTACAGGCGGTCACAGTATCACAGAGTACAATCAGAAGCTACGCTTCGAATTACTAAGAAAGGTAAACACAACGCAATGCAAAGCGCATCTGAAGAGCGAAGTCAACCCGGAGATATCTCAGCACTCCGAGCTCACGCTGAACTGACATCTAATAACAACTACTACAACTACTGAAAGCAGATGCTTTGTCCGGTCTTATATAGTTCTCACCCGGCCGTCGAGATATTTCTAGTACTTTCTGCTTCTCGAAATTACTGTAAGGCATATGAGGCCCGGATAAAATGCAAGAATATACATAAATATACAATAAGCGATAACTATAGATTCAATATATATGATCCAATACAAACCAGATTACATGTTATTCAGGATGGCCATAGCTCTGTTTAAATTGGACAAGTCATTATAATCATAGTCACAGATTTTGATGGCTGCATTGTGGTTTTTAGCTTGGCTTTCATGAAATTTCTTGGTAAGGTTGTTGTAGTGTTTATAATCAAGAACGCTATTTCAAAGCTGCCTAAGCGAAATCAGAGATAAGAAAAGTGTGAAGTTGTGTGGCGGACTTAATGAAGGAATGAGAATGTCTTTCAGCGAAAAAAAAATAGTGTCAAATAGCGTCACCAGAGGGCATTTTATTAATAAATTATACATTTAGGCACACCTTTACAGCAGGTAAGGTATATGTAAGGATTTATAACAGCTACTTTAATTTAATTGTACTTTCCTATCTTGCCTCGTTTCAACTTACAACTCTTTACCAGAATAAGTTTTTAGAATCGCGTTGAATGCAAATGAGGAAGAAATAGTATTAAAGGGAAGTTCAACCTACTTTTCTCTCTCGAGAGAGCTAGGAATCCTGAGTTGCGCGCGTTTGCTTTTGGGCTAAGTCTCTCTAATTGTTATTACGCTCGGCCGTCTATTACTTGCTTTTTAATACTTCGCCGCCTAGTTTAAAATTAAGGGCCAGCTATACTAGAACTGTGTTAGCTTCGGCTAATTCTCTTAGATATAGTTAGTTTTTATTTCTTATTTTTGAGGTTAAGTCCAAGTAGCGGCTTTGTTGTAAGCCCGAAGAAAAGGGCGAGCTGTTCATCTTATTTTGAGTGAATAAAAAGTAGTTAACCCTTTTTGAATTTACGATTTCTGTTCTTTGAACTAAGCGATAATTCGCTTAACAGTTCATTAGGTTCCTCATTATTTAATTTAGCAGAATAAGAGTGAGGAATTCTTAACAGTTTTTCGAATTTTGTTACAAAAAAGAGATGCTCTACGTTATGGCCATCATTTTCAGCTACCATCTGAAAAAGCAAGATGGCATGTTTCGTAGTTGACTGAACTATGTGCTACGAAATGTTCAGTACGTGACGTGAAATGCTGACTTTAAGATCAGGTAAAGTTCTTGGATGAACACAGGTTCTCAGATGTTCAAATGTCCCCAAAGCCCAATATCGCATGGATTGGAGTCTGGGGATCAGGAAGGCCATACGTTACGAAATTGCCGGCTGTTTTGGTTACACAATTTCGCTAACAAAGTGCGATCTCGTAAACTTATCGTCACTGTGAGCAACGAGCACATTGAAAACAAAGTCTCCGTGAATGTTTCTAGGTTTTGTAACAGCTGCTGCATCATGTCGACAAAGATTTGCATTTTTGCTACAGATTTCCAAAGCCAAACGTCCTTTGATGATGCTATTTGTAACCATTTTTTTTTTTTTTTTTTTCCGCCGAAAGACATTCATTCTTATCTTTCATTAAGTTCGCCACAAAATTTCAGAATTTTCTCATCTCTGATTTTGCTTGTAGGTAGCTTTGAAATAGGGTTACGATTTATTAACGCTAAATTAATAAGATCAAAATGAATCGAGTTAAAATATACATTTAAAAAACAATCTAAGAATTAAAAAGTCATTTATCTAAAGGATTAACGGCTGAATAATAATGAGATTAACTTCGATTTTTCATATTTGCTTTCACTATAGTCTGATGATGGGAAGATTGCGTTTATCACCGTTCCGCCACGCAAGAAATGATGTGAGTCACACATTTGAATGATGCCTCAATCTTCAATCACTTCGGCACTGCTGTTTGTTCCCATCTATTCTTATTATCTCTTTCTATCGCTCCATCGCCCTTGCGTAGTGCTTTGCTACACATCCCCAATCAACGATTTAGAAGTTTGCCTATTAAATATTCCACGTAAAGACAGCGAAAATGAACGAATAAAAATTTTTCTTCTTTATACAGTAGAATAAATCTTCAAATTGAAAAGAAACATTTTCTATATTTGTTACGAATTCGCTTTCGTTATTTTTAGCCAGGCCATTTGCCCGAAAGAGCTATTAATTACATTTTGCGTTGGTTCACCATAAAAATCTGAATCACTTTTCAGATTGTTGCCACCAAATATTAGAGGCCTGCATTACATTTAACGAAATTAAATGTTGAAGAATCTGCATAAATGTAAATGTGTTTCTCGCACTGTGAAAAAACAACGACACCTAGAGACATCAAATTCTGAATAGCGTAGTTCTCTACTCGAATATGCGCATCTGGAAGCCCAAATTTGGAATTTGTTTTATTAAAGATTTCCTATTCTGTAAAACTTTAACGAATTTGTGATTAACAAACTCGAAGATTTCAAAGCGTTCCATTAACATTAACATCGGACGGATATTTTATGCGCGAGTTTTCTTTCTGTGTGTGTGATACTGCAGCTGAATTGAATTTAATGGTTTAAGTGCGAAGAATATGATGTTTAATAAATAAAGATAACAAACGAAATGTAAAAAAAAAACGCCCCTTTGTACTAATTTAAAATATGAAACCTTTCAAATTATTATTATTACTATTATTATTATTCCGTAAGGAATTATCCCTGAGTCTTAAAGTACGACAAAGTGAGGAGAAGGATATAAAGAATCCTTTATATTTTTGAGTTAATAAAGGGTCCTTTACATCCTTCTTCTGACTTTGCCGCATTCGTGGAGGACTTTCTAAGGGTAAATGGCTTATATACACGTTACACATGCGGAAAATCACAAAAACGCCCATGCAGCCAACCCGTTCGTGGGATTCGAGCCTCGGACCAAACTACCAGTATTCAGCGACTTTACCACTCGGCAGCTGGTGGGGCGGTGAAGGGGAGGAAAAAGGAAAGGAGAAAAAAAGGGGGACGAAGGAAATGGAGGTGAAGAAATTAATTATGAATTGCATTTAGATGCATGCATTTTTGAAAAATACTGATCGCAATACAAAGTAATTGTTTTTTCCATCCAAAGATGACTGTCAAAAATCCGAAATGCTGATTATTAACTTTACATAATTGTTACGTTATAGAATATAGGCAAACATTTATTTCTGTGCTAGAATATGTAGTATGAAAGGAAACAATAAACACTTAACTCTTTATGAAAACTTTTCACTGAGTTATTATCAAACCGTTAATAGAAAACCTTTTGGGCTTATACACATTTTTGCCACTAGTATTCTTTGTAAAACTGTAATTTGTATTGACTATTATATTTTGTGGTATACTTGATACTAGTGAAGATGAATCTAAGTACATTATGAACTGCCGACACTGATATTATGCATTCTATATATAAGGAGTACGGAAAATTTTTTTTTCCGACTGCATAATAATACTAATAATCTTTACATGCATGTACAGTGCAAGTTATATTCTGCACTTGCTTTAAAATGCATATGCAATATCAGCAATAATCTTAGCATGTATAAAAGCCCAACAGTAATCCCAGACTTACTTTAAATAGAGTAAATCAGCAAAGATAATATAATCTCCTCCCCATATTAGGGTTCTGAAATGCCTGAATCATTATGGGTATTTTAAAATTTCCTTTATCAAGCTAAGACATTTCGGAAATGATTGTTGCAAAACGGAATTATGGGAAACTATTACTAATGATAATGAATTGAGTAATAATGTTTCGATAATACTATACATGTAAATTTAATAAGCAACTAACCAAAATAATTAGCATTATTACGAGTACTGATTAAGTGCTAAATGATACTAGGCTACCATGAACAATTGATACCATCTCCCTGTAACAGACGGTTAATTACTAGTGCGCAGTAACTTGACTTAACTCGCTTTTCCATTCAATGGAAGCTCCGGAACATAGTAACCCCTTGTGTCCCCTAGCCTCAATCGGTCGTCAACCCGTTGTTCAAGATGAATAGTCCACCGCGGAGTTCGATCGGACTTTGCACAGATGGCAACTTATCAAACAATCCGATTATGTGTGCCCGGTACCGTAAGCATGCTGTAATGGTTTCTGACACCTGTTACGATTTCGAACATTAGAGCACGCACGTATTGTACTTGGGTTTGAGGAAATCTTTCCTGCAAGTATTTGTAGTTGGTGGGTTATTATGTTTGCCATGAGATCGACAAGGATTTCTGCTTGTTGAGCTCCTAGACAAACTATTGCCTGCTTCTGCATCAATGAGTATCTCCATTAAACAATTAAAACATTAAAATATTAAATGAGTCTCATTTAAAAACAATTAAAGAATATTTAATAGTCATATTCGTTAAATAAGGATTATGTCTAGAAGTGGCCATAGTAAATGATGTTCGTATTACAGCAAAGAGCAAAATATTATACAAGCTTTCATACACTAGTAATCTGTTAATCGTATCTAATTGCAGTTTACTTTTTCAAACTAAACAGCGGAAATTAAATGGTTCAGAAATTTATTGAAAATGCGATGGTTAGAACTATAAGCTTTCATTCGATAGGAATTGAATTTTTCTCCCGTTTCATTAAAGTTTAGCAATCACATTAATAAGCTCTCGTGTGCGAAATACGTCGACCACTTTCAGTTCAAGACGAGTTTAGATGAATTATTATACAATTGCCCATTTTTTAGCTGAATGCGAATGTAAGGCTTAAGTCTTATATGAGGCCGAACTTAAGTCTTATAAGTGGGCTTTAAAGAAAACGGTAAAGAAATGGAACATAGTTTTAAAACTATGTAGTATCCTATTTTTCAAACATGTTTATACATCGGCACATAAACATCGCATAAAAATTATTCATTTGCAAAATCATTCATTAATCTTGCCCATGCATTTCCTTCTTTTTAGTTAAAATTTCTTTCCTCAAAAATTATTTACTTGTTTAAAGAAATAACATTACTTCATTTCAACTTAAAGTCATCAAGCAATCATGTTCTGCAACAACTTTAGGAGACCTGCTTTCCGCAATTTAGCATTAGTCCGATTTTTTGAAGACTTTGATACCTGTTTGTAGAAATAAATAACGTAAGTTCTTACTTGTTTGGAAGGAAGGAATAAAAACATTAAAAATATGAAAGCTTTCAGATTTTATATTACACTCAAAGGTTTTTTTTAATGTTTTTGTGTTACCTTTATTTGTTAAACATTATGTTCTTCCCAATTAAACCATAAAATTCAATTCAACAGTAGTATCACAAAATATTTAAAAAGAGCATATTTTTAGAATATCCAGTACACAATCTCACGAACTGAAGATAATTTTTGGGGGAGGAGGAAGTGTTGCATTGCTCGCTTTGAAATCGTCGAGTTTGTTAATAAAAAATTTGTTAAAGTTTTACAAAATGTGAAATAGATAATAAAACAAATTTCACATTTGGGCTTCCAGATGCCCATATTCGAGTGGAAGATTTGATGTCTCTATGTTCCGTTGTTTTTCACAATGCTAGAAACGCACATATATTCATGCAGATTCTTTATTATTTAATTTCTTTAAATATAATGCAGGGCTTTAATATTTGGTGGCAACAATTTGAAAAGTGAAATGCCATTTTATAGTGGACAATGCAAAACGCCAAAACGATATTAATAGCCCTTCTGGCAAATTGCCCCTTTGGGCTAAAAATAAAGATCAGTTCCAAAGAAAAATATTTGATTAAATGTTTAAATAATATTTATTATTAAGTTTGACTTGAAGGAATTATAAATTTTTGCTTTTTAATTTCATATTGTTTAAAAATGTTTCTTTAAAATTTACAACTAACTGGAAATAAAAGTGTATATACTAAAGAAGTGCATAATTTTCACTATTTAAGCATACATATCTAGAAACGGATTTCAATTTATATAATAATATTTCATCAGTTGTAGATCATCATATTTACTGCGTCTCATGTTACATTCTCGGAAATGTAGAAATTCATTGTAATGAAACGAAATGCCGTTTCATTCGCACTTAGATCAATAAAGATATCACTTAAACTCATTCAAAAGTGACAACTTTTAACAAAGGAATAATAACAAGAAAACATTACATATCGAGGACCTCACAGAATACAAATCGAAGAGAGAAAGGAAAGATCTCGTTTTTACGCCAAACAGTTGTTCTTCCACTCAAGTAATAATTATCCAATCAGATTCCATTGTGTTTTCTAAATAGTCCTGCACACGCGCTTTTCATGATGGTACTACAGATACATTATGTCTGTTTTAACGTCCGTATAATATCAGATCTTGGCAGCATTAACCTGGTAACAATGACAAAATTAAGGATAGGCTTTTCCTCTTTTCCTTTTGAAATATCAAATGGTAGGGTTTCTTTCTTACCCCCACTTCGTCGGCCTCTTTCCCCGTCTTCCTCTCTATAATCTGAACAGGAACTAGACATCACGTTTCGATCCCTAACTGGACTGCTGGATAAAAGAAAAACAAAGCAAATAATGCATGCAATTCGCTTACAAGAAAGTGGGTCACCTGCCAGTGTTTGGACAATGACAATGGTGGCGTGTAAAGTACAGAAAGAAGAAGAAAAAAGGGATATTGCGGATGAGAGCTACTTGGCTTTAATTACCTTAAGACAAAGAGGAGCAAAAAGGATATTGTCATCGCTTTGCGACACTTGACGCCGAGCACGACAGAGCTGCTCGAAAGGCTAAGTCACTAAAAGGACTGTTACAAAAGACTTCGGAATTAGGAAACAATTTGAATGGTTCCTCAGCCAAATCTCCATGAGGCATTTATATTTAAAGAGATGTATATTTAAGAAATTTACAAAGTATGCATAAACATACCCCCCCCAAAAAAAAAAACAAAGTGCAGATAAATACTTATGCACTTTTATGTATATTTGTACACTTGTAAATAATACGCTGTACAAAAAATCTCCAAAAGTATGTATAAAAGTGAAATCGTAATTACATATGTTCTAAGAACTCCAAATATGCATTATCCGCCAGAATTTTGCCCCCCCCCAGCGCACATTGCGGTCTTGAAATCCCTAAATCATTATAGGACAGCAATTTTCAACCTGTGCGGCTCACTTTCTAGGGGGGAGGGTGAGGACACTAAATGGGGGACGCGAACATATCAAAAAGAAAATATTATTAAAAAAATCTGAAAGCTTTCAGATTATATATTACGCCCAAAGGGGTGATCTTTTAACGTTTTGTGTGCTACCTTTATTTATTAAATAGCATGTTCTTCGCACTTAAGCCATAAAATTCAGTTCAACAAGCAATATCACAAAATATTTATAAGAGCATATCTTTAGAATTTCCGATACATAGTCTCGCGCGATGGAAATATATATATATATTTTTTTTTCTCGTAAGTCTTGCCAATGCTCGTTTTGAAATCGTTGAGTTTCATATTCAAAAACTCATAAATGCTTTATAAAATATGAAACATATAATAAAACAAATACCAAATTTGGGCTTCCAGAGTTCTATATTCAGTTTGAGATGTAAGCTATTCAAAATTTGATGCTCTAGGTACCGTTGTTTTAACACATAGCGAGAAACATACGTGTAGTTATGCAGATTCTTCATTATTTAATTTCTCTAAATATAATGCCGGGCTGTAGTATTTGGTGGCAATAATTTAAAAAGTGATTCGCCATTCATGGTGAATCAAAGCAAAATGCCTAAACGAAATTAATGGCCCTTCTGGTCAAATTGCCCCTTTCGGCTAAAAACTGTTTAATTTACTGAAAGGGAAGCAAAACAAAATACATTCTGACATAATAAAGGAATAAAATACATATTTGCACTGACATAATACACTTGTAAATATAACTGTATCAGTATTGCACAGTGTATTTAATAACTGACGTATCAATACTAAATTAAAAGCAATTTATTAATTATTAGTGATTCCCTTCGCAGTGCAAAATGTTTCGAAGGAAGATGTACTATATTAGAAATAGATACCAGAAGTTCTTTTCCGATATGTAGCTGAGATCCTTTTCGATATTTACCTGAATTCTGCCTTCAAACCAGTCACTGCAGAAAACCCGGTTTCGCAATGGTAGAATTTTGAAAATGGCAATTGTTTACGAAATGCTCCTTTTTTTTTTTTTTTTTTTTTTTTTTTTTGTGTGTGTGTGTGTATGTGTGCAGCAAACCCATAATCCCCCACTAACCAAAATTCAAAGAGTGATTTTTTGATAAATTGTATTTTTTGACTTCGCCATTTGCCTTGACGTCTATGAAGGTTTCTTCTTCGGTTGTTGAGAGAGCTTCGGGAGTATTTTGAAATGGATCACTAACCCACTCGTAAATTGCTACCAAGTTGTCATGAGCAAGAAAATAATTTTAAAATTCTTTGCCAGTATTGCTAAATGATTTTCAATGGTTACAAAAGCAACTTTCGCACCGTCTTCTTCAACCTTGTAGGTTTTAAAACAATCAATCATTCATGTTTGCAAACATTTTTTTTTTTTTTTTTTTGCTTCATATCTCTGTTCAGAATACCGGTTTTCTACAAAAAGCATTAAGTTTATCACTCGTTTCCAATATATACGTATTTACTCTTTGCAGATTAAGATTCAAAGTATTATATCCACCAAGTATCTCAATTTCATTTCAGATAAACCTACTCGAAATTTTTCGGTTTAGAATCAGTTTTCTTCTAGAAAAATGGCGATTTTTCTCTTTATTCATAAACACATTGCAAAACTTCCCTCTTGATAACCACCCTGTCTGGCAATAAAATAGTAACTCTGAATGTGTTGCATTCATGCCTTTACATAGCGCAGAAAAGATTCTTGATTTTAGGAGTCTCATTTTTATATAATATACCACGGTTGCAACCATCGTTAATACAATGCTCAGACCAGCAGGGTTCATCTCTTTGGAAGCCAGAACTTCTCTGTGGACCATACAGTGCATTCATATTCACTGCGCAGAATTTTGTTTCACAAGTGTTTTTATACTTTTGAATCTTCCAGACACAATGAGCAGTATCGATGTGTATTCAGACGTAATTTTTCCGTTCTATGTTTGCCTCGTTTATAAAATCATTTCAGATAGCAAATTATGCGAGTGCTGTTGCTTTCAGTTCTATGGGCTTGCAGAAAAATAGTTTTCTTCTGCTGACATACTATCACAGATTCGAACATAGGCAATGAAATGAACATTTTTATTGCTATCTGTTGTTTCATCAAACTGGATCGAATACAGTTTGTGACCCAACTTCCCAGAAAGCTAATGCTGAACCACTTCAGCTGTATCACCAATTCGACGGCGAACAGTGCCATTTGACAGAGGTAAGGACTGCAGTTGTTTGAAAAATTACCTTCAAACATAGTTTCTCAACTGCAGCTTATAAAATAAGTTTTTTTTACAAGTTGTATGAGGCTTTTTACATTTGACTACTTTATATAAAATTTTGTGAGAAGAACGTAAAGCTTTTTCATTTACAGACAAAATGGTTTAAAAGTATTTTTTTTTTTTTTATATATATTTTTGCCTTTCATATAATTTTAATTCGAAGAATTCTCGGGGTTTCTTAACTTACAATGATGCGCTTATAGATGTCGTTTAAGTTTATTAGCTTTATGCAAACCCAAAATTTAAGTATTCCTGACAATATTTTTTATTTTTATTTTCGGTCATCTGTGCACTTGTTGATGCTTCTTTACTAGTGCACAGATGAGCACGTTGAAAACGTTGCTTTCCCTCACAATTCGCGGGACCGGGCAAAATCGTAAGGCCTGTTTATCTCGAAACAATGACTTCTTCGAAATTTCGACATGTCTTCTAGGGAAAATTGCGAGAAAAGGAAAAAGACATAAGGAATCTTTATATTCCCAACCTGGCAAAATTTTAAACATTTTGCTGAATCATATATCCAATATATATATATTGGAGTGATGATACAACAAAATATATATATTATATATAAATTTTTAGTTAAAAAACTATTAAATCTATCGTTTGTAACTTTAGCGCAGGAATTTATCAATTAAATATTTTTTTTATTTCTTTCAAATATACATATACAAGTGAATCTGAACAAGAGAGCAAAACTTTAGAGTTTGATAGAAGGCAACTATACGAGCAATATTCGTCATAGAATGTATGGTCGGAAAGTAAGCGGTAAAAAGTTAAAGGGTAGTTTACCACTGTCACATTTAAAGAATTAACACAAAAATAAGAGGAGATACTTCAGAAAACATTTTATTAACATAATATGCTCATAGAAATTGCTGAAAAGACCGTCCGCCAGCTGTAATGAGGGCTTCGCAGCTGCAGGATAGGGACTGACGCACATTTGCGAATGATGAAGACACCAAGTATTTCACGAACATCGCCGGCAATCCTGGCGACTAGATAAATATTGGTTTCAAATATGGGCACTCGTAGATTAGGCTTTACATATGGTCCCACAGGAAAAGTTCAAATACGGGAGATCCGGTGATCTTGGTGGCCAAGCTATGGACCACCTCGACCAATCCATTGCCCTGGAAATTTCGTGGTTCGTATACCCAGCAATATTGTTGGCAACACACGGTAGAAAGCGCCGTTGTGTGCGAGGATCGACCTTTTTATACCCTTTATTTTCAATGCCACCTAGCGCTTCGCCGTTTGCGTTCCGACCATATATTCTATGATAAATATTGCTCGTATAGCTGCCTTATGTCACCCCCTAAAGTTCTGCCCTCTTATTTAGATTTACCTTGTATATATATATATATATATATATATATATATATATATATGTACTTTTAATATGACAGAATCACTGAAAATAATATATTCCATTCGAGACGTTGCAGAGTGCGTTTTTCTTAATTTTCTTGAAAAGTAGATTTAATATCAGGCAGTAACTCCTAATGAATAGTCTACGAAAGATACTTTTTGTAAGAAGCAGCTTTCACGTGACATTTCAATATTTAATTAACTCTTCTTCTTTTCCATTTTCGCTGAAATGTAAAAGAAGAAAGGTTAATTACTATTCTAATGTCTTTACTATTTCTAATGTCGACTTCTTCTTCAAAGGAGATGTTGTAAATCCCACTTTAAAAATATTTTTGCCTAAGTTTATATTACAAAAAAGTTTTGAAACTTTCTAGACTTTTGATTATTTTATATTTCATTCTGCAGTAGCACAAAAATTAAACCTTGGATTTTAATTGAAAGGGCTTCGCAGTCTTATCTTTTCAAGAAAAAAATAATAAATTAGCGAGAAGAAAGATACCCCAGACGTACATGACACTCTGAAAGAAGTTGGAAGTAAACAAACATTCCTTTTTGAATAGTTCTTCGGCCAAAATATAATTTCTTCCATCAGCACACATTTTTTTTTTTTTTTTTTTTTTTTTTTTTTTTAAATTCTGTGTGATCTAAGCTAGAAAACATCATGGCTTACAAGCACCTCTTTATAAATCGCAAAACGTACCATTCATTACTTATCAATGTAAAAGTTTCTTCAATACATAAAAGATTTAACAAGAATAAAATAGAAACTTTTTTTTTATCTGCGAACGGGTTTAACATCTATGATTGTTAAAGAAATTTAAATAATATAGAGCTCTTTCTGTAAATTGATTTTTTGTAAAATCTTTGAAGCTGTATCTAGTTCTTATTCGAATATGTGGCTTCTTTATATATACTTTAAAAAAAGTGATGAAACAAACTAATTATCATATACAACACTTGATATAGATTAATGTAGCTTTCATAAAAAAAAAAAAAAAAAGAAAAAAAAAAAAAAAAAGAAAAAGCTGTCATTGATATACAAGCCTTGTGAACGTTCATAAGATCATCTACCGATAAACCGCTATTGTAAAACTGCTGACTAAACAGCCAACGTAAGATTACCATTATAACAGCTCAGTTGCTTAAAAGTGTGGTTTTCTTACTTCAAGTATAAATACGACTTAGTTCTCCTGATATTAATTTTGACACTCAGAAACACTTAAACAGACAAACGCTTCAAACTGCTCTGGCCATAAGTACGAAACGCAATTTTTTCCTTTTGTTAAAATTATATATACTGGAGTTTCAATTTCTAGAATTAATTTCTTCAAATCTAGTAAATATTTTATTACTGGTACCGATATGAAACTCTTTGGTAATCTTTGTGGACCAGTTGTTCCATATATTGTCAAACATGGATAATATATCACTTCTGAGTTTGCCAGACTCCGGATCAATTCGAAAGCGAAATATTTTATTTACTTACTAATTACTTTTATTTTATAGCTTTCAATTCGATTTTGATTGTTTTTCTCGATGTTGTTGTGTTCGAAGAATGGTTGCTAAAGCCTCAAAAAGTCAGACATCTGCTTCCACCCCAATTATGAGTAAAAGCACCTTCCGAGGGGGGCGCTCTCCGAGAGCCTCCTGCCCCTCTTCACCTACCACTAATCTCTCGAAAGAAGTTTCGGCTTCCCGTCTATTTTGAGTTCCCCTTTACTGCACAGACACTATACGCTTACAAACATCCATTGTTTCTCCGGGGCTGAAGCCCCAGCCAATCAGTGCCGCAATCAGAGTCACTAACCGCCTATCCCCCTTGGGCAGCTCGCTTTTAATTGCTTGTAGAATTAAGAATTAGTTAACCTGCCACTTAATTGTATAGAATATATTAAAATTGTTAGCTTTGTAGAGATAATTAAAATACAAATTCTTTGCATTTATTTTGAAACGTATTTTTACTTAGTGGTTTTGATGGGTGTTTTTTTAATTTAATCCCTTACGATTAAAAAATACAAGAAATCTTTATCTTTAAATCTTTACTACTACCTCTAATATTGTATTTTCTGCAAAAATATGTTAAGTCATTATTTATATTTACATAATATAAACAATGACTTAACATATTTTTACATAAATTTCTCACTTACTACTTGTGTTACTTGTGAATTTCCTTAAATAAAGATGGAGAAAATGGACAAATCATTTGAGATACATGAATGAGCATTTGAGATAAATAAATAAGGATTTTGCAAATGCGATGTCATGAACCTGGTGACATGTTACCCAGATAAGACTTAATAAGTTCAAGATGAATCTAAGAATTGTTCACAGACGTAAACAGAGAGTCACAGGATTGGCTTGGGGAGACTCTTGAGCAGAAAACGAATTAGCTGGAGCAATCTTGAATCGGTAGACGAATTAGTAATTGCTTAATTTCAGGAACCTGAATACAAATTCTGTTCTCAAAGCACTAGCGTATGTTAGTAATCTCAGTACCGAAGAGGCACTAATTATGAGGTGATTATGTTTTTTATTTATTTATTTATTTATTTATTTATTTTTTTTTTTTTCTGTACGGCTTTTTTATGAGCCCACCAGCGGCTGAGCGGTAAAGTCGCTAAATACTGTAGTCCCACCTGGGTTGGGTCCCAGGTGAACGGGATGGTTGCATCGGCATGCTCGTGGTTTTCCGCATATGTAACATGATACGAGCAAGCTTCCCTTAGAAAGCTCTCAACGGAGGTGTCCCTCCGCTTAGGCAGAAAGTGCTAACATTCTTTGCCATAAACGAATAAACCGAATTAAACCAAACCTCTTTAACTTGTTTTGCCCGAAGTCAAATGCAGCTCACATGGTAACCGAGATAATGCCTGTAAGCTCAGTACGACAAATTACCCATTCTCACGCGTCACTACATTATGATTTCACACTCTTGTTAAATAAAAAGGCTTCTACTGATTCAGGATTATTTCAGTTATCTTAAAATTTCTACATTCCTAAACTTGTGTTTTTTTCTTTTAAATTCATCAATAACTTTTAGTTTCATTTTATATTTTATTGCGTGATAAAAACTTTAATGTATGTATTATCTATCTATATAATTTATCTATTAATTTTACAAATACAGGCATAATGCATGTTTGTCCCCCACCCGATAAATGAAATGTTGAATTTTGCATATTTTTACCGATCGACTATAACCAATATCACCCAGTTAAAATTGCAAAAGAGCTGTTTTGTGGGCATTTAGACAGTCTGCATTAGAAACTATGTATTGATTTTTTGCACGCTTGGAATAATATTCTATGAACTGTACGAAAATTAGCATATCATACTTAGAAGTCCATTTTCTATAATGTGGAATGTTGGTCAACCGGGAGTTGGATAATCAAAATTCTATGGCATACAATTTAACCAATTATGAATCCTTGGTGTTTTAATTTTTATTTAGTTTTTCCTTGACAACGTACAGTTTCTAAAAGCTTTAATAAACCCCTGCAGTAAAATATTAAGGAATTCTACAACGTAAAAGATGCTATAGAAAATGTTATACCTTCCACAGAAAGTTAATCAGAATGTGATGAAAGTGCCAAATTTTCAAGTTACTCAAGCAAAAGACATTTGCTCATTTTATTTCGTTGACCTATTATTAGCAAAATTTTCTTCTTCGCCTAAGACCATCGTCGTTAACCTCAGACCAGCATCATTAACTACTTGCATAAATAGCGAAAGGTGGGGACGAAGGTGCTAATTTATGCTTCACGACCAATAAATTTATTATCTTAATGGTTTGCATGATCCGTCTGTGATAAGCGTGAAAGCATACTTAAGTGCAATTAATTATTAATAGTACACCTTTTTTTTTTCCTTTAAAAAAAGTATAACCAGACCTGGGTGCAGCACATTGGTAAAGATCTTTGCAAAATGAAACGCTTAGTCTGAATAAATAAAATTAATGGAGTGGCATTAGCATTTATTATTACAGATAATTTGAAAAGTTTATTAATCGTGCAGGACAAAAAGAAGAAGGAAGATAATGGAATTTTGTATCTTGAAAATTTTGAGTGACAGGTACTGTAAGCTTTCTCGCGACGTTAGGGATCGTCGAAAATCTTCGAAATGAGAATCCAGTCATTATTTTCTAATTTCCAAATTAGTTTTTGTCTCCGAAAATATAAATATCTAAGTATTCATTGCTTACAAATGCTTGCGAAAGCTAAATACTATAATTTTGCTTGGACGCAAGCATCCCGCTCTTTGTAAGGATTTATTGTCTGGATAATTTCTATAAACTAAAGTCATATATTCTGCACTAAAGTCATATATTCTGCATATAAGATCTACTATTTTGGTCTGTTTCCATAAATTCAGGAGTAAATTTTTCTCACTTTACTGCATTTCTGTTTACTTATGAACTGCATTATTTAATTTAGCTTTTGTATATCACAAATGATATACACTGCATTGCCTTCGTCGTAATATGAATGCCTAGGTAATTAAAAACTTCTCAAACGGATTAAAAGCATCCCGTCTAAAAAGGGGGTTTACTGAAAATAAAAATCTGATGTGGACATACATTACATGACTTCCTTGTACGGCCCATTAAATTACACACATTTTTTGCTGCATTTCATTTAAACTTATTTCCTCGAATTTCATTAGAGATATGTTTCTCCTTCAGTTAATTCAGTTCTCACTTCGCGGCAAAGCAAAAATACATAAAATCTCAAAATATCTTCATTAAAAAATTGTATGTAAATATACGAATGGTGCAGCCGATTGCGACGAAAAAGGGAGGTGCACATCTACATGTTATAGCAGTCCTACATACAAAATTTCAACGATCTGAGACTACTCGTTTTTGCACATACGTACAGACGTCACAAAAACATTCCTTCTCAATTCAAATTAAATCCAATTCACAATCCGTTTTGGGAAATCCTTCACTCTCTCCGTACGTACAGGTGTAAAAAAAAATATCGTTCGAATGGAATGAGAAGTCAAATTGGATATATTCGTTAAAATACGATACCCAAAATTTTTCGCGATTACGATACTTTCTTTATTTCATACAACGAAGTAAAAATTTCTTTAGCAGTGCAAGTGCATTTTCTTTAGCTGAAAATATAGATCTGGTTACTGGCCAAATATCCTGCTAATGTATCTCTTGTGCATAATAATGAAGCTTCATCCAAGTTTTCGTACACATCAGCCTGCTGTTCTCATGTGTTTGCTTCCTTCCGCTATTTTCCCTTTATCCCATGATTGGTGTCGCAAGGCTGATTCCAATACGATCTTATGGCTAAACAATGTTTTGGCTATGTCGGTCAGATCAAAATGAACAGATCGCTTTTAAAATGAAATGAAACCAAGCAAGCAAGGTGTAGGATTTTTACTATTTTTACTAATACTCATTTTAATATGCGAGCCTTTTCTGTTTTCTCTTAGTCCTTTCGCTTTTCCTCATCAGGTTGTAAATGAGTTAGGGTGAACGAGAGTATTTAAACTGATGGAGAGGAAAGTTTAGGCAGAGCGTGATTTCGCTGTTGCGAGCGCACGTTGCTGTTTTCTTCTAGCTGTTTTAATATAGGCTACGCATTCTTGCCGCCGAGTTATTATTAGGACGGTGTAGGTTCTGAGTCAAACTGTTAGCTTAAATTGAATTATGTAGTCTCGCATCACTCTTTACCTTTAAATTCAGTGTTACATTAGCTTTTAAGTTCTCACCGCAAGTGGTCGTCGTTTATAAGCACGAAGTCTGCGCCGTCTGTAAATTATATTGTGTTCAATAATAGGGTTATTTACACCTTTTCTCTGGTTGTGTTCATCTTCAAGCCTGTGCGAGAATTCGCAAGGATTAACACTTAGGTGGATCTAGTCACAATTGATGGTAGCTAAAAAGACTAGATCCTACAAACGTATTATTTTTATTCCATATTCGGTTGAAATTTCTGGGGTAACATAACATAACAATAGGGCGCTTCCTTCTTATGAAAAGAAGGAAAGGAGTTTAGGCAAAATTGCCCATTACTCTTCCGCCATTTGATCATTTAAGTTAAGGGATTTAAATGGTAACTCCCGTAAAAGGTAAATAATAAATAGATAAGATCTCAAACTGACACCAAATCTATAGTATCAGCAAAAGATCCCATCTCTAAGTTCAAGGTGTCGGCTGGATCGTAAAAACTTCCCTATTGGATGGAAAACCGATTCAATCCCTCCCAAACCACCAAACGCAATTCTTGACCAAACAAGAGTGCGATGGAGAGTCAAATAAATAAGTAAATAAGGAGGGCAGAGGTGCATTCTCAAGCCAAATGGCCAGGTAGTGTATAAAGATTTGATATCATTATATTCCAAAACACAGCTATGATAGGGAAATCCCTGCATAGTTTCTTTTCAAAAAAAAAAAAAAAAAAAAAAAAAAAAAAGAACTCACAGGGCGTCTCAAAGCTTGTTTCTTGTGGTTCCATATTCACCTTACCTGTAGGTGTTTAGTATACATCAGAAACCCTATTATGCCAGAGAGCCCTTTGTATAAAAGGGCTTGATCAAAGGTAATATAGGTAAACCCAAGGAATTTGTTTCTAGGGACAGAGAACATCGGACATCGTCCCAAAAAGTGAAAAGATGTTTCCTCTTCTTCTCCACAAGCTGGGAAGAGAGGAGATTCAACAAGACCACATTTGTGGAGATGCTTAGCTAGATAAGCATGTCCAGTAACAATTTGAATTACCTGGCGTAAGTTAGTTCTACTGAGGTGTATGAGTTTACCTGTAAAGTTAAGTGTACTGAGCACCAATTTAGAATGAGCACAGTCTGGAAGTTTAGACCATATATCATCATGTTTGTTCTTTATCCAGCTTCTTACTTCTTTTTTTAACCGTTTGATATGAAACTGGGTAAAATGGTTCTGGGCCAGACATGGGGAGTTGCGAAGCATCTTTAGCTACTTTATCAGCTAGTTCATTTCCAGCAAAATCACAATGACCTGGGACCCAGACTAAACTAATGATATTATGGGCCTGAGCCAGAGAATTGAGATCTTGAGTACAGTTCAAAACACAGTTTTGTAACTTGACACGATTAGCCAGGGCAAGGATGGCTGATTGGCTGTCAGAGAGAATATATATATACTTATTAACTGTATTTTTAGCTAAGAGCTCCTTGGCGACCATATTGATCGCCAGAACCTCGGCTTGGAAAACAGTTGTAAATTTACCAAGGTATAGATGAAATCTAATGAAATCTTCTTCAGATCCCTTGGTCCTTATAATAGCTCCAGCTCCAGTGAAGTTGGATTTTGATCCATCTGAGTAACATTCAATTGAGCCTGTTGGAATTAGGTCAATTAGAGATTCTATCTCATTCCTTTTTGGTATATGAGTTGAAAATAGTTTATCTGGAACTATTGTTTTAGTAATTGCATCTTTGGGCATATAGATTATAGGGATCTCATTGCCCAAGTCCAGGCATATGTCAATGTGGCTTTTCAGGTGGCTTTTATGACCAAAACCTGTCCTTTGGCATCATGTGCCATTTTTATTCAATCTATACATGGCTTTAATTGCTTCTCGGCTCAAGAATAATTTCAAGGGTGGAATTTGCAGTAAAAATTCTAATGCAGCAGTAGGGGTACTATTTAAAGCCCCACTAATGCTTAGGCAAGCAAGTCTTTGCACCTTTTGTAAAATGTTTAAATACGAGCTTTTGTTAAAAGCATTAATTCAGACCACGCATCCGTAAGAAAGCATTGGCCGGACAATGGCAGTATAAATCCATAGAGTAGATTTTGGGTTAAGGCCCCATTGTTTACCAACGATTCGCCTACAAAGTACTAGAACATTTGTGGCTGTTTGTGCCTTTTCTTTTATATGGGTGATCCATGTAAGTTTACTATCCAGGTAACATCCTAGGTATTTAACGCATTCCTTACGCCTAATAATCTGGTGACCCAGATATAAATCTGCCAGTTTCCATTTCCATCTCCACGTGAAAACTATGACCTCAGATTTTTCAGCAGAGAAAGAAAGGCCATTTGTATCACCCCAGTGCGAAACTTTATTTAAGATCTGCTGAGCTTGATTATGTAGGGTTCCGATATCGAAACCCTGTAATAACACAATAAGGTCATCTGCATAAGCCTGTGACATGCCAGGTTCCTCCCGTAGAAGTACTAAGAGTGAGTCGAAAACCAGGTTCCACAGGAACGGAGAAAGAATACCACCCTGCGGACACCCTTTAGTAATATCTCTCTTTACTTCATAGTCAGCGAGACTAACACAGATATTCCTGTTTTTAATCATGAAGATGACCCATCTAGTTATCATAGGGTGAATATGACTTCCAGTAAGGGCCTTATGTATTTTCTCGAAACCGATGTTATCAAAGGCTCCTACAATATCCAGTAGAATCCCAATGGCAAAGTGTCCGTCTATAATTGTCTTTTCTATTCTCCACACGAGTTGGTGTAAGGCCGACTCAGTGGAGAAGCCAGGCCTAAAACCATGTTGGTCTAAGCCAAAGATATGTTTCACATTATTATCTGACTGGAGGTGCCAGAAAATCAATCGCTCCAACAGCTTAAGCTGGAAGGATGTTAGCGTGATCATTCTAAAAGAGTTTGGTTTCTCATATGTATCTTTTCCTGGTTTAGGAAGAAACACACCTCGTGAAGTTCTCCAGACCTTAGGAACATATCCTAAAATCAAACTGGACCTGAATATGTCCACGAGAATGTGACCAAAAATATCCCAGCCTTTCTGAAGCAGAATTGGGTAATTGCCATCGTTCCCTGGAGATTTAAAGGGAAGAAATACATCAAGGGCCGCTTTAGCCTTTTCAAAATTCACAATTGTCTTAGCAAAATCCAGATCTAATGGATTATGAAGTAGTTCCAATGGATTTTCCTGGGGGTCAGAGGTGACACTTCTGTCCCCCAGATGAAAATTCAACATGGTCGAAAGTGTATCCAAAGGGTTTATAGTATAACTGCCATCAGGTCGCATAACCGATGAGAGTTGAGACTCCTGAGATCTTTTAAGAATCTTATGTACTCTGGCAGTCTCGTGGTAGGACAGAATATCTGTGCAGAACGATCTCCATGAGTTGTATTTAGTTTTCCTGATTTCACTTTTAAATTTCCTTTGTAGAATTTTGAAGTTAGACCAGTTAACTTCAGATTTATTTCTGACAGCTTTCCTGTGCGCTCTCCGAACCTCTAGGCGGAGGCTTTCAAGCTCCTTGGTCCACCAAACTCTCTTGCTAGGAGAGTACTTCCTTCGTTTGAGAGGGCATGATGCATGATAAGATTCAATAATGATATTTGTCAAGTTGTTTGCTTGAATATCAAGCTCCTCGACTGTACAATTATTGTCTAAAACCTGAAGGTTAATAACATTAGAAACCAGGAAATCCTTATAAAGGTCCCAATTTGTGTTTTTAATGTTTCTGAAATATTCAACTGGAATTTCATCTCTAATACAAAATTGTATAAGGCGATGGTCAGAAAGTGAGGGATTGTCACTTACATGCCAATTCTCAATAAGGTTATAAATATCAGATGAAGTTAATGTGAGGACAATGACTTCTTCTCTTCTTCTGTTAACAAAGGTGGAGCGATTTCCCCTATTTACCCAAGTTAGGTTGGTATTCATTATAAATTCCATGAGTTTTTCTCCTCTAGGATTAGTATCAGAACTGCCCCATGACAGGTGGTGAGCGTTAACATTACCACCAATAACCATAGGAATATTGTTTATTTCACAGAAGCTCACAAGATCTATAAATTCTTGCGGAATGTTAAGGTCATAAGCCATGTAAACTGAGCAAAAACAAATGTTTCCTCTCAGTGAACTGTTTATGTCCTTAATTACAATAGCAGTTAAGTCCTCTGATGTAAATTGGGACAATTTCATAGCCTTTATATTTTTAGAAATGTAAATGCTAGTTCTAGGTCTTTTATCAGGTCCCTCTGTGGAAAAGAAGTGCGCGTTCATGGGCCTACCAAGGATTTTACCCTTGTACACCCAAGGGTAATGTTACCGGCGTCCGTGATTATCCTTAAGTCACACGTGCCCCCTGGGTGGTGCTAAATGGGTAACTGTCACAAAGTCCTGTGGCATACTGGGGTTCAGTGGGATGAGGTTCGGTCTGATGATGAGTAATCTTATGACGACCCAACGGACCGCTCTTCCCTGGGAAAACCGGCGATTGTGGGGAGGATTTGAAATTCCGAGGACCTTTGATCTGGAGAGGAGGGGTCTTGGAGGAAGCAGCCATGTAGAGGATACAGGAGAAAAGCTGAGTTTTGCGTCTCAGGCCGCCAGATAGTACAGGAGCCCGGGGCCGCCTAACCAGCATGTCTTGGCTGCTCTATCAGCTGGTGTATAATCTCGCCTGCCTTGTAGTTCCAGGTGGTGCCTGGGTGGGGTCCTGCATGGCAGAGCGGGGGGCTCTTCCGAGGTCACTACTGGCTGCTGAATCTGGGGCTAGCCCCTCCAAACTGGCTCTTAGAAAATCGGAAGGAATTTTTCTCCCCCTTCCTTCAATCTTATACCAAAATGGATGCTTGTAATACAAAATTAGATAAAAACGCATCTTCTGAAATCCCCACTATAACCACTGTAATTCCTTCTGAGGGAGTGAATGTACCCTCGGGTGCGGACGCTCTTCTCTTTAGGACTACAGAAACCAGAACCGCTGGTGAAAGGGTGAATGTGCCTTCGGACACGGACGCCTTGAACCCAGTGGGGATGGATACTGACTCCTCTGTCAGAAGTACTGTGCCAGATGCGCAAGCGGATGACCAGTCACCAATGATGGAGGTTGTAAATAAAAAAAGAGAGAAAAGGCAACGCCAGAAAGAGCGGAAACGACTGGAGAGGGCCATGGAAGGAATCTCGATCTCTGGGGAGAAGGGAGCGAAAGAGAAAACAGATAAAGCTGGGACCTCTGGAGCAACCTCCAAACCGGTGAGGAAGAACCATCCAAGCAATGAAGAGTCTCGTAAGAGAGAACGCATTGCTGGTGACACCCCGGAAATGGCCCTCAAGAAACGACGGCTATATAGTCAAGCTGCAAGAAAGGCAATCACTCTGCGAATCGTCTGCAAGGATGATTCCAGAGACATAACATCGGTGGATTCAGATTTCATCACCTCTATAATTGATGATCGAATTATAGATGGCTCTATCACCACCTGCAGGGTCCACAAGACAGTCCTGCAGCCGAATGGCCTCAACATTGCATGTGAGGACCAGGAGACTGTGGACGTCCTGAAGACTTTAATTAATGATCTACCCGGCCCTGAAGAAAACCATCCAGGTTATCATGCCATGGCTCCTGGAGACAGACCCCCCATGAAGAGGTTTTTCGCTTGGTTTCCTGGAAACAGGTCACCAAAAGATAACATCAAGCTCCTTGATGCCTGCAACAAGGGCCTTGATGTTAAGATCGCCATCAAGGCAGTTATCCCTGGAGACGGAGGTAATACCTTGGTGCTGGGAGTAGAACATGAACTTATGGATTATCTGGAGGCCCAGAATTTCAAACTTTTTTGTGGTGCCCGTGGCTGTGTACAGTTGAAGGAACCAAGGCAACAGGAGAAATCAATTCCTTCGCCCAGGGATCCTCCAAAGAAACAGTTGACGGAAGAAAGGGAGACCGAAAAGGAGTCGGAACCAGAGCTTTCTTTGGAGGCTCTGGAGAAGACACCTGAATCGGTCTCCCTTGTCACTACTTCCTTTGAAGTAGTATGCTAAGGATGCGGCTTTTAACTAAGTCTCTCCTAAAATCCTTCAGGGTAAGTTCTTTTCTTTCATTTAACCTGTTTTAATGGTTAAGGTTAGTCAGTTAAACTTGCAACATAGCAGAGCAGCTTCATATAATTTAGCTGCTCAATTAGGTAAGCAAGACACTTTTGTTGCATTAATTTCTGGGGTAACTTGCTCATATAGCCTTCTTTTTTTTTTTTTTTTTATAATTTCCGCCTTTGCTTGAAGGGTTAAGGTTTTGCATTTTTCACTTGGAGGGTTATTTTATAAAATCCAAACTGAATAAATGCTAATATTTTACCTGACAAAACATTAATTACTGAAATGGACAAAGAATGAATTTAGAATCATGGCTATTGAATAGGAGAGGTGAACAAAATTCTGATACAATGCAGAGGGATGCAGATAGAGAACTGCACTAGAGGAGACAACGTTCTATCGAGACATGCGATGTGCTCAGACGGTTGGTAACGAAAGATATTAACAAGTCTTCTTAATTCGTGTTCGTCACTTTGGCTCGAATTAACGAAGTTTCGAAGGTAATGTGAATTGAATATCCTCCATTTGCGTGTTTCGGCGACAAAAATGCATTTGTAAGCTGCAAAAAGACTGGACTGACATTTCTAGTTCTCAATTGTTGCATGAGCGAAAGTTAACTGCTAGAAACTGAAGTAAAAGGAACGAAAACTTATTTTTAAATTTTGGGTGAATACTATTTCGAAAGAGGGCGCAAAATATGCGGATTTTAAAAGATTTGAAAGCCCAAATGTGGAAAAGCGAGAAACTCTTGCAACAGAACTACATAATTAAATCATTGAGATATTCAATTATTATGTTTGTATGTATAAGCGTGTGTTTCGATAAATAGATAAAGTTCAAAACTAGCAGATACAGTATTAAATTAGATTAGGTTCATTACAGAGACTTTCTATTTTACCGATAATTTGTAAATCAAAAATACATGCAGTTTTGAAGCTTCAATTACGAATGTCTATTTAAGTTTTAAGATTCTTTAAAATTCAAGAAATCATATTGCTATCCGAAGGATTTGTGCGAGACGCTAATCTGCTAAGCGTGAATCGCATATTAATCTTATTTTATTCAATCAATTTAATTGTTTGAATTCCTGAAGTAATAAATTTAAAGAGCTAATTTCAAAATTTGGTAATCAATTTCTGGATTTTGAAATATTTCACTCATAAATGGTACTCTTTATTACACATTCAAATATAAAAGGGAGTGCCAACTAAAATTTTATTCTTGCTGTTTAATTGGTTTTCCTTAAAGCAAATAACCATCAGGTTATATATTAGGGAAAACAGTCTCCGTAAAAGAATTTTTAAAGGAAACTTAGCTTGAATTTATATTAAACAAAGAAAAATACAAAAACTCATCAGTAATTTCACTCACTTCAAATCAACTATGATTAGAATTGAATGCATTGTATTTACTCCAGTGTGATTCATTACTCAACGCAATATAAGAATGTGGATGAGGTTTATAGGAAACACTTTCGCAATAACAATATCCGACGCTCAATAAGCGGGTTTTTGAACAATATGCTCAATATTTGAAAATTGGTGCAACTATAAGACAAACATTTTTACTATGAACTTTACCAAACGGAACTTTACCAAACTGACGTGACATCCGTTTGTTGTAAATTCATCTGAACACTGATTTACAATTATTCTCAGGATTTTATCAGATAAGAAACATACACACGGAAAATATTTTAAAAGTTCTTATAAGCGATTTGTTGATTAAAATCATACATTGTCAATAAGAAGTTTTGAAAAACCCTACTTCCGATTAAATTATATTCAAAATCATTCTGAAAAATAAGTTGGATCCTACTCTTTGCAAGCTAAGCATTACAGAATGGCCGAACCCATATGTCATTTAAAGCTGTTATCACCGATGATGTTACTTTAGGTTGAACCACAAGGAGAGACCGAATTATACAAAGAAAGAGAGAGCTTCTTCCCAGTTTTGATGCAGAACATTGCTGAGGAGGGATCTGAGGGTCTCCCGCCCTTCTTCTCCTACCACCATCCTCTTGAGAGGCCTTTCGACTCGGCAGCCTTTTAAGTGCCGTCATGTCGTTATACATTTATAAATATCCGTGCTTTCTCTGGAATTCGAACTAGGGAACAAGATAACAGCAACCGGCTCCTTATGTCAACAAGGCGGCTCCTGTTCTAGAATTCATAACTAGAACTTCTAGTTTCAGAATATGTTAACAGTTTCAGAATACGTCTTGATTGAGAGTGTGAATGTCTGTAAAAATTCTATAAGTTTTTGTATGGTTTTATAATCTTCTCCACAAATTCAAAACTATGAAAAGAAGAAAAATTATTTGTATGAAATCCAGAGCATTGTTTTGATCGTTCCGTGAACACTGTCATTGCAAGTAAATAACATTTTCTACTTCTTCCTACTTCTTACGCTACGCCGTTTTGCATCTTTCAGAAAACACCCTAAACAAACAGCCTTACATGCTTTAACCTACATTAGCCTCGATTTACGCTCGATATGTTATCCTTTCTTTCTTCTTTTCGGCATTTCTGTACCAATCGCTAAGAGTATTGTTCTTCAAATTGTCGGTTTGGAACAATAGGACAGCAACGGTAACGACATGCGTGTATATATATATCAAAGAATTTATTTCTTGGTGAGGGAGAAGTTTTCGCCTGCTTCACGCTTTGTCAGCTCAAGATAACTGCTACAAACCTCTGTTGTTTGAGCCAGGAGCTCTGTCGGACACTTAAAAGAAAAATGCTGCTATGCATTGTTACCTCGATGACAGCATTGCATGAAAACTAGCAATTGCAACAGTTATGCCTCCATTTATGTAACAAGAATTATAAAGCTGCGAAAAGGAACGATTCTTCTGCTTCATATCTGGCGATTTATAATGATCAGATATGAAGAACGTATTGATTTTATTGAGCTAAGCTGACCCATTTCGTAGAAAAGAAGGAGTGAGAATCTGTTCCAGAAAAAGACAGTTATCACAACTGTCGAAAGCTGTTATCATCATTAGCAGTGATCACGCATGAAAAAAACTTCGGGGATTAAAACCACAACTAATGAGGGAACTTGCTTGATCTTGCACAAATGTTAGTAGTGAAATCCGAAAAGTATTAAATTTCTATTAATTTCCAGCGGTTATGTAGCTTTTAAAAATATTTAGAATGCGCAGTTATCACGATAAAATGTTTGACAGCATATTTTACACATGCACATCCATACGCAAAACAAAATATTAAAAAACAAAAAATCGCATCCTGAGAGATTTAGCTTACAGGCAGATACCTCAATGAAAAGTGCACCATTAAATTTTTAAAAATTTTAAATGATGACATACTTTAAGAATAAAAATTTTTTTTAAATCTAAAAGCTTTCAGATTTTATATTATGCCTAAAGGGGCGTTTTTTAAAACGGTTTGTGTGTTGCTTTTGCTTATTAAATATCATGTTCTTTGCACTTAAACCACATAAAATTCAATTCAACAGCAATAACACGAAATAATATAAAAACTGTATATCTTTAAGATTTCCGATACAGGGGATGCTAAGGAGAATTTGAATTGATAAATATCCACGTTGAAGTATTTCCAGGTATTATTGTGCTGTGTGTATTATTTATTGTACTTATTTTCCTAAAAAACTGTTAATTTCTTTCTGTTTATATGGACTTATTATTTAAAGAAACATCAATGATTCCATAGCTCGCAGCAATATAGATTCAGTTTTCTTCTCTCGGTTCTCGAACCATGATCAATGTCTACAGACTTTATATTTTGCTAGGATAAGACTTAATGTGTTAAAATGAAAACAATATCAATGCAATTCAAAAATGTGTACTTGATAATCTTTAGCAAAGAATAATAGAATAATACAGTAGTATTTTTTCTTAAAGTGAAACAATTTATTTAATCATATAGTTCTTCCAGTTTTGTGCAATGTTTGAAAATTTGATAAATTCACATAATTTTCAGCTTCCTTTTTAAAAAATAAAAACACAGGTAAGGAGAGCAAAGGGAATGAACAGAAAAGAAAGAAGAAGGAAGCAAAGAATTAAAAATTAAATGTTAAAATTACTGGTGCTTTCGTATTAAATTGGAAATAGTTCATTCTCTGAATAAATGTGAGCAATTAATAGATTCCTCAGCTCTGTACGAATATGTCGTCACTTCCTTTACTATGACTGTTTGGTTTACATTAAGTTTCTTTTTGACATATGTGATTAAGAAGCTAATTAGAATTCCTATGCCACAACCTTTGAACCCGTATTCTTGGTTTATTGCCGTATTATTTTCTCCTGGCAACGTTGAGTTTTTACGGTTCGTACTTAATTACTTGCGCAGTTTCATAGTATACTGATATATTTGTTTTACATCGGATACACATTTTAAACAAGAATTCGGAAATTTTTGACGCGGTTGAAATAACACATCTACATAAATTCAGATCAAGAAGTGATTAAGTTAGTTCCTTCAGACTTTCTAAATAATTCTAAATTTCTGTTATCAAGAAATTCGCTCTCAGGCTATAAGTGACACCAATGTTTATTAAATGGAAATTAGTGTTTTTTTTTTCTAAGGATTCAAAGAGAAAAATTCTAAAGAGAAGAGAAAATATAATCTGAAAACTTCATATCACATTCTAATGACTCGAAGATTTTATCACAAAAGTTTCAGAAAATTACAGTATATTTAAAAAATTAAAAATTGTTAAGATTAAAAAGAAATAGCAATCTGACTTTAGCCCGCATGTTTCAATTTAAGACTTAAGAAGCAATTTTAAACTAAAACCTCTTAAGAATTAGTCACCGGAAATTGAAGATACAAGATGCCGCCCAACCGGAATAGAGGTTAGGGACGCTGACTGCCCTACGGATGGGCCTGGGGTCGAATCCCGGAGAAGACATGGATATTTGAAAATGTATAGTGCCTGTACGGCATGGGGCACTCTAAACATGCGAAGACCGAAAGTCTTGTCGTGAGGTTGTGGTACGGAAGAGGGGTGGGAGACCCTCGGATCCATCCCTTTCCCGGGGGTGCTTTCCATCAAAATTGTGGGTGCGAAATTAAGAAAATTCGCACTGTCACTTGTATAGTGCTCAAGGCTCTTGCCAACGGCATCTGGCACTCATTGCCACGATGAAGTTCGTGGGTTTGTTCCGATGTTACTGCCAGACAAGTAAGTTACACAAAGATACAAAATACAAAATCTAATTACTCAAAACAAGCCATTCAAAAGGGCAAAATCAAATGATATAATAATATTGCTAACATTTTTTAATCAGTGCATCACTTGCTCTCGAGGCTTGTAACAAATATTTCCTTCGAATGGTAACGATTTTTATTTTGCCAGAAATGATGTCCCCGAACTGAAAACTAGTATATAAGTATCGTAAGAGGTTTCTTTTGAGGCGTTTAAAAGAAATTGGAGCAAGAAATAAATTAAGGTGCGATATAGCAAGTATGTGGCACTGTAAATAACATACGGCAAAATACAATAAAGTACAGTAACTGGAAACTAAAATTCCTTCATTTGCATTAAAAAAATTTTACTTTATTTTAAAACATAAAAAGAGAGAGAAATCAGTTAGCCATATAGACTATGGTCTCAATAGTCCCCGAATTTTTACAGCTCTAATACTTTATGAAACATAATGCAGTTAGTTAAATGTAATGCATATTAATTCTTTTATTCATACATGCTTTTTTAATCCAAGGTCTTCTTTAAGTTTTGTCTTTAAACTCCCCCTGGAATGATTTACTGTACATAGTGAGATATGTACCCAAGGACCTTCGTTTCTGAAGAGAAAACGTTAGAAATCGGATTTTAAAGTTAAGACCCCTTCGGGTGGGTTCAGTGCGGCGGACTACCAGAATTCGAATTTAAATAACTGAGTAAAAACACACACCGCGATTGAAGCGATCACCGTGGCAGTGCTCCGAACCATTGTAATATTCTTGGTAACAGTGTAAAAAAATAATCTCTATATCATTTATATCACCACTATATTAAAATTTTGTACCCAATTTTTTTTTTTTTTTTAATAAAAGACTCTAAATGAGCAGAAAAAAAGAAAAAAGCTGATAGTCTTTCAGATGGAAAAGCTGCTTATTCTGGGGTTTCCTGTATATTTCGAGTCCCTAAAATGGGAATATTTTATTGAACTTGTACGCTGCTAAAAGAATAATAATAATAATAATAATAAAAAGGGGGGAAGGGGTATTGTTACGTATCTCCCGTTCTGCTGGGCCGTTTTGAGGAAGTTCAATTTGCGTTTTTCATGTCTTGAAAGCGCAACTTAGGATATATATTAGATTTATATATAGCATTATTCTAACATAGGTATTTTGACTCAAAATCGGACTTTTTCTGAAATAACGTCAATTTTTTTTCCATATTTCGATTCTACGACTGCCTAGATATTAAATTTTGTAATTTTGTAATTTTTGGTGAGAAATTTATGGAGAAATTTAAAAAAATTATCTTGGCAAATTTTTTCATTGCGCCAAGAATAATTCACTTCACGAAATTCTTAATGTATAGTAACTTACTTACCTTCCTCATTTTTCATTGATGCACGTAAGGAAGAAAGGTCCATCGTTCATTATTTCAAATAATTTTAACAAAGTGCGTAAACCACATTTTCGTTATTATCGCTTATATTAAATACGCCAAACTTCAAAACGTGCCAAAATGTAAATTCACATATATCTTAGGAAATTTTGAATAAAAAACTCTAATTTTTTGCAGATGTGTCTAGAAATACATCTACTTTAAGATGAAGTTAAAACTTTTATAGGTTATAATACAAAAAATTTTCCGAAAAATTTATAAAAAATATTTAAAAATAAATAATAAAAAATGTGTGCATTGATTTGGATTAAGCCTAAATTTCGAATTCTGAAAGATAGAATCAAGTAAGTTTAAGAAAAAAAGAAATATTAATAAATATATATCAAATTCAATTAACATGGAGAAGCTAAAATTTTGAGAGCTAATTTTTAAACAACTACTCTGCGATTTTTACAACATTTGGCAAATTGGCTTAATCTGAGTCGTAGAATCAAATTATGAAAAAAAATTGGCATGTCATTTCAGAAAAAGTCCGATTTTGTGTCAAAATACCTATATTAAAATAATTCTCTATGTAAATCTAATACATATCCAAAGTCGCGCTTTCGAGACATGAAAACAGCAAGTTGAATTTTCTCAATCGGCCCAGTAGAACGGGAGATATAGAACTGTTCCCCCCTTTTGTTTTTCCCCACAGTGTACCTTCTTACACAGAATTGAGCCAAAAGTACAAGACCCTATAGTTGCAACAAAAGTGAAAGAAACTTTAGTATTAACCTACTTTTTAGTCTTTTTTTCCTCTAGATTTTCCAGGAATAGGAGCCAGAATATTCGAATATAACTAGTAGTATTATACGGTGCTAACTTCTATGGAAGTTTCGAAAATTAAACAGAAGGGCGGAAGAGTGTCTTTGTCACAATTTTTATTACCCATTAAAGAATTTTGATTGATGAAATAAAGAAATGACCTTCGCACAAAATGTGTAACTGGGCTAGCTAATTAAACTTTAAGTTTCTTAAATTTTGTAGCATTTTTAAAGAAATATTAACATAAAAAAAGTTTCTGTTTCAGGAAAGTTTTTTTTTTTTTTTTTTTTTGTTAACGAAATTTTAGCTTGCATAAATCTTTGCTTTATTATTTTAAGTGCCCTGGAATAAAGTCCATTCTCTTTCTAATTTTTTTAAAGTAAATAATTCATCTTTAAATGATATAGCATAGATATTAATCTTGTTCACAATAATGAAAACACACTGAAAAAATAATATATTATATAATTTATTCAATTAAATGAGAAAAGCTCATCTACTGATACGATAGGGAATTGTTTTAGTCAAAAAAGGCCAAGCATTTCGTATTTCCATGATTTTCGCGTGATCGTTTGCAAAAAGTATAGTTACTGGCAGTATTTGAATCCACGTCTCCGAAAAGACTGGTGCCAAAAACCAGTGCCTTAGACCACTCGACAAATGTAATTTGAATCATTGTAGGGAAATAAACAAAAGCAATATAACAAGCAAAAAAAGCAAAAAAGTAAACAAAAGCAATATAACAAGCAAGGTAGTTAGTACAATACTGTATGACTAATTTGGTCTATACAACATTTTGCGCAATATGCTGCAAAATTAAGTAAATTAGAAATTGTAGTAAAAAAAAAAATGTCATTGAAGGTTGAGAAATTATGCTACACGAGTAAAAGAAAATAAACACAGTAAAATACTAAGCGTTGGAAACTAGTAATGGCAAAAATACATAAAAAACCTATGGATGTGACACTTGAAAAATTAAAACATATGAAAATCAAACCAAGGAACAAGTTAAAACATAAAACAAACAAAATCAGATAAAAATAGAAAGCGGAAAATGGTAAATTAGCTGAACTCGAGGTTCAATCTGGCATTTCAAGGGAAATATCTAATTGAACGTCGAATCAAGCTAACTCCATTACGCGTTTCGCCGAAACAGACAATTGAAACTTTTTCGCTACAAAATTTTTTAATTAGAGAAAATGTCTTGGAAAATTTATTAGTCTCAATTCTCTGTTCCTATTTTCCGACGCGTCCTCACAAAATGACACATTAAGGTGTTAAAATATGTAAAAACTATTCCGATTACAACAAAAAATCAAGACAAAAATAAAAATAAAAATAAATAGCGGTCTGTTATTAGTCCTAAATATACAATAACATACGGGCTGGACCTGCTAGCTTAAAGATTTATACCTTTATAAAATTTAGAAATCTGTAATAAATTTAAATGAAAATTTAAATGAAAACAATTAACATTGGGTCTTGCTAAGACCAAGAAAAAAGTTGTAGTAAAAGAAACGGAAAAAACTGACCTGTGGCGACACAGAGCTCTCCCTCTAAAAACAAGTTGAAAAGGGGTTGTAATTCCCTTCTGTGGACTTCAGCGTCATCCCACTCGTAGTGTGACGTAAGTAGGGTGGAGCGATGTCTTTTGGGCATCAGACAATACGAAAAGACTGTCCGTTAGCTGTAACTCGTCTCTAATTGTCGAAGGGGGTCGGAAAGCTCGGAAAAACGTGTAAAGATTTCAAAATGGCGTCAGTCAAGTTGTTGGAAGAAAAAAATTGTTACTGAAAGTGAAAATGGCTATTCAGCTAAAACTACTAAACTTGGCCACAAAAGTCAGAGTAAAAGGAAAAAACAGTCATTTTGTTAATAAAAAGTCGTAATTCTTCAAGCTAGCGGGCGATCAAGCTACTATGAAAAACGAAAAGGCCCGATTTGTTAATAAAAGTAGTAAAATTGGCCACAATAACATAAGTTAACAATAACATAAGTTAACAATAATATGCAACTTTATTAGACAATTAATCTTCTTCAGTAAAGTGGATTTTTATGCTAAATTTTAAAAGAAATCGTCATTCGAATATTTCCTATGCCATTCCTAAACATGTAAATTTATGTTATCTAGCAGCATTAACTGTAATTAATATTAACAACTGCAGGCCTAATAATAATAGTGCAAGTTGTAAGCATTTGCAACATTAACTGTAATTAATATTAACAACTGCAGGCCTAATAATAATAACAGTGCAAGTTGTAAGAACATAATTACAATTTGTATGAATGAAATTACAAATTGTACTTAATAACAAAATAACTAGAATTCGTATAATCATACATTCACATTACAAGACTAATCTCAGCTTCTTAGTTATAATCCTGTATTAGCTATAATCTTAATTCTATTACAGCAATGAAGTATCATGCGGTATGCTCTGCCGAAAGGCAGAAGAATCACTGTTATCGTAAGGTAGATCAAGAGACTCGCCGATTTGTCGGATGCCAAGAACTCCGTGATCGCAGTCATTTAGAAGTGCAAGTTCTCTTTTTCTACTTAAAGCTAATCATTAGATTATTAACTACAATTAATGAAAATAAATAATAAATCATTCAATCTATGTTACTTAGTAATAGATCGAGAATAATACTGACGCTTCAAATTTTGACACTTTTTACCTTTTGGAATACTTATGGTAGTGTTTAGAAATTACATGCTGAAGTTTCCACAAGATAACATCCATGGTTCCTAGCGATTTTGTCCTTCGATACAACGGATCGTCTTAAAGAACGTGGTCGGAATATGAAATCATATCAGAGTCAAAAATTCGCTTGAACCCATCAATTGCTGCAAAAACTAAATTGTCGGGAGCTTCTAAAGGTTAATAAGTATTCTAGATCAGTCAATTAATATATATACGTGTTGCAAGCACACACGGAGTGTCGTCGAATAAGGCACTACACAGAATGTCGTCCTTTCCCCTGTGTTAGCGAAAGGATCGGACAGAAATTGAAACATCTTCAAAAGAGAGGGATTAACAAACTCAGCTCTCTTCACGATCCCCAATCCAGGAACATTACGAACTTTGAAATGGACTCACTATTTATACTACCTCCTCGGTCAACCGGCCACACAGGGTCACTACTCCCGGGAGTACGGAGATCACGAAAGAGCGAGGAAACTACAGAAGGCGTATTCCAACGTCACGCTACCCACTCGGATAGTCAGAACCACTACCGCTGGGGGCAGCATAGGCTGCCCTCTCTGGCAATAGGAACGGGGTCCGTGTATATTATGCCCCTAGAATCGAAACTGTCATAGCATATTAAGCCAGTGTACACGACCCCAAAGGGGGAATTTTCTTGGTCAGGCTATTACTCCAGAACTCTTAATAACCAACAATATTGCTAGAAATCAGTTTAAATATAGTCTCAGGATCACAAAACTTCATCAGCGCACAGAGCAGGAAGTGGTATTGTTCAGCATTAAATTCACCTTCATCGTACTTTTTTTTTACTTCTGTTAGCATTTATACGAGGATATCTCCTTTAGACGAACATGATCAACAACTTTCTCTTTTTCAGAGTGAAAAATGAAAGGGAACTGATCATGGAGCGTTCACACGAGGGCTTTGCTGTCATAAATATCATAAGCCAAACTTCCTTGCTAAGCAACTAGACATTGCTATGTATTAGAAACTGCTATGAACTGCTACACTACGTCTTAGAAACTTGATATAAAGATTTTGCCTAAACATGTTAATTGTTCAATATTATACGAAGCTGTTGTAAGAATCGGTCAGTCATAGCAAAGGAAACTCGAACTGCTATTTGATCGACGATTTTGTTGAATCAGCTGCACATCCGTGCATACGCAACTTGACCTTTCCCAACTGGCTCCTGCTTCGCAGATGGGAACGCCGTTAACGGCTTTTGCACCTTAAGACTATAACAATAATCTTCCCAACTGGCTCCTGCTTCGCAGATGGGAACGCCATTAACGGCTTTTGCACCTTAAGACTATAACAATAATCTTGATTAGACCATCGTGTGAATACTGTCTAAGACACAATTAGTTTGTAGTACCATGGAAGTTTTGGGGAACACTTATTTTTCGTCACTATCACATCATTCTCAAAATGAACTATTGGCTGGACCAAGTTCACCTAGATTTTGAAACTTCGTATCCCGAAAGATGTGTCGTGTATCCAAATGACAATATACCAGATCATGCCAAAAATCTTATCAGAAGAGTTTGGAAAGTATGAAGGTGAGCTTCAATATCTTCCATATCATGTACAATCCTCTGCTCTTAACAACAGTTTGTCAACGATAAGCTAAAAATTTAGTTAAAAAATAATTTCTCACATTTTTCGACTAATCTTATGCCTAAAGTCTACTACAAAGTTAAAGAAGTAGCACGTTTTATGCTCCGTCCTAAATGAAAGTGCACCAACGTGGAATAAAAATGCTGCTATTTTGCAAGAAGAATAACTGCAATATTGAAGTTATTCTGTAATATCGAATCCAAAAGAGAAACTACACCAGTGGTTCTCAACCGGGGAGGACAGTTTCGGTGGGGAATGCGGGCTCCTTTTACTTACCTAGTAAGCTTTTAGTTTTAGTTTAGGAATATAAAAAAACTACTTTTATTCAAGTTTTGGTATTTATGAATAATTTCTATAATTTTTCTTCTTTAATTTGCAAAACACATTAATGATAATTCTAAATTTAAATAAATGCACATGTATTTTCCGAGTTTTGGAAAGCAGGGGTGGGAAATGAGGATTAATCGTCTAAATAAAGGTGAAAGGGGAGCATAGAACAAAACAGGATGAGTACCATTGAACTTCACATTAGTAATAACTATTATACTATGGATGCAGGTATTTCAATTTCATTGGCCAACGCCCCAAATGTAACAGAAGAAAGGTCTACGAAATTTTAAACAAAAATGAATAAATATTATTTATTTTAATAAAAAAATTAATTTCACAAGTTTATAATTACTTGCTTCTTAAAAATTTATAACCAAGTGGATCTTCTTAAAGATTTACATCCAAGTTATTTGTCGCCTATAAGGAATGACAACTTCAGTTGATGCTTAAAACCTATAAACTTCCGATATTTTTTCTTGAAATAATTATCTCTATTTACTGATTAAAAAATCTAAAATGTTTCTTATTTCGTATAAGTACATGAAAGGTGCTGAAGCAGAAACAAGTGGCCACAACAATATTTCTTTAATTATTGATCTAGACAAAGACCCTATTAGGAAATTTCTGAAAGTAAGATAAAGAATTCTGTGAGATCTGTTTATCACTAGAACTGAAAGAGCTTTATAAACATGAAATCTAAATTTGTATGATGCTTGTGAAATAACAGTTTCAACTAGTAAAACCCCTATTACTAGTAAACCCCCCGTTGCTTCTTGTTGAATTATGTGCAAAAAACTCCATACATTTACGTAGAAAATTCGGAAAGATATTCAATGCTGAAAATAAACTATTTTTATTAAATTTTCTACTTAATTTGGGAAACTTTGTAACTAGAAGTACAGGTTTATCGTTAAAAGAGGAACGGAAAAAAAAAAAAAAAAAAAAAAAAAAAAAAAAAAATGAAGCGAAAAATTTTAAATTAGCTTCCTGATCTAAAAAATAGTTATTTTAAATATGTCATTTAGCTAAAGTTTTTTATTTTAGCTTCCATAATCATAAAAAAAAAAATTTCTAAACTTCTTCCCTACAAATCTGAGTGAATAGTTATGTTTTTAAAAATAGAGAATAAAATTTAAATAATTACCAGTTTTAGTCAACATAATGACAGTTATAAATCTTACATTACAATAACCTTCCTATTTTAGCTATTACATGGTAATCCGCCCTTTTCACTAAAGATTAAAAGATCATTCGCTGCTTTAAAATACTCTTTGGAATATGACGACACCACGGAGATACACGACAAAGCCCCTGCATTAATTCAGTACACAAATGTGTGTTAACACGCACGTTTACATTCATTTATAACCATAAATGCACGAGCAAGACACTCGGGGAAGGAAGTGTGAGTAATAATTGCTTGTTTGTTGACACCTGAAGTGCAATTTAACAATTCATCACATTTTGGCCTCAAAAGAATAATCTTGGATTGTGGCAGCTGTGAAAATAATTACGGTGTTCAGTAATGTTACAGTAGGAGGGAATGACAAGTGGATTTTTCGGGTATCCCATTATATGAGGTGGCAACGAAGAACTATGAATATTTTTTATATAGGAAAATCATTTCAAAATTCGAATTAGCTTGAATCAATAAAACTGTTTTTATTGATTTACAAATATGCAGCGTAATTGTGGATATCATGGGACATAAGTATTGGTAATATTAAAAAATTTCCGCTTGGATTATGGGAAAATTCTTTATTTGCAATATTAAGAATTAAAAAGAAGAAGAAAACAAACAAAACGCCTGAACGTTTTCAGAATTTAATTTACGCCCAAAGATTCGTTTCTTCAACGTTTTGTGTGTTACCTTACTTTATTAAAAATCATGTTCTTCGCGCTTAAACCACAAAATTCAATTCCACAACAATATCGCAAAATAATTTTAAAATGTGCAAATCTTTAGAATTTCCGATACACAGTCTCACGAGGCGGAGATAATTTATTTTTTTCTCCGTACAGTGTTCCCATTGGTCGCTTTGAAATTTTTGAGTTAGTTGATCAAAAATTCGTTAAAGTGTTACAAAATATGAAATAGATAGTAAAACAAATTTCGAATTCCAAATCTGGGCTTCCACATGCCCATATTCTGTGGAAGATAACGTTGTTCAGAACTAGATGGCTTTAGGTATCATTGTTTTATCACAATGCGAGAAACATACACGCATTTATGCAGATTCTTCATTATTTAATTTCTTTAAATGTAACAGAAGGCTTTAATATCTGGTGGCAACAATTTGAAAAGTGAACGGACATTTATAGTGAACCAACGCAAAATGCCAAAACGAAATTAATAGCCCTTCTAAGCCCTTTGGCCTTTATAATAATAATAATAATAATAATAATAATAAAAACTTGGATTCTTATTCTTAAGACTTTACGGTCCAGTATTCCGAACGAAAAGTTTTACCGTTATTTTTTTTACCCCAAAAGGAAAGCGAAAAGTTTTACAGCTAATTTCAGTCCAAAAGGGGCGTTATCCGCAAATGGGATACTAATCTCGAAACCACATTTTGCGTCGAAACACTTAAATTTGTTGTACCACTCTTCAAATTGTTACTACCAAATATTATCACCCTATATTGTATTTCAAAATATTAAATAATGAAGAATCTGCAAGAATGTACATGTTTCTCGCACTGTGAAAAAAACAACGGTACCTAATGCAGCTGAATTGTATAAGGCGTAAGTGCTAAGGAAATTATACTCGATAATAAAGCTAAAAAGAAAAAAACAAATGAGTTAGTAGAAGTGAGTGTTAATAGCAGAATGGTAGACTGAGAGCTCAGCGATAGAGTAGGAAACCTTAGCAAACCCTTTTGGGCTATCGTTAAAATCTGAAACCTTTCAGATTTTTATTTTATTTTTTTACAGTCACTCAAATTTGATTTTGGACACTTGTATTTTTTAAATTATTTTACTTAGATCATGTATGAAATACTGAAACACAGACTTTTTCTAATATATTACTTTTTCTCTTTTTTTTTTCAGCCTTCGTTGTTGTAAAAAAATGCAATCAAAATATTCCTTGTAATAAAATAATTTATTCAAAAAGTGTTAGTCAGTAACACACATTATAAAACGGACACTCCGAAGTTTTTTTTTAGATGTTTTGGTAGACAATGTTTTTTGCTACAATTTTTACTTCCTTTTACGAAGTAAAGGAAATACTGTAATCACGAAATATTCCGGGTATCACATTTCAACGAAAATATCTATTTTGACCGCTATCGAATGCACTTTAACGACGTTTTTTGGTGACATCTGTACGTAAGGATAGACTAAAAACTCTTTTTTTCCCAAACGAATTATAAAACTGATTGAAAATGGATTCAGAGGAGATTTTTTATTGGCGTCTGTACATTTCGTGGCGTACGTACGTACGTATGTATATATCTCGCATGGCTCAAAAGCTAGTAGTCTCAGAACGTTTGAATTTTGTTTATAGAAATAATTATAATATGCAGTTGTGCACCTCCCTTTTTGGTTGCAATCGGAAGCACCAAAAGTATATATATCTGCTTTGTTACTCAGCTTAATGAGCTCAGTTCTTTTTCTCCTCGTGTGATGGTAAATTGGGCTTTTTTTTTTTTTTTTTTTTTGCTTTAAAAATAATTGAATTATGCTGTTCTTATCTTCCGGTGAAATGCAGGGAAAAAATGTGTATAATTTAATATTCCATTCAAAGAAGTCACGTAGCGGACACATAAAATTTTTATTTTAAATGTAGTACACCACAAGAATTATCGTTTGCATATGGACATTATTGCTTGCTTATCAAAATATTTTAATAGTTCCTATTTGAAATGAACATGACAAGACGCTACAGATTAATGACAGCTGTGTTAAAATTTGATATTTCTTCTTTTTTAAACATGATCAAGATATTCAAAATATCCAAGAAATTATCGATGTAAAGTATTTAACTATGCTTATCTTTATAAAAGTATGGACACGGGGTGAAACTATCACAAATACGCTGAACTCGAGGCACATTTCAAGCTAACCCCAAGAAATCGTAGATTTGTTCTACAAAAATTCAAACAAGACCCAAACGTTAGTACTGTGAAATTTTCAGATTTAGAAGAACGGTTTGAAAAAAAAATTAACCTTGAAGCTTTTAGAAAAGTCATTTATGGCATATGGATACGATGGGTAATCATCAAGGAGAAAAAAAAAAAATTCTTCAACAGCAAGAAAACAAGGAAAATACATTTGGCGTTCTCAAAATCTAATGTAAGCAAAATTTTATCTTTTTAGAATAATGTTATATTTGAGGAAGAGTCTAAACGTAATATATTTAGGTCCGACAGACGAAGTAATAAGTGGCAAAAACCGAATTAAAAATTTAACTAAGAGGAAAAAAAAAATTTTTAATATCTAAATGTTCCAGATTTTAACGATGATCCAAAAAAACTTTTTTCCTGTTTTTTTCCCCCGTCTTTTCTGAGTTCATCATATCGTTACGAATTTTGTATATATGTAAATAATTTTAGTGAAGTTATACTTAAAATGGTAGTATCTTTTGTGTAATGAAATCTTGTACAATATTACACAAATTGTATAATGTTACTTGAAAACCTTGTACAATGTTACAACGTTGTATACTGTAACATGAAAATTGTATAGGGTGGCCCAGAAGTCACTTTACATTTTGAAAATTAAATAACTTTTTTTCTATTAATATATTTCTTTTTCTCTTTTCAGAATTAAAAAATATAATCCCTGGAAATTTTTGGCATGGATAAGTTTACAACAGAACAAAGAGTGAAGATAATTGAATTTTACTTTGAAAATGGACGGTCAATTGTTGCAACGCAAAGATATGCGCCATTTTAATGTTCGACATCCCCCTAGTAGGCCTGCAATAAGGAACTTAGTGACGCGTTTTCAAGGTTCAATTAGTGCAATCTTTAAAACCAGCAGACTTTCAGAAACGAGTAAATTATGCTGTCAGGTTTCAGAGACAACTGCAAGAAATGACAATGAATTTATTCACAAGTTGATCATGGGAGATGAAGCTCATTTCCATTTGAATGGACATGTGAATAAGCAAAAAATAAAAAAGAATTAATTAAATACAGTCATTTAAGAAAAAGTTATTTAATTTTCAAAATGTAAAGTGACTTCTGGGCCACCCTATATAATGTAAAAACTTTATAATGTAACATGAAAGCAACGAAGCTTTGCCGGAAAAATAAAAATACAGGGGCAAGGCTATTTAACATTGAGTAAACGGCTGTCTCGCTAAATTGGCGAGATATCGCCGAGCTGCCGATGGTTTTGGCGACAATGAGTATTGTAAATGATACTATATGTAACTGTATTCAGCCCTCATATGTCTTTTATGTCTTTCAGTAATTTCGAGAATACTTTTCGAGAATATTTTTCGAGAAAGTTCTCGGTGGCCGCGAGAAAGCTACATAAGACCGGAGAGAACATCAGTTTCTTGATTAGTAGTTGTTTAGTTCAGCTTGAGTTCGGAGTATTGAGATACTTCCGTGTTAGCTACGCCTTTTGAATGCGCTTTGCATTGCGTTAGGTTTAACGTTCTTAGTAGCTTGAAGTGTAACTACTTATTGTACTTTGTGATATTGAGAAGAATTGTACGAGCACTTTTGTGTAAACTTCCAGAACTGTAAAGCGTTTCTCTTGGTGAAAATAAATTTTATAAAGTTATCATCGGTTCTGTGTGCGTTCAATCTGTTACATACCCGTACGCACGCAACACTATTAAGTCTTCTTAGTAAGATGGCTTGCATCAGTATGAGAAACATACACACATACATGCACTGGCTTCATTATTTAGTTCCTTTAAAAATAATACAAGGCGATAATATTTGGGAGCAAAATTCGAAAAGGGATTCACCATTTATAGTAAAATCCCGTTTCGAGACTAATAACCTCTTTTAGGCTAAAAACCTATCGCTTACTGTTACGCACGGCAGAAGTTACTTAATGGTTTGGGGACGTTTTCGCTGTCTTTTGGTGTAATTTAGTGCTTATCGAAAATAATATGGATTAACATAAATATTCTTAATGGAAATCTGAAAGGAGAATTTAGAATGCAAAATATGCTCACATTCTATCAGTGTGAGGATCTTACTTATATAGTCATAAATGTTCAGTTCTGGTTACTATGCAAATGTTCTAAAGTGATTCAAACGTCTTCATATTCTCTGCGCTTAAATCTTATGGAATATATAAGCTGTAAGATGGAGAAACGAATAAAGAAACAGGATACGTCTTTTCGGAAGTTATATTTTAAGCAATTTTTGCGTAAGAATAGAACAAATGAAACATTCTTACATGAAAAAATTAGTTGAATCCGCGTCAAAGCGTATGAAAAATATAATTTTTTAAAAGAATATCTAACAAAATATTAAATGTCCGATTATTTTCAACTTTTTTTTTTTTTTTTTTTTTTAGTATAAACTTTTTTTTTTTCAATGCGTCCGTATACTGATATGTGTCCATTTTCAGAATTTTATGAATAGATTGTGTTTTTTTACCAAAACGTTTTGAATAACTTTTCTTAAAATAAGCAGTTTTAAAATAGCTGATCAATAGTATATATGAAAGAAAAATAAAATCCTTCGGCTAATATTTAATAATGATATTTTCAAAAAAAAAAAAAAAAAAAAAAAAAAAAACTGAAAACGCTAGTGTTCAGAAGCAACCTGAGTCATTATAAATTTTAAGTTAAGAAAATATATGAAAAGTGACGAAAATATTTCTCTTTACTTGCTCAATGAAAACAATATCTACTCTTCGCAATTTGCAAAACTAAATGTTTACTAATCAATAAAATTGAAACTCAAAAGAGTTTCAGTTTTAATAAACGCTTTTTATTTCTGCCTTCCTCTCTTAAAATAAAACGGTATAAACAGAAAAATATTAAATTATTAAAAGAGTGCATTATAATTTGAATTAAGTTTTAAAAAACTGTCGTAACGGACAGCAACGTCTACGTTACCACAGCGCTTCGGCATTACCATTCATTTTAATTTGGATGCAGATAGTAGTGCACAGAAGAAACAAAATTAAAAATTTTGCAATCGGCATATTAAAAGGTACTAAAAACCCACTTTTATTAATACTTTTAACAGCATAAAATAATGCGGTGCAAAATGTAATTGAAAGGTAAAAATAAAAACACTTTTTACATAATTCACTTTTTATGTTGATGAAAAATACATTTTTATAATATTAAAGGGTAAATTAAAAATCTTACACATCATCGAATGGCAATAGCATATTTTTGTATTTATGACCTTAATATCCACTGAAACCTTTTATAGTTAACTTTAGAATGTATAATTGTATCGCAATCATATTTATTGGTATCCTGTTTAAAAATGAAATTATTATTTTATCATATTTATTGGTATCCTGTTTAAAAATGAAATTATTGGTATCCTGTTTAAAAATGAAATTATTCTTACCATTCAAAAATACCAAATTCTTCCTAAAAAGCGAATTATTTCAAAACTGATCTTTTTTTCCTTCCACGAACATCATCCTGCATTGTTATCATTTGGAAGATCTTATAAACTAATGCATTGATTTCCTTCTGCTTTTCCTCAGCAAGGTTTCGAAATAATACCTTTCGCAATAAAGAAAGTTGACATATATAAAGGTGTTTATTATATATTAATTTTTTCGCTTATCTGAGGTGACTGCCCAGTACACCTTAACAGCGCACTTATTTTTGAAATATACAGAGAACAATGATAGCCAAATAATGAAAGATTTTTGTTTTCATTTACATTGCTTAATGCGTTTGGTTTCAGTTCCTGTACAAAAGAATTGATTTCATATTGATTGCTCGGGACAATGGAATTGCTCAAGTCATGCCTGTAGAAAGGTCAGATTAAAGTTAGATTAAAAACTCAAATAGCTTTAAAATACTTTTAAAAAATAAAATTATGAGAAAAAATTTGCAAATTATTCATTGAATTTCAAAATGGTACTTACTGTTAATGCTTTCACTGTTATTTCAACCATTTTTTGATTAATACTTCCCCCTCCTCCCAAGAGAAGAATTGTTGTTTAAATGTATTATTTTTAGCGGTTGTTAAATAAATTGTTAAATGTATTATTTATTCTTTATTATAATTAACCCAAAGAGCTAACTTGCCCAGAAGGGCTATTAATTTCGTTTTGGCATTTTGCGTCGTCTACTAACGGTATTTCAATAGACAGCATTTCGTTGTCATTAAAATTGACAAATTGCAAGCAAATTTCATGATTTTCCACAGCTCTGCCATAATTAATTTTTAAGGTATTCCTCTCCCCTTCACCGCATATCTTCGTGGTATAATTGGTACTCGATGCGCATTCAAGAGGTGCAAATCCTGGACTCAGGATGTGAGTCCCGGCTAGAGCACTGCACATTTTTCATGTCTTTTGCTTAAAAAAAAAGAAAAAAAAAAAAAAAAAAAAAACCTAATGTCTCTACAATTGGCGCTTGAACTGAAACAAGGTGGTGGACGATAATTCCTCTATACAAGGATTTAGCGACTAGGTGCCCCAAACTCCACTCGCCCTTTATAAGGGGGAGTATATCAGATATCTTCTACTTCCTTTTCGCATGAAACTGTAATGTAATTGGAAACATACTCAACACGTATTTGAGAGGTCCAGGGTGTTCGAGTCACGGAAAGGGCACTGCACATTTTTCATGTCTTCTGCTTTTTTATTTTAGTCCAAAGGGGCATTTTGCCCAGAAGGACTATTAATTTCGTTTTGGCATTTTGCGTTGATTCACTACAAGCGTTGTTTCACTTTTCAGATTGTTGCCACTGAATATTATCGCCCTGTATTATATTGAAAGAAATTAAATAATGAAGAATCTGCATAAATGTATGTAAGTTTCTGGCACTATGATAAAACAACGATAACTGGAGCCTTTAAATTTTGAATAATGTAATCTTCCTGAGAATATGGGCATCTAGAAGCCCAAATTTGGAATTTGGAATTTCTTTTATTATCGATTTCATATTTTGTAAAACTTTAACGAACTTTTGATTAACAAATTCAACAGTTTCGAGCCAAGCAATGGCAACACTGTACGAAAAAAAAATTATCTCCAGCGCTCAAGACCACATATCGGAAATTCTAAATATATGCTTATTTTAAAATTATTTTGCAATATTGTTCTTGAACTGAATTTTATGGTTTAAGTGCGAAGAACATGATATTTAATAAATAAGGGTAACACACAAAATGTTAAAAAAACGCCCCTTTGGAGGTAATTTAAAATTTGGGACCATTCAGATTTTTTAATTTATAATAAATTCAACTGAAAATCTTATAAGCATTTGCCCCTCCCCCCTTTTTTTAAAGAATTTAATCACTCTACAAGTTAATAAATGGCATTCTGAAGCAATAGACGATGTTGATCAATGAAGAGATTTCTGATTTTTCAGAAGAAAAATTAGATTTGTTGTATTTTAATAATAATTAAAAAGGGAAAGAAAGAAACTTGTTTCTGTTCATGTTACGTTAAAAACATGCAAATATTCAACTGCCGAAAATGATGACATTTTTATGGAAACTGACTGGTGTCGGAGTTCTTCATCGGGGGAAAAGCAATCCTAATAAAAATATTTGGTCACATCTATTTAAAGAAAAAGCGCACATGCATTTATTTTTATTTTAATCTAATCAGTAATGCATTCTTTTCGCCTATTAGTTCAGCATACCCTTTTTATGCGTATTTTAGCAAGATGTGGAAAGCTATATACTTATCTATAGCGACATCGCAACGAAAGGCGAGGAAAGCGAACCAGCAAGCTACTACCTTTCTTTCACCTATAAAAGGGCATATGTGGTTATATGAGACCCCGAAACGGTTTCGATGTCTAATTAAGCCGAAATGTGCTACTACTTCCATGAAGGTGTTAACCACTGCATGATAGAACGCTTCCTTATGTTGTCCGGAATGGGATTTATTGGATAATGATAAAGCGTACTAAGTATACACGGATTTCTTAGTGAAAGACATCTAGGTGAAACTTGGTGTTGTTAACGTTTTACATGCAGAAAATAATAAAAACACCCATATAGCCAGCTTGAAGATTTGAATGCGTGTCGTCAACTGATTTATCCGCTTGACCATCGGTGGCCCTTTTATAGGCAGGATCAGAAAGCAAACGTGTCTTTCAGATACAAAATCGCTCGCGTATAGTTCAGATTTCTCCACTTGCTGTTTTAATTTCTTAAACCTGCATGGGAAGGAGAAAAATTCTGTCAGTAAAAGAATGATGGTTTCAATGAAGGCATGATGTAGGATTACACTGGACACTTTTGTGTGGAAGACAATAGACTTCTACAGAAAGGAGAACTTCGTTAGTGGAATTATTGGCTTAATATCATTCGCAGTTTATCCAAAATAAAATTAACCTGTTAGGTCTCACATCAACGGGTAAAAATACTATTTGTTACCCTTTATTTTCGAATGCCGAAAACAGGGCCTGATTAAAAACTACGGCCTATGGGGCCCAGGGTATTGGCCTCAAAATCCATCTGTTTAAGAGCCCAAATGTTGTGGGCGATGAATGATCGCTTATAATACTGAATTTGCTTTGATTCTGCTTCCAACAAATTTCATCCCAAACTTTCTATTCCATAAGAAACTGTCCTTCGAGTTTTTAAAATTACCGTTTCTCCTAGAATTAATAGAAACGTGTGATGTTAAACAGAAGTTAAAACAATTTTCACCGCCGACCAAGGGATGACGTCATCTGTTTACCAACAAAACCGAACATCTCTAAACCAAGAAGCTGAAAAGTGCGAAGATTCTCAGTAAAGATGAATCACGAGTTGAAAAATTGCCCCCGAACCAAGCGAAGGGAATAATTGCATGCATTGTTGCGATGTGCTGATGTAAGCCGAAGTAATTCCACATTATCATCAACCCTTGGAGGAGCATTTGATCCGTTCGACTGCTCGATCTTTTCCACCACCTCTTTAGAAGGCGGGAGGGGAGGTTCGCGAAGGGTGCAGAGAGGAGGGGAGTGGTCATACGGAGGAGTGAGGACAGAACCAGAAGAACCGGTTTCTCGTGCGAGGGGATAGCATCCGTCCGTCTCGGTGCTATGACCATCCCCTAGAGATCGTATCTTGTAAAATTTTTGCGCCGAAATTTCCCCCTGCCAAAGTAAAAAAGAAGGAGAGAGAGACGGGCCGAAGGGTTGCCGGTACTTTTTTTATTGTTATTATTCTCGTCTTGTTATGTTTACGTGATTATGATGATGGACCGGCATGATTTGACTTTCGCCAACTGGCGAGGTTTTATAATGACACAGCTAACCCAAAGAGAGTAACAACTTGGCGACTTTTTAATGTCAATCTCTGCTTCTGTATTTATATCCCCCACCGCTTTCCAATCGAAACGAGTTATGATATAAATTTATTTCCCAATTCTTCTTTCCGATTTTACGGTTGAGTAATTTATGAGTCACGGAATATAAGTTCGCACTTCTTAAATAGTTTGTTATAGACTGAATTCAAGCATATGCTATGCGGTTTATTACTCCCAAAGGGGTGATTAGTCTCGAAATTGGATTTTGCTTCCAATCACTGTAAACGCCTCATTCACTTTTCATTTGAGTCTGTTGCACTTTGGCAAAATGAAGATATTTATTTCTCAAATTGAATCTGTGTGTTGTAGATTAACAGGCTAAGCTATTTGAAAGAAAAATATGCTACTCTAAGATTATTTATTTCTTACTTTCAAATCGGATTAATTTAAATAATAAAAATGTATTTAATTCATCTTCAATCTAATTAAAAATACTCAATATTTTCGTAGAATATTATTATCACAGAATGAGTTACATATTTTTTGTTATTTATTTCATATTTCGTAAAAATTTAATGAATTCCTGATTAAGAAACTCAACGATTTGAAAGCCAGTAGTGGCAATACTGGACGGAGTAAAATATTTATCTCCAGCCAGGAAAACTGTCTAGCTGAAGTTCTAAAGATATCCTGTTTTTAAATATTTTGTGATTTTGTAGTTGAATTAAATTTTATGTGGCGTAAGTGTGAAAAAGTGGGATAATCAATAAAATAAAGTTAACACACAAAACATTAATAATAAAAAGACAAAAAAAATTTTTTTTTGTACATCTTACTAAGAAAACTGAACATTAATGTAATAAACTAAAAAAAGAAAAAGAAAAATGTATAAGAAAACTGAATATTAATGTAATAAACTAAAAAAAAAAAAAATAAATAAAGGGGGAGAAAGAAAAATATATGCTAGTATTTAGTTTAATAATAGTTTGAGCTCAATATCAACGAGAAAAAAGATATAAATTTTCAGAAAAACTGAAAATATTCCTGAAAGGATATCAATAATAATAAATAAAAACACGACAAGTTTTCTGAAAGTTAATTTAGACTGAAAATTAAATAAAATAGTCTAATCACTGTGGTGTGAAATTTTTTAATTTATAATTAAAGCGTTTGAACGCCGATCATATGGCAATAACGAAAGAGTTATCCAAAAAGTCATAAAATCAGGAAGAAAGTTTGCGATAAAAACTTTTACTGTGGTTTAATAGGGTTTTAATGGTGTCATCTGCATTCAATATTATTTAATACCTACGACCTAAGTTTATACCAAAAAGTATCTTTAAATATGCAATGTAACATTAAGAATACTGTTGCCAAAGCATAACTAATTTGATATAGAAGCAACTTCACTGCAATTTTTCGGCTGTTAATTATTTTTTTTTCCATTTTAATTCCAAATATGCAAAATTAATTGACATTTATTCATTAATTGCAATGTCTCAGGAAATATTACAATTTTCATATAACGTTTTTAAAAGCGTTTTCAAACTTGTCAAGACATTTTACAAACCAAAGCTTACTTTTACAAACCAAAGCTTAATTTCTACATGCGGGCGCCCCGTGGAAAAAAATTATGGCGAAAAAAGATAAACAAATAAAAAAATTAAAAATAAGTAAATAATAATTAAAAATTAAATAAAATGTAAAGGAATAAAACTGTTAACAAATTAAGCTAAAAATAAATAGGTAAAATAAGTTAAGCTATCAAGACTGTAATTTTAACTTAAAAACAAAAGTACAAAAGAAAAAGTCTGAAAGTTTCCAGATTTTATATTACGCCTATAGAGAAAAAGAAATTTAAAAAAAAAGGGGGGGAATCGAAAAGAAAATTTTGAAAGCTTATAATGTATTTCTCCCGCCTTCTTAGCATGCCTTCGTAGTGTAGTGGTCAGCACGCTGGGCGCATAATCCAGAGGTCCGTGATTCGATTCCCGGAGAGGAGCGTTGCTCATTTTTCAAGTCTCCTGCTTCCAAAAAATTACCTAATGACTCTACAAGCTTTGGAAAGAAATTACATAAGCATATTGATTCATGTTGTTGTGACTTATTTCACTTGCCTGAGAGTAACATCAGGACAAGCCCAGGAAATTCATCTTGGCAAGGAGAGCAAGATTGCGACAATCGTTGGCAAGAGTCTTGAGTACCATACAGACGACAGTACGACTTCTCTCAGTTTCGCGCCCAATATGATGGAGATCAGCCCCGGGAGACGGGTCCGCGGGTCTTCCACGCTCTTTCCTTGCCATCAGCCTCTCGAGTGATTGGTGGTAGGCGAACCCACCAACCTCGCCAAGTGCCCTCGTGCCGCAAAGACACTATTCATTTACAAATACATTATACATTTCAAACATCCATGCCTTCTCCGGGATTCGAACCCGGGCCTTTCGGTACCGCAGTAGGCTCCCCTAACCACTATACCGACTGAGCAGCCCAAAGGGGCGTTCTTTTCCTTTACACACACATACACGTTTCCAGAGCATTTTTGACTAACATCCCTTTGGGCTAAAATATTTAAAAATAGAATATCTATAGAATTTCTCATAGACAGTTTTGTGCCTGGAGATAAAATGTTTTATTCTGTACAGTGTTGCCAATACTCACTTTGAAATCGCTGAGTTTTTTTTTTTTTTTTAAATTCGTTAAGTTTTGAAAAATATGAAATAAAACAAATTCGAAATTCAAAATTCGGGATTCCAGGTGGCTATATTCTGCCATATGTTGCGTTATTCAAAATTTGATGGCTCTAGGTACCGTTGTTTTTTCACAGTGCGAAAAACTTTCATGCTTTCATGTAGAAAATATAATATAGGGCGATAATATTTGGTGGTAGCAATTTGAAAAGCAATTCAACTCTGTTAGTGAATCGTTGCGAAATGAAGTTTCGAGATTAATAGGTCATCTGGGTTAACGCTCCTTTGGGCTAAAAATAACTGAACAAATGAAAATTCAATGAATTAATTAATGATTTAAATTAATTAATGTAAAGAAGCATTACTAGAATTAAATGAAGTAATAAAGGAAAAAGTTGTATGAATTAACTTATAACAATCGGTATAGTGGTTACTGACCCTGACTGCCGTAGCGATGGACCCGGTTTCGAATCCCAGAAAGGGCATGATTATAAATGTCAGTCCCTTCATAGAAGGCAACAATGACCACCTATTTGGTGCTTCTATAATGAAAAGGTCACCACTTTTCGCCCTTGTAATGGCGCAAGGCTAACAGCCATTAAATAAAAAAGCGCCCGGTCATTAAGAAAAAAATAATAACCACAAAACATAGTTTCGGAGTGTAAAGAAAGGTAAATTAATTTACATAAATAATTTTTAAAGTATTCTTCCCGATACAATTGCTTCCTCTTTTGGTTCTTTATCCACTCAAAGCTTTATTGACTAGTGCAAACTTTCTTGGCCACATGAGCAGACTCTAAAAAATTCCTCTTTATTCAGGAACAGCATTTCGACTTTGATTTGGTTTGGTTTATTTAATTACGGCAAAACCTCTAGGGCTATCTGCCTAAGGGAAGGGATGCCTTCGTGGAGGACTTTCTAAGGAAAATTGGATCGCACACACGTTACGCATGGGTAACCCCAAGAAAACGCCCATGCAGCTGGCCCGTTCGCGGAACCCGAACTACCAGTGCTCAGCGACTTTACCGCTCGGCCGCTGGTGGGCACATTTTGCTTCTCTCAGAGAAAGTGACAGATCATTTCAGCATGTAGTATCAATATCAGCTTTACTGACAGGTACACATAAAATGCTAATATTGCGATTCAAGTACTATAGCTTACCTTATTTGAGGCTTCAGTCACAATTAAGATTTCGTACAAAAATCGAGAAGCGCCAAAGCTGGCATTTGAGGTGCTTCGCCTGAATTTAAGTTCTGTATGAAACAAAATAGATCTTTTTACTTTCTGCATAGAAATTTATAATTTTAAATTAAATCGCATGTTGTTAAAAAATATTTTGGTAACACATACTCTAAAACCACAGCTGTGACCGGCTCAAACGGTGCACAATTACAGTTTTTGAGCAGTCGTCGCATATACTACGAGGTAGACTCGTGAAAGCATTATTTGTATTCCTGAAAGCATAACTTGTATTCGTTACCCATCACAGCAGTAAGCATTTGCAGCTTTGCAATATCAGATTTTCAGTTTTTAGGCCTCCAAGAATGTAAAATGAACTGGACTAGATTATTCAAGTTAAGCAAAGACCGTATCTGACCGATATTGACTCAAAGTATATTCTTTTTTATTGATGTTATTCCTAAGAATGGATTTCGAAGATCTCGTACCTCTCTTTCTCTATCTTCAGCATCTCTAGAGATCTGGCTAGGTGAAATGACTAAGGCAAAGGCACATGAGGGATATCCGCGTAAGGTGAGAGATACCTTCGTGGAGGACATTTTAAGGGAAACGAGTTCATATTCATATTACATACAAGGAAAACAAAGAGAATTGTCAGTCAGCCAGTCCGTTATGAGAGATTTGAGTCGGGATCGAGCTACAGTTGTCAGCGATCTTATACACTCGATCACTGGTGGGCCCTCTCGAGAAAAGTTTTCGACAGATTTTTAATATGACATGCGTCAACTGTACTACATTTAGAAACGTCCATCTTATCTTTATGTCGCCCCAGATGACTACATCAACTCAATTTCTTTCGAATACGGAGAGAAAATTCTTTGCATATTGCCAATGCCAGAATATACGAAGAGAAAATTCTTTGCGTATTTAGAGTATATTATGAACAATTAAGAGTATATTACGTACGAAGTCGGCTATTTCAAAAAACATACATTTTGGGGCTGCATTTAAATACTTACTGAATAGGAACCCTTTCTACTAATCACTTCATTGAAAAGAGATATTAAAATTTATGAAAACGACCATTCTTTTATAATTTCTCATATTTCATAAAGAATTGGATTGTTTTTCGATACCTTCCTGCAATATGTTTGCACACGAAATAATCATAAATAATTTTCTGTTTGATAGCTATTTTGAATGGCAACAAATTTTGCTTGTAAAAAGCTCTATCAATTCAAATAGAGACAGTTGTTTGAGAATTAGAAGCAGGATATACGAAATAAAAATTTGACTATAATTATCATATTTTAAACTATTTGACTAACATATTTTGAACTATTTGACTATCATATTTTGAACTAACGCATGAAGAATGTATTGTTTTTGGCTTGTTTATTTGATGTATGGCTTACATTTTTTGTGGTTTTATATTGTTTTTGATTTGATATACATTGTTTTTCGTATGGCTTACTTTATTATATTTAAATCAGTAAAATATGTGATTTCTGAATGTAATTATTAATTTTTATTCTTCCGTTCTCCTAACTGGAAATTAAAAACTTAATTTTTATTATTAAATTATTCTTACACTAAAAATTACTGAAATATTCAAAGTAATTACTTTTGGGAATAACTTTTTTTTTTTAAATTATTGTTTGAACGGAATTCATTTTACAAATAATTTCCTTCGGCGTAAAGTAATATTATTTTTTTTTTTTTTTTACTAGTTATGACTAAAAATTTCAAGGAACTTTATTTCGTTTATATTTCACGACAATTAACCTGAAAGTTCAAAAGAGTTATTCGGCAAATATTTGATGGCATTCTTGAGATTAGAATTAAGCATGTGCAACACAAATAATGCAATTAAGTTCATTAGTGAAAGAACAATAATGTTCCGGAGCGGAAACATGTTACTCTGACCCCACCCTACGCCACCCCGTGGGGAGGGGGATGGCGTACGAGAATATGAGGGATTCTGAACTGAATTTTTCGTTCTAAGCGGTATTTTTTTTTTTTTTTTTTTTTTTTTTTCTATACTGCTAATAGAATGAAAAAAAAAAGTTAATAAAATTGGACTTGTCACTGCAGTTTGGCAAGTAACTGATTAATAAAGAAATACTTCTATGTCATATTCACAATGCAAAAATAGTTCTTTTGTTATTAAACAAGTGTCGCCTATTATTGGCGATAAGAGTTATCATATGGCAAACCCAGAACCTAGGTTTCCTTATCTGCGGCCGGGCAGCCTTCACTCACCTACGGGCGATCGGCCACTTCACAGACGCACCGCATCTCCGAATACAACCCCCCTCCGACATCCCCAATTTAGCTCCCCCCCTTTTGCGAAAAAACTTTTTCATCATGCATGCTCGTGCGTGGAGCCCTCCCCTCCCCCCCTTTTTTTTTTTTTCCAAATCGCAACAACTCCTCATTGGAAGAATGAAAAACGATGCTCAAAACGCGAACGCTCAATGGACGGGGGATGAAATGGGGGTAAAAGTAATATGAATGAATACAGAGAAGAAGGAGAGGAAAGGGTACGCAGAAAGGAACCAACGCAGGAGAAAGAAGCCTTAGCTAATTAAGTTAGGTATTTTTTCTAGTTTTGGTAATTTTTTTTTAATAGAAAATGATCATAAATATCGATTGGATGATATTTCTTTTTTTGTGTAAAATCTAGATTTTGTTTTTGATTTGGCTGCAGAATGAGAAAGTTGCTGATTAAAATTCCAAGAGATCGCGATTCCGCTTGAAACGCATTCTCAGAGGTTTGATTTTTATCGGCAGTGTATGTTTATTTATACGTGGGTGTATTCATCAAAATACAAGCAAATTTTAAAATTTCAAGTACAGTCACATTCTTTGGATGAAAATGTTTCTATTAAATCTCGTTAACACATACTCATCTTGGTTGAATGATTAATTGATTACATCAAAACATGCGAGGATTTTCTACTTTGGGAGGGATGCTTTCGTTGAGAACTTTGTAAGTAAAATTGGCTCAAGCATTCATGTTACCTAAAGAAAAGACCACAAAACCGCGTACGAACGGCTTGTTCTCCGGAAAACAAAAAACAGGACAAACTACCTATGTTCAGCGATCTTATCCACTCGGCTAAGATCGCTGAACATATAGTATCGCTGAACATATAGAACATAGATCGCTGAACATACACAACATCGCTGAACAAGGAAAATAAAAAAGTTTCACACATATTTTATTTGTCATATAAAATAACCATCATTTAATTACTTGAAGACTATGCATTTTCTCTGCCTTCATATCATACAAGTGATTAAACAGACTGTACATAAATTTAATGCTCTCATATAAGACGTATAATGTATTCTTACATCTTACTATCTTTACTTAAAAAATTAAACTGTTTAAAGGCGATACAAGTCATTCGCTTTTCTTTGTCAATGAATGAAAGATAAATATCCTTTGTTACTAACTCTTGTAACCCAAATCCATATTTCTTTTTTGACCGTAAAAAACGCATAAAGAGAAATGTATCTAAATCTTAAAAGTAGTTTATTACGGTTTGAATAAAATTAAAGCAGAAATACATACATAGAGGCTTGCAGTACAGATGATATAAAATTTCATCATAATAATTCTCAGATTTTATTCTGTATGCACATGTAGCGCACAAATTTCAAGTCAGAAGTTTTGCAATAGGATTTTAGAAATCTGTTTTATTAATTGATACTCTGATATATATAAAAAAAAAAAACACTTGTTGCAAAATATTGTTATTAAGAAATTGCAGATATGTTAGGTTCTTTCGGAGCAGAATTCGACGGCGTTCGAACTACGTATCTTTTACCGCTAAGAGAACGTGTTACAAATTACACCATGATAGCACACGGAATAATGCGGAAACTCCTTACATGCGTTAATGAATGACATATTTAAATAATGCTAAAACTTAATGATATATTTTATGCACCGTTGTTTGGCAATAGTCTCAATATAATACGAAAGCGATTCTTTGTTCATTGAAAACAGCAAACTCTTAGAAGAAATTTCATTCGAATTGTTTAAAGTGAAATGAGAAAAATATTGAAATAATAATAATAATAATAATAATAATAATATCTCTAAATGAATGCAAAAATCCCTGGGAATAAACATTTCGTAAAAGCGCTCAGTAATTTTTTGGCTCAAAGGGGTGTTAGCCTGATCTCGAAACGGTATTTTGCTTTGGTTCACTATAAATGTCCGTTTCACTTTTCAAATTGTTGCCACCAAATATTATCGCTCTGTATTATATTTAAAGAAATAAAGTAATGAAGAATCATCATGAATGCATGTACGTTTCGTGCATTGTGAAAAAACAACGGAAACTAGAGTCATCAAATTTTGAATAACTTTATCCTCCACATGATATGGGCACCTGGAAGACCGAATTTGTTTTATTGTCTTTTTCAAAGTTTGTGAAACATTAACGAATTTTTGATCAACAAACTCAACGATTTCAAAGCGAGCAATGCAAACATCGTACTGGAAAAAAAAAAAAAAAAGTCTCCAGCGAGCGAGACTGTCTATAGGAAATTCTAAAGCTATGCTGTTTTTAAATATTTCTAGCCAAAGGAACTTTATTCCGCATGCTCTTGAAACGTGTATGTATGTGTGTGCGTAAAGGAAAAAAAAAAAAAAAAAAAAAAAAAAAAAAAAACTGAAAGCTTTTAGATTTTATATTACGATCAAAGGGGCGTTTTTTTTTAAATATTTTGTGTGTTATCTTTATTTATTAAATATTATGTTGTTTTGTTTTTCATGTAAAATTGAATTGAAATCTTTTTTGTTTCTTCAATCCGATGCATTTTCAGATCTTTAAAATTTTTCATAAAATAACGAAGAAAGACAGAAAATTTGATCGTCTTTGCATTTTAACCAACCAATCCAGTGGCTTTCAAATTTTTATTGTTGATACTGATTCGTCAAATTAACGTTTATTTCAGAACGTAGTAATTAAATCTTAATTTCCCAATATTTTTTTCCTTTATTTCTCTTTTTTTCTTTAATGCATACACTTATTTATTAATGGGTTTATTTTTGAATCCTGTTTTTTTTTTTAAACAAGTATTTTTTCTCCGAAAGTACCAATATCAAAATCTACCTCTGAATTAAAAAAAATAAATAAATAAATAAAAAAAAAATCCATGAAAATGCACGATGTTATCTTGTTTACAAATTTACGAATAAAAGAATTAATGAAAATGGCTGGGAAAAAAGCATTCTTTGGTGTGTTTCTAAACTAAGACTTAAACCTATACACGGAACTTAATTTCATTCATTCTCATTTGTTTAGGCTTATGTATCAAAACGGAGAAATTATGAGCATCTCTTATTGTAAAAATGCGGTTCTTTTCATAATTAGGAAAAGATGAGACTATATTTAAAACAAGTCCAACAGCTAGAACTATCGATAGTTGTAATGGCATCAGCTAAGCCAAATATTTTTAATAAATGCTTTTAAAAAGATTTTGGGTGAAAGTTTGCTAATTGTCGGAACTTAAAAGTAATGAGGATATAGCAGTTTAACCTATTCGTGAGCTATAAATACTAATTTATTATGTACTGAAGTCATATCCAACTTCGCCCCCCCCCAGAGAAAGGTTAAATGTGCTTTAAATTTCCTGCCAAAATAACAATTTTTTTCCTTCTGTTTGTATTACCAAGCTATTCTGGATCGCCCAGTCACAAAAGAAACAACCGTACCAATAGTCCTGTCCCGTTAAGCTAAAAAATTTACTCTAAATTTAAACAAAACGTAACCTTAGAAAATGAAACTGATTTCGAGAGGTGAGGGGGGGGGACCCGAGAACTGACTCCTCCTCTCTCTCTTGCAGAGATAATCTGACACTAGCTTCTTCCTCTTTAAGTCAAAGGTCTTTTTATAAGTGGGGGAGGGGGATCACATCCTTCGCCCAAAACCCATCGAATACTCTTTTTTTTAGTCCAAAGGGGTAATTTGCCCAGAAGGACTATCAATTTCGTTTTGGCATTTTGCGTCGATTCACCATAAGCGTTTCAGTTTCAAATTGTTGCTATCAAATATTATCGTCCTACATTATATTTAAAGAAATTAAGTAATGAAGAATCTGCATGAATGTATATATGTTTCTCGGACTGCGATAAAACAACGGTACCTAGAGCCACCAAAATTTCACTAACGTAATCTTCCATAGAATATGGGCATGTAGAAGCCCTAATTTGAATTTGAAATTTGTTTTATTATCGATTTCATATTTTGTAATACTTCAACGAATTTTTGATTAACAAACTCAACGATGTCAAAGCGACCAATGGCAACACTGTGTGAAAAAAAAAAAAAATATCTCCAGTACGCAAGACTGTGTATCGGATCGTTATTATATATATTTCATATTTTCATTATTATATTAAATGAGTCGTAGAGTGTCATTTAATTTTCTAACCAGTTATTTTAAGTATCTTTCCTACCAAACCTCATTTCATTTCTCTGCGAGAATGCAAATTTCCAACACGCGCGATATTCAGATTAGGTATGAAGAAAGAAGTATTTAAGCGAAAGTTCTGGAAGTGAAATCAGCGAGTGTTGGTTTCTGTAACCACGAGATGGTGCCGACTGTTAAACTTCATTTGTGTTAATAAAGGGTTCTAAACGCTCTTCTCCTGATTTTGTAGCACTTTAAAAGACTTAGTGATAATTCACTAAACAGTCTTTCAACGTTGCAAACATTTTCTGATAGCAAAGAAAACATGACGTTACAGAATGAAGAGAACGTGTCTTCTGCTTTCGCTTAGCCTTTTGTTGCATTTTTGATATACCAGTTGTTGTTGCTGTTGCTAATGCTTACTTATTTCGTGGGCTTGTCTGACAGCCCACGAAATTTCTCGTGGCAAGGAGCCGCCGGTATTTTACCGTAGTACAGTGGTTAGCGTCGTTGACCGAAGGGCCCGGGTTCCAATCCCGAAGAAGGCCTGGATGTTTGTAAATCTATAGTATCCGTGCGGCATGTACGCCTGTCGTTGACAACAAACAGTCTTGAGCACCTTACGTGACAGCGCGATTTAGCTAAGTTTCGCCCCCAATTTTGATGGGGAGCACCCCGAGGGGGATGGTTTTGAGGATCTCTCACCCCTGTTACTCTACCACCAAGCTCTTGAGAGGACACTCGGTTCGCCGCATATTTAGAATGCCGCCATGCCGCACGGATACTATAAATTTACAAACATCCAGGCCTTCTTCGGGATTGGAACCCGGGCCCTTCGGTCAACGACGCTAACCACTGTACTACGGTGAAATACCGGCGGCTGATATACCAGTGTGAAGCTCAATATTAAATCCGAAGCTTGAAACCCACCCTTTTCTCGACACCTTTTTGAGCATTTTAATGTCGTATCATTAAATGTTATCCTCAAAATTAGTAATCTTTCAATAATTGTTTGAGCTTATTCATTCATTACTCAGAATTCTAAAAAGCAAATGCTATAATATTGTCCTGATTTTCCTATTTTGCTTAGTGGAATTAATCAATTCTCATATGAAAGGTTCTAATATTATTCACATGCACTTTGAGCTTCGAAACTGAAATTCATACATAGGGACGGGGGGGCAGCGACTCCGCTTCGTAATAAAAATTTCCCATCTAGTGGCTCTTTTCTGCGTAACCACGTAATTTCCATCAACTGCAGCGGTAAGCGGGCGTAGATTGCACTGACCTGCCAAATTCTAGATTCCACGGGGGTGAGGATCTCTTCCCCCAATCTTATTTCGTGTTCATGTTTTCTGCGGGAGAAATTGTTAGTTCGGGACCCGCAGAATTCTTCCCCCTCACCCAATCCCTCAGCATCTCTCTCAAAAGCGTGTCAAAGTTTTGCAACACCAGGAGGTTTCGCTTTTTTTGACCCCCTCGTTCTTATTTATTTATTTGGTAGAGGTCATGATGACTCAGGTTTTACCTTGTATGTCATTTGTTCGTAATTTTTGATTTTTGCGTGAATTGAAGGATTCAAAGAAAAAAATAAAAATGCATTGAAGGGGGAGGGAGGAGATTTTCCGCTTCTGTTTTGCTTCCTCGAGTTCCGTGTCATCTGTAATAAATAACCTAATCTATTTAGCCTAACTTGTTTTGCTTCTTTCATCTGAAAAGGAACAGTATCTGATATTCAAAATAGGTTTCCTTAAAATGCAGATTCACTGGAATTAAACAGCCCGAGTTTAATTCAAATACAGTTCTAAATTTTCCACTCTGAATATTTTTATGAAGTACTGAAAAAATGCCTTTATCAGCTTTACCTTTGGAGAACTTGGCATTTTTTATTTTTATTTTTTGACACAATAAAACGGAATACCTTATAAAAATGAAAATTCGTGACTTTAAATGCAGAAACGTTAAGTCATTTAGAATTTATAAGCAACGAATTAATAAGTTTTAAAAGGAATTTAAAGTATTTCACAAAAATACATTAGCAGAAGGAACCCTAATGGTTTTAATTCTGTGAGGAAAATTAAGATTAAGGCTAAAATAGTCGGAAATATTGTTAAGAATTATTAACATCGACATTGAAATTGTAAAGACATTAGGTTATTTGGAAGCAGGAGAAATGAAAACTGAACAATGCCCTCGCCAAAACTCGAACCACGGACCTCTCGAATACGCGCCGAGCGTGCTGACCACTACACCACGAAGGCATGCTAAGAAGGTGGGAGAAATACCTTATATACTCTCCCTTTTAAAAAGGCGACTGGGGATTAGGAGAGCCAGTCGCCAAATCCTGGTGATGGAGAATCATCATCCACCACCAGGAGTTTAGTTCGGGCGCCACTATAGATATATTAGCACCTAGTGCACAAGGCACATTAATCTTTATAACAAAACCACGAAGGCATACTAAGAAGGCGGGAGAAATACCTTATAAAATAATCTTAAAATTTAAATTTTTAATGATGCAAAGTATATTCATCACATGATAAGATTACCTTATAAGAATGCCATTATGCTGCTTACAGAATGCCACTCACATATACAGTCGTATGCGAAATTAAGGGAATTTGAAAATTATATCTATTTTTACGAAACGAACTGAACTAAAGGTACTAATTATGCAGCCGGACGAATTAAGCAAATATTCAGATTCGAATACGTAAACCTAAACATGCGTGTGCGTGGAGCTGTGATTGTGGAGGATATATATATATATATATATATATATATATATATATAAGTGCACGACGACTTTTCGACGATTTGTGTGCTCATACTTCTTCACGACAATCGCCGCGTAGAGTTGGTTAATTTTACAAGATATCAGGTAAAATAAGCAGCTACGAACGTTTGGATTACAGAATGAGATGCAGAACAGTCGGTAGATGAGGCAGCCCAATCACGAGCGCAGGTGGCTACACAGCTCAAGGTAACGCCTTCTTTGTGCAACTTGTGGAAGCAGTGTTAGGATACTGGTTTCGCATCGAAAAGACTCCGGATAAGAACGACCAAAGTCTACAACGATGAACGAGGATCGTTATTTGGCACTTTCGGGGCGGCGACACAGAAATGCTACAACTTCACAGCTCTCACGTAGGTGTGTGCTGCCGTTGGAACCCGAGTTTAATGATACACAGCTGCCCGAAGGTAGTGTGCCATAAGACCCGCTCTTTGGAGCACACAAGAGAGCGCATTTAGCTTGATGCAGACAATACGCGACTTGGACCAGAGACTGAACTTTTTGCAGATAAGTTGAGATTTAGCCTGGACTCTGATTTTCGGTGTATTCGTATATGGAGAGAGACTGGATCCCGATACTATCTCTCCTTCATCAGAAAAATGATCATTACAGTAGTGAAGGTGTAATGGCAGGTATTTCATTTTTTTGGACGGTCGCACAGCCCTGCATCTGTTTGACAAAGGCTTCCTGATTGAGAAATGTACAGTTCAACACGTTCAAAGCGAACCAGTAGATTTTCACAACCAACAAAGCTTTTTCCCGATCTATCCACCGTAAGATTTGCGTTCTGTGGTAACACTATCCAAATGATTATGGAATTCCAGGTCTTTGAAGTACAGAAGTCATAGAGGCTACTGCAGTGGTCTCCCAATATGCAGTTCGATTTGGTGGATAATCATATAGCATTTTTCAAACCAATATTACTATTGCTCCCTATAGCAATTCAACCCTTTGAAGAACTTGAAGTTCTTCAAAGGAAATCTCACAACATGTAGTAAAATGGGAAGTTATGGTAGAATTTTTATTTTCAACAGATCCTGAAGAGAGCAAAACATATTTTGATCCTGGTTCTTGTATGAGGGATTAATGGTCCTCTTTTTTAGTTCTTCAAAAACGTTTTGAATTAATTTTTCAATTACCAACGTGTCATCTTTTCTTCCATCAAAATACAGACTACGTAGTGTTTCCTCAATAGAATTCTTCTGCAGATCATAACTATTATTACGAGTTTTTCCTCTTTTTCTTTATAGTTACATAATATTTGATAATTTTAGTCACCGTTTAAAAAGGTTTATAGCAAAAACTATTAAATATTGTTATTTTTACAACAACAACAACAAAAAATTGCATTTAGTGTTTTACAAAAAACAATAAATAATTTGAAATTACAGATATTAAACGTTTTTCGAGAGTTTCTCGTGCTCCAAAATCATTCAGAATAATTTATATCAGAACCTACAGCGTTCCGATAATAGTGAATTTAGAGAAAACAAAAAATTGACCAGAAACAGCAAAATTTCGCTACTTTCCAAAACTGTAACTTTTTTTTTTTTTTCCAGTAGCTAGGTGATAGGTAACTTTTCCGGGTATAGCGATAAAAAAAATAAAATGTTTTTCCCCACCTTAAAATGCATACTTCCTGTTACAAAAATGTGCAAATGGGCAAATATTTTGGCATTGTTTTAATTTTAGAAATCAGTTTCGTAATAATTACTGCAATCTCACTTTTTGTAACTTCATTCGATATCCATACTCCTCTTGAAAAAAATTTAATACTTATTTTAAAAAATGAAATACGAAAGGTGTGATCTTCATCTGGCAATGACCGAGATGTTTTATATTAAAATTTAAGACTATATTTCTGGCAGCGCATAATTTGAAGAGCTGATATTTTCATTTTTATGTAACTAGATATAAGATGTCAGTTTAGGAAAAAAGGTTTTTGATGGCAATAGATTAAAAGACAGGCATTTCTAAGTAAATTTTCATCAAAAGTATTGATCGATATAATTTTTTTCAAAATGATTTTATTCAGATTCTCACAGAATTAATATTTTACGAAACACTAGTAGACTCATATAGTAAATTGGTAAAATTATTTTTACTTTAATTAAAAATGAAAAATATTTTTAGCTTAAAGAGTGTTTTTGTATGACTATTAGATTATGTTTCTAAATAGACTGAATTTTATGCGAATAATGATAACGTATTTATAACGTTTGAGAAGTTAGAAATTACTTGTGTGAAAATTCTATCTGCATTCAGTTATAACAAAATTCTAAATGAAAAAATGCTGTACATTAGTAAAATCGCAAAAGAATATCAAGGAAGGATATTTTTTGAGGGGGGTAAACTTCAAATTATTCTTATTTATTTATTAACCGACTCCTCAAAGCAAGCTGGAAACGATGTCAATTATAGCAAGTTTTGAAATGAAATATCTCGGTCAATTTTTGTTCTTCATTTTCTATAATGAATATAAAATTGTCCTAAATATAGCGACCGAGGATACGTACGTAGTTATATTTAACGACTTTGATAAAACTAATTGTTATGCCAAAATCCGAACATTTTTTTCATTTAAAATATTTGGAAATAATTGTCTGTAAACAACAGTTGCGAAAATACACAAGCCGGGGAAGGATATTTGTGGACATGGTATGTATTGGCAGAAAGGGAGTCGAGGTGTTAACTGGGAGGGTCATTTCGTAATTAAAGTGAAGAAAATTTCATTTACTGGTAGCTTTTCTTAGGAATTTGGAACCAAACCTGTGGCCGTTTAGAGGAAAGTAACACCGAAACAAGGAGAACAGTAAAAAAAGGAGGACTTTTTTAAGTCGAACGGTGAACACTCATTATTTAAACCGGAGCAGGAAACGTATCCTCTATTTGAATATATACTACTTACACTATTTGGCAGTTGGCCGTAAAGAAATCTATTCTCTTATATAATCTATTCTCTCCGTTTTCCTCCAGGGTAAAATACGCGTTAAAAATATAGCGGTTTTTTAAAAACTGTGATAATATCGCAATTGAATACGCTTGTCAGAGTTACAAAATATCATCTTATTACTTAATGCTCCTAAAAATTTCTCATTCTTTGCATTTTACAGTGTGGCTGTATTTCAAGATCGCAATATTAAATAGTAATCAGTTAAAAGAAATAAAAAATATGGGCTTCCAGAATTCCGTGCAACACCATATAAGTACAGCTCTGACAGCTAGCATCAGTCATCTTTGACAGTCTGCGGGTCAAAGGGAATTGAATTGCGTTTCATAGTTTACTCTGTGAGTCATAGCTGTATATAACGACATTTCTCAGGTATTAAGGAAGAACTGTCTAGTATTTGCATTCTCCTCGAGTTATTTACAGCTATTTATTTTGCCATGTGTAATTATTAATTTCGATAAATTATCAATTTCTTCCTGATCATCTTGAGTGATTAAATAGACATTCATCCATCAAGTGGTACTTCGAAACAATATGTTAGAAACCAAACGTTTACTTTATTCGAACTCTTTTCATGCGTAATAAAGGGTAGAAGGATCGTCATATAAACAAAGAATAAATCAAAGTATTGAAGTCGGCGGGAGGCTGATGGATATTGGTTATCCCCGATGCGCCATGCTTTTTTGACGTCATTAACACTTTTCTTTACTGCTGGGAAGTAGCATAAGATCTCTGTGCCTCCTCTTCTGTCCTACCTTTGCTGTTTAATTAAGTTTGTCTTTGAAACATGTTATTTGTACTTCGATTAAAATTATGTTATTACTATTGTTATTAAATGTTATTACTATTATTTTATGATTAGAAAAAGTTAAAATTTAACTGAAAAAAAAATTCCTTCAATGATCGGAATTTAGTATGCTAAAATTAAAGTTAACTACAGATCATGGGTTATTTTTTATGTTGATTAGTTTTTGTACTATCTCTTTCTTCCAACAGCTGCACTATCTACCAATATAAGTATTTGGACACTTGTGATTGAAAATAAAAACAAAATTTATTCAAACTCAATACTTTGTTGAGCCTCCACGGGCGGCAACTACAGCCTCAAGACTCTAGAGCAGGCTTTCTACAAGTCCTTGTATGACGGCTATTGGAATTTTCTTCCACTGGACTAGAAGAAATGTCAGTTACTTCACCGATACTGGACGGTTGTTACACCGCTTAATTCGGCGATCCAACTAGTCCTAGAGGTTATTGATAAGGTTCAGGTCTGGGCTTTGGGAAGGTCAGTCCATTCAGTTAACCCCATTATCATCATATCAATCCATGATGGACCTCGCAACATGACAGCTGGCGATGTCTTCCTGAAAGTAACATGGGTTCAACCCGTAAAAGTGCCACAACGTAGGAAGCACACTGTCAACCATAATGGTGCAGAAGGTGTCGTTGTTCAGTTTACCATGATTTTGGACCAAGAATTCAGTTCATTATAAGGAGAAACACACCCATATGATACTTCCATCTCCGCCCAACTTTACTGTGGGCAAAATGCATTCTGGTAGGAGGCAATAATTAATCATTTCTTTGTTTGCATTAAATTTCATTTAAATTTCATTTTTTTAATTAATAATTAAATTTCATTTAAATTTTGCTTTATACGAAAAGAGAATGTTTGTTAAATTCAAATATATATGTACAGGATATGCTTTAAATTAGCATTATATAATTTTCAAACTTTTTTGCGGGAAAAATTTAAATAAATAAGAGCATAAATAAAACAATATATTTAATGCATATAATAATAGAAATAAATTATAAAACACGAATATAGATCAAATTGGAATAAAAAGGTAAGAAAGTTGCAGACAGGGTGCAAAAAGCGTATGGGATTCGAACTCCCGACTCCAAAAAGAATGAAAGTCGTTACCATCAGCTTTACCACCAAACTAGAATTGCACGTGAGTAGCGTGCATATTTTGGATTATATACATCATCAAGTAAACCAATTCTTAAAACTTAAGTTTTTTGGTCCTATTTCAGTGTGCTATCGTCTGAAAAATTCACCAGAGTTTGTTCTTCAGCTTCTAGTACATTTTTTACAAAAAACTTTATCTTTTAAAGTGGCGTTCCGATTGAAGTTAAACGGGCTGCTAAAAATATATTTCATGTGCTTACAAATATATGTTGGCCAAAAAGATATATTTATAAAGGGAAATGCAAATTTAACATACTCTTTAATGCAGTGGAATATTTAAAAGGCTATCAAATTTAATTTATAATTAACGTTTTTAGTTTTTACATGTTTCAAAAGAAAAAAATAGAAAATCTTTTAATCATATCTAATTTGCTATAGCAGTTTGATATAGTCAGACATTCATTTTCATTAAAGATAAATGAGTATGCAGAACTAGAAAATGGTTATCAGAACAAATTTTGCTATTTCATGGACTTGGAATTATAATTTTTGCCGCTGATTTTCTTGAACTGAATTTCTTGAAAGAACAAGTACTGTAGTTGCAGTTATCTTGTTTTTCTTATCTTTTTTAACTAAATTCAGCTGATTGTTGTCTTTTTCAGCACGCAGATTTCTCGCTATAATGTTAATTCAGAAATAAGTATTTTTTAGCAAAATATTCTTTCCCTATTAGCGAGCGTTCATCGCTACTTCTGCCGCCATTAATTTTTAGTGACTGCACCTGATTGCTCCTTTTTTACCACGTGACCCCAACGCATCCGCAGACATACGGATAGAAGTTGAACATTGTTGAACTCCATCCCTATGTCATCCGTCACCGCACACCGAACGGATTGCAGATGTCAATCAAAGTGAATTCGCTCGCTGATTGGAGAAACGCATACGCACCGCAACGCATACGCAGCAGTGGAAACGGGCCTTTACTCAAATTTAGTTAATCTTCTCTGTAATGAGAAGAAGAAAGCAAGGAAACTTAAATAGGAACTGTTAAACAAGGTGTAACTTCAACTCTACATGAAATAGAATGACTGGAAAAAGATTGAGCACACTCAGTGTTTTAGAATTAGTAATAACCTACCTAATTATACTAAATTTTATTAAAAAAATATATGTCAATTTTTATCATATAAGGTGCAATGGTTATAACTATGTGCTGTGATGGAGAACAATATAAACGCATTTCCTTAAAGAATGAACTAAATTGCATTCTGATTAAATTTGATCATTAATAGCCACAGTAGTTATAATTATTAATGAGCTACATTTAATAAAATTATTTTTAAGACTCAATCAAAAATAATTACATTACCGCTTTTTAAAAGAAAAAATACTTCCATTTATTTAAAGGGGGGAAAGCAAAATTATTTAAAAAAATTTTAAGGAGCTTTAAAATTATGATAGATTAAGTTTTTTTTTCATTCTCCGATTAAAAAAGCCTCTAAGGGAAAAAACAATTCCCCTTTTTTCCCTGATGCCTTTCAGATATTAATTTATTTTTGTTTCATTATCCATGAAAAATTCCACGCACTTCACAACTACTGCCGTGGGTAAGACGATGCTTCAAATACTTCTTGCTATTTTCTTATCAGATACACCACCCTCTCATGTGTTCCCTTCTCCACCAATCTTAGAGGCAGATGCGCATAAATTTAATTATGATTGTTTGGGTGGGGGAATAAAAAAAAGAATGCCAAAAAATATCAAGCTTAATTGAAATCATCTTAAAATGAATTTGAAATTTTTGTTCCCTCTTTTTAATTATAATTTCGTCACTTTCTGAAATGCAATAATGATACAAGTAGAGGAAGACACAGAGAAAGGAAATGTATTTTTATTCATTTATTGTTTTTCATTTATTCCATTTCGATATCCTTTATTGAAATATCACCCTTATTTTCAGACCCTCAGATTGATTCTTTGACCATGATTCTCTTTTATTTGGGGGGGGAGGAGGAAAGGTGATAGATGATAAATAATATAGGATGCTTCATGCGGGATCTGAATCTTAAGACTTTGGAATAGATCAAGAACGAACAGATAGAAATTATCAAAAATATTGAAAACTTCAAATCAGTATCAAATACAGTGATGCCCCGATTCATTCTGAGAACGAAGGCTGAGTTTGGAATGATTACCTAAAGTTCCAACTCAACCTTTGTTTTCAGCCTCTTCATACAAATGCAAAGGAGGATGAGTTTATGGTCTTCGCTCTTTATTTTTCCTACCACAACAATCACATATTTTTTATTAGCTTGTCTTCACATTTGACATTCTTAAGAGCCAAATTCTAATAACAGTTTCCGTTCTCTTCTTACTCTTTTGTTACCTGGCTGTACTGCACGGTATTGGTAATGATAGTAGTTCTTTAAAGACAATTTTACATAAACTCGTGGAATATATTAACATGCAAGGGGGACACAAAATCCTAATTTACGACAAAAGCTCTTTCAGACTGAAATACTTTTATGAGAATGGAAACAAGCAACAGCTTTGCCAGTCTACCATTTACATAAGAATTATTCTTACATTACATTAGTACAGAGCATTGACTTCTTTTACCTAAAAGAACGAGTGTTTGGTTTACTTCATTATGGCAAAGCACACTAGGGGTATCTTCCTAAGAGGAGGAATGCCTTCATGGAGGAATTTATAAAGGAAAATGTTTCGTATACACGTCCCACATGACGAAAACCACGAAAATATCCAAATAGAATCGAACTCAGGTCGGATATACCAGTGTTCAGCGACTTAATTTTTCGGCCGCTGGTTGGCCTTTATTTATAAGAAGGATGATGTAAAAAGACAGACTGTGTTATAAATCAGAAGCAAGGATATTTCTCCGTCGGCCTTTAAGGACTTCTAAGATCCCTCTGTCTTGATTTGAAAACTTCCCTCTAAGATTCAATAAAGCAATGATCTCAAATTGGCGGCCCACGAAACAATTTTATGCTGCTTCCGTTTCAGCTATGACATTCTTGCGAATACAGTATTACAAAGATTTCAAAATTTTAATTAATTTAAGTTCGAGTTTATATCGTTTTCATAACCATTAAAAACTGGCGTGTTTAACGCATCAGAAAATCTATGAATGAAGCTAATTAGTTTAGAGTGTGATATAGGAAGTCTTATTCAAAGATCTAAAGATACAGAGATTAATTTTTATTCATATTTGTGTACAATTAAATCAGTTACGAATTTTTGCTGTAAGAGTAATCGTTTCGAGAATATATTTACATAATTCAAGAATATACAGGGTGACACAGAATAACAAAAAAAAAAAAAAAAATTTAAATGCGTAGTGGCAGCCATGAGCAGGTGGCAATATTGCGGGACAGTGACCTTGAGCAAGTAAACACTTCTCCATTTTAGTAATCATGGATCAGTGGAACGGACATGATTACTAAATATTCACAAATCTCGCATATCCTAATGAAGTTACTGGAGCGCTCTTTACACGCCAATGAGGTGACAGTATGGTGTGTTGTTTTATTACATGGGATCATCGGACCTTATTTTTTTTAAAATGAACAGGAGATCACAGGAACTGTCAATGCGGATCGTTACGTGGAAATGTTACGATCTCCTGAATTGAATAATTTTCCACACGTTAAAGAAACCTGGTCTCAACAGGATGGAGCCACATCACACACTGCAAGGCAATCAATGGAAGCTGTGCGAGAATTGTTCAGTAATCGTGTGATCTAAAGATTCGGTAACGTTTCCTGGCCCCCTAGATCGCCAGATTTATCCGTTTGTGATTTTTTTTCTTGTGGGGCTATCTCAAGAGTAAAGAGTACACGACTCGACCAAGATCTCTAGATGAGTTGAAATAGAGATTTTGAGGATGAAATCCGAGCTGAGATGTTGCAGCGGTCAATGAGGAATCTCAACAGCAAATTTCAAGAATGCATTCGTACTGGAAGACGTCATTCAAAGGACGTAATTTAAAAAAAAAAAAAAAAAAAAAAAAAAAGATAAATTCCGTTAACGTTTCTTAAATGGTTTTAAGGTTTCAATTACTATGAATGAAAATGTTTTTCACTTGATTATTAATATGAAAAATATCCCAATGACCGATGAGCATATATAATCAGTGATGAAGATCATTTCTAGTAATTTCTCTCCAAGGCTATAAACTTTATCAAAATCGAAAGTGTCAAGTTGTAGAAAGAAATAAAATAAGCTTATAATGATATGCATTTTTATTTGTGCCTCGAAGATAATTATGAGAATTTAATAATTATGAGAAAGAGATCAAGTTATGTTGTACTTAGAAAATTTTCTCTGAAAAATTAAAAACGTTTTCATAATATTTTTAGGTTTAAATTTAATGTAATTTAATGATTAATTAAGCATATTATATCTATTTTAAATAATGTCAATCTGAAATCTTAATATTTAGTTATCAATATATTTGTGTTATGAAGTATCATATAACCAACAAAAATGTCTTCCAGGTACCATTAGATTTCTATTAGAAAATAGTTATAACTTCGAAATTTTTTCCTTTGCGATACTATTATTATTGTTTATGCAGAATATTTAGTAACGAAAATTTTAAATTTATTTAAAATATATTTTACTTTGCTAAAAAAAAATTAATTTTGCTAAAAAATATTCTGGCTCGTCAGCTGTTTTTCTATCTTGCATGCGGCCTATGGGTAATTTGAGTTTGGGATCACAGTAAGGACTATCAGATCTTACTTAAGAATGGACACAATCGAAATTGTATCAAACATGTGGCACAGAAGCATATTTATGGGGTCGCACAAGTCGTAATGCGTTCCAACGGGTTTCCAAATCATTAATTAATTTTTTAAAAACAATAAAGACACCATGCGTTTTGCAAGAAATACGCCAGAACACATACGCCAGAACATTTCTTGATTTGCTTTGGTTTATTTAAATACGGCAAAGCACACTAGGGCTATCTGCCTAAGGGGAGGGATGCCATCGTGGAGGACTTTCTAAGGGAAACAGGCTCGTATACCCGTGATACATGGGGAAAACCACGAAAACGCCCATGCAGCCAGCCCATTCGCGGGATTCGAACCTCGGACAGAACTCCCAGTGTTCAGCAACGTTACTCCTATTATTTGTGACACATAAGAGTGATTTTTTAGTGATGAATTTTTGTCTTTAGCTTTCTGTAGTTTATTGCAGACCTTTTTCCACTTTCTAAACGTTAAGGAGGAAATTTATTCTGAAAGTGAAGTTACCGTGGAGGACAGAGGCTGTTGGAAATTATACTCTCAATAAATATTTAACCTTTCTAGACTGATCTGTGGCAGCCTTTTGTTAAAAAATCTTTTCATTCTATCTCTATACACTTTTATTTTTCCATAATCTAAGGAAAGTTACTACGACGCATAAAAAATTATACTATACAACGCATTTTACTATCATTAGGTTATATTGAAGCAGGACATGTGAAAAATATGCAATGTCCTCAACGAGACGCGAAGCTGGACCTCTGAAATATGCTCCGAGTGTGCTACCGTTACACCACGAACGCATGTTGGAAAGAGGGCGAAATACCTTATATCACAATGGTAAGTGAGTCGGTACTGGTGAGTCGATACACTTCTGGTACCTTACATTACAAATAACCGAAAGTCGTTTCCATATGACACAAGAAAACGTAAGTTTTCAGTATTTCCTGGCAGTTTCTTTTCGTGCATTTTTGATGCATGCCCAAAGTCTTTCAAATGGGTTCTATGTAAATCATCCTACATATAGCCCCTGAAAGTTTTTAAAATGTACCCAATTTATGCATGTATAATTTTTAGTAAAAAATTTACACGTATGCGGTTTGGGAGACGTATTTGAAAATTCAAGTTTTAAAAATTTCTTAAATTAATTTATTATGCCCTTATAAATTCGTGCAACAACCTGAAGATTTTGAAACCCAGTTTCGGGCATTTTAACTTAAAAAGTTCAGTAAACCTCTTTCTTTTAGACTCTTCTGGATTTCCTATTAAATGTCTTCACTTCTACTATTTCTAAATTTTTCACTGGAGTAATTTTGAAAATCGCACATTTAAGAAGCATTTTAAAGCCAAATAAAGATGTCTGGAATATGAGGCATCAAAGTTTTATAGAAACTGATAACATAACGTTCAGTAGTCGCATTTCGGAACCGAAAATTTTTTCAGGGATAACCATAACCAGATACATTTCTTCATTCCACGTAGCTAGCGCTCAGTTTATGGCATGCAACAACGTAACATTTAATTGCAGACACTGACTACGTAACGGAAGCCAGTTTTGCTGACTGTAATGTCTGATGAAAAGGAAATCGGCTTAATTTGTGAATCAGTCTGTGTTTTTTTTTTTTTTTTTAAAATTCATTCTATCCCAGTTCTTCCGGTTTCAAATAAGCCTCACCAAAAGAGTTACCACACTTTTCAAGTGTTATAATAATATTATTTTAGTAAATGTTCTGTATTTATTATCCAAGAATGTGTAAAAGGATATTAAATAGAACTCTGGAGCACTTCCTTATCGATTATGAAACTCTTTTCTCTAACAAAGCTGTTTTACAAAACTTCCTACTTTATGCATTGTCTCTTCAGCCGCGTTTTAGAATCGAATCTTTTTCACACCATAAAAATTGCCAATTCCTTCAAATCGTACTGCTTGAAACGACAGTCTGAAACTGATAACTCGTGAAAAGTGGACATGTTAAAGCCAAACTGCGTTATATACCATTCTCAGTGGAATATACGTAATAACTGAAGAGTTATTATTTATTCCAGAATCCTTAGCAAACATTTTGCTAACTTCCAGCATTATATCGACTGTTCTGTTAATCGCTTTACAAAAGACGAAAATAAATTTAGTCTTCCATGAGAAAGTGTTCTGCAGACTATGAAATGTTGGCAGATGGCTTCCGAACAGATACAGCATGGTTTTCGGACTTCGCATTTTCCACTGATCTTCTTTGTCATATGAACAACTTAAATGTCAAAACCCAAGGAAAAAAATCATTTTATCGACGATATCCGAGTCCATCTTAATTGTTTTAAACTAAAATTTAATCTGTTTGATGGACTGCTAGCTTAGAATGAGTTGTCTCATTTCCCGAGTTTAAACTCAATACCCCTAGTAATTGAAGGAAAGCTTAAGAGTTATGAGGAAAACCGCATTTTGGGTTTGAACGCTGATTTCAAGATTTCAGTTCCATTGAGACAGAACTGGATATTTTGATTAAGCATTTCAACGCAAACTGTGAAGCAGTGAGGCCAGATTTGCAGCTTCAGTTAATTGAGCAACAATCTACTCAAGCAATTTTTCTCAGTGTGCCAAAATTACAGTTTTACAAATCGTTATCCAAAACAAGTTCCTCAAATTTAATATCTCACGTCCAGAAAAGTTTGCTATCTTTGCTTCATTTTATATACGTGAGCACATATTTTCTATCATGAACCTATCTGCAATGACCAGGAAGAATTCTATTAGAAACAGACTGACAGATGAGGATTAAGTATTGCTTCTCAGAATTAGTGTATCTCAGGCCGAAACCTGAATTTAAGGAGTTTTAAAAATGCAGTTGCAGTTTCATTCATCGCATTAAAATTTATATTGTTATATTTGCATACTCTTTTTATACCTTTAGGATAAATTATACTGGCCCTCTACAATTTTTTCTTTTCATTTCTGGTCCGCTCCCAAAGAAGTTTGCCCATCACTGGCCTAAAGAGAAGGGATGACTTCATGGAAGACTTTCTAATGGCAACTGGTTCGTATTCACCTAACATATGGGAAAAATTCTGAAAGCTAACTGATCCGTTCTGCCTGTGTCATTACCACACTTCCAGTATTCAGCCGACTGGTTAGTCCGTCATTGTGCAAGAAAGATAGTAGGAAAGTTTCTAAGTATGAAATATGCAATAGTCAAACAAGAGGAATATTAAGCTTTTCAAAAGAGATAGTAGAGAGAGTAGGAAGACTCTTTCTCTAGAGCAGAGAGTTTCAAAGAGTAGGAAAATTCCGAAGTATGAAATATGCGTAGTCAAATAAGAGGAATATTAGCTTTTCAAAAGAGATAAATGAAGCTGTATTAGTATAGTAGTTTTGATAAAAAAAAAAACACGTGTAACACACTTTTTTCTCATTTTCACCATACCGAGTAGGGATGGTAAAAGAATTAAGATTCGAAAAATAGAATCTTTGCATAATCTTGTAAATTATAACTAAAAAAATTCCTTAATATTTTAAAATCAAACCTTCTAACTTAGGAAAGGATAATTTTATTGAACGTACAATATAAGCATTTCACTCTTTAAAACAATATGATGAAAGGGGAAAAAAAATAGATTTTTGAAATTTTAGTGGTTTCTGGATTATGGTATAACACAGGCGCTGCGCTTCCTCGAAATTTCAAAGAACTAATTCTTAAATTAATCTTGTTAATTCTGGGTGCAGATGATCTATTATTAGAAGGTCTTCAATGTTTCTAGTAGCTCATGGTACGGAATATAAACGTGACTCCGATTTGGTTGTCAGTTGAGCTATTCTGGCATGGAATTTTGAACTATTAAAAATTAAATATGAAATGTTATTCAGATATGTTAATGAATTCAGATTCCAATTTTTTTTAAGAGTTATTGTTATCTAAAAAATTTTGCCAAATTTTATTGAGAAAATGAACCTCGGAATTCAAGAGCTTTAATTATGCGTTTCATTTACTAAGTTTCATTTGTCCCATCTTTCTTATTTCCATTTGTATGCTTTAAGAAATACAAGCATGTTTTTAAAATCTGTAATCTTCGAGCTGTTTTTCCTTAAATGCAGATTTCCAGTTTTGCTTTTAATTAAAACAAAACTTATTAAACTTATTGAAATTTAAAAGCAAAACTGGAATCAGTTTTCTTAATTAAAAATTCATATTTTTTCTTATTCTTATTTGAAGGGTTCGACTGGTTTGAAGGTTCGAAAGGATTCGAGAAAAAATTAGAATTCATTTCACCTTTGCTGAAGCGATTTCAATATATTGTCATACTCTGTCATACTCATATATATAAAAAAATCCTCTTGTCATACTCTGGATACAAAATTCTGTATTCATATTTTGGATAAAAAATAGATTCCTTTAATTTATTTTAATGAAATTTCCATGTTTATATCAGTAGATTATTCATTTTTTTTGCGTATATACATATTTAATTTAATATCTTCCGATTTTCTAAATATTCCCTATCTAACAAATTTTATCATTGTAATAAACTATCGGTGAATTCTTAAAAAGTAAATAAAAATAAGATATTTATTGGAAATAAAATTCATTATTAAGTAGGTAAATTATTATTAAATTACTTAATTAAGCAGGTAATGGATAAGGTTATAGGCACCATATACATGTTAGATATTTCCAAATACCAGTTTAAAAACCAGAGTAGACTTATAATATGAAATGTGATATTAAACAAGGATTCCACCGTGTTGAATATGAAGATGCAATAAATACTCAATCTAGAGGATTTGGTAGAAATTATTTTACCTAAAAAGACATAATTACGAAAGCAAACTATAAATATTACATGAAAATAAGTACAAAAATGGTATTTGTATTATATATTTATCATGTTCTAGTGCTGGCAAATATAAAATATTAAATTTTAAACTGTTTATTGACATCAATTTTTCCCCCAAAATATTTTTGATTATTGCTATAAAACATAATTACACTGTTTCTGAAATATATAACTTACGAGATGCGTTTATTCACCTGAATAAACAGCTTTATATTTCCGACAACAGTAGACAACAGCACGAAAATGTCGACTGCTTTCGAATATTGTAAATGCGGTAGGCGGAAACGCACTTACGCAGACATACCAATATCCTTCATTGTGCCTTTGTCAAGTATTGTGGGCTGAAGGATTCGAAAACACTTCAAGTAAAGATCTCTATTTCCATTCATGCTTCACCAAGTTTATGGAAAAAGCGTAGGGAAAAAAATCTCAGTAATATACAATACGCCATTGTAAAACCACTCGGAATGCATCGGGATGGATGGAAATCGTTCCACTTCTTCTCCACCCCACGTTTTAGGGGTGAATAAAATGAATACGCGAATGAACCGGTGGTAAAAAGAAGTTGGAGAGAGAGAAGTTGAGTTGTGATGAAGAGCACCTGAGATCGTCTGATGTCGATTTTTTCACAGATCGGTTGATGGGAGAATGAACTGGAAATTGACTGCGTTTTTGAAAGAATCCATTTTCCATTTTTTTTCAGTCAAAATCGGAAGAATTTTAAGTTTAAGAATTGGTATTCGAAAATAGCTGTTGTCTAAACGTAGGTTAGAACAAGATTTTGGGAATTTCGAATAGCTGAGCAATAAATAATTATTTAATTACCTATTTTCCCGCTTTACAACACGCGAACATATAATCATTCTTATAATTACAGACTGTAACCTTTCTTACGACCTTCTTCTGCAGGTGATAATTTTGTCGCCATCCTCACAGTACAATAAAGTATGATGCAAGAACGAAGACGTTGATAATTTTCTTTTCTTTCTGTTTTTAATTGAAAGGCAAAATGTTCCTGAACAAGTTCTGGAACATCTCTGCTAATCTTATAATTTCCTCGAAAGAAATCAGCTTTATTTATTTATTTATTATTTTTATTTATTTTTTATTTTTAAAAACTGACACATCAGGCATTAGTTTAGGTAATAGACGATGCCTAGAAACACATTGCTAGTCATGGTTATTTGGCACCAGTTTCATTGTCTCTTCTGAAAAAGCAGTATATATTTTTAAATTAACTGTGATTTAGTTACCCGTAAGTCATCCGTAAGCCGAGTTGAGCAGATAATGTATTTGCCATATACGACCCATAAAATGAGTAACTTCGGATCTGACATCAAATATATTAAAACAAGATCAGGCGCTGAACGAAATCAATTGGCGAGCGAGACAAGTCATGATATTAATCAAGCGTGGAAGATATCCATCTCAAAAGCATAAACAAAACAAAACAAAAAAGAAAATCGAAATAAAAGCGTAGTTTTTGTCTCATTTAGAACGACAGTAATTTGTTACGTATAATTCCGAAAGACGGCAACAACTGGAATCTCCTAATCAGAGGCCCAGAATACAAGAAACAGACCTGGATCTCGATTAAACCTGGGCATGCGAAAGTCATAAACGTTCGATGCACTAGAAATGTGCGCTGGGCAGCATATTTATTTTTCAGGGGCAAAAAAGTAAATAAAAAAGTCTCCTCCGTAAATGGGCGGCAACACTTCAACAGACAGGCCCAGTGGAAATAAATGACGAGGGGTCAAAATCTTGCACCTGCAAGGTGAACATCCCTCCCCTCTTTTCCCCCTTTCTCACTCCGCTCGAGTTCCCTGTTGTCCCTCAAAAACTCGTCTGCCGGAATATTTTTGTTCGTTTAGGAGGTTTGGATCACTTTTCGTTCTGTTGCTTTTTAGCGGGACTAATCTTTCGCTGCAGTAGAAGTCATTTGGACCCTTCTTTTTTCTTTTGTTTTGCTTTTAAAAGCTTTTAAGACAATCAAGTTTCGTTCTAATTTCGCTATCGTCTGCCCGGCGAAGAGCTTTCCATTGTCGAAATACGTTTTCTTACTTCTCGATGAGCCGATTGTCAAGACCATTTCGAAAAACGATGTGGTTACAATAATGGGAGTCACGAGAAGATAAGTGAGAAATGAACATCTTACGTGTGGTATGTGTATAATAATTTCGAGATTCCTCCAGTCTTTAAAGTGCGGCCTGAAGATTCTCGCCGTTCATTGGTGGAATTTAAACAGCGGTTTGCTTTTTTGTTCATCGCTGTTTAGTTTAATGACAGGCAAACAGTTATAAAAATGCTACTAATTAATTTTCTCAGAGGAATAAAATAATTAACTGATCAATAAAACTCAGTAACTAATCAGAAAACTAAAACCAATTCAGTAAACTAATAATTGCTAATAAGTTAGAATTCTCGATAAAGAACACATTAATTGATATTAATGATATTAATAATGTGCTTGTTTAATGAGAGAATATTGAATAACAACTGAATTGATTTAAATAACTGATGAAATATTACACTTAGTATAGCGGCTCAAGTTCACTGTTAAATCAGAAAACAAATTATAGTCTTTGTTCCTCTAAATAATCAATTAACTAAAAAACAACTATATAAATTCCTTAAAATACTTATTGAGTTAATGGAACTACTGCTGTTACTACCTCATATATTCATAGACAGAAAGAATTATTAATAATATACATTGGAGCAAAGGATGTTTAAGTAATAAAAATAATTCCTAATGATAAGCAAATCTATTATTAACATCAAATGGATTAGAGAAGTAAATAATATTTAGCTCTGACTAATGCATCGAAATAATGCAACATTTTATAGAGTTAATAATCTTTCCATTAGGGGAAAATTATATTCTGTTAGTAACCAACCTTCTCATTGACTAGTTATTATTTTTAATAGAATATGTAACATTTTTTAGTCTAGAATGTATCAAAATATGGTTGGAATATTCTTTCCTAAGAAAGCGCTTTTTTTTTCGGCGCTTTCATTTCTGTCAGCTTAAGTAATCAATTCTGACAATTCAGACACTCATGGGTGTTCTTTATACGACCCATGGAATTAATCAAGTAGGCAATTCTATAGCATAAATATATCTTCTTTATTTTTAACATAAGCGCAGATTTAATACTTAGAAAATGTTAAGCATTTCACTAAAATTCACTGAAAGAAAAACTTTGCAGACGAAGCTAAAATATCGAGAACTGTAAAGACATCTTTTCTATTTGGACCAAAAGAAAAGATACTTCAACTTTTCATCACTTTTATAATTTTTCCAGCAGAAGGCAGTTACAATAATGATTATGAGTAATGTAATCCTATATAGATCTGGCTGAGAATTTCAATCCATTTAAAAGTTACCCCGTCATTCTATGGCTTTCGCAATAAGATAATACAGGATAAAAGTAAAGACTAATGAATCACTCTGAAGTTTAGTTTCTCTGAGGAGAGGCTATGCAGAGAAGCCGCCAATGAGCTTTGACGCGTTATAATTTTTGCTGAAATAAAGTTGGACATAGAATATGCTGAAATAAATTGTGTAAAAATGAAGTTATATTATAAGGATTTTAAGTTTTTTACTAACGGTTATTTTATTTTAAACTTTGTTGTCTTCTCTTCTGACCAGAATAAGAGCGAGTAGGATTTTTATGATAATGAGTTGCAAAATTGTAGAAGGTATTTAACAAGTTGCTTCTAGCGAAGAACAGAGACCGCCTTCCTGCTGCCCTGCTACGCAAGTCAGTCAATTCGTGTCCACCTTAGGCATGAACTTAGTTCCTGTTGATGTACTACAGTGGATGGACAAAAATATGGAAACACCTTGTGAAATGCATGTTTGAAAAAAAAGATTGATTTTAATGAAATATGTAGGTGGCGCTGGCGTTTTTGACTACTGACGCTACCTATACAACTTCGTAAATGTGCTAAACAGTTCAGTTGTTGTCGGAGTACTGTTATGTGAGGTTGTCATTGCATTATGTCAGAGTTAACAGACTTCGAACGTGGGCAAATTGTTGGAGCACGTATGGTAGGTGCTTCCGTAAGCAAGGTAGCCGAGGTGTTTAGTGTTTCAAGAGGTACTGTATCGAAGATTTATTCCGCATATTTGAAAAGCGGAAAAACATCATCTGCTAAATCACAGCGCGGACGAAAGTGTGTCCTGAGTGATCATGACAGGCAATCATTAAGGGCAATTGTGACGAAAAATAAGAAGACCACAGCTGCAAAAGTTACTGCTGAAATGAATGTTGTGTTACCGAACCCTGTGAGTACCAAAACAATTAGAAGGGAGCTTCATAAACAGGGAATTGCTGGCCGTGCTGCAATTGAGAAGCCACTCATCAGTGATGCTAATGCCCGTAACAGGAAAAAGTGGTGTTTAAGTCATAAAGCCTGGACTATAGAGCAGTGGAAGCGAGTAATATGGTCTGACGAGTCTTCTTTCACATTGTTTCCCACTTCTGGCCGAGTTTACGTCTGGAAAACGCCATCTCAAGCCTATAATACAGACTGCTTGTTGCCAAGAGTGAAACATGGCGGGGGTTCTGTTATGGTTTGGGCAGCCATATCGCGGTTCTCTGCTAGCACCATGATAACTGTGTCAGGGCACATGACTGCCAAGACTTATGTGAACATTTTGGCCGATCAAGTTCATCCCATGGTACAAACTTTGTTCCCGATGGTGATGGTGTCTTCCAAGACGACAAAGCCCCTGTTCACACAGCTCACATTGTCCAGGACTGGTTTTCTGAGCACGAGGATGAGTTGTCCCATCTCCCCTGGCCACCACAGTCACCAGACCTGAATATTATCGAACCTTTGTGGTCTACATTGGAACGGAAAGTGCGTTCTCGTTATCCACCGCCAACATCGTTATCTGAACTAGCCACCGTTTTGCAGGAAGAATGGTATAATATTCCCTTGGCAAACATACAGGAACTGTATTTATCCATCCCGAGAAGACTGCAAGCTGTTTTGGATGCCAACGGGTTTCCTACATCATATTAAGCAAAGAAACGTGTTTTTTTAAAGGTGTTTCCATATTTTTGTCCAACCCCTGTAGATGTACTGTAGTATTTGCATCTAGCTCACTACATACGCAATATCAAAAGGCCAGCGTTAATAGTCTCTGTGAAGCATTTAAGTTTAATTCTTACTAAGTTAGTTGTTTAGTGAATATTTCTTATTTTTTACTTTTTAGACCAATTTTAGACCAAGAAATTTTAAAATTGACAATAAACAAGATTTGCTTGTTAAAGAGTTGCCTTCTGAACGAGACTTGAATTTTTTGAGAACATGAATTAACACTAGCAGTGGTCGCGTTTAAAGAGGGTTCAATGTACTTTTAATGAAGAGCGTATATTAATGAGTTACACATTTGCTACTTTTTTATTTCTTCAGGGTAGTGGAACCGTGGTTCTGTTGCTTTAAAAATGCGTGAAATTAGAGGAAAAAAAAAAAAAAAAAAAAAAAAAAAGGACCCTAGATAACAAAAATGTGACTTGATTTAGAAACACACCTTTTCACATGTTTTAAAATTCATTATTCTGTTTAGAATAAATCGAATAGAGGAAGTGTTTAATAAATATTAGAAACGAAAGTTAAGTAAAACCATCAGGCCACAGTAGGAAGGATTATCTTTTCTAAACCGTTTTAATTGACGAAACAAGTGTTCGCTTTATTCTGGAGTGATTTTTCGAACATCGGATAAAACGGAAAAGAAAGAATTGGTGGGAAAAGACAACTGACGAAACGGCACTTTTCGAGTTGGGGAATGAAAATGGAAAGGACGAAGCGAGGCGAAGCCACTTGGTGATAAGGGAAAAGAGGGACGGTATACTTTTGGACTCGTTTTCCTAAAAATTCTTCTTCAAAAATGGGACCGAATTGGGCAAAGTCGCACCTTCATCTATAAAGTACCAAGGCCTATGTCAGCAACAGATGCAATCTTGCTTTCCTCACTACGATAAAATTCGCGGACTTGTTATGATGTTCATGTCAAACAAGTGAGGTAAGTCGCAACAACAACACATACATCTATATCTACCCATATAAAGAGAGAGCGACATATGTATTGAAAAACTGGCCCGAACTAATTTACCAGCTGAAGTCAAAACGCATGTTTCCCTTAATAACGCAGTGAGAGTTATGAGAGGAAACAGTATTTGGTGAGAACGAATGGGATCTAACTGAAATCTGTTGCTGCGAAACATATTGCCGACGGACTGTCACGTAGGTGAAATGCTTTGACGGCAATTCTGCTGTCACTTGAAGCGGCGAAATGGCTTATCTGAAGATTCAGATCGCTCGTGGGAATACGTAGGCATGCATACCAACTGAGTCTCAATTAGGATCCGTTAACGTATCGCCGACAGAACCCATCTATGTGCCTAGACAGGTTATATAGAGGTACTACACTTTGGCGTTTCGCTTTCGGCGGTATATTCCAAGATTACCTCCTTCCATCTCTTCATACATTACGAGAATTTACACATTCAACTAGCAGCTCTCACATTTGACCTTTTTCTTGTGTTTCACAAATATAAAGTATTGTTTATTTTACTAGCCTTTTGAGTACATAACGTATATTACTTAACTTTGGCTTGCATTTCTGAGGGATGTATATAATTTGTATAATGTTGGTTTATTTTATGGTCAATAGATTGCAAATGTAAGCAAGGAAAACTACTGGATCTGAATTCAAATTGTTAGAAAGATTACTCTAAGCTAGAGTTTCTACTAATTAAGTATGTCTGGGCGGTTCAGATATACAGCTGTCCGGAGGCGAATATAGCTTTACGGCTCATTACTTGGATCATCTTAAATAGGTGTTGGTTGTTGATGCCGTGCAGTAAATTTACGTTTGGTAATAAAAGTCACTCGCGCAACTATATAAAAATTAGTCCACCATTGCGCACTCTGGCAGTTTAGAGAGAACATTGTTTTGGTTTTAAATTTGTATAGAAGCATCGGTAAGCAAGAATGGATTTTGCTCAAGACAAATCACAGAAGAAATGCGTGACAATGGGAGGATGAATTATCTTCTTACAGGATTTGAATGATGAGAGAAAATGATTCGGATTTGTGTTACTTGCATGGAAATCTACAAAACTTCATACAGCTATTCTATTTAGTTGCTTTATGGTAACGTAAAGACCAAAGGCAAACTACCAGTTTGCTGCGGTTTTTTAACCATTCAGTCATCCCCCTCCAAATTTCACTTAAAAGACGGAAAATTATAAGTAAACCTGAAGAATAAATGCACGGCATGAGTAGTTTTGTAATTAGTTTTTACTATTACATTTACTCTTTCAAACATGTTTGCAGCATATACGTATAGACTCCAGTATCGTTACTCTGAAGCCTTCAGATAAGCAAAATGATCAAACAGTATTTGAGAGATAAACGTTTTAGCTCTTAAAGATAATAAATACCGAAATCTGCTGTAACTACGTTGTGAAAGAGAGAAAAGCACATTGCCTTACAATTTTATAAAATATTTCCTTAGGAATATGCAGAAACAAAGCAAAAAGTAAAAAGGAGAAGAAATCATGATAAATATATCATGCACATAAAAAAATGAGTGTGAAAAGAACAAAATGGAACGTAATCTTCTTGGACCTAAAATATTTTGATAAGATTTATCAGAGATAAAATTTTTGATTTTTTTCCGTGGTACCAAATAAGTTAAAACTATTTATGACAAACAAAAAAGAATATGCTATTACTTAACTTTAGAAAGAGTTTCAAAAGCATTCTATGATTTATATCTCTTGCGTGGTTAAGCTCTATGCTTCCTTTGGTTGTAATTTCAGAATTAAACAAATTTTCAAAGTCACAACGTTAGTCAAGTGACAAGTATTCAACATTTAAATTTTTACACTAGCTCTCTATGTATAAAACTCCATTTAGTAAGAAATTTTTTTTGGCTTTATCAAAATTATCAAAAGGTGTCAAAAATTATATGACAAACTACTTATTTTAATGAAAAGAAAGGCCAAAGTACCGATTTTGGGATATGTGTAAGAACCTCAGGAGATTTTTACGATATTAGGAATAATGTATTTCTATTTAAATAATTCATTTACAGGAATATCTTTCTTATTAACATTCACCCGAAGGAACTTGTGTAAAAACTTCGTACTAAAAGATTCTTCGATATTTCTTTACGTGACAAAAATACAAGTAATGTTAAAAAATATCTTATTCGAATCGTTTCTTATATTGAAATTTCTATTAGAACTATGACCAGTCCTCTAACAGACATTTATCTATAAGGTCTGTTTAAATAAGCAGTTCTGGCTAATATTTTTAATTAAAATTTTACCCAAACTTTTATTAGTCCAAAGGGGCTTTGTCCCTGAAGGACTATTGCTTTCGTTTTGCGATTTTGCGTTGAAATCTTTAAAAGGCTGTATCACTTTTCAAATCGTTGCCACCGAATACTATAGCCCTGTATTATATTTGAAGAAATTAAATAATGAAGAATCTGCATAAATGTATGTATGTTTCTCGCATTGTGATAAAACAATGATACCTAGAGTCATCCAATTTTGAATGACGTAAATCCACTGCAAATATGTGCATCTGAAAGCCCAAATTTGAAATTTGCTTTATTATCAATTTCATATTTTGTAAAACTTTAAACGAATTTTTGGTTAACAAACTCAAGAATTTCAAAGCGAGCAATGGCAACACTGTACTGAAAAAACATTTTTATCTCTATCCCGTGAGACTGTGTATCGGAAATTCTAAAGATATGCTCAATTAAAAATTATTTTGCGATATTGTTCTTGAACTGAATTTTATGGTTTAAGGGAGAAGAACATGATATTTAATAAATATAGGTAACACACAAAATGTTTAAAAACAAATTATGAAGATTTTCATAAAAACGTATAAGCGCTGACAGACATTGTACGTTGTTATTAAATCAGAGGTTTGAGTAGTCTTTGAAAGGAGGGTGGGGAGGAAAAAATGTTAGAAATAAAAGGCGAGCTGCTAACACATATTCGTTCTTAATGTTAAAAACTTTTCTGTGTGAACAGATAACCAATATTCGTCATAAGGCTAATATCGGAAATAACCACGAACGTTTATTAATATGAATGTTTCGGCTTTAAGACTGCAGTCCCGCAATTACATTTTAAGTGTCAGTCTCAAATCTTTTTGGTCTTTTAAAGACAGTACAGTACATTATTGAAACATGAGGGAATTCTGAGGAACCACGAATAAGTAATATGAATTTAAACCCAGATTCTTTTGATATATTCCTAATGAATTTAACCGTATGGCAATGCAAAGAGTTGACTATATACAATACAAAAAACATGCATTTGTTTTCCTACTTTACCATCCTATAAGAAAGTAGCTTCGGTGATAAATTCGTTACTGAAACTTCCTCTGAATTCTTCTAAGAAAATATATAAGTATTTTCTTCTCTTTTATGGTAGTAAATCCATAATCTTTTATTACGGTCATTTGAATAAATCCATGCTCTATCAACAATCCTAATGGATTTCCATTTGCCTCCAGTTAAAAGATATTAATCAAAAATTGTACAACATGTTTTGTTTTCAGCCACATGCCAATCAACACCAAGATTTTTATCCTTTTCAACAATTTAAGTCTGTTTTCTATTTTGTTTACTACTGACAGAGATATAATTTTAGTGCTATTATTACTTTGAATCAGTGGATTTTCTTTTGAAACCAGAGATTTTACTTTCGAAATATAATAGATTTAAAATCCCACACATTCTTCAACTATTCGTTCACTGTATTTTCCCCTTTGTGCAAATACTCGTTTCTCTCCCTTTGATATGAGTAATATTAACTATTTGTCGTTTAGAAACAATAATTTCATGTTCTTCACAAAGTTCCCCAGTTATAGAATAAGAAAATTCTTCGAGAGAGCAAAATGGTAACCTTCGATTCAAAATTTATTTACAACTTAAAATAAATAAAAAAATAAAAAGGAGACATTGAATCCACCAGCAATGAATACTAATAGTGCAGTCGGGCTCAAAACCCTGCCAGTGAATTGATCGGATTACTATTTTCGTGGATTTTCTTACATCTAACACACAGTTCCTTAAGTTTTCCTCGAAGGGATTCCTCCCATTGATAGAAAGTATTTGTGCGTTTCACGTAAGTCATTGGCGACCAACATTGTACCTCGAGAAAACAATTTAAATATCGTCTTAAGGCCACGGGTCACTCAGTATATTGTATTTATTATATACAGGGTGTTTCGGAACTTATGGGCAAAAATTTAAGGGGTAAGAGAAAACATCTGAACAAACAACTTTCATCATACCAATGCACAGGCGCAGAGAGCAAGCGTTGATGCGCTAGACGGCGCTGTAATCGAAAGCATATAGCTCGAACTTTCTTACGTATCGTCATTTCTAGCATGAATTTCAGAAGGCATGCCGACGTACAGTAATCAAGAAAAGACGGACATGTATTTTATGTATGGTCTTGCAAATGCAAATACTCTGGAAGCCGAAAGACTGCATAGGCAGAAATTTCCTGAGAAGACACGTGTCAGACAGAAAAATGTTCGAGCGATTGCGTCGGTGCCTGTGTGAAACGGTACCCTTGTCACCGGCATGCATGATGTAGGTGCGGCAAACGTGTGCGGACTCTTTGCAAAATGTAGAGAACATTCTGCAAAGAGTGGAAGATCGTTCAGATATTCGCACACGAGAGGTTTCCCGTACCATAAATGTGCTCCACTTAATTGTTTGGCGGGTATTAAGAGGTTATCACTTCTAGCGACAGTCCTTGCTAGACGGGACTTTTCTGAGAAACGAGATTTTGGTAGCAGTAGTTTAAACGGAGCTCGCTGGAAGCAAAGTCCCACCTGTAGCTACGGAAACGATGTAGCGACTACACGGGATTTTTTCAAACCTCGTCGAAAATGTCTCGGCTGGAGCTCTATCCCGGGTAAAAATCAACCAATCAGACAAAAGTTCTTATTCTGAAGGATCACGTGACCCCAATCTGAGAGATAATTGATTACTGTTTGGCATTCAAGTCTTTGTAGTAAGTGAAAATGGTAACCCAGCTGCCTAGGTTTCCTGGAAATGTGCGGATTTTGAGAACTGCCCCTTTCGAGGTCCAGTCCCGCGTAGCCGAAACATAATGTGATTGGGGCATTTCGGGACGAAGGATTACCCGCCTACCACATACAGATAGTGCAAGCCTTAATGCCTGCAGATTCTGCTTCACGTGTCGAGTTTTCACTTTGGTTTTTGCAACAGGTAGCAGGGCAGCCTGATTTCAGTGCACAAGTGTTATTCACGGATGAATAAACCTTTACGTGTGAAAGCATTTTTAATACGCTTCTCTATCACCCCTTAATTTTTGCCCATGAGTTTCGAAACACCCTGTATTTAGTAATATGTCTTGCTAATAAATAGCAATTATCTCAGGATTCTTGTGTTATTAATTTTATATAATCTTTAAATTAACATTGTCCCAAATGATTTAAAATAGTATTCACAAACTGGAAAATTTTATCAATGATAGTAAATTTTGTTAACTTGAACATTGGTCCGAAGAAGACCTCACAGGTCATCTTCGATTCGTATACCACCTCGTTTGCCATCATTTTTGTAAGTGATAAACTAAGAAGGTATGCATATTTGACTGTTTCCGATGATAATTAATTTCCAAATGACGAAATTTAACTGATTTGCTGAAAATATTTTTTAAGAATATTTTATAATTTTTTACTTTTGGCCTTCAAAACCATCCTAAAAATTTGTGAACAGACTTTCTGTATATAAAAGTAATAAAACAGTTCTGCCATCTATGGTTTTATTCATGTTAGTTTATTTGCTCATTTATTTTATTTTTATTTATTGTTTCCGAACCGATTCAAGCTGGGAAATGCGGAAGAGATTGATGAAATGTAATTTTGGAGTTCGTGGTATCACACTACCAGGATTCCGTCACTTCTAGAATGTTTCTGCTAGAATTCCATACATGCCATGAGGTTGTTTTTTCCCCAAATTCGATTCTACCAATTTAAACAACCGTAAATCGAAGTAAAGAATCGGTTTATTTCCGGTTATTTTCAGAGAACTCTCACAGATAAATTGAATCTTAGCCGTGAAAAATATTTCACCTTTCACTGAAGAATCGTTTAAATGGAATTCCGAGCGTTCTTAATAAAAGAAAACATATAAAATGAAATTTCATGAAGTTTTAAAATACTGCAAGTACTCCAGTATTTAGATTAACACACAACATAAAAATTAATTTAGAGCTAATTTCTTGTTGTTTGAATGAAGTACTTTAATAAATTGCGAAGTAAATATTACTTGATATTTTATATGAAAACTCAGAAATTTAAACTCATTTGAAATGAAATGAGCCTTATTAATCTTCTATAAATTATTTGACAGTTTTTATTAGTCATTTTTGTGTCTGACGTTTTCTGATAATAACACTGCATTAAAAAATTAAGACACATTATAGTGATATATTGTAGAAGATATTTATTAGATAAACAGATATTTATTACGTACTTAGATTGACCTAGATTAATCTTGTGCCTAGACTGAACTTTCGTAACTCATATTCTATAAGCCAGATTTGATTTTTGTTAGAAACCCTTTAGAGAAACTCGTAGTCCGTAAACTAATTACTCCTCAAGCATGAAAATATGGTTAAAGAGCAAATGATGAATAGGCTTTATGTCAAGTAATGTTTTTCAACCATTGTTCCCTGAATTCTAAGAATCCTGAAAGAATCATATAGGATTCCATATCATTTATGGGAGAGGGGAAGCAAATGTTTAGAAATATTTTACTTATTTGGTCTATGGGAGGCGATGAGCTATCGATAAGCAAATGCTCATCAACAGTTAAGTAGATAAGACAATTGATACTGGTAGCTCTTCACCAGACGAGTAAGTTGTTTGGCTGGAATTTTACTTTTGCCGAATTTGTAACTTGTTTTTCCTTGAATGTATCTATCCAGGCATTCTTCCTGAAAGAGATAATACTTCGACACTCTTTCATAATTGATAATATGAAGAGAATGCATTTCATGCATTAATTACTCATTCTTCTCATTTATTCATTTTTTACTCATTGTTCTCATTTACTCATTTTTTACTCATTGTTCTCATTTACTCATTTTTACTCATTCTTCTCATTTACTCATTTTTTACTCATTCTTCTCATTTACTCATTTTTTACTCATTCTTCTCATTTACTCATTTTTTACTCATTCTTCTCATTCTCCCTCAATATCAGAGTTAAAAATTTATTAATCCCTTATACTACTCTAGGAGCTATTAAAACATTCAGAAAATATAATGACACCACGCAATTGAAACTTCTTCAATCTGTGTCTACTATCGCACTCAGAATAGAGACGATTCCTCTTGTACAAATCATACTGAAAATCAGAATGTATCATAGGAAATGTCTTTTCTGTTACCCCTAAAAGTCATGGGACAAATACATGATAGCCAAAATGTCTTTTGGTTGTTGTCTGAAATAAGGAAAATACGAAGCAGTTAGAGAATTTGCAAAAAATATTTGCAGCTAATTTTTGAACTTCCGAGATGACCTCTCGATGATCATTATCGGACTTCTTTGGAATATTTCTCTAAATTAATGAATATTTCTTTTATTCCTTTCTGCAACCTTCAGAATAATTATTCAGAAATGAGCCCGTCTTGTGAAATGTCTCGACCCAGCAAGATACTTCTGCTATCTTGGCTTGCCTGGCATTCTTCGCTCAAACTTTGATTTCAGAATTTATCTGAAATGCCATCGGTCCTTTCGGGGGGCCTTTTTACGACAGACTGTCCCCTTCTGTATAAAATACCCGGTGTTCAATGGACTAAGCATCCGACGTAATCGCCTGAAATGAAAAGAAACATGTGAGAAAAAAATGCTTGATGGCTGCAATATATCAACAACGTTTCTTATGCTAAGTAATTGAGGCTAAAATTGGATTTTAACATTTACGATTCATTTTGGGTCAACGTATATATCTCAGAATTAATAGTCGAGTATGCTAAAAACAGAATCAAGGCGCAAAGGATTGAATTTATTTTTCATTTACATAGAAGGAAAGAAGAATCTTCGCCAGTTTAGGATGGTTCTGCTTAAAAAAAGAGGAAACTCCGAGCCAGCGTTGGACATTTTGCAAGCTGGTGCCAATATCTGAAGTTCCTAAATGCTGTCGCTCCGTACTTATTAAATTCTGGAAAATCTTGCCACTTTTCAATTCCCTTGACTAGTGTGGTGGCACTAGTTGAATAGGCTTTGGCGCCGGCCTTGATGAAATTTTGAAGCTTCAAAGCAAAGCTGTCCATCATCTTACATTATAATTTTTACTGATAAATTGATGTGCATTTTGAATAGATAGCGGTAGTAATTTATAAGATTTCCAATTTGTTCATCGTGGGAAAAGATTTGAAATTTATCAAGAATGTAACACAATAGCCTGATTAATTTAATAATAGGAAGCGAATTAAAGGGAAATAATTAATCAGGTAAAATTGAGATAAATTTTAAAATGGCATGATTGGCAAGTACGCTAATTTATTTGAAACAAAAACTCAGAATTTATTAATTTTTACAGAACATAATAAATAACTAAACATTTCTTTACAGAAAATTAATTGTATATTGCAGCTGTATGCTTAATAACAGGCCAACTGCCATTTCAATTCCGATTAAAAAGGATCTCAAAACTTTCAAATTTTAAAGTACGTCTAAAGTTGTTTTTTTTTTTTTTTTTTTTTTTTTTTTTTTTTTCATTTACACACACATACACGTTTCAAGAGCATTTGGCCTAAAAATATTTAAAAACCGCATATCTTTAGAATTTTTGACAGTCTCGCACGCTGCAGATATTTCTTTTTCTTTTAATACTGTGTTGCCATTGCTCGCTTAGAAATCGTTGAGTCTGTTAATCAGAAATTGGTTAAAGTTTTACAAAATATGAAATAGATAATAAAACAAATTTAAAATCAAAAATTTGGGCTTCCAGAGGCCCATATTCGGTCGGTGGGAAGCTCTAGATATCATTGTTTTTTCACAGTGCAAGAAACATACATGCAAGTACATTCGTGCAAATTCTTTTCTATTTAATTTCTTTAAACATAATGTAGGGCTCTAATATTTGGTGGCAACGATATGAAAGGTAAAACGGACATTTATAGTCTACCAACGCAAAATGCCATTTCGAGATTAACAGCCCTTCTGTTTGGGCTAAAAATATATGACTGCAACTAAACGCAAAAATCAACAAAATACTAATTTTAAGTGTAGATAAAAAACTTAACAATAAACTAGATTCTGAAATGCCTCTGATTAAAACAAGTTACATTATTTTATGACTATGCAATTAAAAACACTTATATCTTATTCCTTTGTTGCGAATGTTTAATTTTTAATATAATGAACGAATTGCCCAATTTGAAATTCTTTCCTTATAGTTTTCAATTTTGTGCTCTTATTTAAGTCAAAAATTTCTGTTAACGAACTTAATTAATGATATTTCTTCTAATATTAATTTTGGGAGGGAAGATATAAAAGATACGATTAAACTCATGTGACATTTATTTTGTTCTAAAATTGGAAACAGAGAAGAGAAATGACGTTAGATATATTATGAATCGAAAAAGTAAAAAAGGAATTGCTGTTAACTTGTCAAATTTTCTGGAAACCAATTTTATGCTTCGTATTTTTCTGTCGCTGCTCTCGTTCTGCATATCTGGAATATATGCATAATAGAAGGTGGGATATTCCGCTGAATTTCCTAGCTGTCAAATATATGTGCAGAGTGTGGTATATGCTTAGGAGTCTATACAAATGTGTCCCTAATCTCCATCAACCAGTCAACGTGCATTTATTTTCTGTTGATCCGTTGACGAATCACCATTTGAGATAATGAGACCGACGCCTGTGTGAGTTTCGCAGAACAAGGGGAACAGCAAATGTACAAGTTTCAAACAGTTGGTAACAGTAAACTTAATAATTTGGAATAAAATATATCTAAAGTTGTTTGTTCGACTAGAATACTCTGAATAGTAGCTGAGAAGTAAAATCGGAATTATTAAAGCTTTGTTTACAGATTTTATAACTTGAAAACGTTATTTATGATCATTAAAATTTAAAGAAAAATTTCTGTGTTTTTTGAGATTGTAGTTTTGAAGATGAAATTGTAATTTTATTACTGTAGTGGAAAGATGAAATTGCAGTTTTATTATATTGGTGATCTGAACGAAAGTGCCTAAATTTCGGCGTATTCATTGTGGAGATTTTCTTAACATTTCTAATTATTTATATTTGTTTTTATATAAAAGATGTTAGATTTTATACTGAAGAAAATTTTAAAAAAATCGTAATATTTTCGAATTTAGAAAGAAAAGCATTTTACGACGTCGGCAAGCAACTTGTTGAAATCATAAAAATCTTTCTAAATTCCAAAATTCGCTTCACACGCCATTCAACCAAAGAAATATTAAAATTTACTTTGACATAAATATTTTCTGTTTATGTGCTCAATAGATTTAGACTGGAGTTTGGTAACAGAATGTAAAAATATAAAAAAAAAAAAAATGTTGCGCTGTATCGATGCTGATTTTTTTAAATTAAAAATTCGGTCGGTTTGCGATGCCGACGTTAAAGAAGTTAGATTATTTAAACTGCTAATATCTGTTATGTTATTTTAACTTAAATATATATATATAACTATTTAAGCTAAATTATGTTATTAATACATTTTTAGTAACTAGAAAGCTCTATTAGTTATTGCAATCATAAATGACTCGAGATAATAATTATCAACGATGTTAATGGCATTTTATGATATAATTATTAATTTTGTTGCTTTCGGTTCAAAAGTTTTGGAAAGACATTAGGTTATTTCAAAGAAGGAGATGTGAAAAAGGAGCAATGCTCTCGCTGGGACTCGAACCACGGACCTCTCGAATACGCGCCGCGTGTGTTGACCACTACACCATGAAGGCATGCAAAGAAGGCGGGAGAAATACCTTACCTACTCCCCCTTTTTAAAGGGCGACTGCGGATTAGGAGATTCAATCGCCAAATCCTGGTGGTGGAGAATCATCATAAGCCACCTTTTTTTTAGTTCGGGCGTCACTGTAGAGACATTGGGTTCTTTCGAAGCAGGAGATGTGAAAAATGAATAATGTACACGCACCGAGTGTACTGACACTAACTACACCACGAAGACATACTAAGAACGCGGGAGAAATAACTCGTAGTTTAACTTAATATTCTTTTACGTTTTAGAACTTCAGACATACATTTTATTTTCAAAATTTTATCACAATTCGAAGGCGGGGGAAAAAAATTTTCATTTTCTTACTTTATATCCGGAAGATTGATAATAATTTTGTTCTGCTTGAGGGCAGGGTGGATGATATAGTTAATTCTCATTAATTATGAGTTCAGTTAGCTTTTCAATTAGAACTTTGACATAAATTTTATTTTCAAAATTTTATGGCAATTCGAAAGTGAGTAAAGCATTCTTCAGACATCTGATTACTTCAAAATCTTTGATTTTCTTTTTAAATAGCTGATTACTTGGAAAACTTTCCTTTTCTTATTTTAGGTCTGTAATATTGATAATAATTTTGTTCTACTTGATGGCAAAGTAGACAATTTGGTTAATTCTCATTAATTATGAGTTCAGTTAGCTCTTCAACCAGTTCACTTTTGAAGTGGGCTCTTTCCTTGATATGTTAGTCACTAGTAATGAATCTAACTCTCGTGCTTCAATAAATGGCAACCATTTTCATGTTGTCCTCCCCCTTATGTCAAGTCATGTTATTCCATTAAAAGATAAATGAGATTTTTCATTCTTTTGTTCTTCAAACACTTAATCTTTGTTCTCTCCAATTCCCTGCTAGTCATGAACATCATTCTTTAAAACTAATGCTATTGACAGCGGCTTTTCACCCCATATCTTTGACCAAACGTTTAAATTTTTTTCCTTTTGGCAAAAATATTCTATTAAAAACGATTATACAGATTTGCTTGTTATTCTATCTTTCCATGCTGTTTAGTTACGAGATTTATAGGTACATCAATCTATATCTCAGTTAAGAATTTACTTTGGGATTTCTGAAAAAAGGATTGTAGTCTTTGCTGTTACGGCTAATTATGTGTAAGATCAATAAGAATGGCTTTTAAAATTCGTGTTAAATTATCTGAAACTTTTGTCCAAAAGATATTCATAAAATTTTCTTGAGTTATCAAAATGAAGCTTTCAGCCATATAATTAAATTTACATTTTTTAAAATTATTCACAATCTTTCTTGAGTTGTTGAATAACATTTTCTTGAAAGTACTCATAAAATTTCTTTTAACTTTTTTAAAACAAAATCTAAAACTTATTTTACGAGCCTTTAATTTTAATCATATTATTATTTGTTTAAATCAATATATACTGGCACTGCATTTTACTTCTATCAAATTTCCATTCCCCCCCTTTTTTTTTTCTTTTCTTCTTTTCTTTTCTCTTCCTCTTTTTCTTTTTTTCATGTCGCTGAACCCAAAACTTATTTAGCTCACAATCTCTTTTCTCTTTTTTTTAAAGTAAAGGAAGTTACAATTTGTTTCTTATAATTTAAAATTTCCGATTTCATCAAAATTTTAAATACACGTTATAAAATTTAATTTGTAATTATGACTGGAATGAATTTAATTTAGAATTATGAATTAATTAGCTGGACAAAACTTGCTTAAAATTCGTATAATATATCGCATTGTAGAGCTATCAAATTACCAATCTGATAAAATGCATTAGTTTACAAAGTTACTCTTCTAATTCTTATTTCCTATAAGACAATGCTATAAAAACTAAATATTCGAAAATTCAATTTTTATCAAGTATCTTTTTATCTTCCTTACTGCCTGGGTTGCCAGATTTTAGAAAAATAAGCCGACTTTTCTCTCCGTTAATTAGTCAATTGGTTCTAACATATAAATAAAGCTGTTCTAACATAAAAATAAGTAATGCTGTAAACATTACATGTTGAAGTAAAACTAAGTTAATTTTATGTTTCCTATTACTGTAAAATTTTAAGAATAATTTTTCTCCATATTTTTCGTAAATAAAAGAGTGAGTGTTAAGGATACTAAACAATAAGCAACGTAAATTGTTGCTTTAGTACATTCAGTATTTGTTTTTCGGTGTGTTGCTTTAGTTAACATAAGACTGAATATATATATATGTTTTTCAAAAATGTGCTTTTACATGAGGAAGGAAAATGCTGGCTTATATTTAAACTCATATCATACTTATCTATGTGCTTTCGAAATGTAATCTAAATGATAAAATTTTGTAGTACCTAATAAAACTGGGAAACGCATTTGATTTAAAATTCAAAACTTTGTTCTCATTAAAATACAATACGATTACTGAAATTCAATCCAGATATTCTAAAACAAAGCTTCTTAAATCTTCCACATTCTGTTTTCCATGCCACAATGCATTCAGCTTCCATGAATGCGAAGCTTCTTACCATATAAAACTAAATTAAATGCTCGCAAATTCTTGCCTATGTGTCTTCTTCAAATGTATCCGAAACTTGACCATATTGTGCTTCAGATGAATGTAATCAGATACCTTAGCGGGTGCTTAAAACGGCATTAAATCACTAAGTTTCGAATGATCCTGAACAGCAATAGTATGTAGGACAGCTGCACTGTTTCATGAGTAACAGAAAAAGTGAATAAAAGTACGACTATCAGCGCATTTTATCGGGTTCTTAGGCAAACAAACCCAGCTGCACCAAAACATTTAAACCAGCATGACACATACTTAGAAGCGAATGTGTTTACAGACGAGAATTCCTTCTGCCTGTTGTGTGGCATTCAAGATTCCGTATTTTGGCACCGTCTGGAAGTAGGACTCCCAACTTATAAGACAGAGATGGAGGGAACGTATCTCCGTGAATGACATCTGTGATGCTATCTCAGAGTTTAACAAGCCAACCATGTCTCGGAAAATGACTCGGAGTCCAAGTCGATTTTTTTTTTCTTCCTTAGCCCTTTCTTGATTTGGCATTTCAGTTTTTTTGGGGGCCCATATGTGTGATAATTCTGAAAAAGATCCAGAATAGATCTCTCTCGTATTCGAGGTGAATCTTACGAATGAATAAAGGTTTTTATCATTAGAAATGACTTCAACTGAATCTTCCCATACCTTCTGGAATGTTATATTGTATAGCTTATTTGGTTTTTCAAAGCAGGAAAAATGAAAAACACGCCATGCACTCACAGGTATTCACAGGAACTCCGGACCTCGAGACTGACAGCCGGGCGTGCTTTCAATTACACCAGGAAGGCAAGAGCGAGAAAATACCTTATAGCATTACCATGCGCTTATCAACCACATGAATTAGCTGACGCTGCCATTTTGCTACATATAAGACATTAAGTTTGTCTTTCATGGGTCATTTCTCAAAATGCTGCCATTCGCCAAAATATAAGGTTTTTAATTAATGTTCGGAATTTAATCACTCTTTAATTGTTTACAAATTGAACAACCGAAAGACGAAAGAAAGCATTTCTTATTATTTAAAACTTTATTTTAGTTTTTGTAGCAATGCAACTGACTGATATGAATAAAAATACATTTTACTTTAATATGTCTGACTCATAATTTTGATAAATATTTTCAACCTTATTCTAATTAATTAAAGATAGTTCTAACTACGCACCTTACATATCTCGATACGCAGCTGCTTGACTTTCCTTTTTCAACCCTATTAATTCCGACGTGCAGAGCCATTTTAACACCTCGGGCAAGTGTACCAAGACAACATGTCACAGAACTGAAGACTAAATTACCTGCTTGAACAATGTAGTGGCATAATTTTTAGAGCCGTGTATTTAAGTTACGTCTCCTAAATTGGTTTAGCTGTATTCATAATAGTTTAATTTTGCACTTTCTTTCACTTTTTACATTAGACAAATGCCTTTCTCTCTCCAACTCTGCTAAATGTGCGTATGCATTCCAAACAGCAAATTCATTCATTTGGGGGTTCAAATATTCCAATTTATGATTGTTTTTAAATTTTCGGTGTGCCTAAGATATTAGGAAAAATAAAAATACAAGAACAAGTTGCTAAATGTTCCATATTGTTGCTATGTCGCCGCTGAATTGCAATATTTTTTTTTAAAATTATATTACATAATTTTATTACATAAAAGTTAGAATTTTTATCTTTCAGTTCGGTAATATATAATAAAGCACCGTTTGAAATTTTATGCCACCAAATCTTCATTAATTTTATTTATTTACAATAAATCTGATATCTGGCTGTTACATCGACTAACTCTCCATTCCTTTTATTCTTTCGCCTCACCCAATTCTGTTTGTCTGTCCGTACTCGATCAACATAATGTTTAGTTGCTTGTAAGTTCACTGTCTATTGTGTTATCTAACGAAATGGTTAATAAGTATTAATTCTGAATAAATAAATAAACGAATAAAAAATAGTAAGCAATAATAAAAATATTACTAATAGTACTTTTGTTAATAGTTGACAGAAACAAAATTCATCATATAGTGTCAAAAGCTGCAAGGAATTAAAGGCATTCCTTACTTCCCCTAGTGGTTAATATATCAGGCCGGCATTCCGAAGATTAAGGTTCAAGTCCAGGTGACACCACAACGAATTTTTTAATCATACTTTGCTTTTAAACTGTCAGTGTCGCTATGACGAAACCTAACAGGTCCGAAAATTTTTTCCTGAGTAAAATAAACAGTGGTTCTCAACCTTTGTTTGCTTCTTGCAATCCTTTCGCTGTTGCTAGATGATCATTCCCCCAAAAAATAAATATATATTTATTTAGATTTAGATTATTTTTTACTGTGTTTTTATTAATTAAGCAACAAAAAAGTACATGAAATGTTGATAAATACCAAAACTTGAATAAAAGTAGTGTTTTATATTCATAAACTAAAACTAAATACTTAACAGCTGAATAAAATGCTGACTAGATTATCCTCCCCTACACATGAAAGTAAGAAATTCCTCCGTAGGGAAGAATTCCTCCCGGTCTATACTAAAAGAGTATCATAAAATATTGAAATTTATTTATTTTCAAATGCCACAGGATCTCCAACTACACCATTTGCTTTCTGGCTTCTCAATGCTATTTCTGTCTATAATTAAAATAACGCAAACCAAAGCAAGAGTCAAGATGAGCACCATTTGTCGTTAATCCAGTGTTACAAATAAGGCAAGCAGGAAAACGTTTCAGTCGAGTATGAAACAAATGATCACCAAGGCAGTCTTAATTTGATCTAAAATTAATTATGTTTCACGACTTCGGACAACTTTATAATAGTAAGTGTGTGAAGACATTAGTTATTTTTTTGGAAGCAGAAGAAGTGAAAAATGAGCAACGCCTTCTCCGGGAATCGAACCACGAACTTCTGGAATACGCGCCCAGCGTGCTGACCACTACACTACGAAGGCACGCTAAGAAGGCGGGAGAAATACCTTATAAGTGTACCCATCATTATTATTTGGTAAATGTAGACTTAAAGTTAATAGTCCTTTTCATCAGTGTGAAATTTAATAGGGGATTATTTTAGTCGCCAGAGCAGGGCATAATGAAGTATTGTTTAAAAATACAAATTTTTTTTATTAATCTTCCATTAAATTCCATAGTTCTTTACTTTACTATTGGCAATAACAGCGAAAAACAATAAAGGAATGAAAAAACAAATTTGGTTTATAATTTCATGTTTTCTTACATTCTGATACTCAGTTTTATTCTACGATATTAATCACGTTATCCTGCCGCGAGCGCGTTTCAAGAGCAATCCCGATTATGAGAAACCGCAGATAATACTGAACACTATCCATAACTTGATATTCATGCAACATATGATTAAGATATGGTTAAATTAAATTGACACATTCCGCTCAAAATGGCGTGATCAGTATTAAATAAAATATTAATAAGAAAAATGAAGAAAATGTTTATATTAGTCTATAAGGTATTTCTCCCACCATCTTAGCATGCCTTCGTAGTGTGGTGATCTGCACGCTGGGCGCCTATTCCAGCACGCAATTGCTCCGTGGTTCGATTCCCGGAGAAGGCGTTGCTCATTTTTCACATCTCCTCCTTCCAAAAATACCTAATGTCTCTACAAATCTAATATAAGTAGTCTTATTTTATTATTGATGTGTCATTTCTTCACACTTTCTTCTTCTGATGATACATATATAAATGCATTCAGTTATCCTATTTTAATGTGTGTAAATACTGAATGGTTCGGCATATTAATGTTTGAATATGCTTTTTTTATGATATACAAAGTACTTTGGAATTTCTCACTTGAAACTGAGAATGTAAAACAGACGTATTCAAATCTGCTAAGAATTTTTTTTCTTTGAAACCGTTTGAGAAATATCAAAAGCATCAAAAACTCGTTTAAACGATTTCTTTTGCTGCGTTGCTAAATATCCTTTTAAAAAAGCTCTTTTTATGCATCCTATACATTTTATTTATTTAAGAAACTAGCGTATCCAAAGCATCGGAGATTTCTTAGCTTAGTTAACAGAACTCTGCGTTAAACAGATAAAATAAAAGTTTTGCAAGTAAACATTACCGTAATAGCCTTCCGTCCATTTAAATTCCCCTTAAACGCATGCTTATCAAACAACAGATCTTAATAAACTCCACGGGCTTAACTTCCAATTAACATTTTACACGACCCAAAGTATAACCGATTTAATTATTTATTCAGAATAAAAACAAATAAAGAAATGCTAACGTCCGCTTTCCCGAAACATATCCTTGGTGCTTTTCCGCTTAACACTGCTGCATTTTCCCTGTTCATTCTCTTTTACTTTTATGTGTTTAATTCTTCCGAAATATGCGACGCCCCCCTTCCAAGGTCTCCCTCCCTCCCTGATAAGAGCCGCGAGGAGACCTCGGCGACCGTGCGGCCACTACGTCATTCCTTTTACTTTTAGGACTTTATCAGTGTTGACAAGTTTCGAAGCAGCAGCCATTAAAAAAAAAGTCCTAAAATGATAGGGAAGACAGGGGACAGTGCACGGGGAAAAAAGGGAATTATTTATGGGTAATGAGAGCTTGTTGATGTCTGAAACAGCATTTGGAGAAAGATAAGGAGCGATGATAAGTTTTCAGTTTCGGTTTACTTTTCTGACCTCCTTAGGGAAAGGTGGGGGTTAAAATAAAATAACTAATAGAGAATGGCGCCTAAAATATACATAAATAAAACGTAATTAATACGAAGATTGTAATTTTGAATACAACTAAAAGTGGTAGATAAGAAATATTGATTTCTAATATCGAATAAATTTATTGTTTTCACTGTAAAGTGTAGAAACTGACCTTATTTAAAAGAATTTATTTAAAAGCAAAAGTATTGTTCAAAATTGGTTACTTGATGACGGTATTACACAAGCATGTTAGCAGATAAAAGAATGCCTTCAAGATTGAAAACAACGGATTTCAGATATGTCAGTTAACGACCATATTCCGTTTTATTGTTCTTTGCTTCATTGGGTGTTGATAAATATTAGAATATTTTACAGATCCTAATTTTAGATATTCTGACATCGATCATATCGTTCAGCGCCCTTGTATCAATAGCATTTCATCTTTTTGTATTATCTTTTATCTTATTATATATATATTTAATTCAAAAATATTTTTAACCTTTTCTTTCATATTGTAACAAAGTTAAAAGGAAAACGGAAAATTTCCTTTCAAAATCTTCATGTAACAATTTAGCACCTCAAAAAAAGAGTTTAACGATTAAAACGTTACAAAGAAGTGAAAATATAAAATTAAATAAGGGGGTGGGGACATACAAATATTTTGCTTCTTTTTTTTAATAAAAATAGTATCTGCTGCTAAGAATGATATTTGATTTATGGAATCGAATTTCTGTATTAATAAAAATTAAAATTGAATTCAAAAAGAATTTTATTTTGAAGGTTGGTTTCTATCTTCACCCCCCCTTTTTTTTGAGCGTAAAATAGTACAAACAGAACATACCAAAGCATTCTTTAAAGTATATTACCGTTTGATCAAAATTAAAAGAAGAAATGCATATATGCAAAATGGACTTAGTTACCAAGTGCAGCAGGTGTAGACACATTAGGTTATTTCGAAGCTGGAGAGATGAAAAATGAGCAACGTCTTTGCCAGGACTCGAACCACGTCCCTCTCGAATACGCGCCGAGCCTGCTGACCACTACAATACGAAGGCATGATTAAAAAGCGGGAAAAATACCTTATGCAGTATATATCCTTTATCAACGAGTTCTTGATGAATATTTTTCGAACTGTTCTCAATTTTGTATGTTATGTATTTTTTCGAGGCGAAAAAAGTCTGAATTTAGAATTTTTTATGATTAATCATACAAACATGATGAATAGCTGCTTTACCTGTTTATTATTTAGACCATAAATTTAATAGTTGTACGTCTCTATGACAAAAATAAAAATCATTTAAAGATGGTACTTACTTAAATGCGTTGTATGATAGTTTTAACTATTATGGTCTTCCAAAATTCAGAATTTTATCGGTTGTGTTATTTTTGATTAAGTGGTTCTAATACTTTTAACTTATTTTCGTTATAATACTTGAGAGGTAAAGGTAGCAGCAGGAAAAAGGCCACTTCGGGACGCCCATTTTAGGGAAAGTCACCACTTCATCTTTTTATTAAACACGAAGAAGGCCGTGAAAGTACCGAAGCAATGATGCCCAGTATAAACAATTAAAGTCTCAGGTCATCCTTTTAGACAGTCATCCTTTTAGACGTCACCAGTGTCCACTTCATAAGGAAATAAGTACACATATTAAGAAGATAAAATATTGAAATCAAAAATAAAAATCCGAAAACTTTCAGATTTTACATTATGCCCAAAAGGACTTTTTGTAAAGATTTGTGTGCTACCTTTATTTATTAAATATCATATTATTCATCCTTAAACTCCATAAAATTCAATTCAACAGCAGTATCACAAAATATTAAAAAACAGCATATCTTTAGAATATCCGATACACAGTCTCGTGCACTGGAAGATAAAAATATTCTTTTTCCGTACAGTGTTGGCATTGTTCTCTTTGAAATCGTTGAGTTTGTTAAACAAAAATTCGTTAAAGTTTTACAAAGTATGAAATAGATAATAAAACAAATTCGAAATTCAAAATTCGTTCTTCCAGGTGCCCATGTTCGGGTGGAGGATTACGTTATTCTAAATAGGATGGTTCTAGGTATCGTCGTTTTTTCACAGTGCGAGAAATATACATATATTAATGCAGATTCTTCATTATTTAATTTCTTTAAATATAATACAGGGCGATAATATTTGGTGGCTAAAATTTAAAAAGGGATTCGCAGTTTATAGTGAAACACCACAAAATGCCGTTTTGAAACTAATAGCCCTTCTGGGCTACCGCCATTTGGGGATAATAACGGATATGTATAGTAAACTTTTGGACAGTGTTAACAAAATTTGCGGCAAAAATTAGAAGAAACGGTATAAAACCAGAATATGTTATTTTATAGCGTATATTTTGTTTAAAAGACATTTTTAAGCTAATTCAAATGTATAAAATGTATTGAAAAGTAAATTTTAATAACTCTTAACATTTCATTTTAAATTTCAAATACATTTTCTAAAAATATTATTCATGTAGTTTTAGCTATGTGCTAAATAATATGCAGCAAATAAGAAACTTGCTTAAAATCCTACATTAAATCCAACGACCCATAAAAAGGTGATATGAATATGATTATATGTTATATAATTTGAAAATTTTTTACATCCTTATAACCTATAGCGGCTGTAACCTTCCGTTTTCAATCGGCCGAAATGGAATAGGCCCAGAATAGTCAGCAAACATTATTTGTCGAAGTTAAATTTCAGCAGAATTCTAGCATTTGAAAATTTTTATAAATGCTTATATAATATCATTACGTTAGATTTTAGCAAAAGAGTACTGTCATGAGGTAATTGGAAGTAGGTTTGACACAGCAAAAGAATTCTATCTGATAAACTTCTAGTATTTGTACATAAGGAATAACACATTTGGCTGAGAGAAAGAGGTTCTAGAAGAAATATATTACATAAATAAGCGATAACCTTCAGGCATTTCGATATCAATGTCGATTAATGTATTCTGAATAGTTAGATAAGGATTATTTTGAGCAATGTTTCCGTCTTTGTCAGTCTTCAACAAAGACTCCATCCTTCAGAATTCTATCTGCGACGCAATATGATGAATAGGTGCCCTGTTAGCGCTCATGTTGAACACAACTGAACAGATACGGAGACCATGTCCTGAAAATATTCAAAAGCTCTTTGTCACTGTCAAAGTTCTATCTCGCTTGGTCGACGCACGTTCACAAATACATCCTGAAACTCATAATGCAGAACGCAACTTTCTATTGGCTTACGATTCACTTAACGAGAGCGAATAATTGCGAAGAGATCCGCCATTCCAAGTTCTTCCTCCCCCCTTTTTTTGTTATTATTTGGCTTAATATTATTTGCATGCTTGCTTTTGCAGTCGAGATTAATTCGGAGGTATCGCTTGAGTGGCTTGGATTGGCTCCTCGTCCAGTCTAATTAACATAGCCGGAAGTAGGTGTAGACCAAAGTTGCAGTTCGCATCTGCTGCACAAGCGGTGAAGCAGATCTCATTGTCATTCCGAGAGAAAGTAAATAAGTTTGTTTCTATTTAGCAAAGTTCCTGTTTTGTAGTACTTCCTGCCCTATGAAAATCGAAACTGAAACTAGTCAATATTAAAATAAAACTCTCTTAGATATATATATATTTCATCAATTAGCAGTTAATTAAAAGTTTAATATGCCTAAAACTAAGTGAAATACCAGGACTTATTCAGTGGAATGTAGTGAAAAGATTCAGAAAAATATTAATTCTTAGACATCTCACTGGAATTTGTTTACAGTCATTTGATTAGGAAACGTAAAATAATGACTAGCGGGTTCTCCCATCTTCCGGGGAATACCTAAGCGCAAACATTCAAGCTTTATTTTTTTTTTAATGTTGGAAAGGGAAGTCAAAAAAGACCCCCTATTAAAATCTAACGGTTTCATATAGTCACATTTAACGATTTCATATTGTCACGCTCAAAATTTTCCATGTATCAACAGAATAAAAATAAAACATAACGTGCCGATCTTACGGCACGATTGCAATAATGTAGGAAAAGTCGTGTAAACACTAAAATTCACTTACATGAAAAATAGCACTTTAGCTTCAGTCTGCGGTTCAGTTGTACACCATAACAATTAAAGACAAAATGAAAACTAAAAATAAAAATTTATACAAAAGTCAAATTAAATTTATTTGAATATAGGGAATAATTTTCATGTTTAATAAATGATATAAGTAACAAAAATTTTGGAAGTTGTCAACAAATTTTTGATAGTCTAATCAGTCAGTAAATAATTTTCTACAGGGAGTTCTGTCACTGCGTCGACAAACTCAGAAGGGTGATAGTAGACAATAACTGCCATCAATCATGCTATCGGGCAAATCACGTTTAGTCGGTAAACACCACGAAAACAAGACAGGGCCTGATGTCGAGATGTCGAGAGGAAAAAGAAAGCGGCAGTTTTTTAATTAGTATTTTCGTTGGTAGTTTGGCTTTACCTTGTGTAACGTTGCAGTTATTTTCTCCTTCCTTAAGGTGTGCTTTCGTGATATAATTGTAAACACGTTCGGCAATGTACTGGAAAGTCGAGAGCTCGAATCCCAACAAAGGTATAGTTGATTTACCGCATTCTCTTGTTTCAAGAAATTCCAATTGCTCTATGATGCCCGAACTAAAAAGGCGTTGGTTGTTGGAATGTAATGTTTTTTCCTTCTCCTTACTGCGAGCCTTCACACTGTAAATGGAAGTTACTAAGTGCCACTAACGTACCGCTACCTCGCCCTAGCAATCAAAAGGTACGGATTTCCAATTCCCTGGACTTCTTTCATGTTTCCTGCATCAGTAAATACCTAGTAGGTCTACAGCATAAGCAACCTCGCAAAACGCATACACTGAGATATTATGACAGGTTACGGTAGGTGGTGCCATTACGGTGGCGGTCGCGTGGATTATTGCCTGATTCATTCAGGGATGACATGGCTGACTACATAAACAAAGCATGCATTTGATTTACAACTGAGCAGGTGGCACTGGACGTTTAGCACAGCTGATATTAGCAATAGCAATACCCGAAGAGGTGTAGCCCGCATCACACTACCTTCGCCAACATCAGTCGACGACTATGGAAGACGGGAGGTAAGATGTAAGACGACCGCGCATATGTAAAATGGAAAAACGTGTACTGCAACATACCCGGTTTTTCGACAGCGTCCGACAATCGCTTCTTCTTTGGTATGTACTGTGCAGTGATGTTCATGGCCTTAGAACAACGCTTAATTTAATAATTTCCCATTATCCTCTTTCAGACATTGTATCTCACACCACAGGCTGGGCTGATTATTATTATGAGGGAGGGCTATCTACTCGATGTCAGATTTTGCATAGATATTTTAAGGATAATGCATAAATATTTTTGGATTGCCATCATTCAACAATAATGCTGTCATCCAATTATTATAAATAAATATAAAACTCCTTTTCCTTTTATGCCCCCCGTACTTTATGGTATGTCAATCATTTAGTACTGAAATCAAGTTGAAATTAAAAATAATTATTCTAAATTGCTTTCGTTTGAAATTCATTGATTCTCCTATTAAAAAGAGATAGAGAAAAATAAAAACAGAATGCAAAATTCTAACACTGATCCCTTTATCGACAGTAGCATGACAAGTGATTGTGAAAACTATTAAGCGGTCTGACTGTCAGATAGCATATCATTTAACGACTGAAGAATTCCAATTATTTGACCTCGATCGGTGGACTGTCTGAGGTATCCGACGCAAACCTGTAAATGAGAAGTTTTCCTTCCCTTTATAATTAGGGCAGTAACTTTATCGAGGCGTAAATTTCTCACAAGTGTAACTTTCGGAATTTTCTAATACTTCGCAAATATCAGATTTTTATTTCAGTATCGAATAAATACATGAATTTTAGATTGTTTTCTCTATTGCTTATTAATTTCTATTGTTATATTTATATTAGACTATTTTTATATTATTTTAACATTCTAATAAATTTGATGCTATCTTTCGTTAGAATTTCCACAGAAATACATCGAAAGATAATTATCTTCCGAGACTCAAATCATAAATTCGAATTACTACAAGTTTTACTAGATTTCTGAAATAAATGGCAAATTCGTTCCGCGAAGTTACGTAAAGTCTCTCTCCATTGCCGATGACAACAAACAATTCTGATGCCAAACGATTTTTTTTTTTTTTTTTTTTGAGTAGTGAATTTAGCACATAATTATGTTTTATTCTTTTTCCAAGTGTTTCGATTGCTTACTTTGGCCAACAAAGCTAAAGTAAGCAATTCGAGTTTTCATAAGCAGTAGTGATACATTTGTTTCTTGAAGGAGACGGCTTCTTTTATCATGAGAATATATGCTCCAATGTTCTAATGTGATTTTACATTAAATGAAATTCAGTGATTAAAGAAACTTTCATTAAATTACGGCATACTCTTTTGTTCTTCAGTGATAATACTCTGTACTTCAGCGATAATCAGAAAGTCATTGCGAATGGTTACATCCAGCGAAATGGTTACGCTGCACATCAAAAGGAAAATCTGCTGGTAAATATGCTTGTGAACGAATAGAAACACATTTGAGAGTTACGCCTCCCAGACGGTATAGTGGTCAGGGGGGGGCGACTACGATACCAAAGGGCCTGGGTCCGAATCCCGGAGAAGGTATGGTTATAACTGTCCGTCCCTTCATAGGAGGCAAAGGTGGCCCACCTACTGAATGCCTCCATAATAAAGTGACCACCACTTCTGGTCCTAGTAGTGGCCAAGTCGAAGGCAGCTGTGAGCTGTGAGCCCGCCATTGGTTAAAAAAAGAGAGAGAGAGAGAGTTACCGGCGAAAGAACTTTTTCTGCGAAGTCACAGTTAAAGGAGCCACCTCTGCTGGTACGAAGACTCAAGATCCAGCAATTAACGAAAATGTGCCTCAGTACATTGAGATCATCGGTTGGCAGCATTGTGAAGTTATAGAGCCACCTCCTTATATCCCATCTATCGACCGAAGATTTGAAGGAGTATATCAAAGAAATTTTTCCACTTCTTCGATACACCTTCTACTTTCCATGTCAAAATTAGGCGTTGAGAGGTGCGTTAGTTACTATGGAGGTTTCTGAATAAGTATGCGGGTCTAGAGATAGAATAACCCGGGAAAAAATTGAGGACTGGTTAATCATCTCTACTTTTGAAACTAAGTCAAAGTTTAGGGCTACGACGCAAAATAATAAGGACACAGCGCCCAAAGGCAGGGTGGCTGGGAAGGGCGCGGGTGGAACTCTTTATACAGCTACCTTCTCGTGGACAGTTATAGGTGGTTCACTGAACCACAGAAGAGTTATATTTTTATAAAGTGCTATAATAGTGTCATCAATTTATAAAAAGTTATATTTATTGAAAATTCTCAGTTGTTCTATTAGAAAATTTCAAAGCACTTTCAGGCCATAAAGATGAAGTAGTAAATTTTGAATTTCATTAGTGATATTTTAGTTAATACAAAACATATGGTTAATAATTTGTTTTCATTCGACAGTTTTGGTAAATTTTGTTGTTTTCCCATACCATTCCAAAATTACATAATTTCAAGGTTCTTGCGGGAAATGAAGTAGAAAAGACTGAAAAATTTTACAAGTGACATATTAGTCAATGTACAACTTTTGACGGGTAATGCGTTTCAGTTACACAACTTTTACTTTTTTGGCTCCGTCCTATCATGTCAAGAATTTAAATTACGTTTTTAAGTTCATGAAATTTAGCTGTATCTCTCTAAGTGGTCCCACTTTATCTATAAATAAATCCACTTTCGAAATACACCATTTTCAACTCTACCGCAGCTGTAAAATTTTATGATTGACTAGGTTACATAAATTTCTTAACTAAAATGCAGCAAAACAGTTACACACATGTAAGCGTTATTAAATACTTTTAGCGTGGAGAATCTTTAGTGTATAGGGGGCTTTTAAATACAAATGCAATACAGTACACAAATGTTGATATAAATCCACGAATATAAAATAAATATTATCCCATTCTACTGTTAAGATTTCCTTAAATATACTGGGCCAGATGAACATGAAGGCGTAAAATGGTATTGAGGAAAATAATAGTTCTTACAGGTAAGATAAACAGATATTAATTATATGAAGAGGAAAAAAAAGGAGACAGTGCGGAATTCTTCTTAACGGACGAGAATACCTCTTCATAGAAATCGCTCACAGAGCAAATTCTGAAGCAGCAATCACCGCGCAAGAAAGATTATGAATGCATAAAAGTCAAGAGCCTCCGTCTAACTGATTAATGGCATCTCACAGCCTCAAATTTATAGACTTTACAGCTAAGGTAAGGACATCTGGAAGATTCGAGAAAAATCGCTCCAATGGCCTTTCAGAATTTCCAGAATGCCATCAAACTTAGGAGAAACTGCCAGTCATTGTCATCTTGGTGACAAAAAATATCACCAAGGACTGGTAGAAGGGTCTCTACCAGTATCTCCAGTTCTACTCCGAATCGTTTCCTTGTAACTTATTATTTCAGAATAATTGGTTTTTTACAATTCAAACAGCAATAGACTCAGAGGTAAAACGATCTGAAACTTAATGAATGAAATAAAGACTTCCAAATATTATAAATTGGCCACAGATTTAAAGTTAATAAAACTTAAATTAAATAAACATAAAATTACGATACAAAACGCACTAATTGAATAAATAAAATTCCTAGTAACACGAAAATAATCAAGTTATCAACAAATGAATAAAAATCTCTACAAATGTGTAAATATCATGTAAAAGCTTTACAACAATACAAATAAATGTATGAAAGCTTACTGCAATAAGAAATAGATATAAGCAAATATATACACTTTTAGAACAATATTGGTGTAATGTAAACGTTTTCGTTCTGTTTGATGGATTCTGTTTTTATTATTTCTGAACGGTTTTTTTATCAGAAGCAGAAGTGCTTCTTATGTATTGTTTGTACATTTATGAAATATAAATATTATTCCTAGGCGAAGTCATACTTAAATGTGCTCATTTTTTGAAAAATCATCAGATTTTCAAAACGCTAATAAGATTCAATTTAAACGATCTATATTCTATTTATATACTCAAAGCTATTTCTAAATACGAGTCAGTCATTTTCTCTCTCTCTCTCTTTTTTTTTTTTTTTTTTAAATAGCTGACATCTATTTACAGATAACTTTGAATATTATTTGCTGATTTTCAAGGAAAACAAATTTAAAGTCGCTTTACCACGGAACATTTATTTCTTTTCGAGTATTCTATTAAAGAAACAAGAACATGGAAAAAATGTAAACACCGAAGACTATCAACTTTTTGAGGCAGAATGCTTTGGAAGTCATGCATGGCTACTTAAATGTATATATTTATACTTGAAAAGATGGCATCGCAAGTGGCTGTTTGTGTTTTTTAAATAATTCATCTTTAACTGAACAAAGACTAAAACTATCATTTTAAGAATATTTCAAGAAATACTTTTTGAGAGAGGATTTTCAAGAATATAGTAATTCAGATCATTTTCTATGGCTTCGGTGGGGAAGGGGGAGGGACACTCAACACAAATCAGGAAGCAATTTGATACTATTCCGATCAAGCGCAGTGAAAAAGATTGCGAGGTTAAAGCTGTCATTTGCGTTACTTGCAAGGCTAGGAGAGCGCAATTTATCGTCTAAACACCCACCAAATTTACTGTAAACTATACTTGAATTGGGATTCGAGAAAATATTCAAGACTGTTTAAGTTCGTTAAATAGATATTGTTTGTTGACGTCAGCGGAACTAGAATAAACATACACATAATGCAATGCAACACAAATATTATGCTTTTATAAAGCTCTTGTTAAAGTGATTAAATGAAAGATATAATATGTATGAAAGCTACTTTATGTACAAAGTATAACATTATTTTTTTAATTTATGTTTTTGCGATAAATTATTCTTTAGAAAGTAAATTTGTTACTAAAATTTGTGTTTCTTTCAAAGATTTCACTCTCCAAATTTCTTCATCATTCTTTCCAAAAGATTCTCCATTTTTTTATTTTACGCTTTGATAGAAGTTTTTTGCAGTTTCCAGATCATGATGAAGGGCTATTGTTTGTTCTAAATCTTTTGACATCAGACATAGCATTAATTGTTATATTACACGTACTCCATAACACGTTCGAACACGTCTCAGAGCGGCCGATGAGGTCTTTATGTAACTGTTTGTTGCCAACAAACTAGGGCGTGCCAGTGATTTTTCGGAGAAAATTGTTCTGAAAGATATGCAGAATTTTAAAAGCTGTGTTTAAGCAGCGCACTAGGCGGAAGATGCATATGTCAAAACACGTCGAGTGAAAGCGTTCTAAACCTGCCTTTTCTGCACAAGGTCAAAGTTAGAGAAGTTTTCGAGGAGACACCTTTCCTGGCAATTCCAGTGGCTTTGAGAATAGCAGCCGAGACGTTTCCACAATGGTTTCCACGTGAGTGCAGTATTAAACCTCAACCCTAAATAAGTTGTTCTGGCGACTCTGGGCACTGTCCCGTTGAAGAAATCCATAACGTAAATTAGATAGAGGATTGGGCCAAAGATTAACCCTTGCGAGACTCCAGCTAGGATAATGGTAGCTACAGAGTAATGCTTGCTTTGCGTAATGCTGAAAGTTCTATTAGTTAAGAATGAATGATAAGAACCAGCTAAGATCGAGCTTAGTGAGTTTGTGAATCGCACTCATGCCAGACGCGGTCAAAGGCTTTTGCCACGTCTAGCATGGGAAAAGCAGTGTTCTGATGCTTGTCTATAGCGCCGCCCACAAATTCCACAATCCACAACAGTTGAATGGTGGTGAATAACACTTTACGAACTCAAAGTACTGATTAGGAAGCTTGCACATAGCTGCCTCTTATAAATGATGCGCTCAAGGATTTTAACAAACGACGGTAAAGATACCAGGTTAATGTGTCTGAAGTTTTCTGGTTTTCAAGTTATTTTGGTTTGGGAATCAGTATGATTATTTTATGTTTCACTCATTTGGAGAGTAACTTAGGTATAAACAAGCGTTGTAAATTCTACAGATTTTCGAAATAAAGTTGATTGGTAGTTGTTTGATCATTTTATACAAGATATTGCCTTTTTTAGAGGCTTTCCTATTTTGTAGCTTTGAAATAATGTTCTTAAGCTCATTTGGGGTGGTAAGACTATCAATGTTTGAAGTTACTGAAACCTATTATTGACCTTTTTATTGATCAGTTGAATGAAACGAATGTCTGAAGGGTACACGTTAGGAGTGAGTTGCATTGCAAAATGTTCTGCGAATGCTTTTCCATTATCCTCCGTCTATGTATAAAATGCCTAAGTTGGTTTCAGGCAGCTTGTTCATAGTCTCGTTCCTTTTTAAATTTCTTAAGGAGAGTTCTGACACGGGCTTTATGCTTAAGCCGGACCTCCGTTGCTACGCAACCAGTCATTGTTATGTCACGGACACTGGTATAAGAACTTTATCTGAATGATCTAACTATGCCAACTTGATATGAGAACCTACCAATCACAATGAAGCAGACACGAATTGGCATCCAAACTACAATTTCACTGAGTCAGCCGCACATTCACCCGTGCGTGTCCCTGATTGGTTGTAGTTTAGATCTTATTCTGCAAGCGTGAACGAAGCTTCAGACTTTTGTCTGATTTGAAAATCAGACTCGATGAGATACCAAACAGTTTGTATTTTCTAATTTCAAAACTTCGAAGTATCTTATTTTTTATGCTTATATTTATTTATTTAGTTATTTTAATTAATTTATTTATTTCTGCACGTTTTGTTGTTTTAAACTCTCTTAGGCTAGAATGAGTGACAAAAAAAAAAAAAAAAAAAAAAAAAAAAACTTATCATTGTAACTGAATTGTGACTTGAAGTAAAGCAAACTATAATACAATTCAGTATTCGAAATAGTCTTCATGTACATCAAAAAACTATGAAAGGCCGGGTTACAGCTCATTGCTGAATGCCTGCATGATGTTGGGCACTTCGGAGAGAATCGTTTTTAAAAGAAACCTATTGGCTATTTATTTCTGGGTATAAATTGCTGGAAAATAATGAATAACAAGTAAATTAATTTAGTTAACAATTTTTTGATCGACGTTCTGCAGAATCTCTGGATCCTATGTGTATGTGCATATTTAACAATTACAATTATATGATCTGAAATTAAGGAGCATCTTCAACTCCAAAGTAACTTTTCGTTAATTCAGAGACAACAACAACAACAACAAAAAAAAAAAAAAAAAAAAAAAAAAAAAAAAAAAAAGTAAAATTTTCGCTTTTAACTCATTATGAATACTTTTGAAAGAGTTACCTGTCCAACACGTTTTTTTCAATGCTTGTATGAGAGAAAGCACTAGCAAACTGTACCTTTTTCAATGAAAAGCTGAAATACACTAATATCAGAGCAAGAAACGATGATAAGGAATATAAATCTTAAACTATATTAAATGATAAATACCCCGTAATGGCCAGAACTTCCACTCAAGAGGCCATGCAAAAATATCATAAGCCCAGCCTAGCATTTGAAAAATATTGTTACGTTTTTTTCTGACACCAGTTGTTGCGCTATTTTCTTCCTTCACGTTCCTACAGCGTTTGTAGATTTGAAGTGAATAACGATGCCACTTGATGAAGTATCGAAACACACTTTATTTAGCCAATATTAATCAGGGCAGCTCCTAAAATCTCGTTTATAGTCGTCGAACTGTTGTAAACACGCTGGCATGATCAGCGACAGCTTTCACACTATCAGGCTATCACGATCGAGACAGCTTCACTGCAAAGCACCAGAGTACAGCTCCCGACTCTGCTCGGTAGTTCTCGGAACTCTAAGTACTCTCGAGACGCTCCACGCTACAACTCGCGATGCACTCGAGGACACACAGAGCACAGTTCCCGACTCTTCGGTTCAGTCGTTCCCGGAGCTCAGCACGCTCTCTCGACGATGAACTAACCGCGATATACGAAGAGAATCTTTCGATGCACTCGACGACCCACTCGGCACTCGCTGCCGGGCTGTCAACTCGATCGACTCCGCACGGAGTGACTCGCTAGACGAGACACCAACTATCTCGCACTCTATGCGAGGCACACTGACTCGCCCTCTCGACGAGGTACACTAACTCGATACTAACTATCTCGCGCTCAAGACGAGGCACACACACTGACTGCGGACCAGCAGGGTTTATATAGCTTTCGGCTTGTGTTCGAGAACATTCTGGGCTAAACCGGTAAGAATTCGTTCCAGAAGGTTCTCCATCCGTCCATGGCATATCGACAATTTTGTCGCCAAACGGGCGATATCTCGCCGAATAGGGCAACCCTGCTTCCACTTGCCATTTTATGGCAACCCTAAAAGGCTTTGCGGGAAAGCTATCTCACCGTGCCTGTACATTTCGTAACACTATGTAATTCTACTTACGATAATTGTGCTACTCCAGTCTTGTGTCCAGTCCAGAAATAGGAGACAATCAGTAGCAAAGACGATTATTATGGTAACCAATTTTTGCAGCGGTATGAATTTTAGAGACTATTTTTGTGAATTTTAGAGGATTTTGAGATTTGGCAAATATGAGTTTTTCCCTCTGGTAATCAATTAAACTTCTGATTTCGAACCTTTTCTCATTTTTGAATTATAACTACTCTCGCTTATTTTTTATTTAAATAATTTAAATATTTTTTAGTTTAATTAAAATTTACTCATAGAAAATATTATAGAATAATTCTATTCGAAATTCCAAAACTAGAAGTTTGAACCTTGAACTACTGCTCTAGATTCTAAGCCAGTCCAGAAGCAAGTGCAAGGGAAGCTTCAGACTTCTCCAAGACGGAAAAGGGTCACTTTCTTGAGCTACATTAACCTGCCATCTAAAAATTTCTTTCTAAATGCGAAAACATGCTTCAGGACAAGAGATACTAAAATTCAATTAACATCCTAGGTAACGGATTCGCTTTGCCACAGTCCCGTACAATTTGCCATTTTTTTTTCTGCAATGACAATATATCCTAATTATCATAAATACTTGTGCGCAGCGAAGGGGATTCAGGTTTGTATTCCAATTTTGATAGAAAACCTCCGTGTATTTTAATGCAAAACTGCGGTGCTCCTGTTTTCCTATCACAAGTCTCTCAAGAGCATTTTTTGGTCGGCAAATTGTTCCGCTAGCAAACTACAGTCACAAGCATTAATTCAAGGTTTTGAGTTTTTTTTTTTTTTTTTCCCAAATAGACAATTGTAAACTTCTTGCAAACCCTTCTGCGCTGTTATATATAACTGTTTCTTTCAAATTTCCAAAACAGTTCAGAAGATATTCGGAATTTAACAAAAATTTTTGTGAGAGGACGTATATAATACTTAGCGCTTCACTTATCTAATGTACGCAAATAATAGATATTTTTTTTTCTTTTCCTTTTGATTAAAACAAAGAAAGAGAAAGAAAACTCGAAAAGGAACCGATAAAATAAAACACATTTTTGTTTTCCTTTTTCTTTCTGTATTTTTTGCACTCGCCAAGAAACGAGTGTTTTATTCATTTTTTCCTCCCTTTGTAGAAGTAAAACAAAATAAAAAATTTCCCTTGCTTCGTTTTTAGAAAATAACAGCAAAAACTTGCCACAAAATGAAAGAAAAAAGGTATTAAATAAAAATAAAGTATTCCTCATGTAAGAAAAGGAATGTTTTATTGCTTTCCTCCGGAGCTGCAGGTTATCCGGGGGAATACGGAAAGGGAATTCCGGAGGAATTTCAAGAACCCTCAGCTTTACGTTTTATAGATAGGCCAATAAAAGTCCGACTAAGATCAATGGTGATTCGAATGTGAAAATGGCGGACTGCAATGACCTTCCTAACGTGTAACTTTACGCAATTTTACACATTCTATAATTAGGTGTCAATAAGTAAATAGTGATTTTTTTTCCGTGCACGTAACAATATTCCACATATACATTTAAAAGAGCATTACTTTACTGGTTATTTATTTGGAACTGGAATATCTGGCCCAGGGGACTTATTTGGAAAAAATAACCGATCTCTGAAATTTTATTTTGTGGAATTCTTGAAAGGAATAAATTCTAGGAGGAAGGGGATTTTTTCGTTGAAACCAAGTTTGTTTATTTAAATTGACTATGATTAAATGTACCTGACGTAAATAATACTTAAGGCATAGTATATAGAAATTCATTAATAAAATACTTCTCTGTCCTACCAGCGCCCGATCGGTAAAAGCCGCTGAACACTGGTAGAGGTTCGAAAGCCGCTGAACACTGGTAGAGGTTCGAAAGCCGCTGAACACTGGTAGAGGTTCGAGTCCTGGACTGAACTACCAATGTTCAGAGAACGTGCTGGCTACATGGGCGTTTTCGTGGTTTTCCCCGTGTGTAACGTGTATATGAGCCAATTTGCCCTATATGACTTCTTAGGGGCATCTCTCTGTTTCAGAATAGTTCCTAATGGCTGAGTACGTAATAAATTAAAAAAATACTCCACTCTCATTAAGTAAGTCATCGATTAATTCACTTTTAGTTTCTTGGTTTACATTGAAATATTTAGAAGAAAATTTTGTAATTATTGCATTAGAATTATTCATAATTTCTTACTAATTTCTTTTTATTTTCGTGGAACAATATCTTATGATACTTAGAATTATATTTTAACATTTCAATTGAGAAAGGCAATTTCTTGTTCTGCAGTTGCTTACGAAACAAAGAAAGTGACGATTAGAATCTTTTAAACTCTTTCTCATCTCTGCCGGTGAACGAACACATTTTTCCGAAACGTGTTCTTCGGTTTCACAAAATAAGCAACCAAAAAAGAGGCGAGCAGCTGTAATTTTGCTTACATTATTGGAGTGACTGGCGCTAATAGTCGTGCTGAATTTGAAAGAATTACGGGTGCGCGTAAATTGTTTCGTTTTTCATTAGAACAAGATAAATTAAATAAAGTTCTCTCACGACTTTCAGTTTCCCTCTTTTAGAAATTTTATGAGGTTGTTGATATTAAAATTTTCATCATTTGCTTTCTCATGCATAAAATTAAGCACTACGTTCTTAGGAGCACAATTCATTAACAAGTCAATTCTATATGATTCAGTTTTGATTTCTACTGAAATTTGATATTATAGGTAGGTTGCAGGTATATATTCTTTTAAAACTTAAAGCATGGATATTATTCGAACTTGAGAGAGGTCGCAAATTTAATAGTTTATGCATGTATGAGTTAATAAAAAAATTTCCTTTCCGTCCAAATCTTTTAAGAATAAGATAAGAATAATAATAAAATAAAAAATAAGAATTTTATGTGCTTTCTCATAATTCTCGGGGAGTTAATGATAATCCTTCGACAATTTTCAAAGCTGCGCCTTCTAATCAATTAAGCGAGTAATTGAACTTATGAATTTTGGATAACATTTGTTTTGATTTATAGCCTTATCAAAAGCAGTTTTATAAGATAACCTCAGCATTTCCATAAAATTTATCAATCATAATTTTTGGTATTGCCCAGCATATATTCTACCAGAACAAATCCCTGAACAAGAGAAACCTACGACTCTAAACTGTGTAAACAATGCACCTACGTCGATTGAAATTCAAACCAAACTAACTGTGGCTGAATCTAAAATCAAATCAGCTTTAAGACAATCCATTGTAATTAGAGTTTCTATTAATAACGCCAGAAGTAATAAATACATCACCGTTATTCTAAAAAGAAAGAGTAAGAAGTCATCTTAAGATGAAGAATCCCCTTAGAAGCTAGTGAATTGTTAACATTTCGTAATTCTTTTAATAATTACCTGCCTCTGAAACTCCATTTTGAAACCTCTTTCTCATATTCTAGGGCACTTTCGATTTCAGTTTCAGTGTCGTTTACATCAGTTAAATCTCTAATTGTTGCAGCTAACGCTTTCAAAGAAACAGCTGCTACTTTTAAAATTTCTAACTGTTTCAGTAACTATCTTCAGTATAAAAACTATCTATTTAAGTATTAAAAGAAGCAATTAAAGAGTCAATAGAAGCTGTTACTTTATTAGCTGAAAGACTAACCCTCCGCTTTTACTTAGCTCCGGTCTTTTCGCAAGTTCTGATTCAGTTATTTCTGTTACGATCATCTTCAATTTTCAACAAAATAAACTGAAAACACTTTTTTACCTCCTATAACGAATCACTTACACTTTATTGAAACATTCGTAATCCAGTTCGAATATCAGTAATTAATTAGAAATAATGACGTTTCTGGCACCACTGTGAGACTTGATCATGAGGTGGGTTTTTGGCGCATTAACATGTACATGATGTGGGCAGTTACATAAATCATACCTACGTACTACAGAATAAGGTATTTCTTCCGCCTTCCTAGCGAGTCTTCGTGGTGTAGTGGTTCTGCACGCTGGGCAGGTATTCCAGAGGTCCGTGGTTCGATTCCCGGGAAAGGCATTGCTCATTTTTCATCTTGTCTGCTTCCAAAAATATCTTAATGTCTCTACAACAGGACAGTACTTTATTTACAAAGAAACACATAAACATACAAAATTCACATAAAGCTAATAACATAACGTTTCTTCTGGTTTGCAGCTTAGCATGCAGAAGCCTTACTACGGCCAAAGAACCTCTAAGGAACCTTATAGAGATGTTTTGTCACGACATCCCCTTCTTGGGATGTCTGTTCTGACTTGATGTCTGGATGCAGACCAAAATGCGCGAGCCAATTAGGCTAAAGTGCGCATGCGTGCTTACGTTCACCAAATGATTATTATTATTCAATGTCCCATAAGTAGCAAACTAAACGTTTCTCGCTGTAAGCGACCTTTTTCTCAACTTTTACCCCATACCTCTTTTGAGAACTCAGTTTCGGGACACCTTGCATATTGGAAGCATATTTTCATCCTTCAGTGGCTGAGTGGATTCGATCTATGAACATTTGTAATTAGAAGCTCTTTCAATTTCCAGAGACTGAAAATGATAACCTTATGGGATTTTAGAGGTTGTAATGGAATAGTCTTGTGTGAGCCGAATGAAAGACTATCTAACGTAACTTCAAAGAATGGATAATAATAATTCTAGTTCTAAAGCAGATAATTCTCGAGTGTTTTATAACAATAAATGGCTCGTCTACTTTAATTTTATTGTTTCAGAAATAGTCTGTGAAAACGATATTCTTTCTTACAGTTTTGCTACAAATTAGTTTTATAAAATTATCATTTAATCTCTTTATTTCAAGAAAAAAGATTGTATATTAAATTGAATATGAAGAGAAGTATCCCAAATTGAACTTTCAAAATTTAATTTTATTAAATTAAATTAATAAGAATTTTTATCAATTACAAATACCTAAATGTTTTAAAATTTTAATAAAATGGGTACTTGTAGTATGTGTTACTACAACAGAAAATCGCATACTTGTATGCATTTAATGTTAGTAAAATAATAATAATTAAGTGATTAATATAATAAAATGCATAAATGATAAATGAAGTAATTAATTTTAATTCAAAGGTAATATGTAGTATAAAACTGTTATTTGACTTTTAATGCAATATGAATTTTTGAATGACAAAAGTAAATTTTAGTAATTTCATTTAATACAAAGAAAAAAAGGGCAGAAATAAATAGACAGTTGTAACAATATATTTTATACTTAATAACTAATCGTTAATAACTATTGAATTCATAATAGTATAATTATACACTGAACTAGTTTTAATGAACTAATTTTCAAATTTGTTTCTCAATGACACTTTATCCAGATGTTTTTGTATCATAATTTTTTTTCTATATGTTTTTCAGAAAATTATATTTTTATATATAGCTAGAAAATTATTTAAATGTGTTTCGGAAACAAATATGAACATTTAGAAATGAATTTCTGAAAATGTTTCTATTTATAGTAAAAATTTTTGAAACAATGAAGGCGAAAAATTGCCTTTTGCTTTTTATTTCTGTTATAGTGTGAATAAAAGTGCAGTTATAATTACACTTTTGTTGTATATTAAATTAAATTCATTTTTATTACATTCAAAATAATACTGAAATAATTTCTCTACTGCGAAAAGATTTTATATATGTCTGAAAGTATGTATTTGAATGAAACTAAGTTACCGATTATAAAAAATTCTTGCTTTAGAGGATTTTTATTTCGAAGCTTAGCATAGATATTTTACAATCTTTGGGGGTCTAGCAGGAGTCTCAACTCTATAATAACTTAATTTTTCCATTATATACCCATCTACAAAATACATATTCATTAAGAACAATTAATTTTCGAGCTAAAATGTCACACATTTCGAGCTGACGAAAATTCTATCATTTTTAGTGCATTAAGTGTTTTCTAATATCCTGAAGCACTAAACAACAAACTATTAATCTGGGTTTTTCTTTGTTTTTTGTTTTCAAGAGACAGGGATAAACCGATAAATTTTCTCTCGGATGTGCTCGAAGAACATTTTTCTCTCTCTTTTTTTTTTTTTTTTCCAACAAACCCCATCATTAAAAAGCATTAAAAATGACAGACAGGCCCTCCACTTTTACAGCATGTCCAGACACAAATTTCTTTATGTTAGACGAATATGGTATAATGCTGGACATGATTGATGGCCAAGGAAATCACATTTATCTTTCGCAAAAACTGCACTTTTAAGGAAGAAGCTATAAATGTTAATAATAAAGTAGTACTGGTATTATCACAGCTTCTTTCCTAAGCTAGCATTAAAATGATTTAGTTATAGTGGGTACATAAGCAACCTCGTTTCCTAGGACTTTTTCTTTCCCGTTTTTTGTCACTCAGGTATGAGAAAGCCTAAATGCCAGGAAAATATTTGAGCATAAAAAGCTCTGATGTCAATGTCTTAGCAGAAGTTGACTTTTCTGTTTATGTTCTGATATTTATATGTGTGTACTCGATTTAAAAGCGACTAAATGACATTTAAAGTTATCGCAAAACTAAACAGAATCTTCTAAAAGTTAACTGTGATTAATTTCGCTGTTTGATAAATACCGTCTATTCTTATTGGCAGAAAGTGGATGAACATGGATAAGAGACATAAATCAAATATTCATAAGTATTTATATACTTCACATAATTTTTATCATTAGGAAGGTCTTAAATATGGCCGAAACCCCTGAGCTCTTTTCCGACTATTCTCAGTCTTTGAGAAAAATATCGTAACCTCAACCGGAGATTCAAATAAATATTTTAATTTAATATTTATAAAATTTAATTGAATTTAGTAGTTTTTTATTTATTTGAATTTTATTTTATTTATTTAATTTTGCACATCTTCCCTGACGACTTTCTATAGGGCTTTGAAATTTCAAATTTTAGAAATTAAGCCTAGTTATTAGGTAACGATGCATAACATTTGCGCCCTCATTCTGTCTTGCCGTTTAAATTATTCAGACGTTAGATAAAACTTTATTAATCCGTCATAATTTATTCGCTAGACGAAAGGCAGACTGCAGCTATTATATATAATACATATCAAAATTAAAATATACTTGTATACATAGATTAGCTTCTGTATTCGATATACATTACTAACTTGTATATTTTATTACAAGAGCGCTGATTACCCAAATTCCAATTAGTATCTGGACATTCCAAATATCCGAACATTTAATTTCAAGGACAATTCGTAAATTCAGATAAGAACAAAATTATCAAAAAAAAAAAAAAAAAAAAAAAAAAAAAAATGGGGGGGGGTGAAAGAAAGAAGGCTATTGATATGATAAAAGTTTAAGAAATCATATATGAAAAAAATTCTGGAAGCACAGAGGATGTTTACAGATTTTTAGAACAATTAGAACAATTTCGAGACCGTTTTTATTAATGTTTAAAATGTAAAGCGTATGTTTTTGAATGTTCGATCTGATAGCGTTTTTTTTTTTTTTTTTTTTTTTTCTGTACTATGTCTGCTTCTTGATTTCCATCATAAAATAATTTTTCGTAAAACTTCCAGGGCATTGATTTCCATTCTTCTTCCACTACTCTCCAGCTGTGGTGGGTTTGCGCTTAGAAAGAGCTCTTTTCAAAAGACCAAACTCAAAAGAGTCCATAGGTGAAATGTCAAGGACTTTGCAGGAATACTTTGAAAAGATATGTGTACAATAACTGTATATCAGTCTTCATGTTTTCAAGGAATGCAGTGGTACTTTTCGAATTTTAATTTATTGTTTTGTCTTGATGAAGCTTCACTCTTTGAAAGCTATTGGGATGAAGAAATGGAAGACCTTCTGTAAATAATGAAATTTTTTGTTGCAATCATACATGTTACAATTTTATGTTGCTGGCCAAGAGAAGGCGCAGCTTTTTCCTTTTGTGTTTATTGTTTTTCTTACTGCTTTGTGAAATTTTTCATTGAAACGCCAACGCTAGAAAGTATTTAGATAAATGTTCTTCTGTAAGCAAAGAAATTGTAAAATAAAATTTTTCATCTAAAAATGGCAAAGAATTCTAGTGTCTTGTAAACTTTATACTTTTTAACAAAAAAAGTAAGCATTAAAGTTTTCCTACCGATGAGTGTTAGAAAATTAAGATAACGTTATGGAAGTACAACTTAGAGAATAACAAAAATACATACTTCATTCGAGGGTCCCAATGTATTTCTATTTACTTCCTGCTAAATAGTTTTCAAACATGGTTTTACAAATTGTTCTGCGTTGAGACACCTGCCTCGGCAAAAGTTGGCGAATATTATGTGCCAGCCTTTTCGAAGTAGAAAATCATGGTTTATTATTTTATTTGTTGTTGTTACAGATATATTTAGAGACTTAGCAAATGATTTCTGCGTCGCTGGATTTTTCAACGATTTAATTTTAAAAACTTCATATGCAATACATACCTTTTTAGGGTATTCGCTGGAATCTTCGTTCTATGTAGAAGAAATGAATGGTAGTTTATCCTTTTCAACTAATAATATTGTCTATTTTGCACTTCGAAATTTTAATACCATGCATTTCGCAGTGTTTTTGAATTATGAAGTAGGAATATTTCTCTTCGGAAAGTGCTAATACACTCCTGTCTATAAATTAAGGATAATGCAAAATCAAGCAAAGGAAGAGTTTGAAACAAAACAAATTTGACTTATTTGTAAAGCTTATTTATTAAACAAAAGGTAAAGAGAAAAAAAAATGCTATATGTTAAGCTTATTTATTAAACAAAAGGTAAAGAGGAAAAAAAAAATGCTATATGTTTGGTATTATTTAAAAAATTAGCGATTTTTCTCCTTGGAGCAAATTACAAAAAAAAAAAAAAAAAAAAAAAAAAAAAAAAAAAAAAAAAAAACCTATTTACAAAAAACCAATATTACATTGTATGTCTCCCAGACAATGCAATACAGTCCGTACAACGCCTAGGCATGCTGAGTATCAAACTATCGATCTGATCTTGGGGGATATTACACCACTCAAAAAGCAATGCTCTCCGAAGTTCCGGTAGACATGTAGGAGGAGGTTGACGGGCTGCAACTCGTCGGCCAGGTATGTCCCACACGTGCTCTACTGGATTCATGTCCGGTGAGAATTCTGGCCAGTCCATACGGGTGATATCCTCCGATTGAAGGCATTCGCTTAGGCTGTTTGCATGGTGAGGACGGGCGTTGTCATCCATAAACACAAATTGTGCGCCCATGGCGCCCCGAAACAAACGTACATGTTGTTCCAGAATGACGTCCCGATAGATTTGGCTTGTCATGGTTCCAATTTGAACATGCAGGTCATTTCTGGAAACCAGAATATTTCCTACCCAAACGAGCACTCCTGCACCACCGTAACGGTGTCGTTCAATGATGTTTTCTTGGTGATAACGGGTACCTGGAGCTCTCCATATGAAAGTCCTCATTCGGCGTTGTAACTCTGGGGCGACCTGTGCTGTAACGTCTACTCACATTACCACCATCTTGGAATCGTTGCCAAAGCCTGGAGATGACACTCTGAACAATTCCAAGTTCGTCTGATACTTCCAATTGGGTACGCCCACATTCCAGACGGCCGGTAATTCTACCATGTAAAAAATCATCCAAATGCGTCCTTTGTGTCATAACTATTCGGTTATTGCACTGAAATGCTTATAAAGCGCCTGCGAACAATTTTACTTCTTTGCCTGTATTCCTTACATATCACTCTCTTACACTCTCGTCATTGTGACGTACCAACGGTGTCATCTGGTTACTTCCTGAAATTTGCATATGATTCTTGAAGATGTGTGTAGTGATTTTACAGGTGATATATTTATTTTAGAGTTCGATTCCCGCGTGACTCCGAATTATCCTTAATTTATGGACATGAGTGTACATATCCTTCATTCTATAGGTTTTGTTTATATGCGACAGTTTGAAAGAAGAATAAATTCAAAAGGAGTGGACGATATTTCTCATTTAAAATATTAAGTTATAGCCAGTAATATTTATTATACGACACATTTTTAAAAAGTTTTTTTTATCAAAATTAGTTTAAATTTGTATAAACACCCTCTGTCGATTTTCTTTGCAATAAAAGACACTTCCATATTTTTTAATGCTAATTAAAAATTTATAAAAAATTTTATTTATTTCAAAGAAATGAAAGAAAGCAAACGCTATTGTCTCAATTGATCCTAAAATCTGAATCTGGAGTAAAATTTGTTTGTTTGTTCAGTTATTTAGACTTATGCAAATTGTCGTGTTCCTCAACAGGTTCGGGTTATCCAAATCTTACTGCAAATTGAAAAAGTGTTTCATATAATCGTTATTTGAGTGAACTCTGATGTTAAACATTAAGTGTACAAATAATTCAAGGTCCCCTAGCCCACCCCTGCCAAATATATAGATTTCTTTCAATGGTGCTGGAGTGGCATTGTTCGGGACATCAAAGGTTCGCTCTGTTACCGGATTAAAAACATCGTTTATTAATTACAACACAACTGCAAATGTTCGTAAAAATTATCAGTTTAATAGCTTATAATTAAATGCATTATAATTTATATCAATTACGTATGTTATTAATAAACGAAAAATAGATTTAAATTTTTAAGAAATGCGGTTTCCGCTTTTAAATCAGGCAGCAAATCAATAATTGGCAGATTAAATTTGAAAGATAAATTAAGAGATTTTATGCTTTGCCGAATGGTAAAACTGAGAAAGTCCTATGAGAGAAGGACAGGTCTTATATTTCTCACTCTGGCAACACTTTCCAAAGCACGAGTGGAATATTACTTCCAGATTTTTTCCTTTTTTCTCTCGTTAGTTTTTGAGGCATGATTGCGTTAAATTGATTCAATTTTACGAGGACATGATTTTACATGTTATATGAAAACAATATTATCTTCTTCAAAGTTTTTAAAGAAAACTTTTCTCTGTCTCACTTTGTTGTAAAGGCTGTGTAGCGTACTATTTAGGGCTTTATTATAAGATTTTTATTGTATTATTCCGAAATCCCCAGCCGCAGTAAGATAGCTTTCCCGCAAAGCGGGCTTAGGTTTGCCAAAAAAATGGCAAATGAAGGCATAGTTGCTTGATTTGGCGCGAAATCACCCACAGGTGATATACCATAGACAGATAGAGAATATTTTGGAACGAATTCCTATCGGTTGGGCCCAGAATGTTCTCGGCTTTTGGCCTGCTCGAAAGCAGGCCAAAAGCTATATAAACCCTGCCTGTACGCGGAGCAGTGTAGTGTCGAGTTGGTCTGCCGTGAGTTGATGCATCGAGAGTGCGCATCGTTCAGGTTATCGAGTGTATCATCGAGTGCATCGCGAGTTGCTGCGTGGAGAGTCTCGAGAGTACGTTAAGTTCCGAGAACGACCGAACCGAGTCGGGAGCTGTACTTTAGTGCTCTGCCGTGAAGCTGTCTTCACCGTTATAACCTGATAGCCTGATGACTGTGTTGCTGATTGTTTTAGCGTGCTAGTCATAGTTTTTCGACGAATGTAAACGGGTTTCTAGAGCTGTCCTGTGTAATACTAGCTAATATTTTTTTTTTCATTCTTCATCAAGTGTTGTCGTTAATCACTCCAAATCCGCGAACCCGCACAAACGCAACAGTATGTAATGCACAAATCACGTAGAATGGATATTAATTTATTTTTATTGCTACAAATCAAAAGCGTCAGTCTAAAATTTTATTCTGCAACAGAATTTCGTATGTAAAGGAAAGATATATTTAGTGCACATGAAGTTGTAGTTAAATACTAAGTACAAGCAAAATTATATTTAAGTACTTGGTTTCCTCTAAAGATCTTTTCAGATATGACTAGCTATTTATGAAAAAAGAACTTTTAAGGCAAAACAATGTAAACTTTCTTATTAGCTAGTGTAACTAGAATACTATTTTTGTCTTCTTCCAGTATATTGATTGATCACAAGCATTTCATCTGAAATTATTCAATGACTTAATAATTTTAGATGCATATATTCTTGTTAAAATGGAATTTTAATACAACTACTAGTGAGGTCATACGAATGAATTTCTGCAACATTTTTTTAAAAACAATGCCAAATTTACTTCAGCAGAAAAACATTCACGTACATAAATTACATGCATTTCACGTAAAGGCAAATATGAAAACAAAATATTCATTTTTCGGAACACTTACCAGATTAGAATTTAACAAAGCCATTTCTCTGTAGAAATGCCGAGAAAAGGGCATAAATATTCTGTTGTTGTACAATGCAGTTCACGGCGTACAAGGTGACAATATGCTCGTATACATGGGAAGTAAATAAAACTCCTAATATTCATGTGTACAAAAACAACATTAAAGTTAAAATATTTAAATTAAGGCCAAAGTATCACAAGGACTATCTGCCTCATGAGAGCAATAAGTAATAAGGCTATTCATAACAAAGCATAATAGACCGAAGAATTATTTTCGCAATTTAGAATAATGAAACTTTTACGGCTTCACAAATCGTTTGCTTATTCTTTTGTTATTTAAATACGTGGATTCATTTATATTCAGCAACAGCGTTGCAAAGCTTATTCGATAATCTATTCAGAGGGAAATACTAGCACACAACGCCGAAAAGTACCTCTTTAAAATTGTTTTACGGACGAGAGGAAAATAAAGAGAACCTTCACGTTTTTGCAGTTTTGTTTGGAAGAGGAAACGGAGGAGGAAGTAATTTCTGTGTACATTTCACTCAGCTTTATAATCCAACGAATTGGCAAAGACTCAAATTTCCTTCAACGATGTTTGCATTACTTATAAAGATAGACGGATATTTTTTTCCTGCCTTTTCATATGATTTCACTTTAATTTTTGGATTTCGCTAGTTCTGATAACAAGCACATGGAAAACAAACATTTTTTAGATGTAAATTAAATTTAATTTCCCTTTCAGAAGGAATCCTAAAAGGGTTGTTTTTTAAATAATCTTGCTTATATTAAAATCAGAGAAATAAGAACTCCCCTTCCCCCCGAAAAAACAAATTACTTCCGACTCAAGTGGCCGTGATAACTTACTATAAGTGGAAATGATAATTCATAAATTTTGGCAATGATAGTTTATTATAAGTTATAAGTTATAAGTTATAAATTATAAGTGGCAGTAATAATTTATATATTTTGGTTGCTACTCTGGACAATATGGTAGTTAGCGCGGGCTGATTCCTACCCCGAAATCAAGGTTTCAGTTCCCTTGTGTAAAGCTTGGTGTATATGCATTGCCTTTCTCCTCTCCTTGCGGATGTAATATCAGTCGTCCCCATAATGCCCATAATGTTTCAGCAACTTTCTTTAAATAACTAATAAGTAACTTTAGAAATACTATAGAAACTGGTAAGTAACGTAAGAAACTTTACATAACTGTAAGGCTTTCTTTAAATAATTGATGAGTTCTGTTATAGCTTTCAATGAATATTTCAATATAAAATATCGGGCTGTTTGATTACAGAAAGAAAGAAAAAAATAGCCTTAGATTTCAGCATAGATCTAAAATAAATTAATGCCGGATATTAACGTTCTTATTAGTTGAGTATAAACCTTTTTCTTTGCAACTTTGTTGAGAGGGATAATGGGAGGAATGAAATACATTCTCCCTTTCTTTCTCCTTCGTTTCTTTATTTTAAATCTGTAATTGGCAAGCTCACTTTGATAAATAAGGTCAAGTACATGCTAGTACATACGAGCCAGCTTTCCTCAAAATGCTCTTCCCGAAAGCATCACCCATCTTAGTCAGATAGACTTTTCCTACTTCGTATTCAAATAATTAAAATAACCATATTACGCTGCTCCTACAGACCCATAAAACACCTCGAGTATACTTCTAATAAATACCTGACTCATTTTATTAGCAAAAACATATCAAGTGCCCATTTTTTAGAACTACAAAATTTTACACAACACATAATTTTGCAAAAATTGTCTTTATTGTTTTTAATATTATAATGATATTTTACAATTTAAAGAATTCTCATATCTGCTTAGTATAGTAAATCCGATATTTTCTTTCCGTATTTAATAAATATTGTTTCTCATATGATCATAATAATTATTAGTTTCACTGGAGATTTCAAAAAGCGATTTTTCATATATTATTTATTATATTACAAATACTCCAAGTTTCTTTCACTCGAATTCAGTTTTAAGACTGGTTTATATTACTGTTCTCTTCGGTTTAAGAACAAAGTCTGAAGACAATTTCCGATTTTACGAAACAAAAGAAAAGCGAAAATACCATGCACATTTAATAAATGGCTAAAAAAAGTATGACCTTTAATTGTGAAAGAGCATTTAGACTAAGGTGACCAGACGTCCCGCTTTTGGCTGGACAGTCCCGATTTTTAACAATTTGTCCCGCATCCCGCAGCGTTTTAAAAAATGTCCCGATTTTTAAAAAGAATGCACAACAAGCTAGGCAACGGCGGGAGAATATGGTTTTTTCGGCGGCCATGTGACTACTTCGCCAGGATATGAGTCTTATATTATTTTTGTTAATTTTATAAAGTTAAATTTTAATAATAACAAATAGTTGACAACTAATTATTGAGAACTGCTTATCAAAGTTCGCATTGTTGATCAGTTGTTAGAATTCGACCTCCATTGTTTGGACTTAATGGAATCTTTTGGTATTGGCAAGGACGAAAACATTTTGCAATTGTCTCTCAGACGATACACATTGTACTGTGTGCTAGCGCTAGTTAAACAAGTGATGTCAACAAGTCAGCTATTCAGGTAATTTAGATCTAATCTCTAATAGCCTTGAATTATTAAAATTTAATACACACTTTCTTCCATTTATTGATATAACTGCTTATTATCAATATACATTTAAATTAATTGTAATTAATTATATTTTTAAAATATAAACATATTGGTAGTAAGACATGCGAAAACAAATTGCTGTCGAATGGGACAATAGTAAGGATATCCTAATTTATAGAAGTGGTCCCACTAGAAAAACAATTTGAGAAACGCTGCTTTAAAGGCAAGAAGAGATTAAACAAGTCTCTTTACAAGTTCATTTACAATTTTATGTCGTTAATAATATAAGCGTGGCACGCTTTTCATATAATTATAAAGACAATGACTAAAACATTTGCTAGTTTCGTTGGTTAGGCAACCAAGTTTTTATTATTCGTAATATAAAAATGTACAGGGGTTGGACAAAAATATGGAAACACCTTTAAAAAAACATGTTTCTTTGCCAAGGGAATATTATACCATTCTTCCTGCAAAACGGTGGCTAGTTCAGATAACGATGTTGGCGGTGGATAACGAGAACGCACTTTCCGTTCCAATGTAGACCACAAAGGTTCGATAATATTCAGGTCTGGTGACTGTGGTGGCCAGGGGAGATGGGACAACTCATCCTCGTGCTCAGAAAACCAGTCCTGGACAATGTGAGCTGTGTGAACAGGGGCTTTGTCGTCTTGGAAGACACCATCACCATCGGGGAACAAAGTTTGTACCATGGGATGAACTTGATCGGCCAAAATGTTCACATAAGTCTTCACAGTCATGTGCCCTGACACAGTTATCATGGGGCTAGCAGAGAACCACGATATGGCTGCCCAAACCATAACAGAACTCCCGCCATGTTTCACTCTTGGCAACAAGCAGTCTGTATTATAGGCTTGAGATGGCGTTCTCCAGACGTAAACTCGGCCAGAAGTGGGAAACAATGTGAAAGAAGACTCGTCAGACCACATTACTCGCTTCCACTGCTCTATAGTCCAGGCTTTATGACTTAAACACCACCCTTTCCTATTACGGGCATTAGCATCTCTGATGAGTGGCTTCTCAATTGCAGCAAGGCCAGCAATTCCCTGTTTATGAAGCTCCCTTCTAATTGTTTTGGTACTCACAGGGTTCGGTAACACAACATTCATTTCAGCAGTAACTTTTGCAGCTGGGGTCTTCTTATTTTTCGTCACAATTGCCCTTAATGATCGTCTGTCACGATCACTCAGGACACACTTTCGTCCGCGCTGTGATTTAGCAGATGATGTTTTTCCGCTTTTCAAATATGCGGAATAAATCTTCGATACAGTACCTCTTGAAACACTAAACACCTCGGCTACCTTGCTTACGGAAGCACCTACCATACGTGCTCCAACAATTTGCCCACGTTCGAAGTCTGTTAACTCTGACATAATGCAATGACAACCTCGCATAACAGTACTCCGACAAACAACTGAACTGTTTAGCACATTTACGAAGTTGTATAGGTGGCGTCAGTAGTCAAAAACGCCAGCGCCACCTACATATTTCATTAAAATCAATCTTTCTTTTCAAACATGCATTTCACAAGGTGTTTCCATATTTTTGTCCATCCACTGTAGATGAACATTGTAATTATTTAATCTATTATTTCATTTAAACCATATGATAAAATTATTTTTCTCCCTTTTTATTTTCATCATTTTAGTCTTCATGACACTTTATCAATCAAATTAATTAACTGAAAAATTATTTTTAACAATGAATAATCATTCTTTTTTTTTTGGATGATTCTGTTACGTCAAACAGTTTTTAAAAAATCCAGCTATTTTGCTCCCCCCCCAAAGAAAAAATCAGAAATTACCTGAAATCTCGTATAAACTTCACTTAAAAGATTTTTTTTCCCACTCCATCCGATGGTTCAAATATTGAGAGTTTTAGTTTGTTCATTAAACGTAGATATGTGTATAAAATAATTTTAATATTAAAATTTAAAAAAAATCCAGTTTTAAGAAATATTGTTTTATAACATAGTATTATCATCCATAAACAGTGAATGTATAAAATTTGAGTTCGATCGCTTTGTCAGAAAGTAGTTCTCAAATCGAGAACAAACTTTTGACCATAGAGACAAACAAATGCTTATAAAGAGAAGAACGTATTTTACTCACTTTCTCAAAAGCTGTTTAATATTTAAAATAGAAATAAGAGTCCAATTTTTAGAAATTTCTTTCGGAACAGAAATGAATTTTGGGATTCTTCATGAAGCATGTCTTAACCTAGTTGTTGCCTACCTGCATACAATATTTAGAGACGATCTGTGTTAATTGCAATAACTTAATATTAAAAAACTTTTTATATATTTATAAATTCTGTTGAATGATTTCATTATTATTTTTTTTTAGTGTAAATAAGTTTTGAGTTGAATAAATGCTATTAAATGAATTCTTTTTTCACTATTGTACTGATAATGATTATTTGTTTCTTAGTACAAATGAAAAATTGTTTTGAATATCTACTAGAGTTGAGCTGTTTGATTCCAACTAATGCATTTATTAATTTTTAGTGATAACAGATAGCAGATGCAAAAAAGAAATTCAGTAACCAAAAAAATAATTAGTATAATTTTACGATTAAACCTAAAGTCTTCATCGATTACGACTATTCGCGTGCGAGCAAGTTAAAGATGAAAAGTGGCCTAACAAGAGAAAGGCATTCGGAATATGATAAAGCAGCGCCTAATTTATCTCAAACGGGCATGCGTAGGCGCAGCCATCATGTAAGACAAGTTGTTGCCGATAAATCAAACACCGCTCTTAACCACCTCTGACGAAACAAATCAAGAATCACAAAGATAAAGGTTGTAAGAAATTAATAACTCCTTTAAAAATCCGAAGAAAATACCGAAGGAAAAAAAAGAGGAGAAAAAAAGATATATTTTTTACTAATACAAAGCGGCCCACCAAGATTTGAGAAACATCCACCACCCAAACTGCACAATGATAAGAGATAAATTAATGCGGCAATTATAGCTCCTACAATGCTCAATAAAAGTGAGTTTTTCTTTCCCCTTCATTTTCTTTTCGCTCTTTTATGAGTATGATTTAGAGAGGTGATGATGTTGTGGCTGTTGTTTTAATGTCTTTAAGTCTGCTGGGCCTATCAGGCATTCCGACTACCCTAACTGCTTCCTGTTTATTGTTTATGCATAGTCGTATAATAAAGAACAAAAAGGATTTATGGGCCAGTATGAAGATTCTGGCTTTTATTTATTTCTACATATCACCTGCACCTGGTTATGTTAGACTAAAGTCTGTAAAGAACATAAAGAGTGTATTTTAAACGTAATTTACTGTCATGGTTAAACATTAAAAAAATCAATAATGAGAAAACAAATTCTCCTAGAAGTAAAGTACCGCCGAAAGCAAGATGCGAACGCTTTCTTGTTATACGGTTGTGGTTATAAATATAATTAAACCTATTTAAAAGGACATATTCTTTTTTTTTTTTTTTTTTTTTTTGGGGGGGGGCTCCCATCTTTCTACTGAGAAAATAAATAGAAAAGAAAATATGTAATCTGAAAATCTGAAAATTTCAGATTACAATGCAATATGTCCAAAAGGCGTCTGATACTAAATTATTTAGGAAATAAATAAGAAATAAAAAAACGAAAAATTACGCTATTATTTCGTTTGTCTTAAAATTTCTAGTATTTGTTTCTGCACCTTTTTCTCTTTCTTTTTTTTCCAGAAGGGGGGGGGGATTAAAATCGTACAAACATGAAAATATCAATATATGTGTGAAATAGTTTATGTGGTAAATTCTAATTTAAATTATTTATTATTGTCCTCATCTTGTGTTTCACCGTTCAAATTACAACTGAATTTTCATAATTATCAAGTTTACTAGTTTAGAGAGTAGGTGAGTAAAAATGTTAAATTAGATAAGTTTATTTCAAAATAATTTTGTATGCAAAAGTAATATAAATAGTAAAAAATCTGGTAATTATTTTGAAAGTAGTGAACATTCTGATAGCAAATTACAAAAATGGTTGAATAATTATAATAATTTATTTGCTAAAAGTAGTAAATATGATGTTGATTGTATTAAAAAATTGCAACTCCCTAAAATGTTAAAGAATTGCAAAGATTTTTAGGAATTATTAATGTATACAGTCAAAAGTCGTTAATTCGGACACACATAATCCGGAATGATCTATAATCCGGATTTCAAAGCTAAAAACTTTCTGCGCATGCGCCGCGTTGACACACGCGCATAGGCGTTTACACGTGCGCGTAAGACCTTTTACCACTGCGCATATGATTGTGCGCAAGCGCAGAATACGTTTTCGCTTGCGCGTTTTATGTATAACGGACGGTATAATCTAAAATTATCTAATTATCTATTTCAGTTAATGTTGATAATTGCGCTGTTCCTGAATCTTCGAATTGGATCCAGCTTATTATTTTTTGCAGACTGTAAGAGCAATTTTATAAAAGTAAACTTGAATTTTCGATTATGTCAAATAGAATTTCCGATTCTAGAGTTCCCAAAGGATCGTACAAAACGAAAGTATGTTTCGATGTCCATCAAACAAAAAGTGGAATTGCTGCAAAAAATGGATAAAGACATGAAGAATGTGACAGACAGGTTAGTGAAAACGAAAAAAATTCGATTGACAAGTTAGTCGGTATTCTCGGCACAACAATTAACGGGACTTGAACAGCGGAACTTTGTAACTGAACAAGAAATTGTGTCTGTTTATAGAATTAAAGAAAAAGTATTTTCACATAAAACGAAGCAACTTAAAACAACTTACATTGAAAGTAAAGTTTAATAAAGTAAACAAATAAATATTAAGCTTTTTTTTTTTTTTTGTAAATTTTGATACCATTTAGATTATAATTGTTCTTTATTTCATAAATTAAGGTTTCATATTTTTAATTTTAGAATTTCTGCATGCCACCTTACGAGATTTAAACTGATGATCTATAATCCGGAATCGCCGAAGTGCCGACGAGTCCGGATTAACGATGTTTGACTGTATCACAAATTTATTCAAAATTGTGCTAAAATTAGAGCTCCTCTAACAAATTTACTTAAAAAGGATATCCCCTATAAATGGACTAATGAACGTCAAATACTTTTCAAAAATTAAAAGATGCATTAATTTCTAGGCTTATTTTTAACTTTATTTAATCCCAAATATCCTTGTCATGTATTTGTTGATGCATCTAAAGAAGCTGTTGGTGCTGTTTTAAAACAACAACATCCTGACGGTAATTTGCATCCAATTGCTTTTCATTCTAGGAAATTAAGATCTTATGAACAAAATTATACAATTTTGTTCTAAATTATACAAATTTCAAACTTTAATGTTTAGCGATAATCGATGCGATTGATAATTTTTTTTATTATTTACAGGGTAATCATTTTATATATATGTATATATTGTTACGAATTTTGTATATATGTAAACAGTTTTAGTGAAATTATATGTGAATTGTAATTTATTGCAGTATTTTTTTATATAATGTAATATGAAATGCTTGAAAGAGACGAATGCTACCGAATAAATAAGATTACAAGGGAGAATCTATTTAACACTGAATTAGTTGTTAACTATTTTGCTAAACTGGTGAGATATCGTCAGGCTGGCGATGGTTTTGACGACTAACTTTTCTAGCCAAATTTGGACAGAAATTGCGAAAAGTCTCCAAGCTTGGCGACATTTTGGTCTTGTTCCTCTATAACTGTAATTGGTATTGTAATTGAATAACTTAAATAGATCCCTATATGTAACTATAATAATATCTTGCCCTCATATGTCTTACAGTAATTTTGAGAAGTGGAAGGTGACTGAAAGTAAACTATATAAGACCGGGGAGAACATCATCAGTTTCTCACACCTGCACCTGGAAGCAAGGCCTGCCATGTGACCTCGGACTTACGTTTTTAATCATATGCTGTTGGAATTTTTAAGCAGTTATGGATCTGTATATATATATATGATGATATTTAACACTGAGAAGATTATTAGAAAATATGTATTCACAGTTATTGCTTTTTAATTTTGTAAATATTGTATCTTTATGCCTATTTTGCACTTGAATTCTCTCTTCAAATGAAAAGACGTCTCAAGCATCACGTGGCAAGGTTGTAACGCCCCATCAACTTTCTATTCTGACTTATGGTCATACACCTGTAATACTACAAGTAACTGCAAATCGCCGGAACAAAGTTTTACATACTTCAAGCTAATCGTCGGCATACAGCGGCACTTGGAATAGTTTATCGCAGGCGACTCAAGCAATAACGCTTAAGGCCTGGATTCGGGAGGGTGACCTCCCACGTGACTTTATCTGCTGATTTACTATGTCATTTTCCCTGCATTCCTGTGTATTATCATGTTTTGGAAACATGTATGTTTTGCTAAATTCTTACCAAATTCTTTGCTGAATAGGCAAAAAATCTGAAAAACTTGCAGGTTGGGCTCGGCATATAGTGAATCCTGGAACCAGTTTCTCAGTTGTTAGTTCTGAGTCGACTACTGAGTACTGAGATATCTCAATGTGAGCTTTGTTCTTTAGATGCACTTTGCATTGCGTTGTGTCTAACGTTCTTGTGTTCTCTTCGGTAAAATAAATTTTATCATACAATCATCGGTTCTGTGAGCCTGTGAACCCGTACGCACGCAAGCCTATGAACCCGCATCCATTGTGAACCCGTACGAATGCAGCAGAATTCTATATATATCTATAATTAGTCTTTGAGCAAAATTAAAAATGATATATATGTAATATTAGCACAATTTTGGAAGCATTGATGTAAGAACACTAAGATATAGATGCGCAGAAATACTAATGGCGTAGATGCTTGATGCTTAGAGCGTCCATCCATTTTGAAGAATAAACAGTTGAGCCGAACTAAATTCCGTATTTATTTAAATTCAAAGTTTTGGCCACAATCACTTGGCACTCTAGTCGGGCCTATTCCCAGAACATTTTGGATACTTTAGCGATAAAAGCGAATACAGAGGATTTCAGCAGCGTCTTAACACGATGAAAGCTTAAGCGAAGAGAGAGAGAGAGAGTGCCGCAGTAGTAATGCAGAGGAAGAAGGGAGGAAGTCAAGTTTCACTTCGAGTTAGTTTTGGTTCACAATTATTTTGATTGAGCAAGAGACATATGCATTAAGCATTACGTCAGATCGCATGATTAATTTGAATGACTCAGTTTAGACTTATGGTGCTATTTTTAGACAGAGAGAGGAAGTCCCCAAATTAAATAAAATTAAAAGAGGTTACAGCCAATTAAAATTGGAAGTTTGCTTTCATATTTTTTATCTTACATATATATAATTAGAAATGTTTGCGATTTACATGGTATTTTAAAATTTCAAAATAAACCTTACATTTTACTCTCAGAGAAGATAGTTACAGAAAAAACAGAAATTTTTGCAATGGAATATTATGAGGATGTTGAAAACTTATCTGCCTTATGACACTTATAACGTAGAATATAACTTGCTACAAAATAATCTAAAAAAGTTCGAATAAAATGTATTTGGAGTTTCAACTTAACGTACTTTCATAACACTTAGCATAAATGAAAGATTTTATGCGTCGTCGACTAACAGTGGAGCTTTAAGGAAGAGAGAATTTTATCCCAAAGAGAAAATAATTGTAGCACAGCATAGTTCATCCTGTAGCATACCTGAAAATATAAGGCGATTGTCTTTTTTTTTTTAGACAGTGCATAACCAACAAAAGATGTCATCAGTGTCGTAATCATTAGCAATGATAATGAAAAGATTCTTACTGGTTTCAAATATACAGTCATCGACTTTTGAACTCTATCAGCAGCATTTGATCTTCCACTTAGATTAATCGGGCAGAAACAATGATGATTTTGATTGCATTGCATCTCGCCCAAATGGATGTAATTTTCAACATCTAGTAACGTTGATATGCCAAGGAACTTAAAACCAGGCCCGATGGCAGAGCCGCTGTAATTGATGCCACATCTGGCTGCAAAATTTAGAGGGCGCCAAAATGTTTAGAATTTAGAGAAGGCCCTGGGGAGCAGAATTTAGAACACGCAGAGATTAAACCGGGAGACAAATGCCTAGCAATAGCCCTCTTCAGACAGAACAGAGGAACCGAAGGCGTTGAAGCACCGCAAATATTTTTCGTTCAAGATGCGAGAAAAATTACGTCGTCTTGATACGTCTCAGATACCTACTACTTTTATACCTTGCTCCTTTTGATGTCACCTTAGTGACGGGGCCTTGTTTATTTATTGCTCGCAGTTGTTCAGCGCTTTAGGTGTTTTAGCGGAGGCTTGCTCATGGCGACATTTATGGGTCGACTCAGATGTGAGAAGTCGCTTGGCCTCGACAAAAGAACTAGAGACCGTAACATTGCTGCCAAATCCTCTACCACTAGGACAAAAGAATCGCAAGAATTTGCCCGATTCAAGAGTTCCAATGGCCAGGTCACCAAAACACCGCGGCTGTCACAGTTGTGCTCTTTCGGACGTGATAGGAACACTCACACCCTCCTCCCGTCCACCCGAAAAAAAAACTAATGAATTATGTCACTCGTGCCACCGACCACAGCTCGCTTCTCAAGTATTCAACGAGCTCAACTAGCCGCTCCCAACGAACTGAGCTGAACCCATCAAATGCAGGGTTCAAAATAAGGCAAAACATTGTCCCTCCTCATCAGCATACAATTGCTGAGCGAGGATGTACGGTATCCACGAAGACACTCAACACTTGCAGATTCGAAAAAAAAAATGGGAATTCTGGAATATGGCGCACAAGAGCTTTGTTGCCCTAGCGGCCCTAGGGGCAGAACTTGAGGACACTCGCATGCTACGGTCTCAAGCTCTGTTCTTGAGGTCAAGCGACTTTTCCCATCACAGTTCTGATTCGACCCATAGATATCGTCACGAGCAAGCCTCGGCTTAGAAAAACGAAAGCATCGACCAGAGCAACTGCGAGCAATGAATCACAACAGTACCGCGGCCGCCTCACTTTCAACTCTGTGGCATATATAGGAAATGCAAATTTCCAACCATAATTGTAAACATTTGTAAAAAAAAAATTAAGCTATTTGATGATTTAAAAAATAAACCAAACATTTACGTAGTACAAGAGAAAGTTGTGTACGAGCGCATTAATAATAAATTTCTAACATGTTTCGTTCCTGCGTGTGTACCTAGTGGTGAGGTATGTTAAATCTCCCTCGAAAATTGAAGCAATAGGCTGTAAGTATGAATTTTTCCTGGATGATGATATATATGAATCTTCCCTTTTCTTCAACACCTAGAAAATGTCAAAACCAACAGAAAGTGCTCCTTTCCAGAATGATGGATGATAAAGTTAAATGTTTCCACTTCAATAGTACAACTTCATCTTCTTTCTAACTAGGAAGTCAGAACTGCGTAAGGAAATCAATAATATACTCCCCTGAATGCGCCTTTTTAATTTCTATAGCATACATTTGTTAGATTTGCGTTTCATAATTTTTTATGACCGCTTGCAGAAACATTGATATTTGCACTTCAAAACTAATAATCGTTCATTCAAGAAAAATACAATTAAATTATACTGTAAATTAATCTGGAACAAGGAAGTAGCTTGATTAAAAATGTCAAAAGCAAACACTATGAGTCATACCGGGTTCCCCTTTTTCCCTCATGCACTGACGAAAGAAGTAACGTCTGTCATATCTTCAGAATCAATCGTTTCCACCCTCGTGCTTTCGTACCTATTTTGCTATGAGGAAATACTTAAAATGCGATTATAAAAAACGGAATTCAAGTTTTGGAGTTAGATTGACAAATTGAGTTGGCAAGAGACCTCAATTTTAAGCTTTGATGGACATTTCAAAAATGGTATAATCAGAAAATATCATTGCCTGAAAATTCTGCTGAAGAAACTAGAGTATATTGATGTGAGGAGGATGTAAAAAGAAAAAAAAAGAAAAAAAAAAAAAAAATCGTAATCCAAAGTAAGTCTCTACAGTACCGGGATCTGTCAAGATTAGGGACTGATGGTAAGTGACGTGTAAAAGATACATATATTTAGCTAGCGTAGTATCATAGCATCTACGAAACAGTATATGACATTTATGGCAAGTAAATCAGTTGATGCTGATCCATTTAATTTTAAAAAAATGTATTCTTTTTTATTTTTTTGTAAAATAATTTTTAATGAATCGACATGTTTACAAACAATGAATCTAATTCTGATAATCTGCAATAATATTTATGTATAATACAAAAGAAATGAAATATTTGCTAATAGTAAGTGATTGCATAGAAATGTTGCTCAGTCTTTCTGGCCTCTTGTGAAAAGTAAAAATTTTTTAAGAGTTATTAAAATACAAGTGCACAATACCTGACATTTTTCCCAAGAAGTTCTCCGTATTTAAAAAAACCAGCACCTTTTTGTTTTGTTGGAAATTTTCTAACCATTGACCAAAGAGTCATCCATTCAGTTTCCAGAAATGAATAGAAAAAAAATTAAACACAGTTAAATTCAGCACTTTTATAAATTGAATACATCTTCTGTATAAAATATATTATTTGTTTGAAATTCGTGTCAATTCCTCTGCTTATTATTCGCTTAATTTTTTTAATTAATTAAAATTAAAATTAATTTAATTAATTAATTTTTTTTCAGTTTTGCAATTTATGTTAAATACAATTTTGCATTTGTTGCTTTTTGCATAAAAATTTGATTGCATTAAATTAACAAAATCGTTGGGAATGATGGCTATATTGATCTAAAGAAAACTAATGCGAAATGTTTTGATTTGCTACGAAAAATAAATCTTTAATTTAATATTGTTACTTTTCACATTTCACATTATTAAATCTTTATCCTTCATTATTTAAAGAAACAACATTTAAAACTAAAAAGATTTGATTATAAAAAAATTCGTAGAAAAACTTTTAAAAAATAAGAAATTAGCTTCAGTAATTTTCTTAAATATACTTTTTACTACTATTTTAAAATAAAAGCAATTTTAAAGTAAAAGTCATTGTTACTAAAGTTGTCTGTCATTTATTACCTCAGAATTGATTTTATTTTAAAATTAAAAAAAACAGTTTTAAAGTAAAAGTCATTGTTACTAAAATTGTCAGTCGTTTATTACTTCAGAATTGATTTTGTTTTAAAATAATCTTTAATTTTAAAATCTACCTTTTAAATTCTAGATATACTTAATCCTTAATGTAATAAAAAAATCTAATAATCAGCTTGCTTACATGCTGCAAGGTTTTATTTGGAAGAACCATTTATTTTTATATAAATTGATTAGAACAGAAATTAATGAAAAATTGTAAGAAGAATGGTACATTGAAGATACAGCCTGGAAAGTGTAAAACGAGTCACCACAAATTTCGGATCTCCTTTATGATCCGATTTCTATTTGACTCATGTTATTACAGCATACAGAAAATTTCCACAATAAATATAACCTTTATTCAAAGTGAACGTATTATGTAGAAACGGAAATTTAAACGGCGAGGCGGACAATAATCATTATATTATAGAATGACGGATCACATGGGCTTTAGAAGAAAGTTCTTCAGTAAAATCTCTAAAGTTTGAATGAATAATTCTTTTATAATAAGAATAAATTGTTATTTAGAGTTCCAAAATATCATATTGCTATAAAAAGATTCATTAAGCTTGTAGAGACTTTAGGTATTTCTGGAAGCAGGCAAGATGAAAAATTTGCAACGCCTTCGCCGGGAATCGAACCGCGGACCTCTCAATTACGCGCCGAGCGTGCAGACCACTACACCACGAAGGCCCGCTAAGAAGGTGCTTGTGTGTGTGTGATCATGGCAAAGCCTCGAGGGCTATCTGCCTAAGGGGAGGGATGCCTTCGTGGAGGACTTTCTAAGGGAAACTGGCTCGTATACACGTTACACATGGGGAAAACCACGAAAACGCCCATGCAGCCAGCCCGTTCGCGGGATTCGAACCTCGGACCGAACTACCAGTGTTCAGTGACTTTACCGCTCGGCCGCTGGTGGGCCCCCCGCTAAGAAGGAAGGAGAAATACCTTATAAGCTCATCATTAAAACAAACGAGATTATATATGTAACGATTTTTGAATGCGCAGTCGAAGCCTGGAACTCTTAACAGCTTTCGATAACAGTCATGGCTGAGCAGACAGTAATGGTTGAAGGTAAAAACTATGATGCCGCAGCTAACAAACTTGAGCTTGAAGAATTTCCAGTCTTTATTTTCGCACATATAAAATCATCTCAGTAGATATTTATTCAATCATAATGAAATATGATAAACTTCTATGCACATTGGCTTTTAAAAAGAAATGACGAAGGCAGTTAAGCGAAGGTAAAGCGACACGATGTTGACAGAGCAGCAGGTAGGGAAGGGAAAAATGACGTAGTTTATTGTTCTAAAAGTATTTATATCAAGTCTGAGGTATAAGAAGAGCTAATTTGGGACTGATTACATAACATAGACGATTCTTGAATTTGGGAGAACAGATGAATTTAGGGGAGATCACCAAATCTAGAGTGATAATTTTGAGGCCGCCAATTATTTTTAAAGCAGCTATCGTATTTTCTTATATCATGCACATATATAAATAAAATTATATGTATTTAAAATCTGTATAATCTCACCTTCTTTGGAAGCATTTTTTCTAACTTGAGACTCTGGAAGAAGGAAGCGAATTATCGCTTTGTCTTGGAAATTATAACAGAGATGTACTAAGGATGTAAAAGACCCTTTTATAAAAACTCAGCAATTTAGCAGAAGGCACGGCTTGTGCTTACAGAACCAGACAGCATTTATGGCGTAACTCAAAAATAATTAATTTAAATTAAACTAAGTAAAGTTGTAGTTTAGACAAAGGCTACACAGAGGGGATACGCGGAATTTGACTCAAACCTAATATTGGCGTAAAAAGACCAATGGCGAAAATAGCGCGATGCCACAGATTTCTTCTTAGATGTTTGTTGAGTTACGGTGTAAAGTCATTAGGACTTTTATCGGAGCAGGAAACGTGAAAAATGAGCAATGCCCTATCTAAGGATTTGAATTTCAGACCTTCCGACTGTTGACTGAGGTGCTTCGTATTAAACTACGTAGTAAGCGATAAAGATGGAGAAAATAGCTTCCATTTAGTAGTGACGGGGATAGTTCGACTACTGAGGATATGATCAACTAATTTGTACGAATGAATTAAGATTGCATTTTACAATTGTTATGAATTCATGCGCACTCATACATGACTATCTAGAGATGCACATGATTCATTGAATGACTATGTAGTATAGGGAATCATACAGAGTTAATTCTAAAGGTGCCCATTTGCTAATAACAAGCAAATCTAGATATGGCTGCCAATCCGATTAACAACACTTATTTAATGATTATACCATCATCAGGCAAGAGGTATTCCAGATATTTAATTCTAACGGCTGCAGACTATTAATTTTTCATCGATGTAAAGAATATTTCCAAGCTACTTTTCATTGAAACCAACATATCTGGGATAGGGATATCTACGAAGGGATATTGAGCAATCTTGCAAGTCGGAACCTGACTTTATGGAGATCACTTATTCCTTAGTACATCTCGGAAACTGTCAATTAAAGATTCCTAAGACAACTGACATCACACTTTAATGCGTTATCTAAGGCGTCAGACTACCATGCCTCAAAGAAAATCTTGTATCACTGAAATGAAAGTGTATGCAATGGACATTAAAAACTTTTTTTTGTATTTTGTAATTTTGTAGAAAAGAAAAATACTTTTCCTCCCTTTCTTTTCTTTTCTATTTTTTTTTTTTTTTTTTTTTTTTTTTTTGTAGAGGAGACTATACTAGGAACTTTCTCTGATGTTGTTCCTACTAAGTGCTTGAATAAAATGTTACGTTGTTTATTCTAAACACATCCGAGATCCCAAGAATCCGGTGGAGTGCGCAAGGAAACATACTCCACCAATACTTTCGGAAGCGAAACTTTCTCCATAAACATATTTTGGAGCTTATTCAGCAACCTGGAAGAAAGGAACGTCATAACTTCACACGTGAGAGAAGCGTGTTAAAGTTAGTCATATTAGTGAAACTTCACCAAATTTTTACAGCGTTCCACAAGAAAGACAACACCCATGATGTAAGCAGCGGTAATCCGATACCGCATTACTGCAGTATAAAAAGCCCTTTCCCAAATCTTGAAAAAGCCAAGATGTGTTCTACAAACACAGCCTCCTATAGATCTGAAAACTTGGCATCGCAAACAAGCCGGAGATTTATTTCTAAGGCAAGACATATTCCTGCGATGAAGCCGAAACAACACCCTGGGTTTATCTCCCTCGAGATCTCTCCATCTACGCTTATTTTGTTTGTGATTTTTACTTTTGGAGATAGATTTTTCCGAAATAGCGCTCCGATATTTTTTTTTTTTTTTTTTTTTTGGCACGGTTTTGGGCGTGATCCAGTAACATCTGTTTCTTCCCGCTTAAAAAGGGGAGAAAGAAATTCTCAGAGATTTAAAAATATAGTTGCTTTTTCTAATTTATGTCGTTTAATAATTATACGTGAATTAAAGAATTGTTGCCATAAAGAAAGGCAAAATATTTCTTATTTTTAGTAGAGCAGCGTCAACCATCTCTGCAATGCAAAAGTTTTCGTGTAACCAGAGTAAAACAACAACAGGATTTACGCGGTGGAGGGGCGGATGGTGATGTTTGGGGTCTGATCTATTTATTCATGTTTCAGTTTAATACTTCACACAAATTTTTCTTTTATTTAAAAGGATGTCGAGTCATTAGGCTAGTTTGAAGCAGGAGAGGTGAAAAATGTACAATGTCCTTTCCAGGACTCGAACCTGGAACTCGCAAATATGCGCCGAGTGTACCACCGTTACCCCACGAAGGTCTACTGGAAGGATGGAAAGAAGGAGAAAATACATTAAATACTCCTTGTTTTAAAGCACGACTTACACGAGATTAAGGGACCCAGTCGCCAAATCCTGGTCGTGACAAATTTATTGTCCACCACCTTTTAGTTCGAGCACCATTTGTAGAGACATTAGGTTATTTTAGAGTAGAGATGTGAAAAATATGCAATGCCCTCTCCCGAACCTGGACCATGGTGTAATAGTAACGTGGTTTACGTTACCGTTACACCATAAAGGCATGCTGGAAGGATGGAGAAAATACCTTATATAAGGAAAAGGTGTCGGATTTACGATCCACAGATCATTTCCAGAAAGCGAAACAAATGCGATATAATGCAGTGGATGAGTAAAATCAGCTAGGATATGGAAAAATGCGGGAAGGGGAAGGGAAAGGAACAAGAAGAAAGTTGTTGCCGTCAAAAAGATTATATTATTAAGAATGATAAATGCTTTCTTAAATTCCACTAATAGAAAAATTCCTATTTAAGAAACTGCAGAAAGCCGTGCTTATCTTCAAAGAGGACACGTATTAACGAAAAAGTATTTTTCGAATAGGAAGGCTGCGAGTAAATAACATATTTTGATAATATTATGAAAATTAGACGGAGTCCAGCTGATCATGCCGTAATAACGTTAAGTATATAAATGATTAGATAAATTATTTACTAAATAATATTGATTAATTGATTATATTATCTCCTAAGTTTAATTATAGTAGTCGCCATATAAATTAATAAATGATTTTAAAAAGATCTGATTCAAAAAGAGCATAAGGTTATCAATACAGATTATTCGTCAGTTTATATATCATTAATAATTTTCGAATTTCATAAAACTGCACTTTGGGATGATAGGTGTAACTTTTTTTAATGTAATGTCATAAAGAATATAGTAGACAGGTGAGAGAGATCGCGGTGTTATGATATTGTTGCGTGCGTACGGATTCTCAATGTATTCAAAGCACACAGAATTCAAAAGAAGTGCTTTACAGTTGCCATAGAAACAACCTACAACCCTTATCAGTATCACAGAGTGCAATCAGTAGTTATACTTTAAGCTACTAAGAAAGTTAAATCAATGCTGAATGCAAAGCGCATCTAAAAGGCGAAGCTTTCACAGAGATCTCAATACTCTGATATCAGCTCTGAACTAACAGCTGAGAGCTGATGCTCTGTTTGAGCTTATATAGTTTTCCCCGGGCTTCGAGAAGTCTCTAGTAACTTCAGTTTCTCGGAAAAAAAAAAAAAAAAACACCTTATAAGGGCCGGATATGGTTACAGTTACATATAGAGATCAACTACAGTACCAATTACAGTTCAGGTACCGGACCCAAATGTCGCCAAATGACCGCCAAGTTTGACTACTTTTCGTGATTTCACTACTTTTGGTGATTGGTCATAAAAAATAGTCGCCAAACCTATCGCCAGCTGGTGATATCTCTCCAGTTTAGCAAGACAGCCATTTACCTCAATGTAACTTGTACCTCATGTATGGACCAATGTACATTTACCTCAATGTACCATGTAATCTTATTTTTCCAGCAGAGCTTCGTCTCTTTCAAACATTTCATGTTATATTGCACAAAATATATTACAGTTTCACATATAATTTCACTAAAATTACTTATATAATACGAAATTCGTAACACTATTAACACTGATACTGATCAGGGCATTGTCATTGAGTGGCGGGCTTTTCTCTCCTCGTAATATCTTTCTTGTGGTGAACTTGTTTGTCCTACTGAGTCTCCCTCAATAATTTATTTTCGAAATTATTTTATCATATTATTCGGAATCTTTCACTCTATACTTTGGACTTTTTCGCAGATTATAAGAATGTTTTATGAACGCGAATTAATATATACTAAAGGATAAAATACTTACTAAAGGATAAAATAATATCAGATGTTAGAACAAAGCAAAAACTAAAAATTTCTTGCCATCTAATCTCCATTAATTTTAAGCATACCTATGGCAGTAATGAGAATAGGTGAAAACTAGTTGGCCCGTCTTTGGGTAGGCCCAACACAATTCTTCTCATCCGATTTGCGTAAAAGCCTGCTTAAATTCAAATGGCGCAGAAGAGATAAATCGATGTTTTTTTACACGACTTTATATATGCAAGATAAAAATTCATTTTCAAGCGTTATTACAAAAATCATTATGGCATGAACCTCATCGCACTAGTCCATTGACGACCCGCCACCTCCAGAAAGTTAAATGAAGGTCCCCCCCCCCCCCCAATTTGACGTCACGTCACAGTCAAACAAGGCGACCAGGTTTAATACTTTCTTCTTAAATTTGCAATGCAAAAGTTAATACGTAACACGTAGCAATGTAACATCAAAATTTGTATGTGCCAGGGGGGGGGAGGGAAAGATGATGCTACTTGCGATCTGACTTATTTTTACTTTTTATAAATTCTAGTACGAAAATGGGTTCTAGTATGCTTATAAAGTATTTCTACTGATCACTAGCGAGATGTGCTTCCAATTACACCGCGAAGGAAAGCAGTAAAGAAAGAGAAAATTCCTTTTAATTTTAAGCAAAAATACTTGTCATATAATACTGAGTTCTTAAACAAGTTTTGAAAGGAATAATTTTTGGAGATTTTACTAAAACATAAATGATGTTGAAATCTGAAACATACGGAGCGAGGGAACTGAACTATTCTCAGTAGGTTAAGATATCACATTTTTTTTTTTAAATTTTATAAATTTTATTGGAGGAAACAGCAATAAATACATTAATACAGAATGGCAACTATTGATTATAAATAGAAAAATGAATTAGATCAATATCTTTTTTAATGTGATAAACGTCGTATAAGTTCATAAATAATTAAAATACCTCATTCAAAAGCAGACTATCTTCAGTTTGTATATCATTAATCATTTATTGATTTACTGCAAACTTTATTTTATTACCGTAAAAGCAGAAAAAAGTGAGGGGTGAAGAATTCATTACTTTGGAACTGAATTTGTGAAATGAAAAATGCTGCAAGAGAGCATGCATTTCTTAATTTAACAATTTTGCTTAAAACTGTATTGTGGACCTCCCTCATCTATTAGCATCACATAAAAGAATATTTCTAACATTGACAACGAAAAAAAAAAAAATAAATAAATAAGGTAAGAAATCAACTGGAAAAGTCACTTGAAGAACAATTAAACCATTCGTTAGCGATAGATTTTTCATACTTCTTAAAGTTTATTAATTAGCTTAATTTTCTGAATAATGTCAGTGCCTATTTGAACATAAAATATATTTAATTAACATGTTAAATAAATGATCTATCTACTTGCAATTTTCATATGAGATAACTAAAATATCTATATGTAACTAGAAAAAACGACCTAAAGGAATAAAAGCAAATCTAAATTTAGTATTACCCCCTTCAAAAGTAGCACTTTTTTTTGAATAAGTTAGCACGAATAATATTAATAATTTAGAAAAAACAAATATTGTACAATTTTAGTGAAATTAGATGTGAAATTGTTGTATTTATCTGTGTAATGTAACCGAAAAAAAAAAAAAAAAAATTACAGGGACAAGCCATGCCGCCAGAAAAGTAAGAATATAAGGGCAAGTCCATTTAATGTTCAGTAAATGGGTATCTTGGAAATTTGGTGAGATGTCTCCAAGCTGGCAACTTTTTTGGAGACTAATTTTGGTCGCCAAATTTAGCGAGAAATCGCCAAAAAATCATCAAATCTGGCGACCATTTGATAACATTTCGGTCCGGTTCCTGTAACGTGGTAATAGGTATTTCAATTGAATAAATGCAATTGATCACTATATTAACTGTAATTCGATCCTCATATTGCCTTCCAGTAATTTCGAGAAGCAGAAAATACTAGAAATATCTCGGCGGCCGGGTGAAAACTATATAAGGCCAGAGACAGCATCAGTAGCTGTTGTTGTTGCGAGTTGTTAGTTCAGAGTAAGTTAGGAGTACTGAGGTATATCCGGGTTAGTTTTTTCTTTAGATGCACTTTGCAGTGCGTTGTGTTTAACGTTTTTAATAGTTTGATGTATAGCTACCGATTGCACTCTGTGTTACTGTGAACACCCGTGTGAGTATTTCTGTGGAAAATTCAAGAACTCTGAAATGTTTCTTTTGATAGAATAAATTTTATCAACCTATCATCGGCCCTGTGTGCATTCAATCTATTGTGAACGCGTACGTATGCAACAATCTTTTTGCCAGCTGCATCTACCTGTACCTTTTGCTCGAATGTCTACATTCCAAGCTTGTAACTTACGTTTCTCAGGTGATAGATTGCGTCATTAACGGTATTTGCATTCATTTATTATGAAAAGCACAGGTTTTGTGCAAGTGAGGTGGCATCATCTTTCCAACTTTCTGAACTGTGAGAAAAGGTTTAAGTTATAGCCAATAAAGGAAGCTAATGTTGCGAGTGAGTGCATATGCAGCTGACTCAGGGAAATCGTCGACCGATTGTCAGTTCGTGTTTCCTTTGCTGTAATCACTCGGTTCTTAAGCCAGACTGGCATAAAGGTGAACAGTTAAAACACTTATTTAAAAAAAAAAAAAATGGCAAAATCCTTCTACCAATTTCTGTGACACTGTCTCGTTGTTTTGCGACGAAGTTCGACTTATGCCTCTTATTACCGCAAAGCTCTCGAGTGAAAGTTTCATAAAAGAGTACTTCCTCACTGTCAGGGTGTATTTAGCAAAATGCCAAATCGTCTACATGAAATTTTTAATATTTCAAAATTCCTGGAGTATTTTAGTTTTAAAGAAAGATTTGTTTACCATCGTTTCTTAATGGTTTAAGATTTCTAGACTGTGCAAGCAATGCACGTTTCTACATCAACAAAGGATATTATTTTTACTCAAATGGGCTGTGTAGACTATGAATTTTACTAAACGAATATACATTTTCATTGAGTCGAATAGTTTAATCTTTCAGTTCCTTCAAAGCACATATAAAATCCCTCCTGCAAAAACTTTTAATTTGGAAGAAACTGGAGAGGATTACCTTATATACTTCCTAATTAAGGCTTTAGATGGAGATTCAGTTTTAAAATAAGTTAACTTGCTAATATATTTAGCAAAAAATGCACTTTGAATTTCAAACATATAGCGGTTCTTATACATAAAAAGAACTGTCCTGGATTTAGGATAAAAGGTGAAAATGCTAGAACTATTAAGTTTTTAGCCGTTGCTTAGAATTAAAATAAAATAGAAATGTCTTTGCTACGTAAATCCTTAGCTTTACCTTAATTCGATACTTGGCATAACTGAGGCCTACTCAGAACTTAAGCTGAGTTTTAATGCAAAGGAGTAACACAGTAGAAGACAAAAAGGGACTAAAATATATATTGAAATCTCCAGCTCGTAGAGTAACAAAGCTGAGTTACAATTTAAAGCTCTTTTTTGTATTGAAGGGATTAGAATACTAACCGCAACTCCAACAGCAATGCTTAATTTTACCATACTCAAACTTCAGTCAAATACACTAGATAATGATAATAGTTTCACCATATATTTCTGATTTAATTTACTTGTTCATGAGCCAGCAAATAAATTAAATTAATTTACTTCCAGGTTTAAACTGGCTTTTAGACGGACTGTAAACTCCCATAAAATTTCAGTTGAAATATCTCATTATTGAAATGTCAGAGCTGAAGGCAGATTATGCGGAAAACTCTATGAATTAAATATTTAAATTTAACATTAATGAATACTGATGATGATTCGATATAATGGAAAAGGATTTCTCGGTTGGAGACATTTCGTTATTTCGAAGTAAATATCATTGCTTCCCAGAGACCGAACTTATCGGTAAATTTTATGATTTAGTTTGTAACATCGCATTCTCTTGCTATCATAAAGTGTTCTATTCGACTATGAAAACTAGGTAATTAACAGCAAGTTCTTTAAGGTACTAGAAAGTCAGAAGAAGGATGTAAATAATCCTTTATTAACTCAAATTTACAGTCGGCACCAGTGCTTACAAAAGCCAACATTTTTGGCTTAACTATAAAGGTAATGAACAACTTAAAAATGAATGAAGTTAAGCTTGACGGCTCCACAGGCTAACTATCATTCAAGCTGTCTCTGACTCGAAAGTCTAGGTGAACAAATTTAATGGCAAGAATAACTCAATGCCACAGAAATTTAATCGCTAAAGAATCAAAGATATGAGCGTGGCTTTCAAACAGGCAGAACATGCTCTGATTTCACTAACCAAACCTTCTATGATAAGGTTGCATAGAGGTTCTTTGTCTAGGATGAATGATTTCAGAATGCAATAGTACCTTTTTCAGTACATAGATGAAATCCTCGTGCAGTGAGGTACCTTTGTTAATAAATCCGGTCGCAGCCTCGACGGTCACTCCAAAGGACAAAGAGATAAAAAAAAAAGTCTTTTCATCAGGGTCAAAATATGGACACCTTTGTTATGAAAGAGAGTCGGAATCCCACCCCCATGAGTTCAGCGCAGGTAACGACACAGTGAGATATAAAATGTTTTTTTCCTGAGAAGAGCGAGAACTTTCCTGCTGGAGCTATGGGCATCTTGGCCCGCTAGAACTATCACTCCTCGTTGCGATAGAGCATTCTTGCTATTACCCATGTCTGACTGTTACGTCATGTGCCCATACGGCAGATTTATCAATGAGCCGGCAACATCGCACATATTACCGACAACCCGGCAATACATGTATTGACTGTTAGCAAATTTCTGAAATTACGGGACTGAATGTATTCAAGTCGCACATTGACCGGATATGCACTAGTTAATGTTTTTATGTTATTAAAATTCATGTTATTGTTATAACTTGAGTTAGAAGTTCATTTCAATCTTATATTACACCCGGGGTTTTTTGTGTAGCAGTTTCGGCCTCTACACCACACTTCCCTTAAATACTAACCTCTTTCTACCTCATTTGAATACATGCGACTTAGTCAATCTGTATTCTGGCTAGAAGGTATGAGTTAAAAGCACGAGCAATAAGGAGAGCTGATTGAACATAAAATAACAGTTAAGTGAATTAAATAAACCTCCACAACATTTATGTGAAAAACAGGCTTTTTGTGTTATATTTTGTGCAAAACAAGAAACCATAAATTTTGTGTGATGACGGTTTCCTTCAAAGCAGCTTCATATTTAGTAACAATGACAAATCACTTTTATTCGGGCTTTTAAGTGATGAACAATTAACTCTGTATGATACTTATTTCTCCGAGGCGAGAAATGGGCTGTTAGTAACGTTTCGAGTTTTTTAATTTTTTATTTCATGTATTCAATTCAATCAAAATCTGGTTAGTTAATTGTAATACAATGTCTTCACATCACCTGGACTCACCGAAACTAATGAATTGGCGCACATATGATGTTATAAGCTCTCAACTTTTCATAATTTACTTTTTTCTTAAACTTTTCTCATATGTCCACGTCTAGGATCTTGACCTTAGTATGATGTCAGTTCTGCGCATTGTCAGAGACGCCAAGAAACTTAACCAGGGAACGGTTTCGTGCTCAAACTTGCTACAATCCACTTATCAACGCTTATGTATAATACATAATATATCTCACCTTTCTTCTCCTTATCTTTTTAGTTTCCTCTTTCTCTCCTCTTGCCTATACTTTTTTTTTTCTTCCTTACCTTTTTCTAATCTCAGAGTGCCAAGTTGCCGAAAGTTACGGGTCGCAGTTAAGAGTGCGTTCACGTGTACTTCCTCTCCTCCTCCTCCTCTGCAACTGCGGTCAGTATTTCCTCGGAAGGAGGTGGAGGAGGAGCGACCAGCCGTGAAAAATTCGAGGAGTCTGCAATTTTGCGTCTGGGGCAAGGGGGATGGGGTGGATCTCAAGGTCACGGGGATGATCCGCGTGGGGTTAAATGAGCCAAATTGTGGGTGAGTTTCTCAATTTTAAGGACGTCCAACTTTTCGGTCAAAGTGTTTATACTTCGCGCTTTGCCGGTTTAGCTGTCCGCCCGCCGGACTGATAAATGAGTTGCCTAAAGAGCAAACACATGACAAATCGTGAAGACCGAAGTGAAAAAATAAGGTGGTAGAGGGACTGATTTGCAAGGACCCCCCGTCTGGTGTATCTAATCTAGGTTCAAAGAGAATGGTCATTAACAGCGTTTGTGGTTTCGGGGGGGAGATGACAATTATTTATTTATGTTTACACAGCGCAAATAAAATATAATGGGATACAAATATTTGACGTTAATAGATCTGGTATTCAGCTCGTACAGTGTTCTCAAATTTTATCATTCATGCAAAGGCAAAAGTGGCATCTCTAACGTATACTGTACTGAATAAAATGTAATTTTAATATTGTGTGTGTAAACAGATACGCGTATAAAATGGTTTATCAGTTTCGTTCTTGTGTTGCAAATATTAAGCATAAAAACAATTAAGGGAAACAGAAATAAAAACGGCCTTTCAGGAAACTGATGATTACCTCAAGTTGATGATTACTTTCTTTTTGATCAAGTGATTAATATCGCTCTTTTTTCTTCTCATTTTCCAATTTAAAAGCTGCATTCGTTAAACTTTCAAACCTACATTCCCCAAAAACTAAGCACCTGTCATACGAAGGATGTGAATGAATGTATCTTGACCTATAAACGAAGACCAGAATCTTAGACAACTAGGTTACCCAATTCTTTTTCATAATTGCGACTCACTTGTCACTTTCCCCCTTTTTATTAGCGTTTTAAATGAATGTTTTGAAGCTCACATTTTTAATGTTCATTACGTCATCTCTTTCCTTTTCATCAGCGCTTTAAACGAACGTTTTGAAATAAATTGATAGCTCAGATTTAATAATTATGATATGCAAATTAAATTCGTCTAGAATGCATTTAGAATGCCAGCAAACTTTAATTCTGCTGGTTTTTTTTTTTTTTTTTTTAATAAACTTACACTGAATATTTAGTTAGCTTATTTAGCTTTTTGGAATGCTATTTCTGAAAATAAATTTAACTGCGCTCATACTTTAATTGCAATTTATGTTTTTTTTTTTTTTTTTTTTTTTTTTTTTTTTGATGATATACACACTTATTAACCAGCGGCAGTGGAGAAAATACCGAGTAAAATCTTTTATATATACTAGCCGCTATGCGGCTAGCCTGCGTCTGGCTTTTAAACGTACCGGAAAAATGCCTAAAAGACACACCTGGGACCGATAGCCGCTCAAGTTCTTCCAACTTTTTTCGCTTTGTTAGGCTGCTATCACACATTGGTTTGTTTCGGAAGAACAACTGTTTGGAACAATTTTTCTGCTTTGTCACAACAGCCAATCACCATAGATCGCTTTGGGGTTAACACAAGGGGAAACTGTTCTGCATTACAAACAAGCTTGATCCTTGATCCAAGCTGATAGCATTCGAAGCTGATAGCTGATTGGTTGAAAACGAACAACTTGCAATTTTTTTGGAAAGGAAGGAAAAAGTCGAACGTCTTTCTTTCAATAGTCAACCAGGCAGAAAAGTAGTCCGAAACAGTTGTTCGTGGGAAATAAACGCCGTGTGATAATGGCCTTAAGATTCCAACCCTCCCTTGCATACGGCCCTGATGTATCTCCAGAAAAACATATACATCCTGAATTTTTAGCAAACTGATTGCATGAGATGTGCATTAAACATTTGTTAAAGCATAATTTATATCCCCCTTCTTAACCACCACCATAACTACATAAAAAAATATATAAAAATTCTACAATAAAATTAACATTTTTTAAACAGTTTCTTACTCGATAGTTTGAATGATTCTTTTTCTGAAACATTGAAATGTTATGATACTTTAGGAATCTTCTAAGAAAATGTGTCATCACCCATTTAACTTAATAGAACATTACATTTAATTTAAAAAAAAAAATTAACCAACTTTTCGTTGAAGAAAAAAAAAAAAATCCTGCAAACTTTTCAATATCTTACAAACAGTGAAATAAGCAAAAAATAACATGAAAGAAACTCAAAAACTAAAAATTCCGCGCAAATTTTACTCTGCAGAACAACTTTTTCAAAAATAAAAAAAATCAGTTAAAATGTATTATATATATAATGACAATGAAATATGCCAATCTCTTAAAAACAGTGACATAAGAAATACGATGAAAAATTGTTGCCGAACCCATATTTCTAAAAGAATGAAACTATTCAAAATGATGAAATTTCATCAAAAATCTATCAACAACAATAAGAAAGGGAAAATTGTTGCCAAAATCACATTTTTAAAGATGCGAGATGTGAGAAGTGTACTCAGAAGCTTCATTTAATTTTTTTTTTTTTAAAATACAAAATATCATCATTTTTCCAAAATTCTTTTTGTAAAAGCAGTCGCAAGGATGAAAGTTTAGCGTGTCCAAAAATCAAAGAAAAATAAACTGTATATTTTTAAAAATAAACTTTTTTAGAAAAAGTCCCGTTGAAAAGGTGTTAAGCTCTCTTTGTTAAATAAATTCGTATTTAATCGATTTATTGAAGCACGGAATTTATTTTAAGTTCGTAAAATAGCTAAGTGCCTACGTTTCATGACGATGTGAAAATGGAGTGCGTAGAGTAAAATCTCGCTTTCCTATAGCCCATTATGTCTCAAAATGACGCGATTTCGTCACAAAACATAAAATAAAAAATTCGAATTCGAATTTCGAAAAAAATCGCTTCGAGGTGCACTGGCTCTTGTCTAGATGCACCTATGTACCAAATTTCGTAGCCTTGGGGCTATTAGCTTACGCGCAAGCGCGAGCGAAAGACACACACACACACAGAGAGACTCTTTCTTTTATTATATGTAGAGATTACAGCAGAATGTACTTCTTTAAAATGTAAAATAACGTAAAACATTAAAATACAATTACTTGCAGACGAAAAATTCTTAATCAAAGACTTTGCGTTGCTTTTGTTAATAAAGTAACATTAATAGCTCTTTCTTTCTTACCCTACTACAAACCTCTCGAGAGGACTTTCGGCTCGCCCCCATGAATCACAAACACTATACATTTACAAACATCCGTGCTTTATCCGGGATTCGAATCCGGACCCATTGGTAAGGCAGTCAGCATCGTTAACCACTATCTAGGGTTGGGCGACAGATAAAATTTAAAATAACAATACAGTGTTGAAAATTGTACATTGAATCAACATGCCGCACAACTGTGATAGTGGTTAATGATAATGACTACCTTACCATGTTTCGAATTCTGGAGAAGGCATGGATGTTTGTAAATGTATAGAGTCTGTGAAGCATGGGACACTCTAAGTATTCGACGAGCCGAATGTTCTCTGGAGACATTGGTGGTAGGGGACGAGGGGTATGAGACCCTTGAACCCGTCCCTCCGGGGTGCTCTCCATTAAAATTGAGGGCGGAACTGAGCCAAGTCACACTGTCACCTGTATGGTCTTCAAGGCTCTTGCCAACGATGGGCGCGGTCTTGCATTCCCTGCGACGATGAATTTCGTGGGCTTGTTCTGATCTTACTGTCAGAGAAGTGAGACAAGTCATAACAACAACATGAATCAACGTGCTTATGTAATTTCTTTTCAAAGCAAGCAACTACCATTTGGGGGAAAAAAAAATTAGGCATAATTTATAAAGTACTTCTTCCATCTTCATAGCATGCCTTCGTGGTTAGTGGTCAGCACATTGGGCGCGTATTCGAGAGGTCCATGGCTGGAGTCCTGGCTAGGGCATTGCTAATTTTTCATGCCTCCTGCTTTCAAAAAATACTTAATGTCTCTACATGGTCAACAGGATTTTATACACTAACTCAAAGTTATATTAATCATTTCTGTTCTGTACTGAATGAAACATCTACAAAAGGTGTCTTTAGATACGACTTAATGTACGATAAAAGCAGATAAATTTAGAACTGTACGTTACTAAATTAACTGTAATTTCTCAATTTCACAGAGGGCATGATAGTTTATCGACAGACGTCTTAAAAGAAATTGGCTTATATTTTCGTCTTAATTTATATGTTAGGAAGCAGACGCAGATATATGAGGTAAGATCGCTGAATGCTACGAGCTCGACCCGAATTCATTCCCAGGGAAATGGGTAAGCTTACGAAACTAGATTTATATTACATTAATTTTCTTTAAAAGGCAGAAAGTATAAATCTTCAATCTGAAACGTTAAGTTTAAGAAGATGATATATTTATTTAAATCTATGTATACATCTGGACAAAGTCATTCTGTCACCCTTACGGTGCTCGAGGCTCATACCAACAACAGACGGAATCTTCAATTTGTTGCCAAGATAAAATCCATTGACTTCTGATTAAATCATATAATAAGATTAGTAAAACAATTGTGGGCAATTTGGTACTTCAAAAACATCAAAATTCGACCAAACAAACCAGCACATGTTTTAAGCATCCTAATAACTAAAGTCAGTTTAAACTTGTGCATGAATTAACATTATTTTCCCCATGATTAAAAATGTAATTAGTTGATCAATTTAATCCATAATTTTTAAGTAATTATTAACAAAAAGACCATTTGCAGGAGGAGGGGTTTTAAAAAACTCGATTGTCCGAAGATTTGATTACTGACCGACACAGCTTTAATTAGTTCCGTTAATAAGCTTCTTGCTGTGATAAGAAACGCAGAAAACGCGTCGTGAACGTAAATTTGCATCTCTACTGTGGCTTTATATAATCGTAAACAATAAGTTTAGTGCCCAATTTACTTTTATGTGTAAAATTTCTTAATTTACTCTGAAACTTTCGAATCGCATTATAATCGAATTTTGCTGAACAATTTACAGAAGTAAATGAATAAGAGCATTAGTTTTGTTAAAAATATAGAGGCTAAAAGGGATTCCTTGAAACCCAATAACGCATTGGGAAACGATAGGCGCTTTTCCTTTCCTTTGGTACTTCAAAATAACAATAATATTCTTTATTGTTTTAAATTAAATAAAAATAACAATAATATACTTTGAATTTTACTTGCGACATTTCCCTGTTGTAAAGGGTTAGCATGATAGTATAAGTAAGAGTTAAGCAGAAAATTGTGCTTTGCAACAATGACTCTAAATCTGTTGAGAATGTAAAAAATAACTATAGTGTTAAACATAAAGTTTTAACTTTTGTATTATTACTAAATTCTTAAAATTTTCAACCACAAATTCACATTTTCCCGTTTATTAGTTTGTATTGCTAAAGAATAGAAGAGATATTTCCCTTAAATAATAAATAAATTTTTCGTGCTTTACTTTTTAAAATATATTTATGGAAATACGACATTCGTTGCTTCGGATACAAAAAATAAGAGGAAGGAAATATTTCTTTTGGCTAACTCTAAGCAAACATTTTGGCGCTTCTTACCATGAAAAAAATTACAGAACAGCCTTATTTCCTATTGGTTTTACTGGATAAAAGTACATAAAAATAAATAACGGGATTATCCTTTAGATATTCTTCGATAAATGATGTTTCCATATTTTCTGGGATTTTATTACGTTTATAAAGCGTTACTCGCTGCATCCTACAAAACAGTGAATTCGCAGGAAAATGTGCCGAGAAAAAATAACAATGCTCTCCACAGAGAGAAAAATATTCAATAAAGTAGGGGTAAAAATACTTTGCTTTGATATACGACATTCATATTTCATTCCCAACGAATACCAATCGGGGCGAGGGGGGGTCTTTTCAAACATATCGCCAAATAGTCGCCAAAGCACCGAAAGGGCCAAAAATATCACTCTGTAATGCATTTTCGAATAATTTTCAGTCCATTTCAATAGTCATTTTTATCTTCCTTTTCTTTTTCCTTTAAAAATATTTTCTTCTCGCCGATAGATACGTATAATGTATATTTTTCACTTATATCTGGGATTTTTACTGAAATCCTTCCTTGTTGGAAAAATTTATTTATTTACATTTTATTTTTTTTTATTCAGTTTTTCTCCTCGATGGATTCACAGAAATTTATCTTTTTTCTGGAAAAAAAAAAAAAAAAAAAAAAAAAATTTCTGGAATTCTTTCTTTTTGTGTACGCGATAAATGGAATGTGAGGGAATCTTTTTCCTATATTCGATATTTCCGAAGGAAAAACCGACTCTTTTTTTTTTTTCAGCGTTCTTCAAACTTTGCTAAGAAATCTCCGCTTTTACTCTTTTTTTTTAAAGTAAAACATGTAATGGCTTCTCGCTATAAAAACACTGTGAACTGTCAAAATGATATTTCGCGTCAATGTTTTGTTGCTTACTTGAATATAAAACTTAAAAAATAATTTGTCAAATGTTTATAAATATTCAAAATGTTACAGAAGACACACACGGTATTTGAATGATATCTAAGCTGCACTGCGTTCCTTAACTAGCAATATTACATGTAGTAAATACAGTAATAAACAAACTTACAGTAATAAATGATCACTGTAAGTTTGTTTATTACTGTAATTGATAATAATGATCACTGTAAGTTTGTTTATTACTGTAATTGATAATAATGATCACTGTAAGTTGATAATAAAAAGTAATAAATGATTACTGTAAGCTAATAATAAAAAGTAATAAATGATTACTGTAAGTTAATAATAAAAAGTAATAAAAGATTACTGTAAGTTAATAATAAAAAGTAATAAATGATTACTGTAAGTTAATAATAAAAAGTAATAAATGATTACTGTAAGTTAATAATAAAAAGTAATAAATGATTACTGTAAGTTAATAATAAAAAGTAATAAATGATTACTGTAAGTTAATACAAAAATGAGTCAGTTTTCTAATGATTTCCCGCATTTTGACAACATGACGGGCTGTTCCAATGTAATATGTGTCATTCGGTAGCCTGTGGTATATGCACTGATCAGCACAATATAAATAATTCAGAAATATAACTCCGCAGTTTAATAAGGACGAAACTGTAGTCTTATATTTCGGAGGTAATTCCCTAAATATGAAATACGAGGTGTGACACAAAATATAGGAGACTAAGTGTGTAGCTGGAAAAAAGAGTGGAGTTGGCAATAACCATTTTGGTAACGTCCTGCCACACACCTCCTCTATCCATGCCATGGAGGTAGGAAGTAAGTATTATCGAAAAATAACCAAGATGTGATTTTTGCGTAAATGTCAGTAAACTATACAAATTGCTATTATCCATCACACTATGAATGTTTCTTTCATGCGAGAGTGTCCCTTTTTCGATTTCTATGGAACTGTCGTGTGTCGAAATACTATCAGAATCTTGTCAAGCGAGCTTCTGAATGTAAACAAAGAACGCCCCGTCTGGTGACCCAAGCTTCAAAGCAGTGCTTCACTTCTAGCGCGGAATGGCCCCTCCTCCCTTTCCTACCTCCATGATCCATGCAGCCAGTTTCGACTTAACCGATCACGCCAGTGGGGAGTATCGCGTCATTGAATGAACACGTGCAACTGCATTCAGCCGAAAAAATTTTTAATGTAAAAACTGAACAGCGAATCAACATCAAGTTTCTTGTGAAATTTAAGAAATCAGCAACGAAGGAAATATTTCAAATGTTAACCGAGGCTTATATAGATGAAACTTTGTGTCGTGCGTGTTTGAATGGCATAACTGATTTTCAAGGGGAAGGGACAGTGTGAAAGATGATGAACGTGCTGGGCGTCCCTTTGGGCACCCAGCACGTTCATCATGATTGAGTGGGTTCCCGGTGGTCAGACTGTTAATCAAAATTACTACATTAAAGTACTAAAGAGACTTTGTTGAAAAAAATAGGAAAAAAAGGCCATAGTTGGGGAGTGACGGATGGCTTCTGCATCAGAACAATGCACCCGTTCACACGGCTCTATCTCTCAAGCAGTTTCTGACCATCAAAATCATTAATGTGATGGGGCATCCTCCTTATTCACCAGATTTGGTTTCATGTGATTTTTTATCTTGTTTAAAGAAAACCCCAGTTGTTGAACCTCAGTCAGAGTTTTACATTAGTTGAAGAGGTTCAGGCAAAAACGGAGAATCTCCTGAAGTGCCTTCCAAAAACCTCGTTCCAGAACTGTTACCAGCAATGGCAGCACCGAATGCAGAAGTGTGTGAATGCTGAAGGAAACTACTTTGAAGGTGATAATGTCACGGAGAACTGATTCCGTAAGTACAATGATTTATTGGACCAGTCTCGTTTTTCTTTGTGCCACAACTCGTACATAATACTTAAAATTGAGATGTAATACTTACATGTTTTTCAATATTACAGAAATCCAGTATTAATAAAAATGATTTTATCGTGAGGGACAACAAAGTGTCGTTGACTATAACTTTGTTCATTGTTTAGCCGCAACCAATTTTCATTATTATAGTATCATATGGAGAGTTTCTCAGGAAATTTTATTATGTTTCTGAAAAAATGTGTTCAGATGATTTTTCGACTTACCTTCTTGGCTTGTGAGTTACTGTTTGATTTGTTATCTCATAATTAGCTATTTATTTAGCCTTAAACAACCTTTCTTATCTTATTTCTTGAGTTTTCTTTATGTTCATTTGGTTCTGTTCGTAGCAATTTGATTGTGTTATGTTGAAACTCATTCTTATGGTTCCGTCGTCCTTAATTTTACCTCAGGATCTCATAAGTCTATAGAGCTCCTCTTATTCTACTAAAGTAAATGTCCAGGAACCTAGTGAACTGTTAAGTGATTTATCGCTTAGTTCAAATAACAGGAATCGTAAACTCAAGAAGAGTTAACTACCCTTTATTTTACTCAAAATAAAATAAACAGTCGCCCCTTTTTTCGGGCTTACAACAAAGCCTCCACTTGGGCTTAAAATCAAAATAAGAAATAAGAACTAACTATATCTAGCTAAAAGATTTTAGCCCAAAACACAAATCTGACGTAGTTGTCCTTTAACTAAATTAGTCGGCGAATATCAAAAGGCAAGTAATACACGGCCGAGCTTCTACAGAGACTTAGCCCAAAGGCAAACACGCGCTACTCATGATTTCTAGCTCTCTCTCTCTCGAAGTAAGTTGAACTTCCTTAAATACTACTTCTACTCATTTGCATTCGACGCGATTCTAAGAACTCGTTCTGATAGGGAGTTGTAAGTTGAAACAAGGAACGATACGAAAGCATAATTAAATTAAAATAACTGTTATAAAATTAAAATATACCTTACAAGTCTTTTGATTTCTTAATAAGATTAAGGGAAATAAAATGTGACTGTTGCTTTACTAGTAATTCTTTTACTGGTTAGTAGCTTAACCTCATGCAAATGACTCACAGACTCACAGCAAAATCATTTTTTTGAGAGAAAAATACTGATTAGAGATATGTACACAGTTTTAGTTTTGTATTAGTTTTTAAGCCTTTTTGGTATTGTACATTTGTTGGAGAATGAAAAAAGATTACAGACATTCTTCAAAAGTTTGAGTAACCAAATCTTTAGAATTTAAAACAAGCAACTTAATTTTACAGATCAATACTAACAACGCTTAACGTGATATTGTTACAAATATTGTACATAGATAGCTGATTTTTAGTGCAGTTATATGTAAAATTTATGTATTTCTCAATGTAATGTAACATAAAAAAAAAAAAAAAAAAAAAAAAAAAAAAAAAAAAAAAAATCCTCGTTTATTTGGCGAGAATTCGCCAAGTTGGCAGTAGTTTTGGCAGTTAACTTTTACCGCCAAATTTAGCGAAAAATCACCCGAAGTCACCAAACAGCTACCATTTGGCGACATGTTGGTTCGTCCCTGTATCACTGTAATAGCTATTGCGATTTAATAAATGTAATCGATCACTGTATTAGTTGTAACTCTAATTCGGCCCTCATATCGCCTTCCAGTAATTTCGAGAAGCAGAAAGTACTATAAATATCTCGGTGGCCGGTTGAAAACTATATAAAAGCAGAGAGAGCATCTGCTCTCAATTGTTGTTGCGAGTTGTTAGTACAGCGTGAGTTCGGAGTACTGAGATATCTCCGGGTTAGCTTTCTCCTTAGATGCGCTTTGAATTGGCTGTGTTTAACGTTCTTCGTAGTTTGAAGTGTAACCTTTGATTGTACTGTGTGGTACTGTAAACATCTGTACGAGTATTTCTGTGGAAAATTCCAGAACTCTGAAGTGTTGTTTTGATAAAATAAATTTTATGAACCTATCATCGGGCCTGCCATCATTCAGTCTGTTGCGAACCTATACGTATGCAACAATATGTATTCTAACTCTTTTGTTCTAAGATCCAGTATATTTTGGCAGTACTTTTTAGGCAAAGAATTATTAATTTGTGTCATACTTTAACATTCAATTTTGAACTTTTTGATTTAGGAATATTACAAAATATTTTCTTCATTAGATTGAAGCATAATATAGTTTACGTTTCTATAGTTTTACATTATAAAATAGTGAGAAAAACTGAATTTTTTAAAATTCTTATACTCATTTTACTTAAACTTTGGTTTGAGCTTTCAGCCCCAAATCCCGTAATCATTTACAAAAGAATTTTGCTTTCGACATTATGTAATTATCAGTTTTAGCATTTAAATACATGGGATAACTTTCATTGTCTACTATTTTAATCTGATAATTCGATCAGAATCTCATATGCACCAATATTCTATTCGATAAATAAGAAGTATACATGTATTTATTAAACAAAAATTGAAAGATTTGAGAAGAAATTTGAAGAGCAAGTTCCCTATTAACTATTTCTTGAAATAAAACATATCAAGCCTTTAAAGATAATAATAAAAGTAATTTACCTTACTTAAAATTATAAATCAGAAGATAAGACGAGGCCTTTTACAGTGGAGCTAAAAATGAAGTAAAATTTAAACGTATTACCTATTTCATCAGATTCTTGCTCATATATGAAAGGAAAAATAAACTTAAGCATCTCTACATATTTCACAAGCATTCGTTGTTAAATTCAAATATTTCTTCTTTTATTATTCTGTTTTTCTCTCTTTTCTCAAAATTCAGATGGCTGAATATGAAGTTAATAATTCAGTATTACTCTATATGAATAATAACAGAGTTGGAAAATTTCTTATAATGAAAGTTATTCTAATTTTAAATTCCTTCTCTTGATGTCATCAAGAGAAGGAATTTAAACATAAGTGTTAAAATTAATTGTTGATAAATGTTTGCTTGTATGCTTAAACAGAAAATTAATTTTAGCGTTCTGCAGCAAAATCCTCACGATAGAACTGGTTGGTATTTTGTAAGATTTTAGAAATTTTTTATGTCAAAACTAACTTTTTGCTCTAACTTAAAATTTACTTTAACTAACTTAAAAATATTTTTTTGCTCATCATATTTTAGAAAAAAAATTGTTTCATTTTATAACCAAAGTAATAGGAAAGCTACTTTATTAAAGTAAAATTTTTTATCACAAACTGCTTGAAAATCTATTGTAGTTAGCGATAAAAACATTATACATTACAGTATCAATGCGAAACAGAACTAAGTTTTAACAACTATAAACAAAAATATGGTAAGGATTGTAAATGATCACAAATTAATTTTCAAAAGAATTACTGAAATTACGCTGTGTACTGGGAAAACTAGAAATATTTCCTTAAATTCTTCACAATAAGTTGAAAAGGTCCTCTAGAGCTTTTCGTTTTATTCTGCAGTTGAATAAATATACACGAAAGGAACTTACATGTTATATATAACACTTGAGTATAAGTTCAAAATAAGAAAAAAGCCATTTAACCTTTGTTAATAGTGTTGTCTCTGTGTAGATTTTATAAAGCATTACAGTTTTTTACATGAATGGATTAATACACGAGGAACAAACTCTATATCATAAAAAACTGTCTTCTTCTAGAAATACTGTACCTGGTTAGAAAACCTAGCACGTGAATCTTGAGTAGAGGAGAGGAAAATATATTTCTGAAATCCGAGTAGAAATGGATCTCCTGAAACTATATATTAAAGCAATGCATGAAAGAAGAAGGATTCTGCTGTGCAAAAGAGATTTTCCGGTATAAATCCGACCAAGATAAACTTTGAACTTTCCGAACAAGATTTGTAGGGGTAGTAAATTAAGCATCTTTTAGAAGAATAATTTCGGATTTAGCTTAAATTAAACAGAGAAAAGAGCTTAGGAAGTACTTCAAAATGTTAGCAACAATTTTTGGGGAAATGCGAAGCTTAGAAATATAAAAATGAATATGCGGAGGAACTGCGTTTATCCTCCACAGCTTTAAATTGCATTTTCTTTAATTTTAATTTTTGTAAAATTTATGAGGTTTTCTAGATGAGTATGGTTAGGAGTTTCATCTGGATATATCCGATATGAAAAGGAGATATAGCGGATAATGGAATACAACTATGATAAGTAACTACTGTGTCATATTCTTATACTTAAGATCCGACTTAATGCTTAGGAAAGAAGGAAAAGACGATAAGAATAAAAGTTCTGATTTTTATGACAGCACTTTAATCAACTTCTAAAAGTTAAGATTAATAAATTCATAGTTATTTTTTTTTACAATTACAAAGAAAAATGCTAATTTTTAGGTAGATTTTTTTTACACTTTAAAGCAATTTGCTTTTACTTACAAACAAAACAGATGAGTTGTTGAATACATTCAACAACTCTGGATTAATTGAAACTAGCACTATTATCAATTTTAATGAAGTTAAACTTTTTGATAAATGAAGCTTTTTAAATTTAACGTCGATAAATCAATTAACTGAAAATAAACAGTTTAAAAAAGTTATCGGAAATACAGTTTTTAATTAGTTAATAGAATTAAATATATTTGTTCTGAAATGTCTTACCTCCAAGATGAAATTGTTCTCTTTATAAGAACATGAACTGAAAATAAGATTCTTCACAATTTTATTAATTTCTGCTTCAAAAAAGCTGGCATAAACCATGCTCTATAAATCTTTAATTATAAAAACATGCCTTGTTTCTAAACCGAAGAGAGGATAGAGACGGATTAGTAACTTCCCATTTATATTTACCTATTTATATACATATTCATCTCGCTTCTTTGCTTTGACTATAACTAGACCAATTTCTTCTTTGTTAAACACTACAGCAGCCATGTAGTGCAAAGAATGTCTATCGTCCTTCATTTTCCCAAACTTTCAAATTAGACTTATACTAACATTTTTAAGTTTCGCGATTTGCAACACTTTTTAGCAAGCATTAGTATAATTAGTCGCCAAAGGTTTAGCAGCTAAATTTTTTTCGCCAATTGGTAAACCTCACAGCACATTACACTATCATCTCTATTTTCATTCTTAGAAAGCTGCCAACGGCCATCTTTCCTCAAAAAAGAAATATGGTATGTAGAATTTATTAAGAGTTCTTAATTAAATTATATTTTTATCCCTGCATTATTGATCTGATTTATAAACTATAAATCTTGTGCCTTAATTATTGTTTTTCTTTTAAAGTTATTAATAATTTTTATGGTTTTCACCTTTTGCAAAAGCCGTAAAAAGTCATTGTTGTTTTACAATTTTAGTCATTGTTAGTTTAGTCATCGTTGTTTAGTTATTGTTAATTTTATAATTTTTGTGAAACTACATACTACTAGTTTGGAAATAGTTACACTTTGTTTTTCAGACTTATGTTTTTTTTTTTTTTTTTTTTTTTTTGTATTTTTGTATAGCGTAGTGATATTATTTTTGATTTTAAAGCGACATTTAATTTAAGTAATTAAAGGAGTGGCTTTTAGATAACAAGATGGACAGAAACACTATTTAAGGTCGCCCTGTTATAAACTGATGGAAAACTTCAGATAAACGCCCTCTGACGAATCTTGTCTGAATTTCTTGAATGAAAGTCATAAAATAATATTCAAGTGAATATATATATATTGTATTTAAGATAAAAACTATGTAAATCTCAATAAACATATGTAAATATCAAAATTTTAATTTAAACTAGCAATAGCTCTTAATTCCTCCCCTTCTTTGCTAAGAATAGTAATACCTTTTCTGTACGGCGTCGTTTCTAGATCAGTCTATATCACATGGCTTGCATAAAGCTAATAGTTAATTCGAAACTTGATATCAAAATTTTCCAGAACTGAAATTTTTTCTTAATAAGCGACTCAAACCAAAACCTTCTCTTAGTAGACTGTCCTATTGGATAATTGCGCACTTTAGCTTTTACCTCTCTTCCTACTGAGGCGATGCATCGCTCTGCTTACTTCTAATGCAACAGTATCAAAAATGTAAATGTTCTTGAACGGGAAGGAATAGAGTGCCAAGTATATTGTGGCTGCAAATGCCAACTGAAAAAAATTAATGTTTAGGCAGATAGCCCTAGTGTGCTTTGCCATAATTAAATACACCAACACCAACCTAGAAAGCGTTGATTTACTTGTTTAATTGCACGCACACACATATTAATAATATATGTCTCTTATGAGCTGTCTTAAATATCAACGAAATGGCACTTTTGCACACTGTAAGGCATACTAAAATTTGCTTCTTCTTATAATTTGTTTGTAAATTGATTGAAAACTTTGTGGCCAGAAGAGAATTTCTTTAAAATAAAACTATTTTTGAAGATTAGTAAATTCGAAATGAGAACATTTTTTCCAAAATAATACATCTCTTAGCTTTTACAATTTTAGAGAGTACGGAAAATTGCGATAAAAAACCAAAAACTTCTCAAAACAAAGATCTATAAGACGTAATTGGTAAGATTCCTTTTATCATCTTTTAGGTGATTTACTTTCAGTTCATTTGATCTTTAATTTCAGTATGAGGTAATATCATTCACGAAACGTAAAGAACGCACTTTTGATTTAAGAAACAGTTTCTGGATAACAATGCATTTTTAATGCATATAAACGTATAGTCTAGATTTTTTAAACATATACTATTACCTTGCAAAGAGATAAACTAGCAAAACAAAATCTGTAGTCATGTAAAAAAATACAATTTTTATTCTAGGCAAGACTTAAAAGAGCCGAAAAATACCCATTCATACTACATTCAAAGCATGTACACTTAAAAAAGTTTGAAAAATCTTTATCCTACTTCACATGCAGCTATAAAATATATTCACCCACGATATGCTCCTATCCCTTTTTGCTCCTATCTTTTTCCTGTTTTATTTCGTAGTAGCAAAAACATGCGATGAGAAATATTTATTCATGAGCCTGTTTCTTGAGGTTTGTAAGATTTTCTTTCTTAAAGTTTGCAGTTTTTGTTAGTAGCATATTCTGATTTCTGTCATAGCTTAGGTATATTTCCCAGGACTTCTTTTTATTATTACAAAATTCAAAAAAAAGTTTAAATAGCGTTTTTTACTTTTCGTGGGGTACTAAGCTTCACTGGGAACTCATATAGCTCAGATTTTTTTCAAATATAAATGTCAAAGTTACTTTTATGTTTGCATATATTGATTCTTTTTTCCTCTTGGTTCCCACTGTCGGCGAGACGAAGGTTACTTTGGTTTTTAGCAAAAGTAGTTTAGCAGCAGTCAGAAGGATATATTTTAGACCTTTCCTATCCAGAAAAGGCAGTTTTACACTGGTTTTAGAAAACAAAATTTAACATACTTCTTTTTTTAAATCCCAAGTAAGATTGCCTTCATGTGATTGTAGTTCAGTATGATTTTTAAAACCATCGTAAAACAGAGAAACGTATTTTCAAAGCAATATTTAATATTCCAAGTTAAATACAAAACATCTGGCGGACCTAGGCTATGAAAGTATAGACAGAGTTACATACTGCATCTCTCTCTGTGTCGCTATCCTATTATGTATATGTATTTACTAATGGATTATTGAGTATATTTTCTCCTTTGGTATCTTCTCTCTCTCTCTCTCTATATATATATATATTGGACTGTATTCCGCTAATGAATAAATTTATTCTCCTAAGCATATACAGAAAAATGCCGCTAGAGGGCTGAGGCGCGTAGGTGTAGCTAATGACGTAACATATATATATATATATCTCCAGGTTTTGATGTTTCAGATTATTATCCTTTAAGAAGTCGGTCTGGAACATAAAAATATGATTAATCTAAAATGAAGAAACAGAATTAGATTATAAACTCTAATTTGATTAGTATATCCACTTTAGATAAATTATAAAAAATGTTCAAAAATAGTAAGGGATCGTCTTCATAGTCGTAATTTTAAAATGCAATAGATTTCTTTATACAATTTTAGCCTCTTCTTGGGATTGTTTTACTTCTACTAAATTATTAATTCAAGTTTTTTGATATACCGTATGTTCTGGTATATAACGCGAAGTTTACAAAAAATACAATCGAAATCTACGAATGAGCTATATGCCGGTAAAAAATGATATATTTAAAGATAAGGAAAAGAAGAGCACACAGAAATTAGGCTTCTAACATATAACCTAAATGCTATTTATTTAAAAGAAATGATGCTTCTTATGAACTTATAAATTTTCATTATTGGATAATTTTTCATATCGGGTAATTTTCTTTACGTAAAGCATATTAATTATTACGCTTTCATTCATTCAAAGAAAACATCTGATTCCTAATTCCGCGAATTCTTTCGGGTCGGAAGTGCATTATTACCCCAACTTTTGTCCCTCTTTTCTCAAAGCCCTAGAATAACATTCTTGTGCACACCTGCACTGCATAGAAGCCACCTCTTTGCAGATTTCTTATTCTCACAAGCATTTATCCCACATACATACAGTTTCCCTTATCGCTAGTCAATCCAGTATACCATTGTTCGAAAGTCGGGAAAAAGTCTTCCAGAGAATAACTTTAAAACATAAGAGCATCGCACATGTATCTTTCACATTGATCCCATGTATCTAGAGTACGCGTTGCACAGGGAATATGCCTAAAAATTAACAAATGTATTCTGAAATTACAGGTGTGCATTTTACACCGGTGCACATGATACGCCGGTACGCATTATACGCAGGAATATACGGTATGTGTATATGCGTTTATAGACAAAAAGTAAGAAATTTAGAACCAAATTCACAGACATGAAAGAAATTATTATTTTTTAAAATTTTTTTGTATTTCACATATCTGTAGTTTTCAGAAATTCTTCTGGTTTGTTGACACCTGGTTGATAATTTTTACATATTTACAAGGAATTTTGGATTTTAATGGTTTCGAATTTCATTTCTTTCCTGTTTTGTGAATTTGGTTCTAAATTTCTTACTTTTTATCCATGATTGATTAATTTTTTGGCGTCTTATTGAATATAATATTGGAATAATTTCGTTTTAAACTAAGAACTTGTGATACTGGTATAGCAAGGAACGAAAAAGTAAGTTAAATAAAGAACAAAGTTATAAGAAGTAATTCAATATTCAAATAAATTATAATTAAGCTCAAGTGCAGCAATTATTAAAGGGTAATTATTTAATCTTTTGAGAAGGACAATTAAATGTCTGAGCGCACATAGGCGATAGGACGTTAGCCTAATGGTAAGACCAGTCTTATTGGTATACAGTAATGATGGGACTTGAAAATTTGAATGATTTAGATATTAAATTATGTCTGTTTGCTGAAATAGTAAAATAAAAATATTCTCCTTCTTTCTTTTAAAGAAATAACGGTACTTTACACTTAGGCAAAAAAGCCGACTTAAATTAATGCAGATTTTAAACAAAACTCTGTGCTATCGGTGATTCGCCACTCTTCTTCATCAGAAAAAAAAAAAAAAAAAAAAGTTGTTTGGAGAAGGGAGTCCTGTGTCTATCACGAATTCGATGGAGATTTGCTCATCGTTTTGTTCATTATGAAAATATACATCAATCTAAGGCTGCTTTTTGACTTAACTTAAAATTTTACATTCGTATGTTTCTTTTTCATTTAGAATAAAAATTTTACTGAGATGTGATTTTTTTTTTATTTGTATTTTTCGCTTTTTTTTTTAATCCTTCAATTTTTGGTTGAAATTTATTATCATTTTCAATCTATTATTTTATATAGTCCAGTTCCCGAGTTACAATTTCATTAATATTACCTCAGATTTTTGTTTCCGATACTTTTTATTTTTATTGAGAATAACAGCAATAAATAGAACACTTATAACTCCTTTAGAGGTTAAATTTTAGAGCATATAGAGTATTGCGTCTACACTTACTCCAAACATTTAAACGGTGTAAATGTGGTTGATAAAATTTTCTAATTTCAGATATAAAGTTGTATACATTGATTGATGTGTATAAAGAATTTTATTTTTCAAATCAAATTTTTTGAGTGAATTTTCTAATTCATGAGTGAATGCTTTTAGAGCTGAAATTTAAATTGGTGAGCTTCTAGATCTATATTTATGCTACAATATAGATCTAGAAGGCTAAGGTTAAGGTATTGGTCCCGCCTTCCTAGCGTGTCTTCGTGGTGTAGTGATTCTGTACGCTGGGCCGGTATTCCAGAGGTCCGTGGTTCGATTCCCGGCGAAGGCGGTTGCTAATTTTTCATCTATCCGGCTTTTACAATTAACCTAATGTCTCTACAGTGCAAACATTATATTTTAAAGAAGAAATAATAAAGAGGCTTTGCAGTAAAAAAGTGAAATTTGTTTATGTCATAAAAACGGGAAGAGTAGAATGTTTTTCACATACTTTTAATTTTTGGCATACCAAAAATCTCGATAAAAAGATTGAATATAACGATATGTTTGAGCTGGAGTAATACTTGGCTGAAGTTATGTTTAATTTGTTTTAAATACCAAAAATTTAATTCTGAGCTACTCATAATTCGTGTTTTGAATTTTCAGTCAACCAACCGTAATTTTGAGATTTAGTTATTACCACCATCAAAATTTACCCTGATTCAACAAACTTTAGATTTAAGTTACTGATGGCAAAGCATTACAACGTTAGTGCTTAGATGCCTTTGCAGTGGAGTAACTAATGGAATTTGATTCGTGTTTTAGCCATCTGTAAGGAAAAGCAGGAAATCCACGGGTCCCTTCAGTTTTCAAAACGGAGCAAGGAGTGTTCATTACTAGTTAGTGTTCAAAGTTCTTATATCTATACAGTTATTAGAGTTAATAAAGCCCATTCATTTTAAAATAAATCTATTTTAATAAAACTAGGGTCCACATACAAATCTTCATCTGAAATGCTTCATGCTGACTAAAGAGAGAGTTTAAAGTATTTCGATATAATATGCGCAGTTCTTATAAATTTGCAATACATTTTGGGATAGCAATGACAGCTTTTAATCCACCGAAAAATTTGTCATCCGATAATAATATAGAATACAAAAGTAAAATTCATGTTAAGGTGGAAGAACAATGTTTTTTTTTTTTTTTTTTTTTTTTTTTTTAACCAAAAAAACCAATCATAAGCCCCGTTCACAAGAGCAGATTCGACCGGTAGCGAAAACCGGTTCTTCCAACATGTCCCGTTCACATGGGACAAGCATTAACTGCCTCGCTGAATTGGAGGTAGAACTTGGTTGAATGTTCCTTACCTCTCGGGAGCAGAGCAAATGGAGAGATTTCCCGTACTATACTGCGCGGTTCACTTAATTCTAGTTACTGCTCGCTGGACTGTCAGCGAAACAATCGCGCTGATAGATGTCTGGGGATGTGGTAGCATGCCCTCAAAAATTAGATAGAGCTGTACAAGATACGGAAATTATAGACAAATACAGACAAGGTTATCTGATGCTAGGTATTCCAGAAATATCGTTCAAATTAAAACTAAAGTTAAGACAAGTGCATATCGGCTTCAACGCGACAAGGGACTCGGTATCTTTTGAACGATTATTAAAAAAAAATTATGAATATTATTAAATGGTTTTGTGAGACAAAATAATTTTAAGCTGAAAAAAGTTTTTGCTAGTAATTTTTTTAATTTAAATTTTTGAGGAAAAATTCTACAATTAAGTCTTTCTTCTCCTACAATTTTCTATGTCTCCCCCCCAGTTTTTTTATTATATTTATTAGAGTGTTCTTAATAACTTCAAGGAATGATTTTGCAATTAATGAATTAGTTTCTGAGAAAAAAATAAAAATACACTTTTATCTAAAATCTTTAAAAAAAAAATATGATCTCAGTCACATTTTCATTTCAAATAATTTTTCCTTTCAGTATTTTGTAAAACCCATCCTTGTTTCTATAAAGTACATAATTTTAAATAAGCAGTAAAAATAATAAAAAAATTAGTCCATACCTGTATATGTTTTAGGACTTTAGGTAAAATGATTTATTGAAAAAATGCAAAAGGTTTCTCAGTTTGCATTTGCAGTTTAAAGAATACAAACTGTCTAAATAGACATTTAATCATTTCAAATCTTTAAAATTTTATTACTGAATTTCAATACACACACACATATATATATAAATCAAACCTAGTGCTATTTATTCAATTGGTAAATATAAACATAAATTACAAACCTTTTTTTAAAACCTTATGTGGCCAGAAAAATTACAAAAACTAATAAAACGCAAGCAGAATTTTTCGTTACCTGTTTTTGCAATTTTGAAAAATTTGAAGAAGAATTGTTTTTGTTTTGTAAAACACGTTCAAAACAATTTTAATACATTAATTAATTATAAACACGTTCAAAACAATATTGTTGCGTGCGTACCGGTTTGTAATAGATTGATAATAGTTCGTAAATGATTGTCATTGCACTCAAATCCGATGATAGCTTAATTAAATTTATTTTATCAACAGAAACACTTCAAAGTTCTGGAATTTTCCACATAAATACTCGTACAAGTGTTTAGAATATCACTAAGTATAATCAGTAGTTATGCTTCAATCTGATAAGAACGTTAAACACAACGGAATGCAAAACGCATCTTAAGAGAAAGTTAACTCAGAAATATCTCCAATCTCACGCTGAACTAACAGCTGGCAACAATAACAACTTACTATATAGCATAAATAATGCCATAAAAATAGTGTGGTATAATGAGGTTATTATTTTGAAACCGATGTTTCGAATTGTTGCCCAAGAAGAACCAATATTTCCCATTCTGCTTCATTGCATATCTTTCAAAAAAGTAAAAAAAAATCATCCAATTAATTTCCTTCATCATTTTTTTAAATGCGAAAAGTTTGCTTTATAAGCTGTGAAAATGTCGGAAGTTTTTAACCGATATATTTTTAGATATGAAATTTTAAAATTAATGGGCGTCAAAAAATCTAAAAACATGAACGATTTTCAAAAATTCTCCCAAAATATTTTTAAAAAATATTACGCTAAAAATGACATTTTTTTTTTTTTTTTTTCCCCTCCACAATGTGTTATGGTGCAAAATTCTGGGATTCTCAGTTTATTTGTTAATATTTGCAAAAAATCGTTTCAACTTTAAATTTGAAAAAAAAATCTAATCCTCTAAAAATCAAAAATCAAAAATCATCCACAAGCAAGGTATGTACAAAGTTTGAGTTCTATTTCTTATCGGGAAGCAGTTTAAAAATCCATGACCATCTTTTAACCACAGTGACAAGCACCAAGAGTGAACAAAATAACAGCTTATAAAATAATAATAATAATAATTAAAAAGCATATAATTTTCAGGAACCATTACGGAAGTTCAGGTACCAGTTGCGAAAGTACAGATTACAAAATTAACAACAATAAACAACGTTAAAAATGTGTAAACAGTATTAGAAATCTGCCAATTCGGAGACGTGATTGTTCACAGAGGCTTAGGTCTAAAGGGGAAGGAAGACGGTGGTCTTCTGAACGGCTCCTAAAGACGAAACTCTTTCATGTCTCCTTTTCTCCTCTTGCTAAAGGCAGCTGTGCGAAGGAGCGTTGCATGTGAACGGGGCTATATAGAAATAGAAAATCTATTATTAAAATACTTCTTTACAAGCATCAACAAAAATAAGTCACTGAATAAATCTTTCAAACAGTCGAAATCAATTAATGTGGCAATTCTTTGACTTCGAAAGTTTCGATTATCCGAAAGGGGATTATCTTATTTGCGAATTATCCGTGCGCGGTGGTACCCACGCAAGCACACTCAAAGCTAAGCGCGAAGAATGTATAGAAAACAAACTCACAAGTCCGAGTATGCTTTAAAAACCGCTGAATTGCGCCTCTAGGTTAAGTTTCAAAGACAATCCCTTTCGCACAAATCGATTTTCATGAGCAGATTTATCTAATTATGAAGAAGTCGAGGCAATATGTAAAGTGGTATGCCGAAAAATTGCCGGGCTTTCAAAGCTTAAATAATGGCGATTTGGTTTCAAATATCACAAGAACAGAAAAAGCTATGAATGATACTGTTTTCAGCACCACTCTGTGTACAAGCTAAGAAAATACTGGCAATTACATTAGTCTCGAGATAAGGACTTCTGTTGAAACTCTATTGGACTTTGTCGACCCAAGAAGATTCGAATACAGCGATAAAATTAGTACGTCGTGAAATAACGCAGTAAAATGAGGCAAATATTTAAATATTCTCAAAAATAAAATAAAATGACTGATCTTTTAAGAAATAAACATATATAATATGCATAAATTTTACAGTTTGAGATCACCCCTCTTTTATCAGTTATCCGTGACCTGCTTCCCTGGCATTAATTCGGATAATCAAGAGTACACTATATTTTTGTTCTGCACGATGCTGCCTTCATCAATTCCGTCAGTACTGTAGTGAGCTATTCAACCAGGCTGCTTGCTTTAAATGCCTTGCACGGTCGCGAAGGATTTCCCATCCCTCTCTTGATGCGTTATAGTACCTCTAATTGTTAAAGTGGATTAAAATCGCATGAATTTGGAATCGTTGAAGATGCTTATATCACTTTCTGTGCAAGGTGTTCCCCAAGCAGGGAACATTATCAGCTTTGTAAACATAATTACATTGTCAGTAGAGATACAATGGTATGGTATGTGCTTTTACAGCAAACAATCCAAGAAAGCAATTAAGCTCTATTTGACACGCACTAGGGGTTACATTTGATACCAGGTTACCTCACTTAGGCCTCAGCAACTCTGAGTAACAGTTTGCCATTTAGGATACGTCTACAACTTCATCTTGCTGAAGTCAAATAAATGCAATAATCATTCGAAATTTAATTTATCTAACCAATAAACCTTCCAAATTTCTGTCGACATGTCATAATCAAATCATTAGTTATCCGCATAGATTATGTTATAATCTCAAACTTATCATTTTTAGTTTAAAATATCAGCAGATTTGTGTAAGTGCTGTACATATTAATTCTGCATATAAACCAATCTTATCAAAAGAAAGAGGGGAGGCTAAGAATTTATGTTACGTTTGTACTTATACTGACTGTCGGATGGTTTGAGATTTCATTAAGTAATCGGAAAAAATCTTAATATAAAAGTTAAAAGAAAGCTACCATAGGTCAGATAATCTGAGATTTCATTACAGATGATAATTTTAAATAAGACTGCAAGTCTATTAACATGCAACTCTAATAATCCCATAAGGCCTGATGTTCTACAGTTAAGCTGAGTTTAGTCGTGTAATTCTTGGGACTGGAACAGAACACTCTTCTGCGCAGGAGAATATGATATGTAGTACTGTAATGTAATTATTCAAATAAAATATTTTATATTTCCAACAATGATGATAGTGCAATAATAATTTGTGTAATAAATTCCCTGTAAATTCTTTTATATCTATGAATTATCTCTTTTGCTCACTTTATTATTATTGCTTGCAAATTTATTTATTTAAGTAATTTTATATAATTCCCTTAACATGTTTTACTGATAGAAAATATTTCAGTATTATGATTGTGCACATCCCGAATTCTGTGGTCTTGAGAGCTAATTTGAATTGTAACTTGTGGAGGGAATTCGAATAATAGTAAACATTTAACAACTAGTATGTAAGAATCGGTCCTGGAATAATAGACATCGGCTATATTGAGTTAATTGTGAATAATCTTTACGTAACACGTTTAGAAGTGCAAATATGCACACAAAGTCGAACATCTTTCTATCTATAGGGCGCAGAAAAATATTTCAAGGGAACTTGGTGCCTTTTTGAACAGATCGAAATCAGAGACATATCTCACCAAGAAATATTTATTGATGGACGGGTAATTGTAGTTAGTAATTTAATGGGATTTGCACATAAATATCTTTCAGTGGACTTAGAATGGTGAGCTTGATTATCAATTTACAAAGCAAAATCCTAGACTATTGGAATGTATAAATATAAATGTTAACAAGATAATTTTAGTACATAGATATTAACTTATGTTTGTGTAATGAATGATAAGTACTTTAAATTTGTCTTGCATTTATAATTCCTCTTCAAACTCCAAACTAGTTTTACCATATCAATTTTTACGTATTTAAACCATATCAATGAAGATTAGCCTTTTTTTAAAAAAAACATAAACCAATGTTTATAATCTTCAATCCTTATTTGCATATTATTTAGTTATATTCCAGATTTGCAATGAATAATAGACTTTTTCGGCACTTTTTTACATCATTCATTGCCTCTAAATTAACTTAAGAGTTTGTTGAAATTTTTTATATTAGAAAATGGGAGAAATCAGGTAGAAAATAGAAAAAAGCAGGTATTCTGTCGTCGGGATTTTCAGTTGGTTGCAAGACTTGCTACAATTACATCGAGGAGTCCAACAGTAACGAAGGTGAAAATTCCTTATTTTCTTCCCCACTTAAACATCGACTGAGAAGGAAGAAGATCTAGTCACCAAATTCAGGTGGCGAAGAATTTTCGTCCATCGCATTTTAGTTTCGGCGCCACTGTGGTGTTTAGTAAGATTTTTGAAGCAGGTTGTAGAGACATTAGGTATTTTTGGAAGCAGATGAGATGAAAAATTAGCAACATCTCCGCTGGGAATCGGACCGCCGACCTCTCAATTACGCTCTGAGCGTGCAGACCACTACACCACGAAGGCTCGCTAAGAAGGCGGGAGAAATATCTTATACGGTAACATGAAAAATCACCTATTCGTAGTCGAAATACAGACGCCGGATCTTCCGATTGTTACCCGACATGCTACCAATTATACCACAAAAGCATGCACTGAAAGAGGCGAAAATTCTTTATAAAATTAGATACTTCTGAGTTTCTTGTCCCCGTGAATATGCATTTATTGTCGATTCTTTCTGAACTATTCAAATCACACTTGATTTGGTAGCTTATTATTCTGAATTTTTTTTTTTTGATATTTTAATGAACTTCTTGGATATTAGAATAAATTTTTTTATACAGTTGTGGAATTTGTGATTCCATCCTTTCACAATATTATCTGCTTTTTACTTCTCTTAGAGGTAGATGCTCTTAGAGGTTAAGCTATGCATATTGTGATATTTAGCGGAATTGCTTTTCATACTCCCGGTACAGTTTTATTATTCCAATGTCTTCAGTCGCCAAAGTATTTCAGTGAAATGGTAGTTACCTCCTAGCATGGTTGTATGGGATAGAAGCATTTTAAATGCGTTATTTGTTTCTTGTTCAAAGTCCATTCTATGGTGCTCCCCATTACAACCAACTTTTTCTATTAAAACTCAAAAGATTTTGCTAAATTCCTTCTTTCTTCCGGGCATCAGAGTATATGTTGCAGTCATCTCTTTGTGCTTGTCTACTGAAATCTGCATATCTTTCTGTAAGGAATACAACTGAGAAAAAAGCTCAGTTATATTTGAATGTTCCATTGAATAAAATAATGTGTGCTATATTTCAGATTCTGGCTTACATTTTTACTAAAGACGAAAAATATGCGTATATCTTTATTTTATAAAAAATAGCTAATAAAATAGGTAGGAACAATTGCTATGAGTGCATAGGTGCTGTCTGTTTCCAGAATGCTATTTTCTTGAACTTTCCTCCGTATTCTATGAAAAGATTACTTAAAATTCTATTGAAGTACGGGTAAAATCGATTTTGCAGCAAATTTCTTAAAATGAACGTCGGAGAAACTAAAAACACATGAGTATCACTTGAAAAAGTCGTCAGAGAAAAAAAAGCGGATCATTAAAAAAAGCACTAATTATCATTGTTTCAGCTTGATTGTACGAAAGTGTCACTTGTTGTTCCTGATTAGTTAGTACCGTTAGAAAATTTTATGTAATTCCACCTTATAGATGCGAAAATGTCACTTGTGAGAAAATAACACATGGGGAAAGTATCACATCACTTCAAAGACCTTTGCTAAATTTGCTGGAAAGCCGCCACTTGACCTTTGCTAAATTGCATTGCATTTGATTTTTCTCTTAATTATGAATGAATTGTCTATCTATTTTTAGCGGTTTGGAACTTAACTTCAGCTTGGTGTTATCTTATTTGTAATTTCGCTTAACTTCGAAATATTTTCTTCGAAGATTTACTTTAACATTAGTTGTAACACTTCTCTTATCCTGACTCTCAGATTAACTGAAATTTTTATTAAGTTGTTGGAAAAAATCCTTGACATAAAACTTTAAAAGAAAGATACTGTAATTAATATGATCAAAGACTTAATTACAGATAAAATTTTAAAATAAAATTGGAGGTCTACTAAACAGGAAATGAAACATCCTGCTTTTGTTGCTCCTTTGTTTTATGAGTTGAACTTGCGCAAAGGCAGAGACATATATAACCAATTGTTTACTGTTTAGCCGAAAGGGTATAATATTTTTACAAAGAAATATTTAAGTCTACAGATTCTGCAATCAGTCGATTAGGATTTGCACCACAATTATGTCGAAATTGATAATCCTTCTTAAATAGCATTTTCCATCCAGTGACCTCCATTTCACTATTAGGCCAAAAGTTAAAGAAAGGACTTGTCATCCATTGTACAAAAGCCGACTGATGAAAGTTGTAGTTAAAAAAAAATCCTGCCGAATTAAGCAGGCCAAGTTCTGACAAGCATAATTGCTGCGGTTTATTGAATTGAAACTTCCGATGAAAAGGAAATTTGTGAAGAATTTTTCCTATTGACAAGTCCAGTCTAAAGAATTAAAGAATTTTTTCCGCCATTAGTATTACGTAAATGCGAATACGTCAGTTATTGTACTGTCTGCGGCCATCAAATTCCAAAAGACTGGCAGCTGTAAAAGAAAAATCATACCCGCAGAGAATTTGGAAATGCAGTAAGGTTAAAATGAATTGTTTGACCACTTTTTTTGAAGCTAAGCAAATAATAACCAGCTGGAAAAGGCAGGAATTATGTTTCTACATTTTGGAACTGATTAACTGTCAGTTTATCGTGGAAATCAAGATTTTGTTTTCGTAACTGGTTTGAAACGCGTGATTCTGACGTTGTTCTTTATTACAATTTTATGTTAACTTTTCCTTAACTTGAGGTAAATAATTATCAGGCTGAAGAGACAAAAGATGCAAGCTTTCAGATAATTACTATTCTTAATTAGTTCGTTCGTATATCTGCAGGCCTACCTTTAAATTATAATAAAATGTTTCCAAATGTTATAATAGAATTCTTTTTTTTTTTCTTTTTTATTATTGTTGGTAACTAGGTTACTGTAATACCTGAATCAAGTTTTGTTTTGTTATAAATATGCAATATTAAAAGACGTTTAATATAAATTAGCAATCAGTAATTCTAACTAATCGATCTTGTGTGAACATGGCAATCGCAAAATTAAGTTTTGCAGATTTATTTATTTTTCCTTGATAGGAATCGAATTATGAGGGGAAGTTTGAATTAAAAACCTTATAATCAACATAAAGTAAATTTTTAAAATAAATACATGCATATGTAAACTTTCTTTTTTTAAATAATGTGTCGATGAATTGACATTAGTTTTTGAGCCATACATATGAAGTGATTTCAGAGACGAAAATTATATGTAATGCACTACACATGCATAGTATTTTCACTATCTAATAATCTTCCTTTACCTCAATAGAGACAAAATTTAGGTCACAAATATGCTCCTTAATCATGTTAAGTTGAAAATCACGACACTGGAAAAATACTCACTTTATACAACACTTTATTACAGGCTATTAATTATTTTATTTCCCTTTTGCTTTGCATCAGGCAGAGTTAATTAAATAAAGCAAATTTACGCGAAAGAGAGAAATTATTTCGTGATGTAATTTAATTATAAAACATGTAAACGTTTAAATACAGGGGCATTTGAAACGCAAGTGAGAAAAGACGTTTTACTTACTAAAAAATATATAAAGTAATTAAAATGGTGCTTGCAAATGAAGAAAACCTTCTATTAATTTCATACGCAACCAAATTTTTGGCTACAGTTTCAAAATCGGCATATGATTACCAGCGAACAGCTATTTAAAATTCTTAGAGAGTAGAAAGTGTGTGTGTATTTAATTATGGCAAAGCACACTAGGGCTATCTGCCTAAGGGGAGGGATGCCTTCGTGGAGGACTTTCTAAGGGAAACTGGCTCGTATACACGTTACACATGGGGAAAACCACGAAAACACCCATGCAGCCAGCCCGTTCGCGGGATTAGAGAGTAGAAAGTTCTTAAACTAATTGCATTTATATAAAGGAGAACTTAATACATTATATTAGATGTTTATAAGGTGTGACAGAAATATGTAAGGAAATAATGAAATGAATATTTTTCAGTAACAGATTAAAAGGATTAAAAATTAATGATTATAAAACAATAATTAATAAATAAGCAAAGTAACTCAGCTTCACTAGCCCACTAACTGCCAAGCGGTAAAAGCCGCTAAACTCTGGTAGTTCGGTTCGGAGTTTCGGCGAAGGAGGCTGGTTGCATGAGCTTTTCGTGTTTTTCCCCATGTGCAACGTGGGTATGAGCCAGTTCTCCTTACAAAAGTCCTCTCAGGAGCATTCGCCGCTTTCCGTCTAGTGGCTAATGGCAAAGCATGCAATAACCCCCCCCCCCCGGAAAAAAAAATACTTCACTATAGGGATCACATAGGAAATTTCCAGTTTTACGAACTTCGAATTTTTAATTAAGTTTCGAAACTTCATTTTAGAAAAGCAGATGTAAACATAGCTATTATAATAGTTTCACGACAATTAGAGAATATATGATGAAGTATATATAAGTACCTTGCAGCTATGAATTTATAACATAAAATGAATGATAAAATATATCCAACTTTTTATATTTTTATTTACTCTACTGTTGCAGTTCAAGCAACGAAAAGTATAGGTTACCATAAAATAGCAATGAACGTGTGACTACGTAATTTATTAAAGCGTTTGATTATTTTGCATAAAAATGCATGCTTTATAATTATTCTTCAGAGTGATATTTCGTAAGGCCTATAATTAGGCTGATGGTCCTTTCTCACTATCCTGTAAGGCATACCAGCTTCCGGGAAGACAGAAAAATTTCGCAAATTATTGCCCTGCGAGAATCGAAGCGTGTCGGTAGCGCTGAGTGTGAAGACTTCACTTGTCATTTTCTTATCAACAATGCCAATATCACTCCAGTAGACAGACAAGGGCACTCGATTGTAGAGATCAATCTGTTACTATGCTTGCTTTTGTACGTCGCGAAACTTGTTTCCCATTAGTAATAAATGCTAATAAATAACTCCACTAATAAGGTATAAAAGAATATGTCCCAGAGCTTGGAGCAATGCAAATAATTTCTAGGTATAGTGATATTTGAACAGTTTCAACTTTTTACTAAGTCCACCCTTCTGTACCATCCGAATAATTTTGTACTGACTGTTCTAATTCTGCAGCTCTGTTTTTCTCTCTCATTCTATACCAGTGCAATGGTAATCCATTTTCTTTTAATTCTATAAAAAGATACATGATTAATTTATATCTCGTGTTTGCCGCCCAGACGGTATAGTGGTTAGGAGAGCCTACTGCTTTACCAAATAGGTATAGCAGAATATAGGTATAGCAGAATTAGGACAGCGAAACTGGGTTTTATTATTGTGCATCATGTTAAAGAGATTGTTAAGATTTTTGGACCAGGAGACATAAAAAAAATCAACCGTATCCTCTCACTATTATTTGAACCATGATTTTCCACTTGCTGACTACAATTTTAGGTAGGGTGCCGTTATAGATACCATTATGTTTTCGGGCATATGAGATATGAAAAAATTATGCGTGCTGTTCCCAGGATATGAACCATGTATTTGCCATTTCTGACTGGACGATTTATCAACTTACACTACGCAATAATTCCTTACAATGAGGCTACAAGAAAAATTTGCACAACATAAACAATTATGCTCCGAAATTGAAAACAGATTTTTGCTATTAGTGTTTTTGCATGGAATAGAATACATTAGTTTTGAGTTCAAGAGATAAAAAAATGTATTATCATTGAAAATTGAAGCGAAAATTTTTATGACTACCCAAACTCTTTACACCATAAACAGGAAAAATGTAAGTTTTTAACCATACTCTGGGGCAATTTATATTTGAATTAGGTAAGTAACTCTTTGTTTATTTTTTAAGACTATTAAAGAAAGTACAGAGCGAATTTTACGGACAAAATATTGCTCTTCAGAGCATTCCCTTGGGCTCAAAATATATCTTCCTACATAAAGAGCAACACGCAAAGTGTGTTCGTAACAAGCTGATGTTTCTTGCGTGTACAGAAGAGCAAGAGTAATGTAAGCCATTTACATATGTGAATTACGGAGCTGTAGCTACACCGTGAAATAACTTTTCCCCGGAATTTTTTGATGCATTTATAGGCTATAGGTAAAACTTAGTTTAAAAAAGAAAGAAAAAAATAGAAAAGGAGAAAGAAAAAAATATCTACTATTTCCTAAATTTCAAGATTGCGTTTTAGAGATATTTTCATTTTTTCCCTTTTATTCCCCTTTTTTCTTTCAACAAATGGGTTATGGAAAATAAAGTGGCTATCACGCAAGATTTTTCGCTTGCGGTATATAGTTAAGTAAAATAACATAAGAAAAAAAAAACATCCAGGGAAGCATAAAGCAATATTTATGGAATTTACAGTTTGTTATTTGAAATGGTAAGAAATAAAGTATGCTCAAGCTTTCTTATTAAAAAAACTTATTTAACATGCACTTTTATTTTTAAATAGAGTAGCTCTATAAAAATATGCATACTTATAAATTTTAATATACAGATTTATAAAAGTCAATTTAGTGTGTACATGATGATACACTGCTGCATGATGCACATTTAATGCAAATAATACCAGACGTCAAATATACTCTTTACCACACGTTTTAGATCAGAAGCGTTCTTAAACTGTTTATTTAGACTTGCCTATTTAAAATTTAAATTAAAGAAAGAATTAGAAATGCCAAAGTCTGTCTCTGAGAATATATACACATAAGGAAAGATTTAAAATGTTTACCTTCTGACGATGTGAATTTAAAATGTTTCAAATTTTTACATTACTTTACTTTTGACTTATCAGCATTTTTCTCAACTCAATTCCTTTATTTTAGCCTAAACTTGATTTTCACATATTTTTAGTATTATTTACATTATTATGTTCACAACAGCTGCATAATCTTAAATTTTTAAGCAAGATCTAAATTCATTTTATAAAAATATTTACAAACTGGTAAATAGTGATTTATTTTTTAATTTACATTGTTTACTTAATCTAAGCTGTTTTAGCGCTTGATTTTTGCTTTGAAAGTCCTAATTTTATGTAATTCAAATTATACATATATATATCTATACATGATAAAAAGTATGTAAAGTAAAATTCGAAGTTTGCTATAGACTCTTGGATCTCCATTTTAATTTGGTCATTTCGCCCTTTTCTGTGTTAAATGTTAATAAATCTCTCTAAACTGCATCATTTGAAAAGCCATGTCATATGATTCTTACATAACGCTAACGACGCATGTATTTACATAAAGTCTCTAAACTGCATCATTTGAAAAGCCATGTCATATGATTCTTACATAACGCTAACGACGCATGTATTTACATAAAGTCTCTAAACTGCATCATTTGAAAAGCCATGTCATATGATTCTTACATAACGCTAACGACGCATGTATTTACATAAAGTCTCTAAACTGCATCATTTGAAAAGCCATGTCATATGATTCTTACATAACGCTAACGACGCATGTATTTACATAAAGTCTCTAAACTGCATCATTTGAAAAGCCATGTCATATGATTCTTACATAACGCTAACGACGCATGTATTTACATAAAGTCTCTAAACTGCATCATTTGAAAAGCCATGTCATATGATTCTTACATAACGCTAACGACGCATGTATTTACATAAAGTCTCTAAACTGCATCATTTGAAAAGCCATGTCATATGATTCTTACATAACGCTAACGACGCATGTATTTACATAAAGTCTCTAAACTGCATCATTTGAAAAGCCATGTCATATGATTCTTACATAACGCTAACGACGCATGTATTTACATAAAGTCTTCAGCCAATAATAATTCCAGTTTGGTCAATGAAATTAAATCACTCCGAACACAAAATTTCAACTTGAAGACATAACATTCTCTCTCTCTCACTTGCTTCTGCCAACTTGCTTGCTCTTCGCTGTTGCACATTTTTTTTTTTTTTTTTAAATACATTGAAATTAGTTCTTATGAAGATGCCGAAAAGACACAAATGTGATCAAGAACGGGCACATGATACGGCCATTAAAATAGGTAATTCATATTAGATTAAGACATAAGGCATTTCTCCCGCCTTCTTAGCATGCCTTCGTGGTGTAGTGGCCAGCACGCTCGACGCTTATTCGAGGGTCCGTGATTCGATTCCCGGAGTGGCCATTGCTCATTTTTTATCTCTCCTGCTTCAAAGTAGCCTAATGTCTCTACAAAGAATGTGCTTTTCAAGAATAAGGAAAATTTAAATCATCTACTTCAACTATCATCTTTAATGCACTAAACTGCACCAGTCCAGAAATAATGTTCTCCGCTCGCTTGTGACGTCAACTTCTAAATTATTACATATGGAAACAAAATTGAAGCTATCACGCCGGGTTATGTGCATTAAAATAATATCAGTAACAGTTTGAAGCAAGATCAACTGTCACCGTTATGGCTATTGATAACGGAAGAGGAAATTGCTGAGAAAATGGATAAAATGGGTGTTCAGCAACTAGTAAATAACGTTACCGAAATGAATGGGAAAATAAGCACATTTTAATAATTAAATATTTTTGAATGTCTTTTAATCATCTGTTTTATAAACAACACTAATATCTGCAATTTAATTTTAGATATTACGTCATAAAGAAGAAAAGTATGAACTAAGACTTAAAAGGAGGGAAGGAAGCTTTAACATTTAATATTCTTATAAAAAGATTATATATCAACTACTTTAGCTTACATTTTTAAGTGAGGTAAATCATATTTATATAATTTTATTATTTTATTTATAATAACTCATATTTATTTCATTTAAGTTATTTAATAATTTATTTTTCCTTAAGCTGAGTAAATTATGACATTACATTAGCGTAATATCTTTTCGTATTACAGATATCTAGTTAGATAAATGAAAAAATAACTAGGTAGTGTACAGATTACACTGTACTCAACCTAGTGTCTACTTACACACTAGGTAGTGTACAGTGTAATCTGTACACTACCTAATTATTTATTCATTTATCCAGCAATATATATATTTAACAGACATAAATAAATAAATAAAATTAAAAAATGTATTTAAAGATCTGAAAGTTTTAACATTTTACATTAAGTCCAAATGGGCTGGTTTTTTTTTTATTTTTTATTTTTTTTTTATTTCCCCAAAGCCATGCTTACAGGCCCCAAAAGCGATACTTACAGAACAAAATACAATATATATATATATGCTTGCTAAATTATATATGTATATAATTTAGGATGAGGAAGAGAAGACACAAAAGAAACATTCATCATTACCAATGGCGTTAGATGGTGCTGTTGTACAGAATATGTAATTGCATGGCACAGTGATGCAAATTGTAGATTTAATTATTTCGCACAATTTATTTCTGAACAAAAGAAAAAAAATCTGAATGGTTTCAGATTTTAAATTACGTCCAATGGGGCATTTTTTAAACATTTTGTCTGTTATCTTTATTTATTAAATATCACGTTAAAATTCAGTTCAAGCGCAATATATTTTTAAATAGAGCATATCTTTAGATTTTGCGATACGCAGTCTCAGGCTTTGAGATAAAAATGTTTTTTCTGTACAACGTTTCCATTGTTCGCTTTGAAATCCTTGAGTTGTAGAGACATTAGGTATTTGGAAGCAGGCAAAATGAAAAAATGAGCAATCGCCTTCACCGGGAATCGAACCATGAACCTCTGGAATACTGACCAGCGTGCAGAACCACTACACCACGAAGGCACGCTAGGAAGGCGGGAGAAATCCTTAACTTTGTTAATCAAAAATTCGTTAAAGTTTTACAAAATATGAAATCGATAATAAAACAAATTCCAAATTTCAAATTTGGACTTCTACATGTCCATATTTGCAGTAGGATTACGTCATTCAAAATAATTTCGATGGCTCTATGTACCGTTGTTTTATCACAATGCGAGAAATATACATACATTTATGCAGATTTTTCATTATTTAATTTCTTCAAATATAATGCAGGACTCCAACACTTGGTGGCAACAGTTTGAAAAGTGAAATGGACATTTATAGTGAACCAACGCAAAATCGCAAAACGAAAACAATAGTCCTTCAGGGACAGAGCCCCTTTGGACTAAAAAAAAAAAAAAAAAAAAAAAAAAAATGTCTTAAACACATATTCTGAATCATTCATCATGGGCGTAATCAATCTGCACTGAATATCACATTTTTGGAAGTTTGCTACATTTTATGACAATGGATGATGCAAAAGGTGAGCCCCTACGTGTTAATTAGGAGCAAGCGGCAGAAGTTCAACAAATTCAAATGAAAAGCCTGGGAGAGTGTCAGAAGATTTTTCTTCTCAAAAAAGTTTTGATTTCAATCGAAATCTTATTCGCTGATTGGCTAAAACTTACCTGCATTGCACCGGTATGTAAGATCGTATGATATGGATTAATTTGAAATGGCATAGTTCAGATTGATGTATTATAAGCGGTAACTATTTTTAGGACAGAAAAGGAGAAATATACAAATTAAAATGAAAAATTAAAAAGTAAAAAAGGTTACTACCAATTAAAATCAAAAGTCTGATTTCAGATTTTTTATCTTACGAATTTTCCTTATTTCATATTAGGTCGTTTTTAGACAAAAGCTTTTAGCAGTTTTTACGGTAGCCACATGTAATTTTAGTACATTTTTTAACATTTAGTACATTTATTGTTTTTCACGTAAAACTTGCTAAAAGGTATTAATTTAACTGTTTAATTTCTCTTCATTTCAAGTCAACATGCAAAATCCATACAAACAACAAAGTAACAATGTTTTAGTAACTAAAACAGTAACAAAGCGTAAAGCAAAGAGCGCACAAGCCAACCAAATGAAATTCCCAATCACAATCGAAAATTTTGGCAACATCCTGTTGCGAAAGGGAACCTGAAAAAAAAAAAGTGGGGGTCGTCACGCGACAGCGTGGCGACAGAACGTAGAACTGCTGGATAACATCAACGACTTGTCCGTTTTCCGAAATGAAAGTATGGTCAACTGGTTGTGATGGCCTAATGACCCGTCTACGACTGAAACGCATGTCAGCGAAGTGTCACAAACGAGCACAGTTAGTGTCGAGGCACACCATTCCGAAACGAGATCGGAAATCCTTGCGTTAACCTGTCCTAACAATAGAATTCTAACGCCTTACTCTTTGATTCGGACTGAGTAATTGTTCGTAGACGAATGTTATCAAGATCTTTCTGCGGTACAATAATACTTGCCTCAAAGGAACTGGTGATTTGGGTTCTTAGAGGAATATGCATATACAAAAGTTACCTTTTTCAAAGCGGGGTCGGAAAGAGAAATAGAGTTATGTTTATGTGAAGGAAGCTTACATTATCCTGAAAATAAGTTTGCAATATAGATAAGTTGAATTTCATAGTTTAACGGTTATGTTAAGAAATATAGTATAGAAGAGTCACCATTTTGTGTGAAACAGAGGAGAACTTTTCAGAAAGACGTAAGCGTTAATTGCAAGCGCCACTGTATAATATGTGAAAACTTTTTTTTTAATTTCTTTAATTTCTGTTACATATCGGTGAACTTGATTATGGTATTTGCAGCGAGCATATGGCAATGATTTTATAATTTATCATGCGATATATTTTCTTGCGCAGTTTATACAATTATGTAATTAAGAAGTTGAATACGCTCCGAGAATAGCGTTTGAGTGTCGCAATGGTGGAAATAAAAATGAAGTAAAAAGTGATGAGTGATTACTTTTATTCTGTAATGTATTTATGGGTTCAACGAAGTTGATTCAGTTATAGGTTATAATACAGAACATACATTAATGATTAGAAACATTAAAATTTTTAAATAATAAGAAAAAATTATGCACGTATGTTTATTTATACAATTCAGTTAAAATTTGTATAACTAAAATGAGACAAATAAATAGTACACAGTATGTATTATCTACAGAATGTAAATACATTGGTGTGCAAAACTTAAGCAGCTGGTGTTCTTTTGGCCATAACTCCAAAAATAATCATCTGAGAGACTTGAAATTCAGAAATGAGAGACAGCATTTTGTATTTCAACGATGACAAAAGAATAGTAGCGCAAAAATGAATACAATGCATACAGTATGGAATCAAAAAAAAAAAAAAAAAAAAAAAGGCTTTATTGAACTCATAGTATCGTTACACATGATTGTCTGCACAAGAGGAAGAACAGCAAACAGATGTTTCTTAGTATGGAATATGCCCTCCTGTTCCTGCAATGGTTGCTTCGCAACGTCGCTTCATTCCCAGCACCATATTGTCCAGCAAACCATAAGGTAATAGTGTCCATCCCTCAATCAACGTCTGTTCAGTTGTTGGGTGTTCCCCGGAGGATGTAATCGTGCCGCAAGGCGTCTCCCTAAAGCATCCCACACATTCTCTATGGGATTTAAATCAGGGGAGTACGGTAGCCAATCCATTCTAGTGATATCTTCACTTTCCAGTAGCTTCTGAAAAACAGGAGTCCGGTGTGGTGTATTGTCATTCATAAAAACGAAATCTGCTCCAATGGCACCTCGGAACAGACGCACATGGGGAAGGATTACCTCCTGACAATAGCGATCTCCGGTTACAGAACTTCTGTCGAAAACGAGGAGCTCTGTCCGCCCGTGCAGCATAATGCTTCTCCAGACGAGAACTCCAGGACCATCGTAAAGGTCTCTTTCCGTGATGTTGCTGGGTTGAAACCATGTCCCGACCTCTCTCCAAATCAACTGGCGTTGAGAATCTCTTGTAGCACTAAAACGACTCTCATCCGTAAAGAGGACAAAACTCCATTGATGAGATGTCCAAGTTTGTGCTCCTTGCATCACTCTAAACGGTGGCGCCGATGGCCAACTTTCAAACGGATGCAGCATTCAAAACGGCGGACCTTCTGCAAAAGGCTACCTTCTGCGTCTGGATACGGAGACGTCTGGACACAGTTAACCGCGACACTTGTCGCCCCGTTGCTGTACGCACTTGTTGAGCTATGGCGCTTGCTGACTGGTTTCGGGCTCTTTTTGCCTTCAGGACGATATATCGGTCATCCACAGCTGTTGCTTTCCTGCGGCGGCAATTACCAACCTTTCTAAAAGCTGTACCTATTGTTTGTAAGGCTTTCCAAGTGCGCAAAACGACACTTTTGTTGATTCCGAACTCTTGAGCTACACTGGTGACACTATGCTCCTCCTCCAGCTTTCCGATCATTCTTCCACGTGCGAAGTCATCCAGGTGGTTTCTTCTAGCCATATTTCACGAAAGAACTCATTTGTACTTGCATCGAGTGTCTTTAATTGCGTCTCCGTCCTTCCTTTCATTGTAGTCTCGAGTTGAGTGCGCCGACTGCACGTGTTTTGTGTTTGTTCCTGACCTTTGCATACGCATGACCGTTCTACTGAATTGCGTTAAAGATAACATGGAAATTCTGCGTGTACACCTTTCTTCCCGAATTAAATTAAGCTATGTTTAGCCATGGATTCCAAATGATTTTTAGTCCGTTTAAAAATCTGCCAAGCACTGAAAATGAGAAAATAATTATACAAGGCATGCAACATTCGAATCTTAGATTGATGTTTGTAAATAATTCAGACCAATTTTTTTATTTAAAATATAAAAGATGCTATAAAATTTGAAGTTAAATGAAAATACTCAGTTATCACTTATTCACATTAAAGTAATAACTGAAATCATTTAAGCATCGTAAGTAAAACCAACAACGCAATTTGTTCTTAATTTTTTTTTCTTTGTCAAGGCTTTTAATAAACAAACGAAAAGAAGATTTTTATTATGTCACAAAGAACTATGATCGTCTTGAGAGGCCTCATCTACGAAACCTGTCTGATATATCTGGATGACATCATTATCGACGGGAAGAGTTTTTAAGTGCATTTAGAAAATATTAGGAAGGTGCATCAGAAAGAAAAAGAAAACAATCTAAAATTAAGTCGCGACAAATGTAAATTGTTCAAGCATGGAGTTACTTATCATCTCGGACATGTCATCTCTGCTGAAGGTGTGTGTACGGATCCAGGAAAAGTGTCAGAAGTTAAAGCTGGGAGACGCCCCGAAAATTTCCATCGGCTGAGAAATTTACTTGGGCTTTGCACCTACAATAGAAAATTCGCGAAGGACATTTCTTCCATTGAAAGACCTCTTCACAAGCTGAAGACAGCAGGAAAAAGTTCTTGAATGCATTCAAAAAACTGAAGGAAGCTTTAACATCTGCGATGATCATGACTTATCCTCAGCTCGACAAACTATTTATTCTTGACATAGATGCGAGCAATGAGAGGACCGGTGCTGTTTTGTCCCAAGAAATAAACGGTCAGGAGCGTGTCTGCAAAGTTAGCAGAACGTTAGCGTTGCGGCTCCACTTTTCGACCACAAATATTTCAAATGAAAGAAGCACAATATTCAAAAGATGTTGTAAAGAAATGCTAAGTTCCATACTATGAAATTTATAAAGCTGTGTCAAGAAAATCCAAACAGACGAGAGAAAGAAAATTTGTGAAAAAGGCGGAACCTAAAAATTAAAATATTAGGAGCATTAGTAAAGGATAAATTTTCCAACATGCATATATATATCTATATATAAACAAAGACATACATACATATATACATATATATATGTCTATGTTTGAACAGGTCTGAATTTTTATTTTTATTTATTTATTTATTTATTTTGTCCTGATAGTTAAAGTTATATTTTTCTGGTTGCGAGAAAGGGTAACCCTATTTGACAGTCAAAGATTAATGGAAGAAAAAGTCTTTTTCTCTCATTAAAGTATTGAAAGATACAGAAGATGTGATGAAATTCAGCAAATTCATCGTAGTGTACTTCAGTAAATCATTGCAGAGGTATATTTCAGAATAATACTCTCACTCTCGAAATCATAAATTTAATCTAAACTTTACAAAAGCGACAGGGTTAATATGCTAGCAGAAGTACTGTTACTTTAGAAGGGAATTCAATTTCATCAGAATGCTTACGCCAAACGTAAAAGTAGAATTTTTCTAAGGGGATGAAATATTGCACAATCATAACGAGAGTTCCGCCGTTATGTTTCATATTTAATTCTTTTTTGTGCTTTCTAGCGCGTTCATAATTCATATTTTGTTCTCGAGGAGAAGGTTTTTAGAATGCAGCGTCCCACCCTGAGGAGGCTAAAAAAAGTAATAGTAATAATAATAATAATAATAATAAAGTGGAATGAATTATGTAAATTTTGTTCTGTAAGAAACAGGAGATACCGTCAGAGAAAATTCATAGCACGTGCTTGCAAAGAAACTGAAATTTTCACGCTGTTTTAAGGTTTTGGATGAAATAAAACTGTGGAATGAAAAGAAAAGAGTAAAAAGTTTTTCTCTTACTTCGTTTCTTTCCCTAAATTTTTCTTCCTTATTATTATTTTTTTTTAAATTTAGCATTTTTTGCATTGTTACTGGACAAAGACTCTCTCCGTAAAACAGCTGTGAGAATATAGAAACTAGCGGAACATATTCACTTATATTCATAAGTTTAAAGAAAGTGAAATTTTGAATCTCATTATTATCATTTTTCAAAATATATATATATATATATATACTCTTTTTTTTTTTTTTTTCATTCAGCTAAAATAAAGCTGTCTAATTTCATTCCCATTTTTCGGTTCTTCAATTAAATTTTATGTAGGTTTAATAACAGAAACAGAAAGCTGATTGAAATACAAATACATTAAATATCCTTTCGTTTATTTTGAAAAGAGTTTAATCTTAATATTAACGAAATAGTGCAGTTTGCAAAATAGTAGCAATAATGCAGTGAAACGAATAGAGCAGTTTGTTTACATTTAATGAAAAAAGATTGAAAACTTTTCGAGGATGACAGTTGATAAAATATTTAAATCATATGATTTTTATCTTTAGTAAAAAACGCAAACATCCATTGAATTATGAACGCTGGTTCCCCGCTCCTCTCGGAAGAGAGGTTTATTGTTTTTAGGTACCGGATTTTACGTCTCATGGTAGAAAGAAAAGTATTGTCACTTGTATTTGCTACAAGCCTCATGCAGAAGTAATCCAGTTAAATAAGTGCATAATTAAGTCTTAAATAACAGAGTCTTTGCTTTCTGAATAAGTCTCCAAGGTCATTAAGTTACGATGAAATAATATCAATTTTTTTTTTTTTTTTTTCCCTCCTGGTTTGCACAACTCGTTTCACGTTTAAGATTTTATATTCTGTAGCTTTAATTTCCGGGCTTGTCGTAACTACTTACCTTAAAATGATTACAAATGTAAAACTCAATTATGCATACCAAGATTAGCCTTTAATTTATCTTTAAGCTTAATGATTTATATAATTTAAAACTTTTTTTTAAGTTATTTGAAACTTTAATAAAAAAACTTTCCAAGGTGTTAAACTGCAATTTAAAATTTTCAGTTTACAGATGTTTCCCACATTTTGACCTTATTGATTTATACTGTCTTTGAAAAACGTAAATCGCAATAGTAGTAAATACGCGAAGCTACTATTTATAGACTTTGGATAGCTCAAATAGTCAGAAAATTGGCTAGAGTTTTCTGAAACTAGAGGAGAATGACTTGGATTCCGCCCCCAGCCAGAACCTAGCACTTTGCAGATTCATTTGTTAAATGACGTACGAATATTGCTTCTCATGTCTAATGCTTTGCCATCACTTATTTGAATGTAATAAAATACCCGAGGGCTATTTGCCTAAGAGAAGGAATGCTTTCGTGGTGGACGACCTAAGGGAAATTGGCCCGTAACTTCGTTACACATAGGGAAAGTCATGTAAACTAACTATGCAGCCAGCAGCCTTATTCCTTGGGACTAATCCAGGTCGAACTTCCAGTACTCATTGGTTTTAACCTAACGGTCACTGGTGGAGTGCTATGACTTTTTACCTTACTCCTACTAAAGTTATTTACATATTCCTCAAATCTTTGGTTGCAGCATTCTCTAAAGCGTGACAAATTTTACAAATATTCTCTTTATAAAAGAAAGAAATAAAAATAAAATTGGAAGGGGTTATCAATGTTGTGGAAAAAGGAAATTTTCAAACTTATTGTTTCCACAGAAATAAAAGAATTTACGCGTTTCTTATAAAAAAAAAAAAAAAAAAAAAAAAAAAAAAATTAAAAATACCTCTTCAACCTTAATTAAATACAAATTATTTATAAATGTTGTTTTATTTGTAGTCAAATGTTCTGTCAGAACTTTACTAAATAGAAGAAAATAACTACTAAATAGAAAAAAATAACAATAATCTATTTTAGAGAATGTTTTTCTGTATTATTATAAAAGTCAATGAAGGATCGAATGAAAATAGTAATTTGAAATTTCTTCTTTTCGAGAAGGGGAAAAAAAGTGTCTCAGTTCAGTAACGAAACCCTTGAACATTGATTACCTTAGGTTTAAATTACATTTCAACACCTTCTGTTCCGCTCTAACGCTTCACGTTAGCTTCACTTTCGAAAACCTTAGGAAAGGAAGACAAAAATAAATAAGTAAATAAATAAGAAATAAAAATTTCTTTTTTAGTTCAAGCAGAAGTTTCCATCTGTAACTTGCCTAGTTTTACAGCTCCAAACATAAGTAGTAGTTAATTATTCAGTTTAAAACGCAGTCTTAAAAATTCATCTGACTTTATGTATAATGACTTATGTATCAGTATTATAGTGTCTTAGAATTTTGAAAATTACTGCAAAATCTATACTCAACGGCTTATAATTTTACGAGGAGTTAATCAATGTTTTATTTAATTTAATTATTAAAGCTCTACGATGCCTTTTCAATTGCAAAAAAATCAGTTACCAAAGTAAAACAATTCATTGCCGTTTAAGATGTTTTGGGGTTCTAAATGATCGAAAAAAAATGTAAAGCAATTAAATAAATAACAATCTATAAATCAAATACAAAAGCTGCAATTACTGTAATGAAAATAGCTTAAGTTTTCTTAAAATATTAGCCTGCGAATATGGACATTATCATTTATCAGTTAATATATTATTTACATACAATAATATATAATATTGTCGCGTGCGTACGGGTTCGTTATGAAATGAATGCACAAGTCCGATGAAAAATGAACAAAAAATTTATTATTATCACAACAAAAATGCTTAAATTTTCTCAAATTATCATGCAGTATTACAATATCTCACAGTAGTTATCTTTTAACTACTCAAATGTCCAATAGAACGTCATTCAAAACAGCTAAAGAACGCTAATCCGCGAATTCGCTACAATCAACAACAGTAGTTTTCTAAACAACAACAAACTAAGCAACTACTACAAACTGAGATGTTTTCCTCCTTTTATAAGATTTTAAAATCACGCGCTAGAATTTTCCAGTACTTTCTCGAAATCAAAAAGAGATATTTATTTATTTAATGCACGCGCTCTTGTATTTTCAATTTTCCGGCTTAGCTTTCTTTTAATATTCGTCACGCGCTGCACTGCGCGAGAAATAAAACCATTTAATTTATAATTGAACTAACATTAGCTTTTTAAATACCAAATTCGTAACAATATATTATTACATACATTATTACATACTTGCACATTTTTTTAAAAATATTTAGAGCAAAAGATACAAAAGAAGGGTGGATCGAGTTTCTACTTCTCTGATTTTATTTCTTGAGACTTCAAAGGAAAAGAAGCTCATAACAAATACATCACAATTTATATAATTTCAAGGCCAACAATGCCACAGATCTTATCACCCAGAAAGTTTAGTGAAGCAAAATTTACCAAATGATGAATGTAAAGTTTCTCTTGCATGCGTGAGAAAGAGTCCTGATCAATGACCATCCTTTCCGCCTGCGCAGTATTAACCCATTCATCTGTCGGGCCCCACAATCGAAGTTACCCCACTCGAAGATGGGGGCCCCATCCTGTGTATTCGGTCATCAATTGTGCATGAGCGGTGGCCCAAGAAATTTCCCCCAACCTTATCCTTGCATATACATAAACATATGAGGCTTGGTAAAAAAATATATATATATATATCCTCCTGATATAACACTGATTTTTTTTATTATTTATTGTCAATTGATATGGGCCGAAAGTAATAAAAAGCGCCCGTGCTCTCGCCTTATCTGCCATGCGCATTAATCATTTGCACGTTATTCAGCGCCGCTGTGTAGGTTAGGATAGTATGGGTGATGCTCGGTGCCTGATTGTTATACTATCGCAAAAGCTGTGGGGGGGGGCTTTTTTTTCTCTTATGCTCGGTAAGGAAGTTTATTTTAGGTTTTTACCAATGGGGCTGTTCTCAAAATGCAAGCTGTACTGATATTTTTATACTGACGTGGGGTGGGAGAAAAATGATTAATGGCATTTAGAAATTAGTTATTAACTGTGAAAAATTTTTCTTAATATTATTTACGTAAGTTAGTATTCAGTTACGCACACATTGATGCTACTTTAATTTCTCCACCTTTGAACCATTGATGTCGATTCATTTTTTCTTGCGATAACCTTCAATTCTTACAAATATGTCTAATATCTAATTAGGCTTGCACATTTTCTTTGTTTAGCGGACAATTTGGCTATCCCACTTATTTCACAATTTTGATGGTTCCAGTTTGTTCGAATTTATTATTGATTAAATTAACCTTAGGATACTAACTATTGTCGTATATCATTGTGTGATCATGACAGACTCCAAAAAACTACAAAAGAATTGCAATTTTTGTAAAAGTATGCTAAATAAAAAGTACTGTTCACCTGCGTAGCGTTGCATGGTGGATGTATGGTGGATGTGCAGATAGCCACTTCTCGCTTACATTCCTGCTAAACCTTTCTTGAAAAAATAAACAAGGTTGTCATTGGCGCCCAGACGGTTAAGTAGTTAGTGATTCTGACTGCCCTACCGAAGGGTGACGGGCTCGAATCCGGGAAAAGGTATGGATGTAAATTTTCTGTCACTTCATAGGAGGCAACGGCGGTAAACCTATTAGGTGCCTTCATAATAAAATGACTACCGGTTCCGACCCTAATACTTACCAATGCCTATAATGGATAGTGCCCGCCAATAGGAAAGTCTGCCATTTGCAAAATTTATGGCCCATTTTATGTTAATACGTCTGTGCCAACAATATGCATACGTCGTACAGCATATGAACATTATTGGCACACACGATACTTAATTGATATACTTGTAACATATACTGAGATGTCTTACAAATCACAATACTTGTTACATGCTGTGCAGTTATTAATTCCTGTAACTTGCTCTTAGTCATCCATAACTGCCAATCAGAACTGTCAACTCGGCGCCTCGGCCGTTGTTTGGCAGTTTGCTATTCCCAAAATTTTGCTTTACCACTAGAAACACAGGGGTGTTAAATACTTAGACGTTAGTACACTGCCCTTCACCATAAAGTAAAATAATTATATATCAAAGGCAGTAATGCATAGATTTATGATCAATATCTTATAATAATGGCAAAAAGGTCATGTACTCGTTGTTCGCGTTTTATATTGCAGTTGAGCTCTGCATCCGCTGTTTCGGCATTCAGGATTTCAGTTGACTACCGTTTATTGTCGCCAAAAACTTTGCAACTGCAAAAAGCAGCTCATAAATCATAAAAAACTTATTATGTGAGAATAGGTGCAAGAAGCGAATTACAACAGTTGGCGGTTGACAGTTCTCGGAAGGCGAATAACGCCATTATTCTGCCAAGAAATTAAGTGGTATTGTATCGCATCGCTGCATATCTAGTAATAGGCATATCAAATAACATTGTGAGATATTTTTGCCTTTGTGGCTCAGGACATAATTACATAATTATTACTTAATTTCAATTACTCGAAATACTTTACAGCAGAACATACTGTTAACAGCAGTACACATTACAAATACACTTTACTGATTTTCTAGAATTTTACAAACGTACATTGAGGACATCTAACTACAGTAGAAGTAGGAAGGTTAAACTTTTAGAAACAAACGGAGTAAATATTAAATTCTGAATCTAGGCACAGTTCTAATTAAAAAAATATGCAACAAAGCATAGCCTGGCTCCGAGTTTTGCATGCTTGTCTATAATCTGGGCGATCCTTCCCACCAGATGACGTCGTTTTACCATAGCATGCGATACAGTGAAATACAACACCCAAAGCACTTTCCAAAGACTACTTGTCCATGTACCCTTACACGATTCGCTCCATATTTCCTTGCTTACGGCAGCAATTTTGCTGGAAAGCATGATGTTTTTAGTTAGATTATTTCTTGAAATTCTTCATGACGCTATTAATCAGAATAATCAGGTAAATTATCAGAATCTTTTGCATTCACGAAAGAGGGAACTAAAATACTATCTATGCAACAGAGCATATAGTAAATTTTATTATTATTTTGTTCATAACTGGAGATACGTCACTGTATAGAATTATCAGTTAAAGCATACCGTATTTCTGTACATTAACAATAGCCGCATTATGCCTGATACAAATTCAGGCTTTAAGTGTATCTAGCAAACTTTGCCTAGATCATCTAGAAAACTATAAATGATTATGACAGCTCTTTCCGTTTAGGCTTAATATATATTAATTTAGAAGTCAAACAACTTAAATCAGCGTGCATTTGCGCTTTGGCAGCTGAGGATGATGGTGCGGTAAAACCATTGAAACTAGTCCTGTGAAAATTTGCAAGTATAACGCTGATTTTTATTGGGTGACTTCTAAATTAATACTTGTTCGGCGTGTTATTTTATCTTAACTTCTTATTATATGTTGACATTCGTACTATTTACATTGGTTGCTTAGTTGAAATGGTACATTTATCGATCAATTACAATCATCAAATGGTATCTTAAAAAGATCATGATGGATATTCGAAGACAGCAAATTAAACATTTAGATGGGATATGGGTAATGTGTAACGCATTTTATGTTGATTAACCGATCATTATGCCTTTAATCTTTACTATAACTTCTCTTTTAGGTAACCTTCACCAAGATTCAAATTAGATTCAAGAATATTAAAGTCGAGAGTTTTGAACGTTTTACATATAGAGCTTCAACGCCTCTAGTTTGCGTTCTATCGTCTAGCTTTGCCTGTTAATAGTTAAGCCTTAGCCATTTTTTCAGCTAACTTGCCATGAAAGTTTTGAGTCAGCTTCAGTAGGCCAATTTATGTTGTCCTCTCCCATGATATTTTTAAACTGAATTTTTTTCCCAGTGCTGGGCTCTACCCGTTTATAGGCATTGTCTATTAATAAACCCAGAAACGACGGTCTGTTATTATGGACGTACCTAATTAATAGCTGTTGTCTCTTATGAACCCATCTTTGTAGCTTATGATGGTTGGACAAATTACATCCATGCCTCCTCCGCGATTCGAACTCAGAACCTGGCAGTCAGACTCACTAACCACTTTTCCGTCTGGGCGGCAACTGACATTTCAACTTTATTATTTTAAATGCACGCAAATAAGGGAGTCTTTGCTTGTACGCACAAATTGTGCTTACCGTCCATTTCAAGATTTAAACTGTAGAGTACTTCACTTTGGAATTCTAAGTTAATGTTGGAAGCGAGGAATCTAAGAATTGATAAGCGAATAATCGCTTGCGTTCGGTGACAAGAAACAAGAAGATATAAGGGTAACTAATCCTTTATTATTGCAAAAAGATTTAACAAAACTCCGCCTGGGAGTGTACAAGTAAAGCCCGTACTTGGACTTGAACTAAAAAGAGTAAGAATTAAACTAAAACTAAGATTAACTAAATAAGTATAGCCGAAGCTATCAAGGTTCAATTTGAGTTGGCCCCTTAACTTATTTTACTACGAAGCTTAGCAAGGACCTAATAACAGCTTTGAGAGAGAGAGTGGCCAAAAAGGCAGACGCGCGTAAATCAGAAACTCTGACTCAGTAAGTAACTTCGTGGTTTAAATACCGCTCCTTCTCATTAAATATTCAGCAAGATCCCAAAAGTACGTTCTGCCGGAAGTAGTAAGTTGAAATTAAGAATTTGACAGGAAAGGAACTTTAACTTAAAATTTAACTGTTAATAAAATTAACATAATTCTTACAAAACAAAAAAGTTATTTAAAACCTTCTTAAGACTTTGTTGTATTATCTCAGATGGAGTGATAATTCGCTTGACAGTCTAATAGGGTAAGAAGGACATTTAATTAACATTACACAATTAAGACCGAATGAATATGCCTGCCTAAATTATGGAAATAATTCTGATTGTAGGTTCATGTGAAGTATTACTAATTTCAATTCGGATCCACTTGAGATGTAAATGTATTTATTTAATAAATGATGGATGCACCTCAAAGATTGAAACTAGTGATAACAAGTATTATATAGAGTCCTTTTTAATAAATTCTCGATTTTCCCAGAATATATTTCGGTTTTTGAATGTCCTGTATGGAAGAGAAAGGCGCCATGTTCGATAATAACTAAAACATTATCTGACAATGACTAAACTAAAACTTATTCCATTCCTACACCAGCGCAGCTACTGAATTTTGTGATTCATGATTTCAGTAAAGCAAGTGGTAAATAATAACCAATATATCAAACTGATGTAGTTTTTGAGGCAGTAGCCATTTCATCAAGGTTATTTTTAACATATGCAAAGCAAAAATACCTGTATCAAAATATCAGTACGCCGGTAAATAAATCTACCAATTAGACTGCTACTTATATAAACTTCTACTGATATATTTCAACACTTCTCAGAACGGCATTTGGAAGAAATATGGATTTCTCTTAACCGCCTCTTTTTAGTTTGTGGAGAGAAATAAATTTTATTTTTGATTTTATTATTTTTACATTTGCTACAGGATGGGAACTTATGCAAAATGGATGGTAATAAATCGGATAACATGGTGTTCGAATCACGATGGAAGCCTTCTGAGGAACAGTTGTTCATAATATATGAGGTCAGTAGATTGATTCATTAGGCAAACATAGAAAGTTTGCCTAAGGTAAGTATACTTTCGTGAGGACCTTTCTAAAGGAAATTGATTGGCATTTACGTTTCACACAGGTAAAATAACAAAAAACTACGCAACAAATTCGTCCGCTGGAATATGCAGTGGTTTGTTAGATTATGCTAAAGCCCGCAAGAACTACCTGCCTAAAGGGAAAGATACTTTCATGGAGTACCCTTGTAAGGAAAAAAGTCTCATATTCACGTTACACATGGGAATAAAAACTAAACGCAATCAGCCGTTCACCGGGATTTGAACCCTGGTTTAACTACCAGAGTTTAACGATATACCACAGGACCGCTGGTGAGCATCAATAAAACAGACTCTGAGTTAAACTAATAATGTTTAGCGGTTTTATTTGCTGGCGAAATATATGAGGCTAAACTAGACCAGCACGCAGCATGTGACTGCTATAAACAGAACCATGCGTATGTACATGCAATGTACAACTTTTCGAGCACAGTGTTAAAGAACCAAAAAATGCCCAAAAGCTTTTAGACTTTATATTATGACCAAAGGGTTTTTAACGTTTCATGTGTTTATTTATTAAGTATCATGTTCTTCGTACTTAAACTACATAAAATTCAATTCAACAGCAATAACACAAAATATTTAAAAAAAGCATATCTTTAGAATTTCCTATAGACAGTCTTGCGCGTTGGAGATAAAAAAAAAATGTCCCATTTCCGTACAGCGTTGCCATTGTTCATTTTGATATTGTTGAGTTTTTTAATCAAAAATTCGTTAAAGTTTTACAAAATTTGAAGGAGATAGTTAAAAAAAAATATTACAAAGGAAAAACTAAAGTTCGTAATACTAATTTTGGCTTTCATTTAAAAAATTAATAAAATTGATTTTTATAGATGCTTTTTACAGAATATTAGTATACTTTAGTTTTGCATTCATTTAATATTCTTGACGTCCAAGTAAGTGAATTGCCTTTATTATATTGAGGATAAATTTGATCTTTAATGAAATTAAAAAATGGCAGGTAAATATTTTTATTAATAATCAGAAAAAAATCTGAGTTCTCTTCACGCTTCTCCGAGAGGGAAATTTCCGAGTGTGGTGAAGAAGGCGATTTTCATTTATTCTCAGAAAAGATGATGCTCTGAACATTTTTGCCCTCCATTTCGACATTGATCAATAAAAGTGGTAGCTGGGTAGTTTTATCTTATATACAAAACACAAATAATTCGCTCGTGAATCCAAATGAAGAAAGTGCTTTCTTTGCAAAATTAAAAATGATTGTCCTGACAGTTTTGCACACATTTATAAGGGCACCAAGACTTTTGTAGATTTTCAATAGTTTTTAAAGCAGGTGACCTTTGTCAATGTAGTCAATGTACACTTCTTAAAGATCTTGTAAAGCGTCATTCAGTGATCCGAACACTGTCAGATTCCACAGAAATGCGTTGTATTATGCAGAAAACAATGTTTTCGGAAAAAAAAAAAAAAAGTATTATAGTCAAGTACCACGGTATTTCTGAAAATCTGAAAGGAATTTTTATAGTTAGCAGGGACTGTATTAATTTCCAAAATATTTTGCTTCTGAAGCTATGCTATTTCAATAATGATAGTGCTCGCGCTGCGTAGATTATTAAACTGATTCTGCATATGCTCTTGTAGAAGCTAATATGCTTGCTTATATAGAAACATGTGTAAACTATGTGAAATTATTCCACTAGTTCTTCAGTGAACATTGAATTCTTGAAAAGAAGCAGTTTATTTTTTATCTGTATTTGGCAGAGATTATAAACCAATCAATTTTAAACTAATGGAGCTACTTTTGCTACAGTAAAGCAGTTTATGGAAAACAGCTTGGGTTAATGCAAAGCATATGCTATATCAAAATACAAAAATATTGAGTCCAGTTGATTACGAAACATTCCGCATTTTAAACCGATTTAGGAGAAAGCAACTGCTATCCCATGTCAAGAATTTGCACAATGTGATTGACTTTAAATATTTTTTAATGAATTAAATCATATGTTGTGTGGCCATGAATTATTTTGTGGAGAGATGAGGCTGATTTTCATCTGAAGATCAGCTTTGAATACGCACAGTTTTTGAGTATGGATCTTGAGAAACTGAAATAAAAACAATAATTACCTAAACTGCCCGAAAATTATTGTATGGTGCAGCACATAGTAGCTTTGTTCATAACTAGACAGCTTTTCTTTCAAACAATAAAGAAGGCTATTTTATATGTTATTTTTACGTCGAAATCAACTTCTTATGTAACAAAGTGCTTATATCTCCGTATTAAATATTTACATTCAGTAATATGTCAAGTGACATACCTCTCCTTCTTTCTTGTCCAAAGTTTCTTCCTTAGCTTCGATGTCAATTTACGACCTAGTTAGTCTACTCTAGTTTGATCGAATAACTGGGATTTTATGACTTGTAGCCTGATAGTGATGTAAAGATAGTGATGTATATAGCGATAATTTTCCTACTACATGCATGCTATCAGAATGGTGATTTATCTATAACAAAACTATGTAATCAAACTGTACAACGATAAGAAAACTATCTAATGAAATCAGAAATTATGTTACTTGTCTTTGTCCAATAAATGCTGAAGTTATCACCCTTCTTACATTTATATTCAGTCTCAAAGCCCAGAGATTTCACCCATCGCTACATTAGTTTAGTTTACAGTTTGCACATTCATTTCCGTTGCTCAGAATGGGATCTAATAAAGATATATTCAAATGAAGTGCTCAAGCTGACTGTCATTTACCTAACGGGCTTTACACATTGGCGTTTCTGTGAAAGGAGTGGATAGTAGAAAGGGACGGGATAAACCATGAAAGAAGATGGCAGTTATCGTCATTGTTCATTCTCGTGCTCAATACTGCGGTCGAACGCCAGGTGGCGCTGAAGTGAACTCTTAATCAAATTGTCTCAAATGAGAACGGTTACCTCCTCATTTTTTTCTCAGAGAACAAAGTGAGCGATACCTTTGCGACAGTTGCGACAATTGGGAAGCATTATGGGTAATCAGCCTACAATTTAAGACCGATTTGTCGTTAATGAAATCAGACCCCTCTACCAAGTTCCTGATTCAATTTGAAGACTTGATGGGTTAGAGGAAGAAATGGAAGGGGAGAATGTTCCTCCCCTCTAATGGGGAAAAGTAAAAGGGAAATAATTTAGGATGGAAAAAGGGAAAATATTTTTGATGGAAAAAAGAACAATGAAAAGAAATAAGAATAATGATAATAATAAAGAGCACTACATTAGGTTTTCAATTTTATGTTTCTTGCAGTGCCAGATTACAATTAAAAACGCACAAATCGATATTTGAGATAAATTGAATTTTGATGCTTTCATATTTCATTTCTTCTGTTAAATACTTACGATTTATTTCTTTTTTCTTTTTTTAGCAATTAATTATAAAAAAAAACCTTTAATTATTTTACATTTATAGAATAAAAAGGACTAGCTTAGATTCCAGGAATTAAAAGAGAAGAATAATAGAAAATGTAACTGAACATTTATTTGTACTAAAGCTAGGTAGTTTACAAAGCAACGGCATTACGAAACTTTAAATCTGCTTTCTGCGCCTATGAATATAACAATATTTCAAATATTTACAAATTGAATAGTAAATTAGAGACTAATAACCTGGCTCCTAATCATTTAAGCAGGCCGCGCTATTGGATGAGCATTGTTCCATAAAGGCCAGTGCATACTTACACTTGTGAACACATGCGAACGGAGTGGCTGCATATTCGTAGCTTCGCATGTGCAATGTGAATGCGATTCAGTTTCCCTTAGAAATTCATCTGTGAAAGCATCCAGCCTCTTAGGCAGATAGCTCTAGTATGCTTTGCCATATTCAAATAATCTAACGTAAAGTAAGGTTGCGATGAGATTTCGAAAGAGAAGACAGAATCATAAACTCTGAAGAATTTTAGTTTAAAATCAAAACATGTCAAATTTTTGAATAAAGATCAAAGCTTTTATTTATAAAATAACTGCAGATTTGGATATTATTAATTCATGTATACAAGGGGTTCTCAACGCTAGAGGAATTTCATAGTTTCAGGGAGGGAAAGTAGCCAGCCTTTTATTTGCCTGTTAAGTAGTTAGTCTTATTTTATGAATATAAAAACTGCTTTTATTGAAGTGTTGGTATTTACCAATATTTTCTGTTTTTTTTTCCTGCTTAAGTCCTAAAATGAATTAAAAAATTATATAAAAGAAATATATGCATATTTTTCGAGTTTAGGAATGGAAGGACGAGGCACTCATTGACTAGAGAAAATGTAAAAAAAGGGACAATGCTATATATAGATATAATATATATCCTAAGTTGCGCTTTCATGATATGAAAAATGCAAGTTGAATTTCGTCAATCGGCCCAGTGGAACAGGAGATACAAAACTCCCACCCCCTTTTTTTGCGAGGGTGTACATTTCTGCAACTAAGGGAATATCAACTAGGAGAAATACGATTAATGCTAAATTTTCGCGAATAAAAATACCGATATTTTATTGAATTTTTCGAATCGTTAATATAAAAATAGTAGAAAGACTAGAAAAGGGGATGGGGGAATCAGCGAGAAAAGCTTTTAATGAAATTAAGTGGAGGTATTTTATGGTGCATAACCTGGTTTATTTGATTACATGGGTATTGAACTGAATATAGTCGTGATGCACCAAGCATACAGTAAGACTAGATAATGTATTAAAAGGTGTATACCCTCATCTTTCTCCCGCCAGAAAAAAAAAAAAAAAAAAAGAAAGGTTTTAGATTTTAAATTATGTCCAAAGGTGTGTTTTTTTAATGTTTTGTATGTCACCTTTATTTATTAAATATCATGTTCTTCGCACTTAAACCATAAAATTCAGTTCAACAGCAATATCGCAAAATAATTTTAAAATGAACATATCTTTAGAATTTCTGATACACAATTCCGTGCGCTGGGGACAAAAATGCTTTTTTTTTTTTTTTTTTTTTCCTCGTTGAGTGTTGCCATTGCTCGCTTTTAAATCATTGAGTTTGTTAATCAAAAATTCGTTCAAGTTTTACAAAATATGAAATAGATAATAAAGCAAATTCTAAATTCCAAATTTGTGCTTCCAGATGCCCATATTCGGGTGGAAAAGCACGTTATTCAAAATTTTATGGCTCTAGGTACCGTTGTTTTATCACAATGCGAGAAACATATATACATTTATGCAGATTCTTCATTTTTATTTTTTTAAAATATAATACAGAGCGATAATATTTGGTGACAACAATTTGAAAAGTGAATCGGACATTCATGTGAACCAATGCAAAATGCCAAAATGAAAATAATAGTCCTTTAGGGCAAACTACCCCTTTGGATTAAAAAAGATCAAATTAAAATCGAAATATTCTAAAAACTACAATCAAGTCCAAAAGAACAAAACAATGAAGAACACTTAAATAACTTACTATTATTTACCTCCTATTGAAAAACATCTTATAGTTCAAAACGTCTACAACAGTAAATCATATTACTCTGAATTAAAAAATATATAACTGCAATATTTTAATTTTTCAATTTATGGTAAAGTCCTGCGCCTTTTAAAAAAGTGGAACACATTAGAATAAGAATATATACGAATTAATTGAAATTCAGATAGAGTCTGAAAGAACTAAAAGGGGTTATAAGGGTTAAACGAGCCAAAATGTTTCAACTTTTTTTAAAATTAGAACCGTCAATTATTGAAAATTATAATTCATTTGTAAAAAATATATAGCTCTAGTGAAACTATGCTAATCATATTTTTTATGTTACGTAAATGTATTTTCGTGCATAAAAAATTATGGACTATGTGGACTAACGAATGGACTAACGAACTTATGTGTTTTCCTAATTTAGAATGTAATGAAGAACTTTGGCAAGAATTTGAACACCTGATTTGGCTACCCGTAAAAACCTATTATAATTTGTCAATATGGGGGGCGAGGAAAAAAAGACGATATTAACTGAAATATGGTACATAATATTATAAGTTTATTTATAACGTAACTCAAAAAATTATTATATTTTGCACTGAAATTGATATTAAGGGCACACAGAATTTGATGATAACGCTATCCTCATGAATGTGTAAATTTCCATGTATAGTGTCATGATTTTTTTCCATTTGAAGTAGACATAGAAATGGATATAAAGAAATCAGATACGAAATGAAATTTTGATTACTCAATACATTTTGTCATATCTTGTCTGAAATTTCTGGATGATTCTGTGCATGTTATTACGTAAAAAACATGCCATTTTTCAAATTCTATGCCCTCCTTGTGACTACAGACACTTATTCGAATGGAATCTGGCAAAGAAATTCTAGTCTATTTCCCCGTAGTCTCATGCATATGCATTACATATGAATTTTTCATGCGCAGAACACTTCTGGATATCATTAGGGAAAAAATGACACGTCGGGCAGGGAAATATATCCCGAACTTATCATACAAATGCAGTGAAGGCTCTAGAAAACCTTCAAGCACCATAATTCAATTTTTAGCCCGCCCATAGCCGAAAAATTTTGCGAGATTCCGGCTCTCTTTTGTCCCGCGCGAAGTTTAATAGAGCACGTTGGAGGGGCTCATACCCCCCACGGGGCATCCGAAGGAGCCCCTCTCGGGGTCTCACTCAGCTTGCATTGTCCCACAAAGTGAAGTTCAATTTCCAGAATTTCCTGCACGCTTTTGTAGTGTGCATTATTAGGCTTAGTTGATTTATTCTTTTAAGGGTTACCATATTTGGCAACGTATTGCTGTTTTTCTTATAAGCAATCTTGATTAATATTTCTGCAAACATTTCGAAATCCACACGCGTATGGAATACTCATTCTACAGAAATGTTCGATTTGAAATATAGAGAGTATTTAACTTCAAAGAGTTACGTCCCTTGTTTTGTTGTGTTACTTTAAATAATTACAAGAAAACGCAGGAAAGCTATTTGGCAAATGGAGCAGTGTTTTCGATAATTTTTCCTTTCCGTTATATTTAACGTTTTAAATCTTTTAAAGTTGTGATTCTTGAAAGGTGATACCTTTGTGACTCACTGATATTTTCATATGAATTTAAAATGTGCTTTTTTATGAGAGTTAAAAAAACGCGTTTCTGTAGCGACAATTCAACTTCTTCATTATTTAACTTAAAAAAAAGTAGATTTTCTTAGAGTTCATTTTAACTATGAGGTTTCGCATTAACAAGCTGCCAACAGCTTAGTCTTGTCAGAGCACAGTTAGCACAAGAGTGGTCATCCCAAAGTAAATTTCTAGTGGCTGAAAGAGTTATTTACGAGTATTTGGGGGTGGGGAGGTGTATTTCACATGTGCAATATGAGCTGACACACATTTGAGCACAAAGTCGCTGAACCCTGGTAGTTCGGTCCGAGGTTCGAATCCCGCGAACGGGCTGGCTGCATGGGTGTTTTCGCGGTTTTTCCCATGTGTAACGTGTATACGAGCCAGTTTCCCTTAGAAAGTCCTCCACGAAGGCATCCCTCCCCTTAGGCAGATAGCCCTAGTGTGCTTTGCCATAATTAAATACACCAATACACATTTGAGCACACACAAGTTATCCAACTAAAGAAAACAGCTGTCGAGTGCTCTATTATTATGAAATACTTATTCATACACCAATACACATTTGAGCACACACAAGTTATCCAACTAAAGCAAACAGCTGTCGAGTGCTCTATTATTATGAAATACTTATTCATTTCAAGGCATTGAACTAAGTTAGACTTATTCCAAATGCAAGCTTTCATTACTCTTTCCGAAGTCCTTTCAGTTTTTTTCCGATGAAAATAAGTTTACCAGCGGCATGGTGGTTAAAGCCGCTGAATAATGGTAGTTTGACCGGCGTTCGAATCCAGACGAATGGGTTAACTGCATGGTTAATTTTCGTGTTTTTCCTTATGTGTAACGTGAATACCACTAGAACTAGCTTTCCTAGAAAGCTTTCCGCGAAGGTATTCCTTCCCCTAGATAGGTAGCTTTCGTGTGCTTTGCTGTATTCAAATAACCTAACTTGTAATATTGCAGGTCTTTTAATATATTATTTCGAAATCTGTTTTCTCATTGCAACAACTTTAAAATTCAGGTGTTCAACACAGCTAAATATTTGAGAATTCTGAAGTTTCAGAAAGGATATTTTATTATAGTTTTATCTCTAATTATTCTCACATTATTTAAATTTTATTCTGCTTATCTAGAAACCATTGAACTAGAAGTGAAAGAATATTTATTATACTCTTTAAAATGTTATTTAAAATTCACTGCTCTTAATGCACGTGCTTAAAATGCCGATTTTAATAATTCTTTAAAAAATACAGCTTATCATTTGTTTATCGTTCTAAAGTAATAAATACTACGAATCCGGGTTCCTGCACATGTAAAGCTTCTGATCTCAAAATCGAATGTTTTCGAACAGCTGTTCAAACTAGCCACTCCTACACTAGACAGTCAAAACTTCGCCAAACACTTGCAGCAACCCTGTGCCACCTCGTGTTCATAGAAGCCGCAATAGGCAGCCCAGAGGTTGGCCCAGGCCCTCCAAACGATAACCTCACCTGCCTTTACTTAGGTACCCATAAACCTCCAGTATTATTCCAAACTTCTTTTCAACCCTCTGTAAACACTGCGCTAGGCGGAATGCCTCTGTATTTCATAAGAGATTAGAAGAGGGAAACTGGCTTCAGTAAGCCTATGGGAAACTCATGTTTTTTCAGTGTCATTCCTTCCCAACCAATGTTTACCAGGGGGTCTTTGAGACGGCGGTAGCTAAACTGTTTGGTTTGCGTTCAAAGAAAGAGATTAAATGCATTTGTATATATGAGACGACAAGTAGCTAAGAAATGAAAAGACTAGAACCTTGTAGGAAGCGCTTCTTTAAGTGAACCAGCGGGATAAAATTACCTGAAGAAGCTTCCGTTTATGAAATTTCGGCTCAAAGTTTGCTTAAAAGCTTGCTTTCAGACGAGATATTTATACAGTTTTTACAAACTGAATAGCACAGTAGGTGATTTAAATGTCTTTTAGAAATTTAGAAAAGAAAAGATAACGACAGGTGAAGATACAGAGGCTTTTTCTTTAATACCTAAGCGTATTTTAAAATAACTGCTACCAATTTACCTTTCCTTAGTAATGAATTATAAAGCTGCTTTATCCTCACGTACTTTTCATGCATTACTTTGATAAAGAAACTAGTTAAAAGTTTCTGAATATGATTTGATTTTTAAAATTCCCTTTAATTTTGTTTCATCTATTTTAAAATAGGATAATAGCTTCGAAATCTTTTCTGCTTTAGTGTCAAATGTAAGAATATTCTAAGAAAATATGCAATATTTCACTGCATAAAACAAGATTAATTCATAGCCGCATAAAATATGATTAATATAAAACCTAAAGAAACTTCAGGCAATTCTATTATGAACTTAATAAAAGTTATGGTTCCTATGATTGAACTGCACACTTGATTGTATCGGAAACTCATAGAAATGTGTTCTTACAGAACGAATTCATGTTTACTCCATTAAACAGGAAACGTTTTTTTTTTGTTAAAGATACATACAATTCATTTTTAACAGCTTATATAACTTAATCTGTTATAAAATATATAAAAATAATACAGCTAAAATAAATAAGTTACATAAAATCTGTTATAGAGATTTGGAAACTAAGTACGGAAAATAATATCTTAATAGAACAGACACACTTAGCTTTTCACAAATTTTTGTTCTGTCGCTGACTGTATCCATCATGTATCGGAGCTATATATCGGAGTTTTCATCAATAATCCCTCTGGTAGGGTTTCCGGGCCTCTGTGTATAAGTTTTTGCTTTACCTTCTATTTATTATTAAAAACAAAAGATGTTAAGCATAGTTAAGGTAATTAGCAAAGGCGTTCGATTTCTTCAGACTATGTTAAGTTACGTTATTACATAGGGCAAAGTCATGAAGACTACCTGCGTAAGAGAAGAGATGCCTTTGTGTAGAATTTTCTAAGTGAAACTGGCTCATATATACATTACACACGGAAGCCACGAAAACCAACCAGGCAGCCAAACCGTACGCCTAAGTTTGAACCTTAACCAGGTAGAATTAGCAGATTAGAGCAGATTCCGAAAGAGATAGGTCAGTTATGCTGCTCAGGGTAGTGGATAAAAGATTTTAAGAACAAAGGAAGTCCAAGAAGGCGTAACGGAAGGCATATCTTTCGTTAGGCAGATAGCCCCCGAGTGCTTAACCATTATCAAATAAACCCAGTCCTTCGTGGTTTTTCCCAGTTGAGCCAGTTTGAGCCAGTTTTTTCTTAGAAAGTCGTCTACGAAGGTATCCCCTCTCTTTAGGCAGTAGCCCTCGAGTGTTTTATCGTAATCAAATAAACCAAATCAAACTTTCGCTTTTTTGGTTCATGTACTAATTAAATCATATGAAAAGAAGAAAAAAAAATAAAAAGAAGAAGAAGCCGTTGAGAAATAAAATGAGAAAAAAATGTTTAAGGCGCATATTAGTTAAAACTGATATTTCATGCACATAAGCTGCTACTATTTAATACACATCATTTGCTCATTTTTTATACCCTTTTATACTTATGTATATCTTGTTCTTCTTCTTCTCTCCCCCTTAATCATTCAAGAAGAAACATGGAAATAATCTTTTGATCGGGCGAATAATGATAGACATTTAAACACAGTTTCTCTCGATATCCTAAATTTGACAAAAATTCGTGGCATGAAGTGACGCCAAACGCCACTAAATGATTTTTTTAATTTAAGTTCTATTATTCTGTGATTTAGTGTTTCCTTGTAAAGAACACTTTTGGTTTAACGAATTTTTATCGACAATCCAGGTGATTCGTTAATTCGGGATTCAACTGTACTTTAAAATCTCCAGTTTTTGCTACGGGTATTAAAGAAGAAGGAATTATGTAAGAAGTTTTCCAAATCTGAGTTTCTTCTTCACATGTGACTCCAAGCCAATTTAATGCGTTAGAAAAAAACTGTGCATATTATTTCCGTTTTTACGACTGTTATTAATTGAGGAAAAAAGAGATAGAGTTTGGTGAACTGAAAGGCTAAGTTCTGCTGACAGCAACATTAAAGCTCCATACACAGGAAAATAAGGCCAATAACATCCAAAAATATCTTCATCGATCATAGCATTTCTATCAAGTGTCAAACCTTTCTCTCAATCGGAGGAAAGTGAATAGTTTCTTGGAGCGAACATAACAAAAGGAGGTAAACGCCTTCTTTTGAGGTTAGTTGACCACCTGCTCGGCCTTTCTTGACTTTTCACCCTACAGGAGGGAAAGCCTTCGGAACATCAAGCGCGTTAAAAGCCCATAAACTACCTTTATTATAGCAGACTTCCGTCCGTTTAAGAATAGTCAGTACAATTGGAATGTTTATGGGGTGGGGAAAAATATGCCCGCACGCGCACTTGAAGTGTTCAACTGATAATAGTTTCAGAAAGCTGATGCCAAAAACCTGTCAGAATATGAGGATATATATCTGGAGCAATTTTTTTTTTAAAAAAATTGGAGGAAGGAGACCTTTTAAGTAATAGTATGGAATGAATTCCCATTGTTTGCTAATGGGGCAATTGTAATAATAGTGATGTGTGATGTAAAGGTATCAGATTTTAACAATTGCCTAGACTGCGTATTTTATGGATTCCTTGCTTGGAAGCCAATAGAGTATTTACCCTTGAAGCATATTTTTAGTGCAAATAAACATGTATCTGAAAACATAACAGAAGAATTAACGCATGTTGTAAGTCAGCAGACCTTGGTCATTCCGAACTCATACCTAAACGCTTTATATGACTTCCCTTGTTTTCAGATGTGATTATCATATCAATTAGCAACTCATTAAATGTTTCCATGCCCAGCCCTTTTAAAAGGGCACAGAAAACGAATAATAATAATAAAAAAAATATCCGAAAGCTTTCAGATTTTATATTACATCCAAAGGGCCGTTTTTTTAACGTTTTGTGTGTTACCTTTATTAAATATGATGTTCTTTTCACTAAAACCATAAAATTAAATTCAACAGAAATATCGCAAAATAATTTTAAAATGAGCATATCTTCAGAATTTCCTATACACAGTCTTGCGCGCTGTAGATATACTTATATATCCCCGAACCGTGTTGCCATTGCTCTCTTTGAAATCGTTGAGTTTGTCAATCAAAAATTGGTTAAAGTCTTACAAAATATAAAATAAATAATAAAACAAATTCCTAATTCCAAATTTGGGCTTCCAGATGTCCATATTCGAGTGGAGACCTACTTTATTCAAAATTTGATGTCGCTAGGTGCCGTTGATTTTTCACAGTGCGAAAAACATACATACATTCATACAGATTCTTCGTTATTTAATTGCTTTAAATATAATTTTTTAATCGCGTTTTTAATAAAAATCAGAAATAGATTAAAAACAATTTTTTTGTGTGTGTGCGTGTGTGTGACTGGAACTTTATGTGTATAGTATCTTCACCTATTTTCACATTTATGCGCCAGCTCTAAATAAAGAAATTAATTAATTTTTGTCCATTCCCTTTCTCTATTATTCCAATTAAGGCATAATATTTAAAATACTGAAGGGACTTTTCATATTTATATTCAAAGGAAAGAAAATACTCAACGTTTTAAGTTCTTCGAATGTTTATCTTATTCCCGTAACAGCAGAGTTTAATGATCCCACAATTTTCCCGGACACTGGTTATAACTGCTTTATCGCGTGTTCCATTTTTCTCACTTTTAAAAAGTAATGAAAGTTTTAGACACATTGTTTACCTTCTTAAATTTTATTTTGAGCACCGTTTTTATACGCAGATGTTAATATTTTAATACTGATTTACCTTTACTACTAGTAATTGTCTACCAGCCTTCTATCATTTTATGAAAATTTAAGACAAAAAAAAAAAAAAAAAAAAAAAAAAAAAATTAAAACATTTAATAAATAGGTGTATATCGATAATAAAGAAAATTAAAAAAATAAGATACTGTTCTTTTATCGGGACCGGGTCCAGAAATGTATGTATGTATGCATGTACTCGTATATATGTATGTGCATATGTATCTGAGTACTGAGTGCATATGTACGCACATATATATGCACATACATACATACACATGTGCATATATACATACATTTTTGAATACGACTGTGATAACTGAAGAGTACCAAAAAAATAACTTTGAATGAAGTTTATTACTTTCTCTAAACATATAAAATCCCATCCTGGCAAAACTGAAGGATAACAAGGAGGAAAAAAGTAAATAAAGAATCTAGAAACAGCCTCTGACAAATGTTATCCGCGGAACACGATGCGTTTAATTTATCTTGCATGCGCTCTCGTACGCACCGGTTTCTAGTATGTTGTCATGCGGCAAAGCGTAAAATATTTACGTATTTTTCAAATTTAAACTGCCCAACCGCGGTTGAATGTTTGAAGCGCTGATTACTAGTAATTTGAATTGGGTTCAAATCTCGGCGAATGTATTAGCGGCACGGGAGTTTTTGTGTGTTTTTTTTTTAATGGTTTTTTGTACGATGAATACGGATCAATATCTCATAAGTAATCCTCCAAGAAGTCATCCCTCCTGTTAGGCGTATAGCTCTCGCAATCTTTTCCGTAATCCAAATAACTTAACTTTCAAATTTAATTATTCTGTTATTGACTGCGAATTAAACAACGCGGAAGCGCCGTATGCAATTCTTAATAATTTAAATCTACATTCTACTTTTTCTAAAAAACGTGTTTGATTTATATAATTTAAATTTTATTTAATTTACAATACAGCCAGCTGTTAATTTTTACTTTATGGAACGTATATAACACAAGTTACGTAAATGGTACAGAACCATTGTTTTTTTAATTTTTAATATTTCTACGTTATTATTAATTTATTTTTTTGAGGTATTAGATCGCAACCTGAAGTTCTTAAATTGAAAGTTCTTTTCCATTTATATATTAATATTTAAAAATGACATTTGTATCACTATTGCTCGGAAATCAAAAGACAAATTATTTCGTTTCGTACTTTCAGTCTGGACTTTCTTGGTGTTAAGTTATGAATGCAACATTTATTTTTTGGAGGGGGGAGGGGGCGAAGACTTTGTCTTAAACTTTCAATGAATAAAATTTTACAAAGTTTAGGGGGGGAAATGCTAAAATGAGAAAAAGTCTATCTTTAATTGGTGTTTTTCGGATGATTTCCACATACTTAAATATTCCACTTGGATTGATGATTTCAGTTGCATCCTTCACTTATCCCTAGCTCTTAAAAATGAATTCTTGAATTATTTTAGCTGCAAGTAGTATTTGCGATTTCTTATTTCTGCCATTAGCTGTAGTAAACATTTTTTAATATTTTTTTTCAAATATTTTCTTCTTTATTTTTATCTTTGTATATATAGCATAGGTCTAATTCACTTATTTGTAAACAGGATCGGCGTTAGTCATTTTGCCACCCGACAATCTCTGTTAGTTCTAAATTCTTCTCCTCAGTGTCTTCTTAAATCCTAAAAATCTGATCTGAATTTAAATTCGGCCGCCGACAGAGAAACATGTGCCTACACGAGAATAATTAAGCTAAAATTATTAAAAAAAGCTCTTCGGTTGGCTATTTGAATTTCCTGCAAGAGTTTCACATACACGAAAATTTTTAGATGCTGATTATTGATGTCAATTTTAATTCCTCTTTAAAGTCAACATTTCAAGAAATTAATTCCTACTGTCAACAGATGGCGCCAAGGGGGATTTGCCTTTTTATTAACTAACTTTACCATTCTCGAATTTTTGTTGCTGTCGTCTAGGCCAGCGTCGTCAACACTTAATTAGAACTTCACGGACCACTGCATATATAATTTTATATTTGGCGGACCACTAATATGAATTTAAAAAAGGTAAACACATTTATACAATAATAATCAGCAAACTACGTATTTCTTTCACATTGAAAAATTATATGAAAAGTACAAAAATCGTGCCATCTTGTACAGAAAGCTTCACATTTCCATATCACTGAACAGGAACTTCACGAAAAGCAAGAACAAATCGGCAAAAGCAAAGCAATAACAATAAACTGATAGTATTATGCCACCAATTTTTAATTATTGTAAACATAATAATCCCCTACTGAGCAATGGCGCCATCGATCAACAGTTAGACAAAACAAAAACGGAAACTTCCAGTAATGCAATTATAAACAAGAATGCAGATGGTTCTCATAAAAAGCCATCAAGTTGCCCATTGACAGGGAGAAAAACTGCGTTATTAACGACTACAATAGCATATGTTTGCAATTCAAAAGGAAAGATAATTCCAGTTCGCGCTAACATTGATAACAGCAGCATATACATGGATTCCAACTCTCACTTTTAAATGTCGCTAAATTCAGAAGGAATTTCTCTAAAAATAGCAGCTAAAATTTAAAAAAAAAGTATAATCCATATTTCATAATAGGTTTCGTTACTCGTCATTTTTTAAACTGAAGCTTCATAAAAATATAAATAATAATGTCCCAATTTTTCTGCGGACCAGCAAAAAGTTATCCAGTGGTCCGTGGACCACCGGTTGACGACCGCTGGTCTAGGCAATTGTTTCTCTTTCATCATTTTCGATCTTGCGCCGAAGAGGAAGATTCTATTCAATTTTCGAAACAATAGTTGAAAATTTACTCACGTTACACTGATTCTTGTTCTTAGTTTAACACTTCATTTTGCTGTTGTATTCTGTTTCTTACATGTAAATAGTAAAATTATAAAGACATCGAATACTGATCCGAATACTTGTGTCTACATGTATCGGAATAGAAAATCCGAATGTTTTAGCCCCTTCTTGTATAAATGATGATTAATGTACAGATGAACTGAATCTTTGGCTAAAAATATTGTCTTCGATTTAAATTAAAATAGAGTACACAAGCACCAAAAGTTAAAATAGCAGCTGTCTTTTGTAGTATGTAGATGTAAAAATTCCGATAAGGATAACATTGATTTCTTGTAGTAACTTAAAATTATTAATGATGGAGTTAAAATTGACTTTGATAGCAATCGGGTATTGATATATATATATATATATATATATATATAAAGAAGTAAGAGCCAATGCGTTACTACAATGGCTACATTAGTAAGTTATGTTACTACAATGGAACCTCAAGATACGAATTTAATTCATTTCAGCATTGAGCTCGTATAGCAAATTTTTCGTATCTAGAAACAAACTTCCCCATTGAAAATAATGGAAATCCAGATAATCCGTTCCGCTATCCCAAAAATATCAATATTAAAAATCAATTTCTTTAATATATAACATTGGTAAATAATACAACTGTAGTTTAGCTTTATGATAGCTTCCGACACCGACCTTTTAACTGCGTCTCGTTAATCCACACCAGCAACAGCTTCTCAACATCTAGGAGTTTTTAACCGTGCTGGGAAGTAACGGTAACTCTTTTGGCTGCATCAAGTTTCTTAATTTCTTCCTGCTTCTTCAGAATAGTGCAAATCGTTGATGTCGAAAACAGGAACCTATATTTAGCTCGAGGTGATAATATTGTATATACAGATGGAGAAAAACACTTGAAAACGACCTGAATGTAACACTGAAATTCTCCTTAGCACAAAACGAGTATCACAAATTACAGAAACACTCATAGAAATTATTAGAATATACTACTTCTATACCATGGCGCCTTGGGACGAGGCCCACTGAGGTACTTTCAGACGACCACCACGGGCTTTAGTTTATTGTGGCGACATCCCGGATTGCAACAAGCGGAATTACCAACATGGTCACTGTGTATCGTGTTTGGAACTGACATGTTTGGAAAGGCTTCTATGTCATTATCGTTATCGGGAGCAGCACCCTGCTAAAAATGCCCCGTAGAAACCCATAAAATTTTTTTACAGGGAATTGGCCTACGGGTACCCGTACAGCTCTGTGGGTACCCGTAGGCCAAATCCCGGTAAAAACCCACAGACAGAAACCCGTACAACTGTACGGGTACCCGTAGGCCAAATCCCCGTAAAAACCCACAGACAGAAACCCGTACAACTGTACGGGTACCCGTAGGCCAAATCCCCGTAAAAACCCATAGAAAGAAACCCGTACGGTTGTACGGGTACCCGTAGGCCAAATCCCCGTAAAAACCCATAAAAAGAAACCTGTACGTTTGTACGGGTACCCATAGGCTGAATACCCGTAAAAACCCATAGAAAGAAACCTGCACGGCTGTATAGGTACCTGTAGGCGAAATACCCGTAAAAAACCTGTAAACAGAAACCCGTACGACTGTACGGTTACGAGTAGGCCAAATCTCTGTAGAACTGTAGGCACTATAAACAAAATCCCAGTAAAAACCCATAGCCAAAAATCAAAACTTTATATGCATATCCATCCATTGGCCAAATTTCCATTAAAAAAATGGATATTCCGTAGGTCTATGCTTTGTAAAAACCAGTAAACAAAAGCATGTACACCTATACAGGCACCCATACGCCAAATCCTGTAAAAACCACTACACAAAAATCCACAGACCAATAAAGGTACCTCTTGGAAAAATCACTGCACAAAACCCATAAACAGAACCAACAGCATTATACCATAGTGGAGTATCCATACATAGAATATTCATAGAAGAGGGTATCCATATACAGAATCCCTATAAAAAACAATACACAAAAATAGAACTGTAAATCAAATTTCCATAAAAACATAAACCAGCAGAAGTATATAATTAGCACTGATGAAATGTACAGAACTAAATTGCGGAGAAAGCAGGTAAAGTAATTTTAAATAAAACTCAATGCGAATAAATAAAAATTTTAAAATATCTAGAAGCCTAAGAGCCCATCCTTCTTAATGCACGTCAATATCTATAAACATATTACAAAATATTTGTATAAATTCTCTTTACAAAACTTTAAACTACCTTTATATAATTCTGAAAATAAAATGAATAGAAAGATAATAACCAAAGTCATGATTCACAACCATCGAATGATATATGTACATATATATATGTAAGAAAAATAAGGAATATGCAAAACATTAAATTAGCAGCGTAAAATTAATTTTCCTTCTCTATTCTAAAAACAGTAATCTTTCTGCACTGCATCATTTGGAGATTAATTCATGTCATATGACTCTTACATAATTTGATGTTGTAAAAGAAACTAAAACTCAAACAGCCAATAGTAATTTTACAGCAGTATTAACTATCAAAGACGAGTAAAAATGCATCGAGAACAAAAATTAACTCGGTCTGAATTAAGATTTCACCCTTAATGTAACGCATTTGCTTTTTACGCTTTGTATTAGCTGGATTCCAGTCTGTCTGCTCCTTGTTTCTTACTACACATTTATCAAAAATGTTAATTTTTGGAATAGGCATAAATAATGTGCCAACTTGTTTGTGGCTGCAACATATTTGCTGAAAGAAAAGTTGAATTAAATCTACCTCGACTGCCAAATTTCTTATTCATTGCGGATTGGAGTTTCAACATCTCTAAGCCATCAAAATTCTTGCTGTTCATTACGGATTCAGCTGCTTGTATTCGACCACAGAATCTATTACATATATATATACAGTCAAAAGTCGTTAATTCGGACACCCATAATCCGGACCTCAAAGCTAAAAACTTTCTGCGCATGTGCCGCGTTGTCACATGCGCATAGGCGTTTACGCGTGCGCGTAAGACCTTTTACGTCTGCGCATATGCGTGTGCGCAAGCGCGTTTACGTATAACGGACGGTATAAGCTAAAATTATCTAATTATCTATTTCAGTTAATGTTGATGATTGCGTTGTTCCTTAAACTTCGAATTGGATCCGGCTTATTATTTTTTGCAGACTGTAAGAGCAATTTTATAAAAGTAAACTTGAACTTTCGATTATGTCAAATAGAATTTCCGATTCTGGAGCTCCCAAAGGATTGTACAAAACGAAAGTATGTTTCGATGTCCATCAAACAAAAAGTGGAATTGCTGCAAAAAATGGATAAAGACATGAAGAATGTGACAGAGAGGTTAGTGAAAACGAAAAAATTTCGATTGACATGTTAGTCGGTATTCTCGGCACAGCAATTATGGGACTTGAACAGCGGAACTTTGTAACTGAACAAGAAATTATGTCTGTTTATAGAATTAAAGAGAAAGTATTATCACATAAAACGAAGCAACTTAAACAACTTACATTGAAAGAAATGTTTAATGAAGTAAACAAATAAATATTAATTTTTTTTTTGTAAATTTTGATACCCTTTAGATCATAATTGTTCTTTATTTCATAAATTACGGTTTCATATTTTTAATTTTAGAATTTCTGCATGCCGTCTTACGAGATTTAAACTGATGATCTATAATCCGGAATCGCCGAAGACCCGACGAGTCCGGATTAACGGCTTTTGACTGTATGTTAAAATCAAATGCGTCACTGTGGGGATTTCTAACTAAATACTCGAGGAAATATGTTATATAGATGAAATTTGAATTCATTCAAAGCGAGGGCAACTTGTGCTGAAAGAAATTATACCATTTTTTGTTACGAAGATGAAAAAAGCTATTTTCCAACTTTTGTAAATTTTGATACCCTTTAGATCATAATTGTTCTTTATTTCATAAATTACGGTTTCATAATTTTAATTTTAGAATTTCTGCATGCCGTCTTACGAGATTTAAACTGATGATCTATAATCCGGAAAAATCGATAATCCGGACTCGTCGGGACTTTTGACTGTAATATGATTTCATTTGATGGTTGCGGATCATTACTTTGACTGTATATATATTATTGATTTCATTATAAATATATACATATAGTACTGTACCTCACTGCATATATTTGTATTTCAGTTCTTTAATTGGGAAATTAAACAATTGTATTTAATCACATCAGCTTGTTTAACAATTTGATACCTAATGAGAAATGTATTGCCAAAGGATGGTACTTTCTAGCATCTGCTTAAATTTTAAGTTACCTACAATGCACTAAACCAAATTAAAAAACAAAACTAGAAGAAACCCAAATTTTCAGGAAGAGAAACATTATTAACAAGCAAGCAAAAAGGATGATTTTTAAGTCCTGTTATGTTGCAAATTAGAAACTTAACATAGAGTTCAAATTTAGCATACTTGCTATCCCCTTAAAGCTCGCTTACCAATGATACTAACACTTTGCAGCTTATTATGACATGCATACACATAGATGTTTTGCGTGGAAGAAAGGATGAATCCAAGAATATAATGTAGTGAAGAAATAATAATATACAAACACTGTGCCGACCCCTTATTACAATACTTTGAATGTTACCTGTATCTCTCAAAAGATAAATGAAACATGAAGATAACATATAATAAACTTAATAGTACCCAAAATACAATAAATTATATTGTAACAAAATGAATTTTAAAAAATTTACAAGTTTCAACAAATACCAATTCTCAACGCACAGTTCAGGAATTAAGAAAATATCTCATAGCGTATAATGTTTTATTCCGTATCTCACTTTTAGTGCTATATAATCTTCCACAGATTTTATATAAATAAAATCTATAACATAATGGGTATTTATAGTATATGTAGTTCTTGATGTAAAAAAGATAAACTTTCGTACTGTAAAAATTCCATCTATGTGAATAAGTATGAATATACTCATATACACATAATTATACTAAATTACTAATTTAATGAAACTAAATTCCTATAGAAAATGGGGAAAGTGTAGAATCGCCCACTGCTTGCCGTGTTTTTAAGAATTGCACATACTCGGTATCCATGTACACATCGACCTATTTTCACTTAAAAAAACATCTCAGAATTGCACAAAAATGCCATTGTGCACTCCTTTGACTTTATTCATGTACACATTAACCTATTTTCACTTTAAAAGTCGAAAGAAAATTGACAAAAATCCAATTCCTTTTACTTTTGTACAAAGTGCCAAATAAATAAGTGGACGATTCTGCACTTTACCCGAAAAAATATATAAAAATACTATTTACCTATATATATTAATAATTTATTATTACACAAGGTTTTTCATATATCATCTCAAGGGAACATAAATTTAATTAAAGCGATGCATTATTGGAATAAATTTGAGTCAGTGTTTTAGGTGCAAGTTATTTAGATTTCTATTGTAGAAAGAATACTTGAAATAATGTATAGAAATATTATTTTGAACCATAAAAATTCTCAATAGTAAAATTTAAAGTACTGAAAAGGTAGCTATTGTTTTTGACAGTAGATTATATAATATAAAAATACCTCATGCTGAGCATTTTCTGAAATTACAATGCTAAATGAAATTGATATAGTTAGTATTTAGCAATAATAACTTTTTGTAAACAAATGTGGCTATATTCGCTTAGTTGTAATAACAGTAATTTTAACTGCATTTGTATAAGGCTGTACAGAAGATTTATTTATATGAGTTTTCATCCGCAGAGAACAACCGGATTCCCTGTGGAAGTGATTCCGAAAATAATGTTTAAATATTACTCTAACTATATTTGAAAGCAATGCTATAACAGTGCCCTTATAAGACTCATGATCCGAAAAGCTTTGGTTTTAAATGTCTCGTAAAAACTTTCAATTACTTCTGCAAAATTCATACCCACGTAAAAATTACTACACCGAAGTCAATTGATTATACAGCAAAACGTTCCAAAAACAATCAACTCCCCAATTCAAGATAATGCCAGTTTCCTGTAGCCTGACAAAACTATGAATGATTTTTAAGTCCTGTTATTTAATTATTGTCCTGACAAATGGGCCATTATCAGAGGTGGTCATTTAAGAAAATAACCACTATATGAGGTTTCAATTAAATGTAATTTTTTTCAAATAATTCACGTTTTATACTCCCAAGACTAGTACATTTAATATTACATAAATCTTATTCACAAATCTATTTCTATTTCAAAAGCAATTTATGAAAAACACATTTGAAATTTTCTTCATCAAACTAATAATAATGAAAATTAAAGTATGCATAAAAATGATAATATGTGTTTTAACAAAATAGCACAAAATATTTAATGTAAAAATGTGGTTCTAGTCTCATACTTGTAAAGAAAAATAGACCAAAAAGAAAAAACAATGTAAGCTACTATGATCATCTAAATTTTCACATAATTTTAGTAGTGGAAAAAAGATTCCTTAAGCTTGTATGTCTTGTCTACCCCATTCAATAAGTAATAAACACATTAAATACTTCAATGTTTATTTCATTAATAAAACTTACCTTTTTTGCTCGCGAAATATAATTAGTACATTTTTTAAAACATAAAAAAACATTCTTTTTGCTCGGCCACATCACATTAGTCGAAAAATTCAAAACTGAATCATGCAAGATCATTTTTAAGTAAGGTATGCTCAAAATTTTATTAGTACATAATATTCAAATAATAAAGCATCTACATGAACAAGCTTTAAAAAAGTATTTCTAAACTGTAATCAAAAACATAAATTTTCCAAAATACAGTTTCAGTAGAATGCAAAAACTACATTTCTGCATCTGCACACTGAAACAAATTATCAAGCCTGAAATTATCACTTTTCAGTCTTTAAGCACATTGTTTTTCAGGATAAAAGTAAAGATGGAAAATCAATTTCACGCTCAGAAACTCCATTTCACAACTAGTCAGTTATCAGCAACGTTCTCTCAAACATTAGACACGATTACACGTGCATGGCTTTAGTGGTATATTCATGGTCAGTGCTGGTATTTTATTATTTATTACTAATTTCTAAACAGTAAAACATAGTAAAATTTGTAATACAGGAAATCCTAGTAAATAATATATTGCATTACTACAACCACGAAGAAAATAACACCACCATCACACAACAATAACTAGAGCGGCGCCATATTGCTTGTTTGGGAAACTTCTGAGAGTGGGGGAGGGAGGGGGAATTTTTTCTTCACGTCAGCGTTAACAGGGAGAAAAGTTTTGCGATTGTGAATGAAGTTGTTCGCGTTAAAGAGATGTTGGTTGATACCGGTGTTTATTTGTAATATCAGAAATGTAAGTGCTTATGTGTGTGTATACAGAGAACCAACTCGTAGCAAAAACCACCTCCCTAAGACGACCGCCTCTGAAAGAGACCAGTATTTCTGAAAACATAAGTATACTTTGGTATTGAATATTCCCTCTGTAAGGCGACCATTCACAAAGAAAATTCTGCAAGTGTGTCTGGTCGCCTTAGAGAGATTCATTCCGTAGATGCAATCTCCCTAAGATGATCACCTCTAAAAGATAAACGTATCTCTGAGAACGTGAGTATCTATTGGTATTGAGCATCACCTCTCTAAGGCGACCACTTGCAAAGATGAATTTTTATTTGCGGCTGGTCGCCTTGGAGAGACCTCGTTGTGTGTGGTGTATATGATTACTGTTATTGTTTCCGAAAAAAAAATTAAATAAAAAAAAAAATAGCATATTTAGTAAAAACCCTCTCTAAAACGACCACATGCGTTTACAGGTTACTCTGGTGGTCTTAAAGAGATCATATTTTCATTCTGTTAATTTTATTGTTTACAAGAAGTATATTAACGTCAGATAAAAAAATAGCACAAATCCATATAAACCAACAGAAGATTTATTATTATATTGATACCAGTAAGAAAACCAGCAAAAGTCAATATAAACCTATACAAACCAGTACAAAGTTCTGCCATTGAATGTTGGTTGTATGGGTGTCAATTGATACCAGTAAGAAAAACCCACAGAGATCAATAGAAACCAGTAAAAGTCAATAGAGACCATCAAAAATTCTATAGGTACCAGTAGAAAGTTTTACTGGTTTCTACGGGTCATTTTGAAACCAGTAAAAAAAACCCACAGAGACCAACAGAAACCAGTAAAAGTCAATAAAAACCCATAAAATCTTATGGGTACCCATAAAAAGTTTTTCTGGTTTCTATGGGGCATTTTTAGTAGGGCAGTGTGTTTCAGAACACTTGTTATTGTAACGTCATTCTGGATTGCACCTAGTAGCGTCCCCCACATCATTCATCGACGTGTTTAGAAAGGGTTTTATGTCATGACGATGTCAGTATGCGCATGTTATTGTGACGTGATATCGGATTTTTAACATGTTGTTCTCGTCGAGAATATTCTGGTTTAACATCTGCCTCTAGAGAGCAACAGCCTGCGCATGTTGTGATTGGTTATTGTAGATACCAACAAGGCCTGTAGTAACTATTTTCATTACCATTCACTGGATCACTACATTACCATTCTTCGACCATTAAACCGAAAGGTAAGTGATGATTCCGCTACGTTATAAGCACATTTAAATTATTTACATGTAATACGATGGTTACAAACATTATTATTAGGCACACGCCTTCGTTAGTATTAGGCTTAACACCTTCGTTTTTCGATGAAACTGAATTATCGAATAACAAGAGAGGCAGGACGTTCGGAGAAACTAACTGCTGGAGCTATCAAGTCGTAACAAGGCCTTAGAGACGCTAGTTTATTTTAGATTATTTCTTCTCATATTGTTTACTCATCTGTGATTGAATTTCGCAGTATTTTAATTTTTTATCTTCCTCTTATTGTTTTGATATTCAAATACTCTGATCCTTTTATTGTTTAAAAATTAAAAATTTTGACAACTTAATTATTTTTTTAATAACTTACTTCATATCTACCATTAATGAAATCACCGGCATGTGTTTTCAGTTCCAACTAGTCTGCTGTGCTTTTGAATTACAAACTACATTAGTTTTCTGAATTGTTCTTATTTTTCTCATCATTCATTTTATTCAATTGAGGTGGTATTTTTCATAAAAGACAAATAATGTCTTCGGAGCTAATTTTAAATGATCAGATACTTCGCTTTGATATCCTTCTTATTAGTCCAAAAGGGCTATTAGTCCGAAAACACGATTTTCCATTGTTTCATTTTTCATTCGAGTTTGTTTCCTTCAGGAAAACGTAAGATATTAGTCTTTTATATTTAATGTCTGTTATTAATTAACAAACTAAAACATTTAAAAGCAACATACGTAGTTCTTAAGAATTTTTCTTTTACATTTTAATCTGATTGATTTTAATAAACATACATTTAACTCATGACATATTTAATTAAAAACTTTAAATATTTTTATAGAACTACATTGCATATTTTTCACTTTTTAAATATGCAGATGATATATGAAGTTCTCATATGAGTTTCTATATGCATATTCATCTAATATCCTATGAAATGTTTTGCTATTCCACCTGGGCATCTCTATTGATAACCCATATTAAACTTTGAAAGCGCGCTCTTTTAGGTTCTGGTTAAAATCTGAACAGTTTCAAGGCCCACCAGCAGCCAGCCGACCGGTAAAGTCGCTGAACACTCTCAGTTCGACTTGGAATGGACTTGAGCGCTTGGTTGGTTTTTGTAGTTTTCACTATGTGCAACGTGGATACGAGTCAGTTTCCCTTAAGAATCCTTCACGAATGTATCCCTCTCTATAGAGATATAGCCCTCGAGTTGTTTGATTTAATCAGTTTACCTTTACCTGAACCCTTTCAAAGTTTTATCTTTAGCCCAAAGGAGCACTAGCTCAGAAGGGTTATCAGTCTCGAAAAGGGATTTTGCGTTGAATCACTGTAAAAGGATGAATAATTTTTCAAATTGTTTCCATTAAGTATTATCGCCCTGTATTATTTTAAAAGAAATTAAATAAAGGAGAATGTGCATGAATATAGGTATGTTTCTCGCACTGTGAAGAAACGACAGTACCTAGAGCCATCAAATTTTGAATAACGTAATCCTCCACCCGAACATGGGCACCTGGAAGACCGAATTTTAAATTTCGAATTTGTTTCATTATCTATTTCTCATTATGTAAAACTTTAACGAACTTTTGATTAACATACTCAACGATTTCAAAGCGAGAAATGGCAACACTGTAAAGGGGGAAAAGATTATTTCCAGCTCACGAGACGGTCTATCGGAAATTCTAAATTATGCTGTTTTTAAATATTTTGTGATATTGCTGTTGAATTGAATTTCATGTGCTTTAAGTGCAAAGAATAGGATATTTAATAAATAAAGGCAACACACACACACAAAGACGCCCCTCTTGCCTTAATATAAAATTTGAAAGCTTCCAGAATTTTTGTTTTTTTTAAATTTATTTTCTTATTTTATCTCAGAAAAATTTTAGCGCTTTAATTTACATCTTAGTTCCCGAATACTTACTTCCCTCTTAGTATACAGTTTGCTTTTATTCCAGTTTTTAAATTTTGGCTTCTAATTTTCGCCACTCATTTCTTATTACATTTGGGTAAGAAGCTACTGTTGAATGCAAGTGAGCCGGGTTTTAGGCAGCAAAAGTTAAATGATACATACATCTTACACACTGACGTCTACACGTCTTGACGTTGTTCGAATGGAAAAGTATATTGAAACAGCAACCCTTGCAATTTTAAATATGCATTTCGTGAGATTATTTTTTGCATGTTCTGTTTTATTTGATATTGATCCCCCTACATGCTTGAAAAATTTATGTTAACACATATATGATGTCCGTTTGATGTGTCACATACATACATGACTATGAATACCAGTTCGTTGTACTTGAATTAAATGTATAATTCAGAGAGGCTCATATATTTCTATTCATCTTAAGCAATACAGAATCTATTTTACCCAAGTTTAGCTGGAACAAACACAAAGACTATTGCATTTATTTTTATGCTACTAGCATTTAACTGAATGTACTTATTTATTTAATATAGTATATTATTAACAGAGATTTTGTCAAGATTTGAAATGAGTTGTTACTTTACGAATCTTAGAATAAACAAGAAATGTCAGATTTTACTTTTACAAATTCTAATTTTAATAAAAGTATGTGACCTAAACCTTTACATGAAAATAGCTAATCAGGAGTTCAACACCTGTATCCTGTTTATCATAGAGACTAGTAAATTATAATATTCGAACTCATTTCTTTTCAATGAGATGCACTAAATTCTGCCAAACTCAGAAAGCGAGCTTCCAAGAAAATGTTTTAAATTCATATTATTCCTGCATCTTTTTGGTAGAGATAATGAATTTTTTTCAACATTTCCCTCTTATATAGAGTTCGGCCACCGTTTACAGCAAACAACATGCAAGTGCATGATTTTTTTTAAATTCGATTTTAAATGAAATGTATCCTAAAGTTTATACCTATCTTCTGAGTATCTATATTAAGAGAGTGAAAAAGGTTTTCTGTGAGTCCGTACCAACATGCACTGGATAATTGTTTACTAAGATTAAGATCTGATGAATATGGATAATATTCAAGTCATTTTTTTTAAAAAATTACTTAATGGGAAAATGTTCCATTGCAAAGTTTAATTTTCTAGTATATATGCAGCTTACTGTATTTATTTATCTACAAACTGCATGTAATTCCATTTAAGTAAAATGGGTGCTTCGCATTCATTTCTAAAAGAGGATTTTAGTTTAAGAATTATATTTAAACAATAAAATATTTCAAATGTACTTTTTAGTATTTATGTTTCGTAAAGAAAATATATTACTTAATGAGATTTTCCATTTTAGAAGACATATAAAGTGAAACATCTTCGAATTAAAAATCGTTTTTAGTCTTAAGAAGTTGAAATGAATCTTTTTCGCCTTAAAAAAAAGTAAAATGAAGTAATTCCATTTAAGAAAAAAAAAAAAAAAAAAAGTAAGCTTAATTTTACAACTTCGAAAAGGCAGAAGAAAAAACTTTTTCGACCTAAGAAAATTTAAATGAATTTTTTTTGTCGACATTGTAAAATCAAAGGGTAACTTACTCCTTACATTTTGAAATTAACATGGATTTTTCCCATAGACAAAATAAAAGAGGAGATTTTTCTCCCGAAAAAAAAATAAAAGTGACAATTTTTCAGTCTAAAAAAATATAAATGAATATTTTTTGGACTTTTTAAAATGTAGTTTTTTTCTCTTTACATTTTGAAATTAACATGGGTTTACCCATAGACGAAGTAAAAGTAGAGATTTTTCGTTTCGTCTTAGAAAAAACGCAATCTAAAAGAATGTTTTTTGCCTTGCTCTCATTTTAAAAGTAGCACAAGATTTTTCACACAGAAACTTTAAAACTGAAGCTGCATGCAAGTATATAAAGTCTACATTTTTTTCATTTAAATCTATTTATTCTATTTCTATTTCAGTCAGCTGCAATCGCGCATATAAACATAATCTGTACGTCTCTAATGTTGTTTATAGTTAAAAGCACTATTATATAAATTTAAATACATAGCTGAAATGTATTGGCGGATCGCATAAAATTCGTTCGGGGTCCGCACTAGGCCTGCAGGCCGCTAGTTTTAGACTAATGTCCTAAAGTATGTTTATTGTGTGTCCTAATTTTTCAAGAATTGAGTGTCTGCATAGTCTTTTTTTTTTTTAAGAACACAAAGGAAGGCGTAGTGAAGATAAAGGAACAATAACTTATAGCTGTTTTTCTTTATTCTAATAGCCTACACAGGATAAATTTAAGGGTTAGTAATTTTTCAGTTGAAAAATGCAGAAATTCTGACAAAAAATTTTTAAAATTAAAAAAAAAAAAAAAAAAAAAAAAAAAAAAAAAAAATTCAGTCCAAGATATTCCCAAAATTTGTCATATCCAATTTTTATACATTCGGAAGTTCGCCGTAGCCAATTATCTTAATATCCGGAGGATTCGCTATAAGCCGGTTTCATTAAAGCAGAGTTTGAGTCTATAGGAGAGACACTATTTAGGCCACTCCTATATTTCCTTCAAAAGTCATAATTACCATATTAGTAGACGACATTTTTGTAAACAATATTAACAGAAGATTAAAATACAGACAGTTTTTTTTGGCGGCCATTTAAAGATGCCATTACGACGATATCGAAGACCTTACAGATAACTAGACGATTTCGAACGCATCGTAGGGTCGCATGAAGCTGGGTGGTCATACCGAGCAATAGGCCGCCACCTGCAACGTACAGACACGGGTCCGTGACACTTAGCCGACAACCACTTAGCCGACACGGACACTTAGCTGACAGAACATTTAGCCGAAGGTCATTTAGCCGAAACGGACACTTAGCCGACAAGACATTTAGCCGACAAGGACACTTAGCCGACAGGACAGTTAGTCGACACGGACAGTTAGCCGACACACGGAATTGGCCGTCAGGGCATTTAGCTACGGCACAGTTTTAACTGTCAAGACATTTAGTCAACGGGACACTAAGCTGACAGTGACGTTTAGTTCACACGTACACAATAACCATTCAAATTTACTATCAATTACAAAATTTCTCGACTTCTCCATAAGTTCAATATTTAAGTTATTTTTTTCGCTTATCAGTAAAATTCAGTTTTCGTTTCTTGAAGATCTCATATGTGCTTTTAATTATTGTGTTAATTTAGCATTGTTTGATATGTATCGTGCTGTTTGGTGTATATCGGCCAAATTGAAAAAGCGCTGAAATTTCTCGTCAGGGAATATGAATCAAATTTCGAAAGGAAAAAGAATTTTTTAGCTAAGTATGGCGGTCACTTAACTACATTTTAATATGGGATCTTCAAAAATTATCCGTAAAGCTTGACTTCTTTTTTTTAATCTTACTTATTAATATTAAAGCTTTATTTAATCAACTTTCACATCATTAATAATTTTTCTTGTTTACGTAATGATATTAATTTTCCAATCTCGCTCTTCCAAATGCTTTCAAATTTCTAATATCTTTACGTTTCATTACTATATTGCTCATCACATCATGTTACATTCCTTCCCTTAAAGAATCGTTTGGCTCCTCCCACTAATGAAATTTCCTTTCCCTGTCATGAAAATTCTGAATAATGCAATAAAAAATTTTGTTATTCTTGAATTATACTTTTTTATAGAAACATATGGGGGTGAGGGTTAGTTCAGCAAATATACTTTATTTTGTTATAAAAACTAATTAAAAAAAGTGAATTTTTAAGACCAGCAAAGGTATAAATTGTTTGTGACCTTTATAATTTGCAGTTCATGCCACCATCCTTGAGATAAAAATTCTGTAACATTTTATTGACCACGCCTCTCGCTTAAAATACTTACTTAGGTTAATGTTTATAGCCCTAAACTAATGCATAATGTTTAATTTAGAAGTAAAATATTCTTTAAGGTTTTGCTTTATTCATAACTGAAGCTGCAGAAAGAGGCGGCCACAAACCAAGTAGAGCGGAGCAAGGCGTCAGATCGTGAAAAGCCACCGTAATGTGGTGCCATCTATCTATTCTAGTTAACTAGATTAGTCATGTAAATAGATAATATTATGTACTATGTTTTGAAAGTCGCGATGTGTAATTTTAAATGCAATATGTTATATTAATGTTTTTCTTATAAAATATAACTTTTCTCAATATCTGTTAAAAATGTATACATTTTCATTTCATTTTTCATTAATTTTATTTTTTTCTCTCTTTCATTCCTTCTCTTTCTCGTTTTTGGGTTAGCTACATGGTACTGCGGCCACCTAACAGAAGTAGGTTTGGTTTATGTAATTACCACAAAGTCAGAAGGCTATCTGCCTAAGGGGAGAGATTCATTCGAGGACGTTCTAAGGAAACTGGCTCGTATACACGTTACGTATGGGGAAAACTAAGGAAACATACAAACTAAGGACAGTCCGTTCGCAGGATTCGAAATTCGGACCGAACTACCAGTGCTCTGCGACTTTACCGCTCAGACGCTACTGGGCCTATCAGAAATAGAGTGACCGTTTTACTTAATATAGAATCAGTCTCTTCCGTTGAGAACTGCATTTTTAGGCTAAACCTTTATAAATGCGTTGCTTGAAAATGTCCCAAACCTGAATACCGAAGCAAGTATTATTTTTGAATTATGCTTTTAAAGGTGGCGGTTTAGTGTTAGATTAGCATCTCTATTTTATTTTGCTATTAAAAAATACTAAAGAGAACTTTATGTGACCGAAAAGAGATGTTTAAAAATCATTGTTATCTCATTGTCAACCGGCAGTTATTTACCATTCTTAAGATAAAAATTAGCAACTCTATTAAAATGTCGGGATCGGGCAAACTCATTTTTACCTACTAACTATGGCCATTATGATAAAACTTCAAAAGTTAATACTGAGAGAGCTGAATTATTGCATAATTTTTATTTAGGGAAGAAAAATGATTATGTATACTATATATATAGTATATATAAAGAGAGAGAAGAACTGCGATATACGGTGTTTATCCTGGGGTTCTGTCGCCTGATGAGAGAAGAAAGATGATTGTGTGTGTAATATTATGATTGTGAGAACATAATATCATATACAAATTAGTTAGGAAAAAAGAAATCAATGTATATTTTTGCAGTGTACTAAAACATGCACTATCCAATTCCGATAAATCATATTCAAAAGGCTTCCGCGCGACCTTAACACGATCCAAATCATTTAGTAGGCGCGGTTAGAAAATAAGAATGGAGTTGCATATCAGCAGCGTTTACGATATATGAAGAGTGAAAAATGTAGCTTTTGCGAAAATGTATTCAGTTCTGAATAAAAAATCCTGCGGCCGATTGCATTCTCCTTCATTGCACGTCATCCTTCGGCCATTTTCAAACAAGATAATGCCAGGCACATACCGCTCGCATATCTCTGAACTGTCTCCGTGCGGTTGATACTCTTCCTTGGCTATCAAAGTCACTAGTCCTTTCACCAATCGAGACTGTCTGGGATATTGTAGGCCTCCATATTCGGGTACCACAAAGTATCGCAGATCTGGAGCGACAACTGACGAATGCCTGGCAGAATTTGTCGCAGGATTACATTAGAAACCTCTACCACTCCTTGCCTCGACGAATTTAAGCACGCATTGCCGCCAGAGGCGGTTCGACCAACTACTAATTTGAACACTCAATGGGTGATTGTGAGCCGTGAACAGGTATTATGACCTTGATTTTTTAATCATTTTATTATCTGTGTATGAACTATATCAATTTCATCAAAAATAACCATTTCCTTCATGGTGTTTTGATTTTTTTGCAAAAGAGTGTAATTGATTGTCGCGTATATGGAGCAAGTGTTAGCCGGGTTTTTGTGCAGAGCTATATACAGATGAATTCCAGTCTTTCTATCTGGCTACAGTAGAAAAATGTGCTTTTTTGGCTAATTTAATATTATATTGTTTATGATCATCGCTTACTTGAAATTGAAAGGATGATTTTTTTAATTCAAATGTAGACAACAGAATTTCGGCTGAGAGAATTCGTATGTTTATGAAAGGAAAAAATAATTAAATAGTACAAACTGATTTTATTATTACATATTGTGTCATATAAATTACTTCAGAGTTATGGTTTCATCATCTTTGAAGACTGGCGGTCTGACACTGTATAGTTACACAACTTCGTACTGGTTAAGTTCTCATATATTCGTTTACTTTTTCTGGACTGTCAGCTGCAGTACAGGCTCATCTGTACTTGAATAATTGAAGAGCTATTGTTCATACTTATACCTATTCAGAATGCGTCCTTACCTATTCAGAATGCAAGTAAATTTATATTAAAAAAAGAAATAAGTTGCTTCTTTGAACAAAAAATGGAATTTATATGCCAACATAATTTTAACAAGATTTAAAATATAATAATAAAATCTTAGCACTCGACCTTTGATTACATGACATAATTATATACCTACTATACCAAGAAAACTTTGTAATAATAATAAAATTAATATTGTCTTGTATGATATAGTGCAGTGATGCAATTGCCTATGTCCAATGAAATAATTTTAGAACAGGTAATAATCATGGCAAAATAGTAATCATAGCTTTAAAACTTATTACCATGAACATGATAAATTTCCATTCTAAAGTTTTTATTTCTTTCCACTTGTAGCCTTCCCCTTTTTTCTGTACTTTTTAAGACTTTCTTTTGACGTTTTTCTCCGGTTATCTTTGCGCATAATTTGAAGATTTCAATCCAATATCTCTGTCAAAGAAACGAGAAGTATTTAATTACAGATTTTCAAAAAGAAGAATTATTGAAAATACTTTTGGCATAATTACCACCCTGGTGTAGGCTCACACTAGAACTCCAAATATTTGGATTAAATAAAATCTCAACAGGATCGAAAATTCCGGATAGTAATATTATTCCATAAACCAAATAGTTACTGTAATAGCGAAACAATGATTTCCTTTTCCCGTTTTGGATACATTATTTTAGCACAAACTCTAAAGCTGAAATTTAAATAAAAATTATTTTCGAAAAATTATTTATATGTATAATAATGAAAAAATTATATAAAAAATAATAATATTTTCTTTTATAATTTTATCGAAAAATTATTTATATATATTATATATAATAAAAGTACTTTTCGGTAGGATCGAACGATGATACATTATTCTTTCGTCTTAACATATGTGCATTTTTGTTTTAACTAAAGCAATGGAATAAATTTACTTGAGCTTAAATATTAATTAAGATTTTAATGAAAAATACCATTTATTTTATTAAAAATATTGTAAGTTATTTTAAAATGCCTACTCCCCAGTAAGAAAAATTCTTTAAAATACCATTAAAATTCCAAACGAATTGTTTCATTTACGAGCGGAATGTCAGTACAATTCAGCTTCGATCCTAGTCCTTCTAAATCTCTTATAATCCTGAGAATGACTGAAATTATAAATGCACTACAGAAAAGGCGTGAAAGCCTACTTAAGATATGAGTGCAGGTCTCATCTGAAAACAACCTTATGATCTCCCACATGCATATTATTGCGAAGTATTTTATCAAGAAGACCTTAATTACCGTCGGTTTAAGTCTTTCGGATAAGAAGTTCCGAATGATTTAAACCGGAAATTTATTTAAAGTTCCGAAAGTTTAAACTGGATTCTGTAGTCTACAAGTGTTCCTATAGGATGTGTACTTTCATAAAAGAGAAACCTTTGACAAGTTGCCCCTTCCCCCAAAAAGTTGGAAAATACTGATTTATTTACACGTTATCTGAATCCAAATTGCGTTTCGTCGTTAATAAAAGGAGACTTAAATTGTATGATATGCAGTGAATAAATGAAAGTTCGTAAGCGAGTTCAATCCTGAGAAACGCTGTTTGGTGTTACTCCAAAATAGGATTCCTAATGGATACTCACTTAATTAATTACCTTGGGGATAATATTAAAAATTCTACTTGTAAAATTTAACGATCACCATTGACAACAATCTAGGATTTCAAGTGCATATTGATAATGAACTGAAAATGCACCTTTTACGAACCATTTGGCAAACAGAGTCTATTCTGGCATTCGGCGACTACATTATGAATTACTACTATATAGAATTTTAATCCCATCCTTTTTACTGTGCTTAATCTGCTTGGGTACTGCTCACATACAAAGACTCGATAATCGCAGAAGTTGCTTCTATATACATTTTGATTTCATCTCTCAATACCTTTCTCTAGAAAAAGAACTTCAGAGATATTTTAAATTATGCTGAATTCGCAAAGCTGCTGATTAAAAGACCTAAAATATCATTTCTAATACAAATTCTTAATTCCCATTTTTGCAGACTTCTCTTAATTCCAAAGTTTGTTAACGAACACATTCTTGTCACCACCTCTTCCTCTTTTTAGTTTCTTTTTTCAATTAGTTTTATCGCCGAATCAGTCGATCCATTGTTAATTTGTACATGTACACTCACACATAAATTTACATTTAAAAGCGAGGTGTGATATGATTTCCTCCGTCAGACAGCGTATTCTATCAACATTTGATCTCATATGTAAGTTGCAGGTCTTAATTTGTTTTGTATAAACCGATCAACTTTCATGTAAGTTGTGGAGTTCCACCCTTTTCTCTAACAACTAAATATGGAGGAGCCTAATGAACAGTTAAGCGAATAATCGCTTTAGTTCAGGAACAGAGACGTAAACTCGAGAAGGGTTAATTACCGTTTATTGCTCAAAATAACAGTTTAACAGATGGTCCCTGTCTCAGGGCGTACAGCAAAGCCTCTACTTGGGCTTGACCTCAAGGTAATCAGAAATAAGACTTAACTAATTCTTAACTAAAAAGCTATAGCCAAGGCTATCAAAATTCTAAGTAGTTGCCCTAAATATCGAATAAGCCAGCGAAGCTATCAAGTGCCTGTAATACAGCCGAGCGTAGTAACAGCTTAGAGAGACTTAGCCAAAAGGCAAACGCACGCTAGTCAGAAACCCTGAGATTCTCTTCCGAAGTCAGTGGATTTTTGACTTAAATACTGCTCTTACTCATTTGCATTAAACGCGATTCTAAACACATATTCTGGTAGGACTGAAATTAGGAAGGACAGAAAAGTAGCTTTAACTACAATTAACTGTCAGAAACTTAGGATAAAACCTTATAAAGTTTTAGAATCATTAGAATCGTAGTAGCAGGAAACATGAAAAATGTGCAATGTCCTGAGCGGGATTCGAGCTTTAGACTTTCCAACTACCATCTGGATGTTCTTCCAATGACTCCAAGAAGACATACGGTAAGAAGGGAGAAAATACTCTACATTCTTCACTTAAAGGGCCGACTCAGAAGGACGGAACCCAATTGCAAAATCCTGGCAATGGAAAATATGGTCATGAATGCACCACATTTTCCACCATATTTTAATTCGGGCGCCTTCTGTAGAATCATTTATATTTTCGAAGCAGGAACTATGCAAAATATGCATTGCCCTCAACAGGATTCGAACTGCGGACCTCTCGAGTGTCAACCGGACGTGCTTCCTTCCACACCATGAAGGCCGGAGGTAAAGAAGGGAAGCATACCGTATACTTGTTTAGTACTATTCAATTTCATCAACAAAAATATTTGCTCATGTAAATCTTCAGAAACGTACTGTTGCGCACTACACGCTGATAGAGTTTTCTTTAATAATTACATTCACAGATGAGCGGGAATAAATTGACACTTTATGAAAATAAACCACACACTAGTAATAACAGCTATAATTAACTCAAGCTACTCTTAATAACCGAACTCTTTTTACAAGCGAAGGGCATCCCGTAACTAAAAAGTCATTTACAGTGCATTTAAGTTTCAAGCAGTTATAAAAAATATGGAGAAGCTCACAGTCCCATGATTTTGAACTAAACTATTCAGCTAACTTAACTAATCTAGCTTTCGGTTTCTACGGAGTTGTATCGTTCTCAGGATTTCGAAAATATTTTTACTGAAAACTTCTGAAATGTCGGAAACTTTCATCGGTTCAAGAGTCGCAAGATTTACAATTAATGCACGAAAACAATGAATGACAACACATTTGATTAAAGAGAAATGCATTCTAAATTACTAAAATACGCTAAATAAATAAATAAAACAAACGCGTAACAATATAGTTATATATGAAAATAAGAATACATTCAAGTAACCACAAACATTAACAACAATTTACAACAACAGGAAACACCTGAAAGGTATCATCTGTCAAATTTTTTAATCTGTCCTTAACAAGGCTAATATAAATTCTTGTAAGGTGTATAACACTGTGCTTGTGAAAATGGAAATATATAAACTGCATTTTCCACTTCAAGTTTCACAGATCTGTTTCAACAGAAAACAGATTTTCAATAGATGGGCTTTTGTATTTATATTTAACAACATTTCTTCTGCTGAATTCCCCAGTGCTATACGTTCATCCACGTCCAATGTGCCATTAAATTATGTTTCTTAGGATATTCTGTTTATGCCGCCCAGACGTGGCTCGATAATAATAAATGACCATCACTTCTGGCCTTAGTTGTGGCCAAGACGAAGTCGGGTGAGGACCCGCCATTGAGGAAACAATATTCTGTTTATAAGTATTTGATCTAACGCGGTCAGCAAGGGATTTTCAAATACACGCAATTTCAAAGATTTCTCAAGCTACATTAATTAAAAAGTAAGCATACCTTTAATTGCCATATTAAACCCATTCAAGTGGCACAAAATGTAACATTCTTATCTTGATTAGTTTTAGTTAGGTAGGCGTAAAAAATTGTGAACTATCTATATTTAAGTCGGGTAGAATCAAACACCAAAATATTACCATATGTGTTTGGTAAAAGAGAAAATTTGCTAAATTTTGAATTTAAAATTAAGATAATTTTTGGATTAAGATTGTTAAACAATGGATAGAAGGCATTTAGCACTTTTTGAAGTGGCACAGCTAATGGAAGAGTACTCTAGATTAACTTTCTCTCACATGATTTCTATGATTTTAGATCTTACAGCAATTGCTATAAAAGTTACAAACTAGTAAAATGAAACAACTTTACTTAACAGAACATTAGAAAGAGTTACTTACGTCGAAGCAGGGACTGAAATAAATGGATGCCATACTATAAGTGAAAAATCGCATCAAATACTTATTTTCCGTAGAAGTATCTTTGAAAGCTCCTTCTATACCAGCAATGAGAGCAAAGATGTTAATAATTCCAAACGGAGCTATCCAAAAGCAGCAAAGTCTTTTGTTTTGGTACAAATATAGTTGGTTTTTGGCTTCTTTGGATTTGTATAGCTAAATTACAATATTTAAAAATTACAATACATTACAAACAAAATGCATAACTTAAATTAGAGTAGACTGAAAAACAAACATGAATTAAAATGCATTGTGAAAGGAATTGCATAAATTAAATTATAATGAATAAAAAAGTAATGAAACAAACAACACTGAATAATTCATGCATTTAATATTTCGTTAAGAACAGAAATCTTTAGACAAATTTCGTTTCAATCGGGGCACCCCCTTCGGAAATGTTAACCCTATCAGTATAAAATTCATAAAATCGGGGTTAAAAAAATCCATTTTTTTCTTTTAGCAAAACTGACCAAAGTTGAAATCCCAGTTACTGCAGACGCTATTAGAACGTTCCTCCGTATATTTCAAGATTAAACTCAAATCGCTATTCACAAATTCCGCGTTCAGATGGTTAAATTCTAAAGTAATGTCGAAAATTGGAAACGCCTTTTTTTTTCTTTTTATCTCCTTTTTTTATTTATTTATTTATTTTTTAAATATCTCCTGCATTTTACAAAGTTACACGCTTATAAAAAACTAGAAAGCCCGGCGGTCATACGAAATGACCGCTGTTCTAGATATTATAAATTGTAATTAAAATGATTTGTGCAAATGTGTCTGCTAATTTAAACTGAATTACCCAGGGCAGGCGGCGAGGACGCCCCTTTGCTTATTCCCCCTTTCTTGTGTAGATCTTTTCATCATTTTTAAGCTCGCCTTGCAGAGGATCATCCATTATTTTTAATTTTACGTCCGTTCTTTCACGAACTCTTGAACAGGCAACATAAAGTTGAACGTGCCCAGATGCAGGCTCAGGTAAAAAGATGCCAACACGCTTAAGCGTTTGGCCCTGAGACTTATGGATGGTCATAGCAAAGGCAAGTTGTACAGGAAATTGTCTACGTCTGAATTGAAACGCAACCCTGTGCTGTGGCAACTTCACCCCATTGGCTAGTACAGTTATGCAAGCAACCATAAACTATCGTCGACAAACACACACTTAAACGGAAATATATATGGGGTAAAGTAACATTATCTCCTCCGAAAGGGCTGGCTCACGGGCTTAGCGAAGCCCCCGTTGGATTCCGCAGGTTCATGGCACGCCATTTTCACCATTCGCGTCTTCTTGGGAATTTAATTAGCCGATGTATTAATTAAAAACTAATTTTCCCCGACGTTTTCCCCTTTCTTTCTTGGGTTTTCCTATTACAGGGATTTGGCTACGTGCCAAATTCTTTTTTCTCGAACATCTACGGAACGGCGCCGAGTTGAAATTCGAGACGCGTATCCTCCGATTCCAAAAAATTATCTGAATCCATCGATACCGTTCTTATCTTCGTACAACTTTAATCGGCCGAGATATTAATTAAAAACTGCGGAAACGTTAATTTCCGTGCTCATTTTTTAGAGTGGCAACAATAAACTATCGGCGATACACACTTTAGCCGCTTATATATATAAAGAAGATATTACGTTACGCAAATACTTATACATTAACTAAAGGCGCATTTATACATATTTATTATAAAATGGACGGAAATACTTGAATTTCGACCAAATTATGTTTATTTGACCTAAAACAGGCGGAACTGAGTTAAAAAGCTGACTTGGAAGGGAAAACCTTACAAGACACTAAAATCCATCAAACGGCACGGCGCAGATACATCAGGTACCCCGCAGGAAATGTGAGGGCTACATCTCCCGTTCTAGTGAGCTGACACGCAAAATTTAATGCAGTCTTCATGTCTCAGACGGTTGAGTTAAGAGATTCGGTAAACATCCATCACTCTTTTAATCGGAAATTTCTACCATCCATCAGCCACTAAGACACTTCAATTAATAATTCCATTCTATTTCTCCGCAAACAAAAAATATGACCTTCTAAAAATTAATATTTTAAAATAAGCTATATTATAAAACCAATATGATTGTTTTGTCACCGTATTTAGAATAAAAGTCTAAAACATTTTACACTTTTTACTGTCAACTGGGTAGTTATCATGCTACTTCTAGACTTCTCAGTTATTGATTCCTAGTTGACAGAAAGGTCAACTGCTGCGGGCCTCAGCGAAAGTTCAGTTCTGCAGGTCAAATGAGCGTTCATTGATATCAAAAGTCGCACAAGTTACAGTTCAGCACATTAAAATATGCATGTCATTCACAATGGAAATTTTCTTTTAGGTAGTATTTCACGTGAAAGTAGTTAAATATACAATATATTAAAGTAATAGAGATATTCCTCAACAGTTGCGACACTAAGCTATAACATTATGGGAATACAGTATACCGCCTGTGAATGATGCTACAGTGATTAACAAAGACTTATTGTTAGTCCGAAACTAGACTGTGGATTCTGGTATTTTTTCCTCTTCTCGAAGATGAACATCCGTTTAACCCTTGCGGTGTACCTTGGGCAACGTTTTTAGTGATGAGATGGCTAAATGTCAGACGGATTTGGCCATTTATGAAGAAGACTTTAAAGCAAGTGTCTAGATATTTGGATTTTTTTCCCAAGAATGAATATTGCAATAGAGCTGAAGAAAGTTTTGAAATATTAAATGACAACGGACACTCGCAAAATGTGATGCTATTTTGATCGCGATAGTGAATATGGAAAGGAAGTTGCCATGGAGGTATTATAAATGATATTCCACTATTGGGAAGCTGAAATTTCAAGGAGATCTAAAGGTTCGAGCCTTAATAGTAGGAAAATTAACGTATGCCGACACATTCATGTGTTTAGTGATACATTCAGATACTGTATATATTTTAAATATATTCTACAAAAATAAAGTTTATGGCTTCATATACTGAGCCTTTTATTAAAATCTTTTCATTGTTCCTATATTTTAAAAATGTAATACTACTATTTTGTTTGCCTTAAGTTGAGTTTGTTTGCCTTAAGTAAAGTAGTCTAGAAAAACAAGGATTTTTTTTATGTAACTGTATTATATTTTGTGTCTACAGAGAGTATCATAGATTTATTTTTATTTTTAATATTATACACTGCTGCCCATTAAAATTGCAATACGATGAAGGAAAGCAAATACAAAAAAAAAAAAAAAAAAAAAAAAAAAATTTACGTAAACAGTATTATAGCTTGAAGACAAAATGCTTAAATTTGTAAGCATTTTGGAGATTTACAGTCTGTGAAATTAGCAGAAACAGCTGCCACCTCTGGCAGCTAAAACAGACTTTACCCCATTCGGCATGGAGTCAAACTGGACTTGGATGACAGAAATGGGTAAATCATTCATGCTGCTTCAAGTCTATGTCAACCGTATTAGCTGGAGAGGGGTGGCAAATCAGTCTCTTAGCAACCCATGACCAGATGTTGTCAATGGGTGATAGACCTGGAGACCGCGCAGGCCAGGGCAGCAACCAAATACTCTGAGTATCGAGCAAGGTCAGAACACGACTTACAACATGTGGTCTTGCAGGGCGTTTGGCAGGCTCGGAGATAGAGCATAACCACTGGACGTAAGATGTCAGAAATGTACCGATTTGCGTCCAAATTACCGTCGATCCGATCTAGAGATGTTAATGTCGTGTACCCAGTGGCTTCCCAAACCATCACACCAGGTGCAGAGCCCCTATGCCGATATCGAACTCAAGCAGGCGACATGTGGTCTTCTTGGAGCCTCCAGATACGCATACGACCATCAGCATACTGCACGCAGAACGGGTACTCGTCTGAAAAAAAAAAAAAAAAGATATTAGCTTTGTCGTTCGGCGCACCAGAGTCGCCGTCTCTCTCTATGCTGCATTGTCAAGGCAAGCCGAAGTAATGGTCACCCTGCTGATAGTCCACGCTGCTGCAAACGTCGACGCACCTTACGCGCTGGTACTGGGAGTGCTGCGAACATGCCCATTTCCTGACTAATGGTCCGTGATGTGGTCAGACGGTTTTGCAGGGCTGACTCCCCCCCAAGATGTCTGTCCTCTCTGGCGTTAGTCATGGGAGGGCGTTGAGATCCTGCGTGCCGTCCAGTATGACCCTCAGCAATCCATTGATTCCATATGACAGTGGTTGGATGTCGACCAGTGCCACCACGATATCACGGAACGATAATCTACGCTTTCGAAAAGCAACGATCTTGCCTCTATCGAATTTCGAAACGTGCTGGTAAGCATTTCCTCTTCTTATTCGAAGCTTAACACGATATTCTGAGCAAACTCCGACCTTACAAAGCACTTTTCGAATTAGAAATCCACTACATAACTTTTCTTTTATGCAGTGCTTCAGATGTCGTTTCTTCCTCCTGGGTCATCTAAATGCGCTGAAATACTAATCATTTGCATATCCCAACTTCTTCCTTTCATGTGATTTTGACTTCAGATCATTTCTTTCCTGGTGTTGAAATTTTAATGGCCAGCAGTGTATTTTTACTAAGCATAATAATGAGTAAGCTAAGAATAATAGAAATGTTCAGTTTTCAGTTCTCATCTTGACTTTTCCCTTTTCTCGGTACCATGTTATAGTAAAAATGGATCCTTGTTTTTGACTAAGCGCATGTGGTGACTGGAGCGTATCTCATAGAAATTTCTATTATCAGTCAATTTTCTTAACCGGTCCTAGATTGACGGATAATGGAATTCCCACTGCATTGCGCTAATATAGATATTTTACACAATTTTTTTTAAATGACATACCTTTCCCTCACATAAAAATTTATGATTGAATACCAAGTTTTATAAAAGTTGCATAAGCACTTTAAAATTTTTTTTATAATTTTTCTTCCGTAATGTTAACTGAATTTGGAAATATCTCTACATAAATGTTTCTGCTTTCTTTTTATTTAAATAAAATTTACGTTTAATCTAAGAAAATTTCATCTATGTTCTAATTTATTTTAAACATTTAAAATTTAAATAAGTTATGTCTATTTTTTGGAAGGAATTTTTAGTATAATCTACAAGATAATGCATATCATCTTAAAAAAAAGATAGTATTTTAGACACAATGGGTGACAATAAGATCTCTGAAATTTTTAAATAATTTTTAAATTCTTTAAAAATTTCAGAGATTTTTATTGAAAAATTTTGGCTAAAAATTAGGAGGGATTATTGCCTCTAATTTAATATCGCATTACCTTACGTATTAAAATTCAGATTCACATACACTTGACGATTGAATTTATCTCATATAAGCAAAACTTTATGCGCTTTGGTGAATCTTATAAATTGCAAGTACGTCGTTATGCAAGAATTTATCTAAACCTTCTGACATGCTAATTAATCAATTTTATATAATATTGCATATATTTTGAATAGCAGTTGCTTTTCACTATTTTTTTTCAAGAAAAATTATTAAATTCTCTAAAAATTTTCGTTTAAAATTATGCAGAGTGTATATAACGTATTTGGTTGATATGAAGTGCAATTATTTTCTGAATAACTGAAAATATTTTCCCAAAATTTAGCTACTGAATAAGATTTTCTTTTATTAAGCAAGATTTGAAAAGAGACAGTTATAACAACATGTAACAAAACATCAAATAAAGAAAGTAAGTATAATCCAAGTTAATAATATACGAAAACTTCGACTGCTGAAAAAAAAAAAAAAAAATGTATGAAAATTATTTAATGACGAAATAAATCTGAATAGATAACATTTTTCAGTTCGTATGAAATGTAGTAATTTCGGAAGCAATAGGAAAAATACCTATGATTTCCTGAAAGGAGTGAGGAAAACCTGAAAGGAAAACATTTCTGTATGTTTGAAGTTATAGAATGCAGTGTAAAATCCTCAGAACTTTCGTGACATATTTATAGGCAAATTTTACTGAAACTTGTAAGGTTTATCCTAAGTTTTTAACTGTTAATGTTTAGTCTAAGCTACTTCCCTGTCCATTCTTAATTTCAGCTTACAATTTCCTGCCAGAACGTGTTTTCAGAATCGCGGTTAAATGCAAATGAAGGAAGAACAAGTATTTAAAGTTGAAGTTCCACTGATTTCGTTAGAGAGCCAGAGATCCTGACAAGCCCGCGCGTTCGCCTTTTAGGCTACTCTTTTTCTCTTAAGCTATTACATTTTTTTTGCAAAAAAATCGAAGCACCATGAACGAAGTGGTTGTTTTGATGAATATCTGTAAAGCTCATACATAGATAATAAAATGATTTAAAAAATCAAGGTCAATAGTACCTGTTCACGGCTCACAATCACCCATTCAGTGTTCAAATTAGTAGTTGGTTGAACCGCGTCTGGCGGCAATGCATGCTTGAATTCGTCGAGGCAAGGAGTGGTAGAGGTTCCTAATGTCATCCTGCGACACATTTTGCCAGGCATTCATCAGTTGTCGCTCCACATCTGCCATATTTTGTGGTGCCCGAATCTGGCCGCCTACCATGTCCCAGACATGCTCGATTGGTGAAAGGACTAGTGACTTTGATAGCCAAGGAAGAGTATCAACCGCACTGAGACAGTCTAGAGATATGCGAGCGGTATTTGGCCTGGCATTATCTTTTTGGAAAATGGCCGCAGGATGATGTGCCATGAAGGGTACCGGCCGCAGGATGGTATCAACATATCGTTGAGCTGTTAAACTTGGATGGCTAAAGATGATCTGCTGTTACACTGACTACCAATAAGTATTTGGACACCTATGCAAATGACGATATCTGTGGTCCCAAGGTACGCCACGGACTCCGCCGGTATATATCGTGTAGGAAACAGAATCGGCTTTAGTCGCATGCAAGATGCCTCGCAGTTCGGAGCTCTCTGATTTCGAGAAAGGTATAATTATCGGGTATCACAAATGTGGCCGATCCTTAAGGGACATATCTAGCGATCTGAAGTACCCAATATCGACAGTGGCCTATGTGATTAAAAAGTGGAAGGTGAGCGGTGATTGTCGGAATGTGCCCCGAGTCGGCAGACCAACGAAACTGGGGGATAGAGACCGACGAGTGCTGTTCAGAGAAATTCGGAAGAACCGCACCCAACCGATAGCCCTCATCCGCGAGGAGTTTCAACAGGCATCCGGGAGTATTGTTTCAATGAATACCATCCGTAAGGAAGCACATCTGCTTGGTTTTCATGGTCGTGCCCATAAGCCTTTTATCACAAAGTCCAACCGTGCTGCTCGGTTAATGTGGTGCAAAGAACATCGAAATTGGACCATAGATCAGTGGAAACGGGTTCTTTGGAGTGACGAATCAGGGTTCACCCTTTACCTTTCGGATGGCAGGGTCTGGGTCTGGCGTCTACCTGGAGAACGTCTCCTGCCAGAATGCATTGTGCCAACCGTCAAGCTCGGCGGAGGTGGAATTATGGTCTGGGGGTGTTTTTCCTGGTATGGGCTAAGACCCTTGGTCCCCATTCATGGTGAGTTCAACTCCGATGCCTACTGCACTATTTTGGATGACAATGTGCTTCCTATGTTGTGGCAGTTTTACGGGTTGGACCTCTGTTACTTTCAGGACGACAATGCCAGTTGTCATGTTTCGACGTTAACCAAGGCTTGGTATGGTGCCAATGGAGTTCATCGAATGGACTGGCCTGCCCAGAGTCCAGACCTGAACCCTATCGAGAACCTCTGGAACGAGTTGCATCGCCGAATTCAGGGGTGCACTACCCGTGCAAAATAGGTGAAGGAACTTCTATGTCTTCCCAAGCCGAGTGGAAAAAAATACCACTAGCTGTCATACAAAGACTTGTAGAAAGTATACCCCGCAGAGTCCACTCTGCAATTACCTCTCGTGGAGGCTCTGCCAACTATTGATTTTGAATAAAGTTAGTTTTTCTTTTCTATCATAGGTGTCCAAATACTTATTGATAGTCAGTTTATAAGAAATAGAGGCCCACATCATCACACCAGGGGTTATGGCTGTATGGCTTTGTAAAAAAAATAGCTGATTGGAACCGCTTGCCCCGCCCTCTTTAGACACAAACACGGTGATCATTTGCTTCAAGAGGGAAGCGGGATTCATTGCTGAACACTATACGATGCCAGTCTGATGGAAGCCATGATGATCGTCTGCGTCCCCACTCCAGACGACTCCGCCGATGTTGTGGGGTCAAAGGCAAACGTCTTAACTTCCTCTGTGAGCGTAACCCCGCCTCAGAGTCAAGCACCGTGAGGTGATGGACGGGAGTTATAGACATGGCTGTAGTGCGTTGAATAGCCGACAATGATACCTGCGGTTCGGGCCTGGCGAACAATCATCCTATCTTGCCTCGCATTTGTGCGCCTTGGCCTTCCAGAGCCTTCATTTCGTCGGCAATTCCTTGCAGCAACCATTGCGGCCAACATATTTGCACAGCAGTGTCTGTACGTTGCAGGTGGCGGCCTATTGCTCGGTATGACTACCTAGTTTCACGCAGCCCTACAATGCGACCACGTTCGAAGTTGTTAAGTTGTCTGTAAGGTCTTCGATATCATCGTAATTGCATCTTTAGTTGTTTCTTTACGGAATTACAATGTCAGCAACAAAAAAAGATAAAATTTCCGCCTTTGTTACTGGTTTTATACTTTTCGAATTGCGCACTATAAATACGCGCTATTATCGCAATTCCTGTTCATTTGCTTTGAAACTTTGATCATTTGCATGTTCGATCAAGATTTTTTTCCATACCAAATTTCGTCACGATCGCAAAAGTCCTTTTTGGTGCTTCGATTTTTTTGCAAAAGAGTGTATTACGGTCTGCCGTACTTTAGGCCCTTGATAGCTTCGCCGTTTAGTTAGCGTTAAGAGGCTAACTCTGTTAGAATCTTGATAGCTTCGGCTATACGTATCTTTTTAGTTAAGTTTTATTTCTTAGTATTCATGAGTTCAAGCCCAAGTGGAGGCTTTTCTATAAACTCCAAGAAGGAGTCGTCGGTTAAATTTATTCTGAATACCAGTTCTCAAGTTTCCTCATTTTCAGCTGTAACGTAAAGGCAGGAATCTTACAAACTTATAAAGTATTTGACTTATTTCTGACATTTCTAATGCTTTGTAAAAATTATTAAAAACTGAATAATGATATTGTTTAAATATTTTGACGTTTAACCTATTTCCTTATAAAGTAAAGAGTAAATTCGGATTACTTCAGAACAAACTTAAACCGTAGATCAAATCTGATAGAGTTTGTCTTTCGTTGCTTTCAAAACTGTTGAAAACGGATATTTTTTTAATTGGGAAAATTTAATATTTTACGATATTATAAATACAATGCTATAAATATGGTAAATTTTCGAAAAATGTTGAATACAATAAAAAATCGAAATCCGGACGTCTAATATCCGGAAAGACTTAAATGCAGACCTCCGAATCACCAGCAACATTTTTTTTTAAAGATTTTTCTTGTATGCTTTTACGCTTGCGCACATTTTTTTTTTTTTTTTTTTTTTTTTTTTTGATAGCGAAACACGTGGATAGTCCTAATGCTTGGCTTTACTTAGTCACTGGAAATCCAACCTGGTAAATCATTATATTTTACATTTTGCTTTCATCACTGCTTATCTATCACTATATCTATCAACAATTCAGAAATTACTAACGCAACGATGACTAAAGAATTTATTATTATTTTTAAATTTTAATATTGGTAATTATATAACAAAGAGCATGGTAACCTTTTACATTAACATTACGTTTAGCGAGGATTACAGACTTCACCTAACTACGTTGCGAGGTGTTTATTGACGAAAAGAAATTTAATAGAAATTTCTTTCCATATGTCAAATATAGATTTTTCAAATAATACTCATAGGCTAAAGGATTGCATTTAGTGCTATTAGAAATGAGAATAACTGATTTATTTATTTAGTTAAGTCCTGGACCGGCGCTAGTGCGGCTACACCAAGCGGCAAAATTTTTATAATTTTAGAGAAGCACCGAACAACAAAACTAAGGTATGGCAAAATCTTGAGAACGTAGGGAAGGAACAGATGAAAGATTTAGGGGAGGCAAAATTTTTGGAATTTAGGGAGATGCCTGGCAGCAGAATTTCGGACCCGCAGAGATTGCACAGAGCCGCAAAATGTCTAGTGTCGGCCTTAGGCAAACCTTAAGAATATGTGGGAATTTATTTATTCGAGGCTCAGCTAAACCTTAAGCATATGCGGCAATAGTCGTAAGTATAATAAATAACTAAATTAAGTTAATTCAGCCTGACTCTGACTGCCATACCGAAGGACCCGGGCCGCCGGAGGCCGAGTAAAAATTAAAAAGGGCCGAGTCTCGGAGGAGAAGGCATGGATGTAAATTGTCTATCCCTTCACAGGAGGCAAGGATGGTCCAGCTATTAAGTGCCTCCATAATAAAACGACCACCGCTTCCGACTTTAGCATTGGCTAACGCCTGTAACGGCTACAGTTCGCCAATGGAAATAATATATATATATATATATATATATATATATATATATATATTTCAGCCTTAACTTCGTCAGAGCGCGACAGAATTAGCTGATCAACATGGCTTTAGTCGCCAATTTCATGATACATTGCCAATGGTGTATAGCGGACGTTAGCTAAGCTTTATAATAGTAGCCGCGAATTTGAAGGTTTTCGGATATCGCAAAGAAAGCAAAATTTTCTAATTAGGGAATTGTGAAGAAATGTGGAAAAGTAGTATTAAATGAAGATCGGATTTTGTACTGTACTTTGTTCACAAGTATGAGAGTAATTGGAATGCAGCTCAAATATTCCGGAACAATTTCTCAAAACTTATTACAATTATCAGAAATTATTAAGTCGATAATACTATAACTACTGTTTAACTGTACTTTATAAGCTTTGCGGTAGAAATAAGTATGGCCACCAAAACTGATGTCTGAGAATGTCATTATTGTGAGTTTTGTAAAGAATATTATATTACTTACCGAATACAGTACACAAGCTGCACCAAAAATAGCAAATAAAATACAGCCTCCACACATTGCAGCAACTGAATTGATGTACACTCCTGCGATGAATACGCAGCCGAATATCATACTTATGATGATCAGCATCATTGGGATGAGTGAGAATCGATAAATTGCCTGCGAAGTTCAAATTTATTTTAATTATTAGATTAATCAGAATAACAGGAAAAAATTTTTTTTGAAAGGTTTCAGATTTAAATTACGCTCAAAGGGGCGTTTTTTAACGTTTTGTGTGTTAATCATGTTCTTTGCACTTAAACCATAAAATTTAGTTCAACAGCAATGTCGCAAAATAATTTTAAACTGAGCTCATCTTTAGAATATCCGATACACAGTTCCGCACCGCTGGAGATAAAAAGGTTCCCCCCATAGAGTGTTGCCATTGCTCGCTTTTAAATCGTTGAGTCTGTTAATCAAAAATTCAAAAGTTTTACAAAATATGAAATCGATAATAAAACAGATTCCAAATTTCAGATTTGGGCTTTCAGATGCCCATATTCGCGGTAGGATTACATCATTCAAAATTGGATGGCTCTAGGTACCGTTGTTTTATCACAATGCGAGAAACATATATACATTTATACAGATTAGTCATTATTTAATTTCTTTAAATTATACAAGAATATTCTGAGCAAAATTAATTCAATTATAGCAATGGATCAGGAGATGTACCAGCATAATTCTTCACCTCATAATATAAGAAAGATGTTTTCTACCACATACTTTATATGATATAAAAGGATGAATTCAATAGAATGTAACTTAACTGTATTTGAATATTTTTATAATATTTCCACAATTCTTACAGCAGCGTTTAATAGGAGGTTTTAGTATATGTAGTGTGTGTGTGTGTTTGTAGCAATTTATAGTTTTTAAATGTAAAGTGTTAAAAAATACACGTTTCACTATTTAGTTAAGATAATAGTTAACACTGAAATAAAGCTAGTAATAATCGATCAGTATGAAATTATATCGCATAAATTTTAAAGCTTTATTTTTATGCAATTTAATTTCTCTTGCTTTTAAGGAAGAGAAATCGTACTGTTGGCAAGACGCCATGATTCTAAATCTATTAGGGTTAACAGCTACATAGAATTGAAGGAATACTGGCAAAACAAGAGACTCATCTTAAATTTTAATTAGTTTTAATTTTGAAACACAAATAAAAACATTACACTTAAGAACATAAAGCTTATAAGGACATTATAATTAAAAATTGAAGTTACAAAATAACTCTCGGGGCAGAACACCATGGTTAGTACTTGACTCCAATAAACCGACTGAAAGGCTATTATCTTTCAGGCTATCGTAGATGCTGTAGTGCCTGATATAAAAATGACATGGATTTTACATCTTCCGAACGAAATTTCACCAGTTTTTTACTATTCGGAAATTTAAGGTAAGTTAGAAGGCTGCTTCTTTCAAATAGTTTAAAACCATTGACACTCATTTTTCAATAGTTAGAAAGCTTAAAAAATAAATTAAAATTTTCATAGCTAAGTTGGGACATTCAGAAAATCAGTTTTATCTTATCAATTGATTCTTAGCAATCTCTTTTATTAACCTTCGTTTTTATATTTCTTCACATAATCTTGAAAAATTCGTCTTTAAAGCAATATTTTAACAGTTATTAAAAGTATATATTCTTATCTTCTGTAAAGAGCTGCCCAGACGAGAAAAATAGTGGCTTTGGCTGCTGTACCGAAGGGCCCGGGTTTGAATCCCGGAGGAGGTATGGATGCAATTAATCCGTCTCTTTATAGGAAGCAACGGTGTCCCACCTGTTAGGTGCCTTCGTAATAAAGACACCACAGCTTCCGGTCTTAGTGGCCAACGCTGTAAACGGTTAGAGCCCGCCATTAAAAAAAAAAAAAAAAAAAAAAAAAAAAAAAAAAAAAAAAAAAAAAAACTTCTCTATCGAAAGGAATAATCTTTTTATTCAGCGTGTAATTTTATACATAGCTGATGGTTTTTAATTTCAAATCTTTATTTTATTTAATATTTCTTGCAATATTAAGTTATAGCAGTATACATAAAATTAAAATATTTTTAATTACTATTAAATTAAACCCATAGCAATTCGTATTCTCATGCCATTTCATTTAAAAATAGATACATTTCTGTTTATCTTTAGATATAATTCGTGATTATTGTTACTTTTTAAGCCCATCGTGTATCTGTTGAACTCTTGATTGTTGTTTTAGAAAACACAATCCGTATTTTGCAGACATTTTGTATTCACGACTATTACTGTTAGGAAGCTAGCTTCTGTGTCCCGTGTCAGCGCCCACTGAGATGTCTTGAAAACAAAAATTCATCATCTAGAGGATAATCTAAAATAATATTAAGTCACGAAATTTGAAGTATATCAAAATAGAACTATATTTTATACAACTACGAATCCAAAGTTTCATTTGATTTGCATCAGCAAGAACTCGCATATTACGGAAAGCTTGACCAAAGCTTTTCATCATTCATTCGTAATGAATAAATGTCACTAAGCAATGGGAAGCATCAATCACTCCACAGGTTTTCTTATGGTGACCGATTTGATGTGATACATGGTTACCTATGATCAGGTCAGATCTACAGAGGTATTTTAATTATCTGACGATACATCACAAACATCCCGCGATACTTTGCTACGATTGTTGCTACGTTTTCCAAGTATGCCGTGTTTCAAAAGGCAGTGCCATTCTGCACATAACAAAGGTCTGCACTGATTTTGTGCAGTGTATTCGAACTGATAGTTTTTCAAGAAATTCTCCAGTGGAAAGTACATGGAATATGTCTAATGCAATTGCCGTTATCTCGTAACATACGTGATTTTGTGGCATAATCATAGAACATCTAGCCAGAAATTCTGTAGCATTTTGGAAAGGAAGGAGGATATCGTGGTCTAAAAATGATGACAGGGGAACATGAGGCAAAACCGGCTGACAATCACTGCTCTAAAACTTCGTACTTCTTTTTGAAGACAGCATTTAAATTTAAATATTTGTTCATAAACAATACAGTTACTTTGTATTTATATATAAAGTGCTGATTTTATATACAGGGTGTACCGTAAATGTTGCGACAAACTTCTAGGGGAGGCAGGGCACATCGTAAGGATTAAGAATAGCATAAACCTATCCGGAAATGTCAGGGGTAAGTAGTAGCAGAGGTATAAGATGTGAAAAGACACAAGAGTGATTAATTTGAAACATTTATTGGACATGAATACAAATGGTGTACGACAGCTTAAATGTTACAACAGATGCTAGAAGTCTGCACTATCAGACTCCAAACATGCCTCATGCCATTTCATTTAAAAATAGATACGATTTGAATGCCGCGAATTATTTGATTTTTCTGGAGTAGGTTCTTCCCGATTTGCTTGACTATATTCCTCCAAATGTGAGGCGCAACAAGTAATTCCAACATGATGGGGCCTCTGCTCGTTTTGGAGTCGATGTTCGTAGCCATTTGAACAGATCATTCTCGGATCGATGGATTGCGCATGGTGGACTCATGGAGGTAGGAAGTAAGTACTTTCCTACCTCCATGGGTGGACTAGTTCCCTGTTCCCCCACGCTGATCGGATTTATCGAGCCTTGATTTTTTTTTGTGGGAAGCCATCAAAAGTGTCGTGTATCACGATCCTGTTGTGTCTGAAATATAATGAATAATTTTCAGAATCTCGGTAACATTCAAGCTGTCGTACCCCGTTTGTATTCATGTCCAAAAAATATTTCAAATTAATCACTCTTGTTTTTTTTCCCATCTTCTACCTCTGCTACCACTTACCCTTGACATTTCCAAGCACGGGTTCCTATACAATTCTTAATCCTTATGATGTGCCCTACCTCCCGTAGAAGTTTGTCGCAACATTTACGGTACACCATGTATAAATACAGAAGAACTGTATTGTTTGTGAACAAATATTTAAATTTAACGTCTGTTTTACACTTTGGTAAAGAAAAAGCGAAGAACAGGGTTTGACTTTCTTTATTTCATTTTTTTCCTACTTTATGAACTAAGTCTTCAGAAGAATTTATTAAATTTCACAAAACCATCGAACAGCAAAATAACTCAGCTTTATACAGCACATTTATTTGAAAACCATTTTGCATTGATGTGCATAAAACTATATTATTCATTATTTGTGCTTTTATTTTAAACAATTTTTAACAGCCCTTGGTCCTACATAATGAAAAGAGGACAAAGAGCAAAGTTAAACTGCTACTTACTATGAGCTTTTTGTCGATCCGATCGCCTAAATTCGAGTACTATATATACATGAATGTCAGTGATAGCCAAACATAATACTAATGCATAACACTCTTGAAACTATGTTTGCTAAATGAACAGATTGATTCGAATGAATGCTGTATTTTGATGGCTTTGCCTCTTAGTCAACCGCCTCATGTATCTTTCATTACAATAAAACCATTTTTAACTTTCCACTTCCGTCACGGAGAGTATCTTAAAAATGCAGAGCTTTTTCAAACACATGTTCCAGCTAAGAAAAGATATACAATCTCTGAGCTGACATGTTTTATGAATTAAAATAAAACAAATTTATCTTCTCCTGAATGTTTATTTTACGTATTTTATTGACTTTGACACTGTCTATCAAATTAAAATGAGAAAATGATTTTTCAGATTATTAAGAGTTTCTTACCAAGCGTGAGGGATACTTTGCGCATGCTGCTAGCAGTAAACATACGCTCATGTAAACGCAGAAGAGATTCAGAGTAAAGCTTGAATCACTGATGAAGCTCGCGACATGGATTCCAATACCAGCAACAGCTAGACAATAGAAGTGCTTTTCCATAACTTTATAAATGTCTATCTTGTGCCCCATCTAAATAATAGAATGTATTAAAAATAAATTTAAGCACATTAGGAAATAAAACGTACAAAATTACTCTTAAAAATTTGTGAATTGTTTTTATTTATTTGTTTATTTATTAATATCGTATATCCTTATATACACTCGTTTTGATCTTAAAAACCTTCTTAAAAGCATTTTTCCATGACTTTTTTGTTGTCATATCACCTTATGTTACTTTACATAATCCTCCTTACGTTTTGGCTAGTGCGGCATAAACATAATGTCTTTATTTTCCAATAAGCATCAAGATCAGCTCGCAGATTGTTGCCATTCGGCAAAGTCTCTTAATCTTTCAGACGTAAATATTATATAATTGCTTAACACAGCTTATTTTCAAATCAGGACCACTTTTATCAATTAAAATGTTCTGCAGACTGCCTTAATCTTATTCCACTGAAAGCAACTTTTTTAGTCTATGTTACTGTATCTTTAAAATATACAAATAATTCATTTAATTGTAAGGCATTCGTATTAAATAATTAAGTTAAAATAAGAAAATTTATATTCGTTTTTAATAATTCAAAATTATCTTAGTATCTAAAAATAAAATTAATTCTATTACTCGCGTAATTGAGACAGATGAACTTGCTGATTCTAGCACACCTGCTCTATGTTTGCATGTTTGTTAGTAAGCGTAAGTCTGACTATGGAATAAATCAAATACAGCTATAATATGAAGTAAATCAAATACAAATTCGAGCTTCTAGGTGCCCATGTACGGGTAGAGGACAATGAGTATTAAAATTTTGGTAGCTCTAGGAATTCTTTTCTAATGCAAGGAATATACCTACATATATACATACGAATTCTTCATTATTTAATTTTTTTTAAAAAAGAAAATGCATCACCATAACATTTGTTTGTAACAATTTGAAAATTGACTCGGGCACAAAAGTGATGCGAATAAAATGTAAGGTTTCCAGATTAATAGCCCTCTGGCATCTTTAAAAAAATTTCTGAAAGTTTTCAGATTTTATAATACGCCCAAAGGGGTATTTTTTTAACGTTTTGTGCGTTACCTTTATTCATTAAATATCATGTTCTTCGCACTTAAATCATAAAATTCAATTTAACAGCAATATCACAAAATAATTTTAACGTGTAGACGTACGTTATTCAAAATTTGATGGCTCTAGGTACCGTTGTTTTATCACAGTGCGAGAAAAATACATACACTTATGCAGATTCTTCATTATTTAATTTCTTTAAATATAATACAGGCCATAATATTTGGTGGCAACAATCTGTAAAGTGATACGCCGTTTAGAGTGATTCGACTCAAAATCCCAAAACGAAATGGTTAGCCCTTCTGGTCTATGGGCCTAAAAAAATTGGTATTCTTCTGAAAATTTTCTAAGTAAACAAATAAATGTCTAGGCATGATGGATAATGTCCAGAGAACAAATAAAATTAGGGTGGTAAAGAATTATTTTACAGATAATGTTACTTACCCTCAGTGAATTATTTTTCAGTTTTACTATGAAAATAAGAATGATAATAGCGCTGCCGAAGAGACCGACGAATACATTAGCGACAGCCAGGATGAGAACTGATTCGAAGACTTTCCCTGCGATCCAGGCTGCAGACATTCCAAGAATTGATCCAATGTAAAACATACAAGCATCTGTCTATAAAATTACCAATTATAATTAGATAAGTAATTAACAAATGGATTATAAAAGAAAATGCATTAAAATACCACAGATCTTAAGCAAGATTTTGGACCATAAATCTATTCTATAAATGTGAGGTTTAAAATTAAAATTCTAAATTAGTAAATGCCGTATCCTCAAATAATAACTGTGATTATAACTAAATAATTTTTTGCAGAGAGTTTTAATTTGGAAGAAAATTAAGTCGTTTGTCCAAGATATGTAGCTTATCGATTTAGTAGTAAGTGTTATGTCGTGGAGCAAAAACCATTTTACTTTACACCTGACTGCCACTAGCTCCGACATAGCAATGTGAATATTCTACATTTAAAATTTTAAACACCATTCCAAAATTTAAATTGTTTATTTAATAGAATTCTATTCATATATTTGCAAGTCATACACTATAAACACAATAACAAAATTTGAACTTATCTGCACCAGCGTAAATAAGCCTGGCATAATATTCTGAACTCGACGCAACTTTAGGAGGAAAATTACCGCAAATTCAAACACAAGGTTTCATCCTTTCCAACGCAGCTAATTTTCTAAATATATTTTACTAATATCTGCAGCGGGACAGCGGATTCATTTCATTCACCCAAAACTCAAATGTGGTGACGCAATAGTATCGCAAAAGACGCAAAAAAACATCGACTCAATAATCAAAATATTAATCTATAGAATATCATCCTCTGTTGTCATTCCAGCACTGCCAAGTTTTTCTTCCTGCAGCTGTTGCCAGACTTATCCTCGCTGTATGTGAGAGGTACAACATCCTCCCACCCTGATTTTCTCAAAATCAGACATTGCACAAAATTTTCTAACATTACGAATAAAACAAAACAGTGCTATGTATTAGTTTAGAAAACACATAAAAGAAACTCGGTTAACATACAATACATATGAAAGATCATACTAAAATGAGATCAATAAAGAATAAACTTCTAATTAAAGTCATTGATAAAGAAAAGAGGATATAAGTCCAAAACGTCTATATTGTACATTATTTCTATGAGCATGTCCTTGGTTTTAATAGTCTACCGTATCTAGATTTGTTTTCAGTTGCCAGAGTTAGCACAGGCTCACTGGTAGTTGAAACTTCTAGTGGATACAGTTTTTGATTGGTCTTACCAAATATCCACTGCTTGTTTTTACCTGTACCACTCTGGTAGCCCCATCTCTACTACTGAATATTTTTACAATTTTGCCCATTGGCCACATTACACGTTTTTTATTGTCTAGTTCTATGAGGACTACATCCCCACCTTTAGGTTTTGACATGAAGCGCTTGCCTTCTGCACTAGTTGAGCCAGATATTCCTTGCGGAAGCGACTTCTCAGTTCTTGTCTCAACGTATTGCAGTAATTTACACGCACATTCAGTTTCTGGGAATCGATGTAATCCAGATCTGGTACCCCCACTTGTTTTATGTCTTGCAAAAACAGGGAAGGTGTCAGAGGTACGAGCTCTTCCGAATCATCACAGATGTATGTTAAAGGACGGTTGTTTAATGTGGATTCAACATCACACAGGACGGTCAGTAACTCCTCGAAATTCACCGACGATCTCCCTAGAATTCGCACGAGAAGAGTCTTGGTGGAACGAACTAAGCGCTCCCACCATCCCCCACCACGCAGCCGTACGGGGGGTGAATTTCCATTTTATTGGAAAACACTCGTTTTCTGTAATTTTTCTCCAATCCAGGCATCTCAGAGCATTGTCTGCTCCGGTAAAATTGGTTCCGTTATCTGAATACATTGTCGCAGGACGGCCTCGTCTGGCAATGAACCGTCTCAGAGACTGTAGAAACGTTTCGGTACTCAGAAAGGTGACAGGCTCCAGGTGAATTGCCCGGTATACGGCGCAGGTGAACAAGACGATCCAAGCTTTACTCTTTGGTCTCAGAAGTAAAGGTCCACAAAGATCGACTCCAGTTGTTTCAAAGACTGTCGAATCTCTTATTCTGTCAAGGGGTAACTGGATCGGAGGGGTAGATAAAGCCTTAGCGGTAAATCTCCTACATACTACACATCGACTTACGCAAGATGTTATATTACGTTTCGACGAAATGATCCAGTATCGCTCTCTTAACTTAGCAGCTAATATCTGCACTCCCGCATGACAGTTCTTTCCATGATACTCTCTTATGAGGCATTGAGTTAAGTAATTCTTGGACGGAAGCAACAGGGGATAAAGGAAGCAGAATTCATCATCACGTTCAATGATTTTAGTTTTAACTCTGAGGACTCCGTTGTTGTCTCTCACTACCAATAATCCATGGATGGACTCTCCTTTCTCTTGAAAGTGCTTCCTTTGCTCTAAACTCCACCAATACTCCCCAGTTTTCCTCTCGTTGTATCCAGCTAAGAGCCACAGTAGCGTCTGTCCAGTAATATATCGGGGCATCGACTAAGCACAGGGTTTCAACAGTATACCTTGCCAAGCGTGCACCTAGAACACAGGCTAGCAACGCCAAACGCGGAATAGTTATTTTCTTTAAGGGCGATACCCGTGATTTTGCTATGACGAATTTCACGAAACTTTGTCTTCTTCCTTACTTCGCAAGCAAATGACAGTTGCATAAGCAGCTTTAATGGCATCGCAAAAGACTTTGATTGGTCTTACCAAATATCCACTGCTTGTTTCACCTGTACCACTCTGGTAGCCCCATCTCTACTACTGAATATTTTTACAATTTTGCCCATGGGCCATGAATCCTTAATTCCATGACCCATGCGACGAGGTAATTTAAGGCTAGAAAGACTAGGCAACCTTTCGTACCATCTCTCAAATCTTGTTTGAAGTTCATCCGGTAATGGCTTATCCCAGGTCGATTTTGTTGCCCAAGCCTCTTGAAGAAATAATTTCGCAGGTAATATGACGGGCACAAAGAAACCTAGCGGGTCAAAAACAGCATGGATTAGAGGCAATAGTCTCCTTTTTGATAAGTCTCTTTTAACGATTTCTCTTTGGACGGATATTGTAAGGCTGTCATCTCGTCGGTCCCCCTGCAAGCCAAGAACTGCGGAGACTGGATCACTATCTTCAGCTGCTAGCTCTTGATCACCATATTGATTAAAAGTCCACATTTGAAGATGCATTTTGGCTTCTGCTATAATAGTAATCGACTGGCTCATAAAAACCTTTAGCTCTTCGTTATCATCGACTGACGTGACACAATTGTCAACATAAAATGATTTGGCAAGTTTATTCGCAACAGCTTTGAATTCAGGTGAAACGTGGGACAAATGAAATGAAATCACAGCTGCCAATAAATAGGGGCTACTAGTTAACCCAAAAACAACCCTCTTGTGACGAAACACTTCAATTCTATTATTTACCCACCGCAAAAACTTTAAGTAATTTTGATCCTCACGCTCTACCTCAATCTGTAAAAAGGCTTGCCTAATATGGGATGTTACACCAATTGCCTTTTCCCTTAACCGCATTAGAATGGCTGATATTTCTTCTACAAGGTTTGGACCTTTTATCAAGCAATCATTTAGCGAAAGCGAACCAACGACTTTGCTCGACGCATCGAATATAGGCCTAATGTTGGGAGTGAGGCTACCTAATTTTATTACTGGATGGTGTGGTAAATAATGTCCTCCGTCATTCATTACTGACTTTGGGACTATTTCTATGACATCTTCCGCTAGCCATTCGTTAAATACTGTACTATACTCATAAAATTTATTTAATTTTCTCAATTTTCTCGTAGTAGCAAAGAGCCTATTTTCTGCAATATGCCAGTTAGAGGGAATATCAGGAGGGAATTTTAGAGCCCAAGGCAAACTCACGCAATATCTACCATCTCCGGTTCTGCGAAGGCCCCTAAGAAATTGCTCTTTCGCTGCTTGATCTTCTGCGACCCTGGAAATGCTTTGCGCAGCATCTGCAATGCCGATAGTTTCTAACTTCCACATAAAGGAAGGTTCCCTGTCTTGAATAAGATTAGTTACTAACATAGATGGGGTACCCTTAAAACTTTGGATAATCGTTCCTTTCGATTCCCCGCACAGCGTCCATCCCAGTTTAGTATTTATGGCTGTCAAACCACCCTCAAGCTGAATTACTTCACCAGTAAGTATTTGCCCGTAAATATCACTTCCTATGAGGATTTCTATTTTCGGGTGACCCTCACCGACATCTGAAATCCAAATTCTGTGTCTTTTTAATTCCTTTAATAACGGTCCTTTAGGTATGCATGGTATGCCTCCACAAATGGTATTTTGATCCAGAAAACTAAATTGGTACACTTTGTCTTTCCCAACCGGGCTTAGACCTATAAAATATCTCTTGTGAATTTTTGACTCAGCCCTTGTTCCGCCAAATAACGCATGAGTTAAAGTCTCAGAGGAAGTGCTTTTCAGATTTAAAGCTTCAACTGTTGATCGTAAAACGTAAGATCGTTGGGATCCACAATCCAAGAGGCACCTGACCACCTTCTTTACAGTGCCTACAACTATTTCAACCATTAAAGTCATAAGAGTGACTTCATTCATACATAAAGGAGAAGAAATTGTACTTTGTACCATTACTGACTCGTTTCGTTTTTCCTTATTGTCAGCATTGTTTTCTGATACCTCAGGGCATAAAATTATAGGGTGAGATCGCCTACACAAATAGCATTGAATAAACTGTGGACATTTCTTCGCAAAATGTCCTGGTTTAAGACAGCGGAAGCAGCATTTTAATTCTCTTAATTTGTCTAATCTTTCCTTTAAGTTCATCGATCGAGCTGTAAAACATTCTTTGCTTTCATGAGATTTTACGCAAAAAACACATTTTTGTTCTTTGACAGCAACTAGACTTGCTGCGATAGCGATTGGGTTTTTGGTCTTAACTTTTACATCTTTAGAATGTTCATTGCGCGAAGTAGAAGGAATTTCAAATCCAGACCTGGCTAGTTTAACTCTCTGCTCTCCTTCGACCTCTTTACGCAAAAATTCCAGGAGATTTGTGAGACGTGATCCTTCTTTACTGAACAAAACGCTTCTCTGCCATACTCGAAGCATCTCAGCAGACAGACAAGACTCGACCATGGGATATAACCAGAAAACATTAGTATCCAGGGCTAAGCCTAAAGACTCTAGAGATCTGAGATGGGATTCGATTTTGTCAAACAGTGACACTAGCGGCAACCGATCCTTCACTTGTAAGCGTACATTTTGGATAATTAATTTTAACAATTCCCTCACGTATATCTCAATTAAAATTTCCTTGTTTCCAAAACGCTCCTCAAACGCAGAAATGGCTTTCGGATAATTTTCAGCCGTTAAAGGATAACTATCTACCAACTCACTAGCCCGAGTTCCGGGTAACATTGATTGAGCTAAATAATAGAATTTGTCAACGTCATTAAGCTCCTTATCCTCATGGATCTTTTTAAATTGACCCCAAAATGTAAGGTAACTTAATAATTGTCCATCGAATTTTTTAATTTGAATTTTCGGCAACTTGTACCGTTTTTCATTAGAAGCACTTATGCTACTATCCGTCTTAGAACTCGTATTGACTCTACGGTCAACCGCATTATCTACATTCTCTTTCACCCGACGATTAAGCGTGATAAACTCATCTGAATATTCTTCGCAGCCTATGACCTCTGTTTCCATATCATCTTCAGCGGCTTTTCCCTTAATCATTGAATCTAGTATTTTTGAATCGCAAGATCTCAACTCAGCAATTATCATCTGCAACTTCAAAATTTTGTCTTTCAATACATCTCTATCTGCTTGAACATCTTTACAAAGTTCGGTTTTTAGAATCTTAGGCGTCCTAGTAAAGGCACTGCGTGCCGTTGCACGCTTTTTCTTCAACATATCAACATCCATTTTATCTTTAAATGCAGACCCACTTAAAACTCAAAATCTGTAATGGTATCATCAATCCGATAAATCCTCAAAAACGTCTTTACTCAGCAATTCCAAAAATATAACTCAATATAATAAAAATGAATAACAATATGTCATAACATTCATAATACAGCAAAAAAAAATTATTTTTGAATATCACAGCAGAAGATTTAACGCATAACCTTTTCTACGTTTACACTGCAGACGATTTAGCGCATAGCATTTCAATTGAAAATTGAAACTAATTCGAATACAAATACTAAATTCAACATTACAGACGATAAAACGCATTACGTTTCCAAATAATACTTAAATTAATATTTACTTCTACAATAATATAATATAGCAAACACAATACTTTCTCAACTATATTAATATAATAACCCCAACACATTCGAATCAGGATCGCAATCCTGGCTGGCTCGCCATTTTGTTATGTCGTGGAGCAAAAACAATTTTACTTTACACCTGACTGCCACTAGCTCCGACATAGCAATGTGAATATTCTGCATCTAAATTTTAAACACCATTCCAGAATTTAAATTGTTTATTTAATAGAATTCTATTCATATATTTGCAAATTATACACTATAAACACAATAACAAAATTTGAACTTATCTGCACCAGCATAAATAAGCCTGGCATAATATTCTGAACTCGACACAACTTTAGGAGGAAAATTACCGCAAATTCAAACACAAGGTTTCATCCTTTCCAACGCAGCTAATTTTCTAAACATATTTTACTAATATCTGCAGCGGCACAGCGGATTCATTTCATCCACCCAAAACTCAAATGTGGTGACGCAATAGTATCGCAAAAGACGCAAAAAACATTGACTCAATAATCAAAATATTATTCTATAGAATATCATTCGCTGTTGCCATTCCAGCACTGCCAAGTTTTTCTTCCTGCAGCTGTTGCCAGACTTATCCTCGCTGTATGTGAGAGGTACAACAGTAAGTATGTACGAGTCGAGTTTTACTATTATTCTGACTTACTTGTTAATTACTCATATATACGGAAGTAAATAATTAACGAAATTAGAAAAGAAAAATTAAGAAGCATGACAACAAATGAAACAAAAAACAACAATTTGAAACATTTGAGCAAATATTTATAGCTACTGCTAATTAAAATTGCATATTCTTGCAACCCAGAGCTGCCAAACATTTCTGAACGAAGTAATGCGTTATTAGGTATGCAATTCACGAGTCGCAAATTTTTCTGTCTTCATGAATCAGGAAATTAGATGTTTACACATAATTTATTAGCTGATTTCCCACTATAAATATAATAAAAATGGAGACATTAGAAATGGATTATAAAGATAAACATTACAAATATGCGTAGTGTGTTACTAATATAATATAAAATTACTTTCATTAGCAGTTTGCTAATAGTTTGATAGCGGAAACTTTGTATAAGAATAAATGTTGGTTGGTTGGTTGGTTTAATTACGGCAAAGCACTCTAGGGCTATCTGCCTAAGGGGAGGGGAGGACTTTCTAAGGGAAACTGGCTCGTATACATGTTACACATGGGGAAAAAAAAACGCCCATGCAGCCAGCCTGTTCGCGGGATTCGAAACTCGGACCGAAGTACCAGTGTTCAGCCATTTTACCACTCGGCCGCTGGTGAGCACAGAAGAATAAATGAAAAAGTGTCTTTCAAGATATATGTGTAAAAATTTTAGGCGGCAGTTTTTAAAAATGTTAATAATTCATGCCCGAAACATGCTCTTTTCTCTTATAGTATCTTTTCTTATCTCAAATACTTCTATCTGCAGTCCTTCAAGAGCAACAGGGCCATCGGTTCCACTTGGATCTGAAAAAGGATTTCACTTTACTTTTCAAGTGACCTGAAATCCAAAAGCACGTTTTTGTAAAATTACAGTCCAAATTTATAAGTTTTCAGCACAGTTCACTCCAGAGTACATTTTAGGGTTCACCGTCGCAAGCCTTCTTCTCAAGTAGATTAGTTTATTTATCTTGTGTGTATATCTGTTATATACTTTTTTTGTGTGTTTATTTGAAATGTCAAAAAATAAATAACGTAATTCTATGAAAAGGATGAATGTTTTTAATTAGATGTATCAATTATTCTGTTAACCGGCTCAGTGATCTCAATTTCTTTACTCTTATATGTTTGTAAGTTGTGCATTTTTTGCTTTAAAAACGATTGAATTATGTTATTCCTATCTTCCGGTTAACACTATTAAGTGAAGCTAGTGCCAGAGTGTCGCTGTGATAAACAAATATAGTGAATTCTAAAGAATGCATTTATTCTATTGTGGTTTATGCGCTATCGACGAAGTAGATTTAATTCAATTCAATAAGTTTAAATGAAATGCAAGAAAAAATGCGTATAATTTAATATTCCGTGCAAGGAAGTCATGTGGTGTACGCATCAGATTTTTTTTTAAATTTTAGAGCCCTAAATATTACTTATATTTAAACATAATTCAGGGAAAAATAATTTTATATATATAATGTGGTTCGATTTTATTTTAAAACAAGAATATCAGTTGTATATTTCTTTGCACAAAACCACTTCATTTTTACTTCGTTGTAAAGTAAAGGAAGTATTGTAATCACGAAAAATTCCGGGTAACATATTTCAACAAAAATATTCATTTTAATGGTACTTGAATGCAGTTCAACGATGTTTTTGCGTGACATCTGTTTGCAAAGACAAAGTAAAGGACTCTTTTTCACCAAACGGATCATAAAATTGATTTAAATAGATTAAAAAGGGATTCTTTCGTGGGTCCATACGTACATACGTATGTATACATGTACGTATCTCGCAAAACTCATAAACGAGTAGCCTCAGAACGTTGAAATTTTGCATATAAGACTGATTCTGTTACTCGGCTCGGTGAGGTCGAATTTTATTCTTATATGTTGGTAAATTGTGCATTTTTTCCTTTAAAAATGATTGAATTATGTTGTTCTTATCTTCCGGTTAAGGTTTTTATGCCTTTAGTTAATCTGCATTCAATAGTTGTAGAATTATCATCAACTTAAAAGTTGTTTAGTTGCGTCTAAGCCTAATTTTAGTTCACCATGTTGGCCACATTTGAAACTTGACAGAATAGTAAATTCAGTCACGTTTTGCACTTGGAATGTTTTTTTGCCGAGTGGGACCAAAAGTAAACTTTCAGTTTTGTGCACCGAAAAATCTGCCTTCTTGCCTGTTGGCCGAATTGCTTGTTTTTGCGTAGAAACTATAATTTCAATTGTAAATAAATTTTTTAAAATTGTTTTAACTGTATTTGGTGTTTTATTTTTTTTCTATATTTTCCAATTTTTAAAATAGATATTTTGAGGTTGTGTGCAATTTTGCTTTACCGCGCAGTGAGAACTGAATTAATTGAATGAGAAATCTATATATCCACGAAATTTGAGGAAATAAATAATAATTTAATATTCTGTACAAGGAAGTCATGTGGTACTCGCATCAGATTTTTTTATTAAAATATTATTAAAGTGTTATTTTTAATAATTGCTTGCCCTAATACATTAATTAATCATTTCTTTAAAATATTGACAGGTTTTCGACCACTATCAGTTTGATTTCACATGAGCGAAATCTCTTTTACCACCACTTGTGCAAAATGCTTTTATAGTTATTAGCTGGAATTAGGGAATACCAAGAAAGTGGCAGATGAAAATGGCAAAATTTAGGTATTTAAAAACTATAACGTATAGTTAAAAGCAAGAAAGTTTTTTAATTTGTTTACTACTTTATTATTTGTACGACGTTGTTCTTTATGAAATTTTTAAAACTGGAATAAGAAGTTTTACGAAGATGAAAATTACTTACCAGCATATAAGTTCGGAACTTTATGATGGCCTTTACTGCCTTTTCATGCAAGTACGAAAGCCCATTCTTCGTCAGGTATGCGAAACGCTTTTAGAGATTTAGAGATGAGGCAGAATGAAAAGAAAAGAAAATGTCGTAAATGAAAAGTACAACTCTACAAGTTTTCTACATTTCTTTGCACAAAAACACTTAATTTTTTGTTAAAATATTACTCTAATATTATTTTTAACAATCGCTTTTATTTATGCACTGATTATATGTCATTTTTATAAAATACATACAGGCTTTCGACCACAATGAATTCGGTTTCACGTGAGCAAAATCCTCTTAACCATTAGATGTGTAAAATACATTTATAGTTGGGAGTTGGAATTGGGGAATACCAGAAAAAGTCGCAGATGAAAAACGCAAAATGTATTCATTTATATATTAATATATATATATATATATATATATATGAAAGGTTTCAGATTTTAAATTACTTCCACAGGGGCGTTTTTTTAAACATTTTATCTGTCACCTTTATTTATTAAATATCACGTTATTTGTACTTAAACCATAAAATTCAGTTCAAGAGCAATATCGCAAAATAGTTTTAAATTGAGCATATCTTTAGTATTTTCGATACAGAGTCTCGCGCGCTGGAGATAAAAATGTTTTTCTGTACAACGTTGCCATTGCTCGCTTTGAAATCCTTGAGTTTGTTATTCGAAAATTCATTAATGTTTTACAAAATATGAAATCAATAATAAAACAAATTTCAAATTTGAGCTTTCACATGCCCATATTCGCAGTAGGATTACGTCATTCAAAATTCGATGTCTATATGTATCGTTGTTTTATCACAATGCGAGATATACAGATACATTTATGCAGATTCTTCATTATTTAATTCCTTCAAATATAATGCAGGACTTAAACATTTGGTGGCGACAGTTTGAAAAGTGAAACGAACATTTGTAGTGAACCAACGCAAAATCGCAAAACGAAAACAATAGTCCTTCAGAGACTTAAAAAAACCCTTTGGACTAAAAAAAAAAAAAAAGTTAAAGCAAGCAGGTTTTTTATAATATGTTTAGTGCTTGTACTTTATTATTTGTGTAACGTTGTTCTTTATGAAATTTTTAAAACTAGAATAACAATTTTCAGGAAGATGAAAATTATTTACCAGCAAATAATTTCGAAACCTTATGATGGCGTTTGCCGCTCAACCGGTATAGTGGTTAGCGTAGCTGACTTCCGTGCCGTAGGGCTCGAATCCCGGAGAAGGCATGGATGTTTGTAAATGTTTAATAAAAAGTTGTAAAAACGTTTGTTGTTAAATGTCTTCGTTTCAATATTAACTCTCACGGACTGGAGGAAACGGCGTTTGCCAAAGTCCTCATCTTCTTTCTTTCTTGCTTAAAAAGCAAGATTGATACAGATACAAATGATGGCGTTTACTGTGCTTTCATGCATGTACGAAAGTCTGTTCTTCATCATTCGTACGGAACGTTTTTAGAGATTTAGAGATGAGGGAGAAAGGAAAGAAAATACCGTAAATGAAAAATATAATCCTACATGTTTTTAACTCTATATGTTAACTGTACATGTTTACACTTGTTACAACATTACTTGTTTTAGACTACATATTACACATCAGCATGTAAGTTTACAAACGCTTATAAACAGGTTTTTTTTATAGGTTTAGTATTTGTATTTTTATTAAAACATAATTAGTTAAAACCTATTTATGAAATTTTGAAATCGCGGGTTTATGGAAATGAAAATTACTTACTTGTAAAACAATTCTAAAAATCTTGGTGGTCTCTCTTGCATAGAAAAAGATGTTCTCAACGGTATAGTATACGACATTCCAGACTGCATAGACGACAAAGGCAGAGAAGTCGATTAGAGAACCGTACATGATTGGGTAATGAATACAGCTCTCAAACATACACTGAATTTTGTGATTATCTATAAGCATTAAATTACAGACATTTAGTAAATTGTGAAAAATACAAGTAGCTGCATTAAATTAAATACTTTATGAAAGCTTATAAAGTTGTTTTTTTTAGGTGTTACCTAGATTTTCTTAAACGCCTCTTAAAATACTTATTAAATGTATCGCGGCTTCTTTTATTGTCTAACTTATGGAAAAATTTTCCACTGTGTTCTAGATATCGATCTCAATAGTATTACGACTGAAACCACTAAAAATTATTTACGAACTTACCACTTTAAATCATTTACGAAATCGATTATATTTCGTTCGAGCGTTCAATACTGACCACGACTCTTAATGAACTTTGTTTACGAAACTAGCTATTTTCCTTTTTAGAATAATTTTCTTTTGAAGGAAGGGGAATAATTTCAAGGGAGTTAAATCCGGGAAGTAAGAAGGATGATGGATAGCTATTACGAAGAACTCGGAAACTGCCGACTGAGAAACATGCCATTTAGGCTATGACACGCCATAAACTTATCAGCAATTCTTTGTACCTTCAGTTCATGCTATAAAATTTCCTAACAATTTAAGTAAGATAACCTAGCAACGTTATAGAAATCGTGCTGATTCTGGAAGTTATGCTAGTCAAGGAAAGTCAGAATGCTTACCGTTTTCAGTACATCTGTGCATACGGCTTGTTCTTTTATATCGCTCAATTCAATCCACAATTAAAGCCTAGAACACTTCAAATCCAGCCTTACAAAAATATTGAATATAATTCAGTGTAGCAATTTAATTTAGACATATTTTATGCAGCTGCTTTCAGGTCGATTAATAATGGCCCTTTTTTTATTTTTAAAATATTTTTTGATTTAAAAAAAATTTATTTAAAATATTTTTTGAAACTTCGTAAACAAAGTTTCAAAAAATATTTTTTGTTAAACCTCATACAAGACGTTCTGGAAACATGGGTACAAATTTATTCCTTTAAATATTTAACCCAGAACATAATTCCAGTTACGTAGTTTCTTAATTAGGGTAGAAAATATTATGAAAACAGATTTAATAGTAGGAATTGAAGATTCAGCCAATACGAAAATTCATATTTATATTATATATTATCTTTCTGGTTTCGGAATTATTAAAAAAATAGTGATCACTGCTGGAACTCCAATGAGCTGAGCTCCGGTATGTTAATTTATTATTTTACTATATGTCATTAAGTTAATAATATTGGTTTATATTTTACATTTTAATATCATTTTGTTATTTATTATTTTATTTACCCTTTCATTGGGTTTCGGTACTTCTAATTTAGAATTAAATGCTGTTCGTAGGACAAAATGTCATCTTGAAAAAAAGTTCATTATGCTTTAATAAGTTAAATTCAAAAGGTTCCATACCTTTACACTGGAAAGTCTCACACTTTATACGTTCAAACTACACCGTTTTATTGTGCAATTACGAACAAGCTCGGAACAAAACATGGCGGAATAACCGACGCTTCTTTCTCCCCGGCTCAGCTCACCTCCCCCCATTTCTAAGTCCCTTCACTTCAGTTCTCCATCGTCGCAGGGAGCAGCGCGGCAGGGTTCATTTTTTCGAAGGAAACGTTCTTTAACATTGAATTGTTAGCAATTAAATAAACATATTGCTTATGAGAAGTTTTTGTTATACGTAATATATTAGTAGAAACATTAAGTCCGAATTTTCCTGTAAGCATACTTATGCTAGAAAAAGAAAAAACTCAAATAGCTTTCATTATGAAATAGCCACAATTTAAGTCACATGGCTACTTAGATAAAGGACTGTTACATGGAGTACCTCCATGGACTGTTACGGGGGGTTTAAGAATGACTTTCGTGATTAGATGGCCTGGTCAGATTCAAAGTCATGTGATTTGACGTCACAAAAGGTGTCTGAACTTTCACCCTTCGCGCTTCTCTGTGGACACTGTAAGCGAAGAATTCCCATGTTAGTTTGTGTGCTGTTCATTAACGTTGCACTGTGTTTTTTCATTATTCATGTATTTTTTATTAGTAAATTTGAGTTAAGTAATGTAAGTAAAGCAGTTATGCTGTTTTGGCTTTTTAAGTTCACATTGGTAGTTAAGTTTATTTATTTCTTTAGAATTTGTTAATAAATATAGCTATCGACTTCTTTGTAGAGCTAAAATGAGTGAAGTCTACTTCCATTCCTGCACGATGTTGCATTTCAGTCTGAATTACGTTAAAACCAGTGGATATACGAGTATACAGATATTCAAGTTTCCAAAAGATATATTAAAACGGTATTTCTAGATAAAAAGAATTCCGAGTGAGCGTTGTATGTAAGAAATATTTTTGATAAAATGACATTATTCGGTACGATTATTTATCAAAAATTAAGGCATTGTTGTTTAAGTTTGTAAAGGACACCCTAAATTATAAACGATGCTTATCCATGCATTTTTTTATTCTCCAAAATACTTGTCTGATAATCCAACATCTTCAAGGATGAGCACAGAGGAAAAAAGAGCCAATACGGATAAACATATTTTTAATAAATTTTTGAAAAAGGACAAAATTGCATCTTTTGAGGAGTTTTCTTCTTCATTATGGAATAAGCTAAACATTTCAGATGATTCAGATTTAATTTGACATAAAAATCTGCTGATAGAAATTATATTTTATTGCTCAGTTCTAATCTATAGCCTAAAATTGGGAAATATATCTAAATATCACTTCAGATGAATACAGCAGTGTCTCTTGGACAAGAAGCTGTTCAAATGGGAATATGTAAAAATATATTAAATGGAACTACTAAACTCACTTTATGGACTGAATTTGAAAACATTTATAGCTATGTCAAAAGCATGGTAATTAAAAAATTAAAATCGAACTATGACTTACCACTATATAACTAGGAAGCATACGTCGAATAAAAATCATTTGAGAATCTTAATTGGGGAATAGAACATTTTACTTTGGAACAAATTAAGATTTGTAATAAAAGTAAAATGGCTAGAAGGTACTAGTCTTTGCTTATTCGTTATGCATTATCCCACCAGCCACAGAGCGGTAAAATCGCTGAGCACTGGTAGTTCAGACCTGGGTTCGAATCCGGGCGAAGGGGCTGGCTGCAAGAGCATTTTCGTGATTTTCCTTATGTATAGCATGCATACGAGCCAGTTTGCCTTAGAAAGTCCTCCGTAAAGGCATACCTCAGGCAAATACCCTAGCGTGTTTTGCTATCATAAACTAAATCAAGTCAAATCAAATCGTTATACATTAAGTAAGCTGCTTGTTTTAGTTGCCTCTATGACAGTCAGTTAATCTGCCTTCCATCTATTGACACTTTCTGAAAAATCCTACGCCTGTTAAAGCTTGATATATCAACGAACATTGAAGCTAATTATAAGTATGTAAATGGTAAAGTTAAAAATTTACTGGGGCATTAGCATTTCTTGAATTTATATATCGATGAGGTTCGAGTGAAAAAAAGGTGACATAGAAAGGTTTAAAAAAAATGACTTTCCTAAGAATCTTGAAAGTATTGAAGCATCATCTGTTCAGTCTTTTATGATTTCCTCTTTATTATCAGATTATAAAGATATCATTACGTTAGCAATAATTCGCTTGCTGTAATGCAGCACAAAATTACGCTTTATTTAATTTATGTTGGCAAATACCAAAAGGATTTAAGGCAATTTTAATTTTTTTGCTACTTTTGATCTCCGTTTCTTTTTGTTAGATAATTACTGAAAGGGAAAAAAAGGGCATTTTCATACTTTTTAAAATTTGAAGTATTTATAGTTTTAAACCATTGGATATATTATTGATCATTCATTCAACTTATTCTTAAAATTAAAAACAGCAGTAATTTTTAATAAATAATTATATTGTAATAAGGTAATAAAAAATCGTTTTTATGTCTTTTAATTGGTTAAATAGGGTTTATATTTTGTCGGTTAATTATTTATACTTTGGAATCCTTTCATTCCTTTTCTTCCATTTTCCTTCACATCTGCGAAAATAAAATTGCAAATTTGGGATCAGTGAAATCAACAGTAAATTTTGTAAATATGTTTTTCGGAGTATTTATTAAAGAATTTTATTTTAGTATTTAGTGGAAGTAAGAACAATCAAACTGTGAAGATTTATTTATGTTAATAAATAGCAATCTTTATTTATTTTAAAACATTGTTGTTCAGCAAATCTTAAAATTTTATTACTATGCAGTATAAAAATAATTGTACAAAATATCGTAAAATATTGGCTAGAAAATTTCATGGATATTTCTTAAAATAATACCTCTGAAGCTATCACTCTTAACTATAAACGTATAAACGACCTTTTATATACGTTTATTCGTAAATCTCTGAAAGTTTAATTACTATGCATTATTTAAAACAAAAGAATCTAAACATTTATATACGTTTATTCGTAAATCTCTGAAAGTTTAATTACTATGCATTATTTAAAACAAAAGAATCTAAACATTTAATTAAACGCGCATATTCAAACCCGAAGCAAAGTCGCGGAAGACTCGGACGCCTTCCGTGACGTCACTCGTTGGTTAGCCGTGGTTTAAGTGTACTTTATCTCGCTTTTATTTGCCTTCGCGTTTCCAGGCCACAACTTAACATTTTCTAGCGTATCATTAAGTAACATTTCTAATTCAATATAGCGTAATAATAGTTCGTATACAGGAAGTTTTACAAAATGCTGCTAAATTTTTTAGGTGAAAAAAGGAGATACCTCATTATTATTAAACTTGCAAATTGATTTTTAAAGAACGTTTTCTTTGTGTAAATTGTTTGATAATATAACATCCCATTCTTTAAAATAATGTTACGATGGCAAAATGGTTAAGTTAGGTTATTTGAATGTGAGAAAAACCTAAGGGGAGGTATATGAGAAAACCTAATGAGAGGGTCACCTAAGGGAAGCGATGCTTTCGTGGAGAGCACTTTAAAGAAAATTGGATCATATTCGCGTTAAACATGGGGAGGGGGGGCACAGAAACGATACAGCAGAATTATTAGATTTTATTATGTAATATGAGCTACTTTGAAATTATATGATTTTTTTTTTCATACTTACACTTTTTTCTTGGTTTTTGCTCATTCTGCTCATCTCACTATCTCAGGAGCTGATATAAAGATAAAAGAGATAGTTAAAAGAGTGTTGGACAACTCAGATTTAACTGCAAAGTATGTTTGATCTGTCAAAATTCGACTTTCGGAAAATTATTTTCTATCTCTGTCCGTCTCCCTTGATATTTTTTTCATTAAGTCTGGCCACTTGGAACTTTAACATGTTAACGTGCGTAAGTTTAACATGTTAACATGTTAACGTTAACTTTAACGTGCTTTAACATGTTAATATAAAACACTCGATTTCTTTCTGGGTTCTCTTTAAAACTTACAAACTTTACAAAGTTTATCCGCGAATTCTCCCCATTTCCTGGCTTTCTATTGTTGTCTGGTATGCTAATTGCCAAAACCAATAACAAATCGCACCTCTTGGGGGCAGGGGGAAGGCAATAACTTTGAAAGACATTTTGTCGCTCGGTGGGGCCCATTTAACGCTTCGCTCAATGCAAACCAAAATTCAAATCTATAGCGTGTTCAAACGACGTATAAAGGCTCATCCACACGACTACGCTCGAAACGTAGCTGACGAAAGCGCATTTAAGATACCATACCAGGCAAAAAGTGTCCAAAACAAGTACACTCGCGAAAAGTGCGTTTAACCAATAGAATTATTTTGCGCAAAAATCACGTGACGTTGAAATATAGTATCAACGGAGCTGTTATCTTGTTACTTCCTTGTGTTTCTATATGTTTGCGGCAAGATGTCAGAATCGGATGATTTTTTGATAGCTGAAATATTGCTATTATGTACAATACTTAAGCAGAGACAAAAACGCAAAAAGCGGCAAGAATGTGTCCGAAAGATTTATTGAGAGCGACCTGTTCAAAGAGATTTGTTTTCCTTTATTGCCTCGTTTGCGAAATGGATATCCTGAATTATCTTTTAATTACTTCATGAGTATCGACTAGTTTGACAAACTTGCAGATTGTATATTATATGAAAATTAAAATTTATATAATTGGTTTGGAATACAGTATATAATGAGAATTAAATTACTTGAAACACCGTTCATATAATAAAATCAACTTCACATTTTTAAATCTCACCTTCCTTTGGTTTGCTTGCTTATGTGTGGTATGGGAGTACGTGTAAAGAAATCTTTGTAATAAATAAAGCATTCCATAATTTGATTAATTTCTATATATTATCACAAAAAGTTAGAAGAAAAGTTCATCCAATAAAATTTCTAAAGATATGCTGTTTTAAAATATTTTTAGCACAATGGGAGGTTAGCCCAAATGCTCTCGAAACGGGTATGTGCCTGTAAATTAAAAAAAAAAAAAAATGCCGACAAGCTGACCACTTGCTCAGGGCATTTGCTCATGCACCCGGGGCCCACAGTCATTAAAGCAGATTTCGGGCCACTGCAGGCCTTGGCCCGCTAGGACTGTTGGGCCATGAGTTTAGTCATATTACTTTCTTAGTAAACAAAGTAAAGATCGCCAAAGTTTATGTGAAGGGAAAAGGGAAATAGTTATCGAGTCATTAGTTTATTTTGAAGTAGGAGACCTGAATAATGCAAGCTCTCACCGAGACTCCAACCTAAAATTTTAAGGAAGATAATTTTATCCAGAAGTTGATTTTTAACCTTTTTACTGCAGAATTAAAGCCCATTGTCTTCGAATAAACACTCCTTAAAATTTCTTATGTGTCTCGACAATGCTCTAAGGCATCCTATTTATGTCAGTGATTTAAAAGAAAATAGCAATGTCATATCTACACCCAGTAAAACTATTGTGTTTGTACTGTATGTCTGTGGCAAGGGTTTGTTTCTTATATTCAAATCATTATTTGAGAGCTACATTTTCTCAAGCAACAAGAGCGGCAAATTGGAAAAATATTATATTGATCCATGTGCCCAAACTATTTAAACTTCGCGGAAAACCTCAGAACAATACATGCGAGGAATTCGGAAAACTTTGCTCACGCAGAAAATACAGAAAGAGTACAATTAGCATAGTATCTTGGTATCATTTGGCGGAGTGGTGGAGATAGTACACAAGCTGGATATATAAATGGTTAGAAATAGTACATAAGCTTGATCTATATGCCAATAAGCAAGATGTAGAAGACTTAAGAGATTTCAAAGAATATGACTGAGGATGATTTGATTAATTTCCAAAATGAAATAATTGTAGGAAGAGAAAGAAATAACGGCAAAGATGAAGAGAAACAGAACTGTTTACTCCAAAAAGTTATTTGAAGAATTTTCTAAATTAAATCAAGGGCTTCATCTACTGGAATATAGGGATCAAAACACAGCTCGTTTCGCCAAATTGTAAAGCAAATTTGAGAACCAGTCATATGTTTTATCGAAATTCGTATATCAACAAACTTTCTGATTTGAGAACTAGTCCCTGTTACAATGAATCATCCCAATTAATAACAGCCTACCAGTGGCCGAGTGGTAAAGTCGCTGAAAACTGGTAGTTCGGTCCGTGGTTCAAATCCGTGGGCTGCATGGGCGGTTTCGTGGTTTTTCTCATGTGTGACGCGTATATGAGCTAGTTTCCTTTAAAAAGCGCTCCATTAAGGCATGCCTCCTCTTATGGCTCTCAAGCGTTTTGCCATAATCAGCCAAATTAAGAACAATTAGACATCTATTATTTTTATTTAAAGACAGGTTTATGCGTTTTGGTTCATGTTAATAAATTTAAAGGAAGTGTATATGTTAATTTTATATAATCTTAGTGCATATGCATGTACACTAATAAATTGTTCATATGTGTTAAATCAGACTATATATTCTTAAACCAATTTATGTTAAATAAAATCCTGGCTTATAAAAATATTATCATAGAGATCAAGAATTAATAATTCCCACTTTCAGCAGAATTCAACTTATAATGAAACGGATGGAATAGCACTCGTCCAGGCCTTCTTGCAATTATTCGCAACTGTAAGCAAAAAGGACCTTTGCGTAGACGTTAATACAAGAAATGTGTAAGTTAGGCGATTGAAAACGCGCTGTATAATGAACACTTACTAGAATTCGAGTGTTGTTTAATTATTTTTTAACTGTTAGTTATTTAGTGTTGTCTAACGTTAATGTGGTTTATATCAGTGGCCAATATTCATTACTTAATGTTAAGAAACATCATTTATGGGAAGAGCAAAAGTGGCGGTTTATTGCTAAACTGGAAGGGAGAGCAAATACACATGGAGGTCCTCCAACATCTGAATATCCCTCAAACAGTGGACCTGGAACTTGTATCAGTAACCTAGAACCGCTTTTTAAGCAGTGAAAAATTAGTAGACATCCTGTCTAGAAGAATTTCTAGATGAATGGGACCATGTACTGTTTACTGACTAGTGCAGATATAGCCTAAAATACGATTTTAGACATATTTTGATTTGGCCGGACTCAAAAAATACCATTTTCCCTTCCCTTGTTCATGAAAAATACCATTATCACAGAAGCGATTTCATGGTTTCGGGTGGAATCATCAAAAAATGGCTATACTCTCCTGCTTATCTTTGATAGATGTTCTATAATCGGAGACATAAGTGGAAGAGGTCTTGGAACCCCACACAAAGGCTATTTAGGGGTGCTAATGAATTCCCCAGGTCTGAACACGATTTAGCATGTATATAATGCTATAGATTGATGAATATCAGCGTCGCAAGTGTTTCCCAAGACTATCTAAAATCACACGAATGTATTTTCAAAAAAGATATGGGAAATTCTACAAATTTTGATCAACATTTTGTTACATTATGAAATCAAGATGCGAACATTGCTTTCCTATCAAAGGTAGCCAATGCCATATTAAAAAAAAAATCTTGCAAATCACGGGAGATCATTTTTCACAACTTCAAAATTTCCAGAAGTTTGACTTTTTTTAGATTATTTAGATAGTAAACATAATGTTGCAAGTTAAGAGTTCGTGGAGATTTCTTCAGTAATTACTTGAAATGAACATTAAGAAACTAAAAATTTACTTCAAAAGCAATAGCAAAAAAGTAAACAGCATAGCAGAATGCAAAACGAAGGCAAATTCTTCTCCACATACGAAAAATATCACAGTTTATATATAATATTCACAGTATAAACACTAAAACACAATTCACAAGGTTTACTTAGTTAAATCTTTGGACATCACTAGTTTCTGAGGTAGCTGTCTTTTGAAGTCATATTTGTATATAATGTTATACGGAAAAAATCGGAAGCTTTGGTGCATGCTAGGAAGAGCGGCTTGCCTGCATACTAAGTAAGCAAGAAGCTTAATTACCCAACTAGCGAAGAAAAGTTAGAACAGTCTAAACCTTAAGCCGGTGATCAGAGACACAACATAAGGAACAGAAACATCGAAAAATTGAACAATGTAATGGGAAAGAAAAAATAATGCAAATATTCATAGACTTAGATATATAACCAAGGAACTATAACACTGAGTAATAGTTGCTACAGACTGCAATCAACTATGCACTAAAAGTGAGTATTAGTGGGAAAACTATATATAGTACCAACAAGAAACAATGTTACGCAATTTATGTAAATGTGCAATGCCAATAATGAATATATGTGCAGGTAATCCACAATAAGTTCATATTAAAAATAAACATAATAAGTACAGAATCATGCAGAGCTAGCTGCATGTAAAAGTTGTTTGAAGCTACGTGCAGCCGTTCTGTATCAATGAGTATACGAAATAAATAACAGCTGCCATTATTTCAGTTACTATTCTCTATCCATGCTCCCCAATGCTTAGCAGCTGTGGGGATTAAACAGATCTACGCAGATGAGTAGATAACGTGTATGGAGAGCTAAAACGAACGAATTCTCTGAGTTTCAGTGTGCACCTCATCCGTTTAAGCCATTCCCTTTAATGCTGAAACGATTCATATAAGATAGGAACGTGTTGTGGCCTCTGATCACAAGATATTGGAATCTATGCTCCTTTTACATCGAAACTTTTGGAATAAACCTGTAAGGTCTCCGCCCGGTCGTGCTCGAATTCTATTTCCCTACCACCCAGAAGTCTGTGATATGCATATTTCTTCATAGAGGATGATGATAATGGTATGCCATAAGACACAGAAGTCATTACCGAAGCTTGCTTTCCAAGTTCTACTGCATCATTGCCGATGATCCCAGTATGCGATGTCACCCAACAAAACAGTAGTCTAGTCCTTCTAAGCATAGTAAAGAGTCTCTGGATATTTTTGATTGCTGGATTATTTTTGTCGGATTCATAAGTGCAGTGAGATGAGAGAGAGAGTCAAAGAATAATGTGCTGCGCATTGGCAAGCTCTTGGCAGGAATTATAGCTTGGTTTAACATCGTCTAATTTCACCTGATATTTCATTCGTATTCTGATCTCTGACTTTAGTTTTCCAGTTGAGCACTTGTCTGTCATTCATACAAGCATAAAGCACAAAAATCACAGCTTATCCTTTGTCACTTTTAGAAAGAGCTAAGGGGGTTCGAATAAGAAGCTCGAAGCTGAAACTACATTTAATATCCCGGGGTTACACGGAGGTTCATTATGAAGTTGTTCGTAATCGCTATATAGTATAGGTGTTGCCACAAAGTAGTAATATGCTCTAATCGAGTTTTAAGCACAATAGCTGTCAAACTGTACGCACTATACCAAATTTTGCGGGGTTGTTGTTTAGGGTTTCGATCACTGGTTGATTTTGAACTGATCTCGTGGCTCTATAATTGGTATCATTAACTAATTGCTCCCTTAGTCTGGTTTAGTTTGATATTTAAGTGATGATGTTTGTCAATACAGGGCTCCTATGAAGTGCGTGTAGGCCTGGTCGATGCTGCCTGCTGAAGATATAACCAGGCACCTCTTGGTTTCCAGAACGCTGCTTTTAATAATTACTTCAACAACAGTTATTCTTGGAGGAAGCGATAAATGGTTTTAAATCATCTAATGCATCAATTAAATTTCCTGCTCTGAACCCATACTGCTTATTATGAAGCAGGTTTAAATTTTTAAGACAGAATGTCAATCTTTGCACAATGACCGTTATAGAATCTTGCCCAAAGCTTGCGATAAGCAAATTGTTATGTAGGAAGATGGATCCGCAGGATTTTTTCCTAGCTTAAGGAATAGGGCCAGTTCTTCCATTTTTCGTGTAAGTAGAGAAATGTTGAATTCTCCAGCAGGTAGTAATGAAAGCATACAGAATTTCTTGATACGCTTTAAATAAGGTATATAATTTCCTGGTATCGAACCCCTCAGGGTTTCACACTTTTCTTGTACTGAGCGTAGTCATAATTCATGTCTGCTGTTCTTGTGTAGGAAATGCTGCAGTGCTTTCGGCTAATGAGGTGTTGATGTTATTCACTTGACATTAGATATTCTCGTGCTTCAGAAAAATATGACTATCACCTGGAATAAAGAAGGTTACTATATTTTTATTTATAATATCCCTGCTGGAGTTGACAAGGGACAGATTATCTGCTGATAATATCGTCAGTCTGAAAGTTTTATTACAAACTATTTGGAAAGCAGGGCTGTCCACTGTTTTGTAGCAGAAATTTTTGTAACTTCATATTTGGTGTAGATAACTAATTTGTTATAGTGAGCTCTTTGTTATCGATAATGTGCCAAAAATCTGGTACGATTTACCACATTTGCAACTGCTTGCGCGCGTTTTCGCAAGGCCTGCAATTTGCTACAAGCTGCAAGTTGGAATTCATCCAATTGTACTACCAACTGCCTTGCGACTCTTGATTTGGAAAACGGTGTTACTCCCATTGAGAGTTCTTGCACAAAATGCTAGTATTTTAAGTCTAGCTCTGTTTCAATGCTGCAGTTTTGTAGAGTACTCATGACAGAATCTACTTACAGTTTAGTTAGTTATTAGTAAATTTCACATAACCACTACAAGCTGTCTCCTATGAGCGCCTTTTGGCAGTAACGAGAAAATGGAGTTGAAATGGAGAATTTTGTAGCCCGATGATCGCTTAATGTCTCAATGCCTAATTATTGCCAATAGTTAATGAAAGGAAAAATGCAAGCTGCTGTGAAAGGGACATATGGCCAACCTCACGCTTCTATATTTCCTAAGGTAGGTTTGATATTTCTTTCATTAATTATTACCAAATTATTTGCAGCAATAAATTCAAGCAACGCTGGAGTTCGTGCATTCTCCGCAAGGCGCCTCAATGCAAAAATCGCTCCTAATGCATTAAAAATGTATTTTCCAAAAATTTCCAAAAATGTACGAAAAAAATAAAACTGGGATTAATATATTATTATAAGTTTCAGGATTAACATTTAAAGAAGAAATAATTTGAACCTGTATTTCTATAGCGTCATATAACTTTCATAAGTTTAGAACGTCGCTTAATCGGTAAACGGGAGGGAGATTTAGGAGTATTTTGCATATGTCCATTTATGATAACATCGCGTTTTCAAAATCTAGTATTTAAAATTTGTATTGTTGCATTGTAATTTCCCTCAGATATTTAAAACCTTCTACTGCAATGGCGACAGTTCTACTTAAGTAGGATTTCAAGTAATTAAATTTTTCTTCTTTTCCAAGGGCAATATTATCATGCATCGCAATTTTGAATGAATTCCAAAAACTTATCTGTTGACTGACATCACCATGAAATTTAGAAATCTCTAATTTTGGATGACGAACATGATGATTTTTCACTCTTATACTCAGCTGACCTGATATTCGAGTTTCTCTTGTGTTGTTCCAGACTAGATATTAAATATATATTTATTCTTATAGATTGTATGATCTTAAATTCACTTAGTGCGAAATCAAGTTATTCTACTACTTGCGCAATAGCTGCAAAGTAAGTTAATAATAAATTATTTATATTATCTCCTAAGATTAATTTTAGTAGAATTATCTAAAAAGAGTGAATCCATAGTTAGTAAGTTTAATTCCGAAAATTGTTTTAAAGTAAATTGGATGTAAATTGTTAAAAATGTTTAACGGGGACTTGAATTAAATCATGAATAACAAAATTTCAATTGTAAAAATAAATTAAATTAAAAGCAAGAAATTAAATTAAGAGCAAGTAATCATTGCCATTGATCGGAAATTAGTTGACTTTTCAAGGGGAACAAGCCAACTCCCGTTCAATGTACAATAATTAAGAAATAAATACGAAGGTGTTTCGTCCTTTACTCAAGTAATAAGGCGATGCCAAACTGGCAATTTAAGTTAAGCCAAATATTTCCGTGAATTGAAGGGATCAAGAACCAATGCAGAGCACCAAAGAACTCATTCTGATTAAGCATTTTCGCTAATTCAATTTTGAGTGAAAAGCGATTTATGCAGTAAAGTTGATAAATTACTTGAGTAATTGTCCCCCGACACCCTCGTATTTATGTATTTTAATTCAAAACTATTTGTAAAAAATTAAACATTGGAAATTGGCATTATGAAATAGAACTCAAAGTAATTGAAATAAACATTAGAAAATTACGAAATGTAAGAAATATAATGCAATCTTTGTAAAAGCAAATCAAAAAATAAAAATTTAAATTTAAAATATATATAATAAGAAAAGGGAATGTACATGAAGATATAAAAGGCCAGTATATATAATTATTTTATCCTTATAATTAATAGAACTTTCAATTTCCGTTTCAAGTTTCTTTTCATCATCTATCAAAGATACAATTTCTTCATCTATATAATATTCAGTTCTTTTTCTTTTTCAATCAATAATGCTAAAAATCTAGTAAATTTTCAGTTTCACTATTATTTTTTATATCGTCCATCTACTTTGTTTACTATATTAGTTATTGATGATCTGTAAGCTCCGTGATTTTTAATAAGCATTTTCATTTTATCCATTTTAACATAAAAAAAAAAAAAATCTGAAAGCTTTCAGATTTTATATTATGCCCCCACGGGGTATTTTTTTTAACTTTTTTTGTGTTACCTTTATTTATTTAATATCATGCTCTTCGCACTTAAACCATAAAATTCAATTCAACAGCAGTATCACAAAATATTTAAAAAAGCATATCTTTAGAAATTCCGATATACAGTCTCGTGCGTTGGAGACAATTTCTTTTTCGTACATTGTTACCATTACTCGCTTTAAAATCTTTGAGTTTCTTAATAAAAACTCATAAATGCTTTACAAAATATGAAACAGATAATAAAACAAATTCCAAATTTGGGCTTCAAGATGCCCAAATCTGGAAGGCATATTTTATTCAAAATTTGATGGCTCTGGCTACCGTTCTTTAATCACAGTGCGAGAAACGTACATGCATTTATGCATATTCTTCATTATTTAATTTCTTTAAATATAATGCATGGCTCTAATATTTGGTGGCAGCAATTTAAAAAGTGATTCGCCGTTTGTAGTGAATCAACGCAAAATGCCGAAACGAAATTAATTGCCCTTCTGCGCAAATTACCACTTTCGGCTAAAGAAATCACCACATATCCCTAGCTAGTGAATATAATTATCACCAACGGCACCAGGAACGTTTTTTGCATTAGTTTACCTTATATTTGGGCTATTTTCACAATTTAAACATTCATTAATTCAGGATCATAGGATTTATAATTCTAAGACATACAATGCGTGAAGCCAAATACAAAAAATGCTGCGTAACGTGTTACAAAATGGAATGATTGAATAAAACCAGTACATAATTTTATAACGCACAAAGATGGATTCAAATATTTTCCGAAATTCAGAACATAACTTTCCTACTTACGTACTGCACGGCGCAGCCATTCTCATTTTTTAGATTAGAAACAAATATCATTATCATAGTAAGGTGCTTGTCTACCATAGTGCACTACTTTAGGTTTAAAAGAAGCAGTTCTTCGTATACGAACACCATATCGCTCACTTTCTTAATGATACTGAAGGGACTCTCCCAAAAAGTCTGCAAAGATCCTTCAACGAATCTTGGGATTTCATGTCGTATCTCATCTCCATCATCTAAGATCTCTATCTCATCTCCCTCGCATAAGAGAGGATTAATCCAGCAATGAGTCTGGATCAGCCCTTTCTTAGGCGAACCAGTGAGTCATCTAAATGTTCCTATAGGTCTCTGCAAGATACTACAAGAATGTGTGTGTTTTGATGGTCGCCCAAAGAGCAGATCAGATGGCATACGAATATCATGGAAAATTCTTTTGCAATGAATAAATCTATGTTCCAATCCTAAATCATTTGCAATCTCTGTTTTAATTTCCCAATAGGGAAATTGAAACAGAGAATTGAGACTAAAGTTTATGGCAAAGTTTTTTCAATTAATTTATAAAAAGTGTTTCGTATACAGTTTCAATTGTCTGTTTCGGCGAAACGCGATATGGAGTTAGCTGGATTCGAAAATCATTAAAATTATTTCCCCTGAAGAGCCTTAATGAGATTCGAAATGGGCTAATCTACCATTTACCGCTTCTTTGTTTTTGTATTTTTGCTTTAAGTTTATTGTAGCACTTTAATTCTAATGTTTAAAATATGCCTTACTTTGATCAGCATATTGCTTACAATTAGTATTGAATTTTATTGGTAAAAGTGTTTATATTGTTTATTTAATCTTTTTTACACATTTCATTGCACTTTATTTTACTTATGTTAATATTTTCACGGAACCACCGTATCAAACAACTTTTTAGCGTACGAACTAAGAATTAACTCTTTTATAAATTTTGCAGCTCAATGCGCAAAGTTTTTGACCACATAGGTCTTTTATAGTTTGTTCTCTTTTCTTTAATTAAAAGAATAAGATGTATTGTAAGGATCCTAAGTTTTACTAACGTTTATTTTATTTAAATCTTTACTATCACTTCTTATTTTCTACTTCAGGCCAGAATTAAAAGCTTTTAACTTATTTATGCAAATTTGTCTTGCTAACGCCAAGTACTTAAGTTGTGGCTTTTTGCCAAGCAAGAGAGAGGAAGGAGTTATTAGAAGCAGGCCGCTTGCCATAGTAGTTTACTCGGTTGCTGGTTGCCTTCAAGGCCAGAGGTTTAATCCTCGTGATAATTTTAAACGTATCGTAGTGTTAGCAGTTCTCTGTACTACATACGGCTTTTTGTTAATATACGGCCAATCTTGGAGTTAGGCACTTTATTAATCCAAAGTTAGTTTAGTTAGAATTTTAGTTAATATTTTTTTATATTCTTACGTTCAGACCACAAGTGGTTGGTCTTTGTATTCCGAAGTTCCGGAAATCATTGTAAAGAGAGAAAAATAAAGGGTTTCGTATACCCTTCCTGTGTGTATTGTCTACTTCATAATTTATTGAACATAGCTTCAGTAAGCTCCCTGTTCCGAATCAGGACAGTTAATGTTTCCAAAGCAAGTAAGGAGGAACACCAGTCCTGATAGTATAGCACTGAACTTCTAAAGTTCAGGTAAGACGAATTTCTATTTTGTAAAATTGCCATTGAAGAAAATGCGCTTATTAATAAATAACCAAGAAAATTGCAATTGAAAGAATTGTATAAAAACTTCAAACAGGCAATTAACTTGAATTTCGCCATTTATAAGAACTTGAATTAATTTCCAAGCTCTATATACTGGTTCCGCATTTTTTTAAGGGAAACGCATAGGCTGAATCATGATTCTACATCCATTTTTCCTTCCCGAACGCTATAAAACCATTTATTTGTGTAGACTGTGTTATAACGGGCAATAAAATTATATCATGTACAAGAGTTATACAGTGAAAAAGAAGCTGAAAACAAGCATATGAAACTTCAGAACTCTCTACAAAGACTGCCTTCATCCAGCTGAGTGTTTGGCGGCTGTCAAAATTTGCTTCTTTGCTGAAATACCATTCAGGTTTTACGAAGTAAGCAGCCCCAATGACAGTTGTAGAAAATGAAAGTTAACTATATCAAACATAAATGAACTTATTTCTAGGAGAAGTGGTAACTTGTATTTTACTTTCAAAAAAGAGCATGTAATTTTGGAGAAGTAATAACATTTAAACAATATTAATTTGTTAAAACTTAAAAATAAAACAGTAATCAGAAATACTACCAGGAAACTATTTTGAAACTGTTTAAACAATTTTAAGTTAGAAATTAATCAATTATTTAATCAATTAAGTTAAAAGTAATGTCTTAAAACCACCAGGATAAGGTTTTACTTACCTAACTGACGACAGAGATACCATCAAAGATGGCAAATAAAGCGAAATAGAAATCATTGTGTTAACTGATTTGAATGTGCACTTCTATGATGAACATAGAGAAAAAGATCATTCTTAAAATTATCAACATCATCGGCATAAATGAGATTCGATTTATTGACAGGGAAGTTAAAATTCATTAAGGCAATATTTTAACATTTATGGAAAATAGTTTTCCTCACATGCTATAAAGAAAAGCATAAACATTCTGTTGAAAGTGTAGCTTTGTGTATTGTTAACAGCATGCATTCGACGCAGATAGAGCACATAAAAATTAAAATTTGATTTGCTTCAAGACATTGCTAATTTAAATCCAAACAATTCATACCTTTATATGGCATTTCATTTAAGAATCACAGAACGCCCATCGCCAAACCGAGTGGTTGGTTGTTGTTGCTTTCAAAATGGACGATCCTTACTTTCTAGACATTTCGTTTCATACAATTACACCTCCCTCCCGAAAAAAAAAAAAAAAAAAAAAAAAACCCTAAGCCCGGTATCCAAATTAGGCGCTTGTTGAGAAATCTCGCATTGCTCATTATAAAGAGCACAACGTAAAACGATATCACATCGTGAAACGTGGGAACATCAAAATAGGGCTGTATTGTATTCAGTTATGACTCAGTTTTCACTCAGTTCAGATCATGGGAAAATTTATGCACGGAGAATATCTGGCCAAAACTTTTCAGCCTTCTTAGGCATTATTAACGGATATCACTGTGTAATGGCGAAGAGCCATCACTCCTGGCGTTTAAAGTCAAGCTGCAATATGAGATATCTGGCCACATGTGGAATTTTAATGATCTAGAGATACAATGCAAACATCCCTGTGTAGTTTAGAAACTATCGCAATGATTGCGTATATAGTATCACAAATGTTTTCGGACCGCTTATCTTTCGCAATTTTCTCTAACAGAAGTTATTATCTTAGGAACCGATTACACTTATGCTATAGCGTGCTTGATCCCGTGCAAAAAAAAAGTCTTAGAACATTTCCCAGAAAATTCTGAAGGATAGTATTTTTAATTTGCATGAGTTGTGAGTGTTTTAAATTTTGCTTGTATAAATGAGTTTGTTTTAAACGAATTTCTTCATGGACTGACATGAGGTGGTTATATATGATGCTAACAAACACTGTTGCCAATTAAAACCACATCATGAAGGAAAGCAACAAAATCATATTTATTTCACAGCTACATTGCAAAGGACGGATGAAACGAATACATTTTCCTGTAATTTTGTGGAATAGAACATGCAAAAATCTGTAGGACGAGCATGCGTTTCTGGCAACAACAGCAGCTGTTGAGAAAGAAGTATGAAGTAGAATAAAGTGACATTTTGGGATATTGCAATCCATGCAGATTTAGCTCTATGCGAGAATTTCTTTGTCATTATAGCTGACGGACATTGCCGTTCCAGGCTTCCTGTAGCGATCAACCAGAAATTTTCAGTTTCTGAGAGATCTGGAGAATGTGCTGGCTTAAGTAGGAGACAAATACTCTATCTATTGAGGAAATCTAAGACATCGTCTGAAGCATAAAGTCTCTCATTGCCTTGTTGGAAGGTAGGACAAGGAAGAATCTGAAGGTAAGGTACAGCTACGGGCACCTTACTAATCTTGAAATCTTACTAATGTACTAGCGGATATGCGAGATAGAGTTCAACGGATGTATACAAATGGCATCCCATATTATTAATCTAGGTATTGGGAAGAGTATTCCGGTGAAAAATGCAAGCTTCCTATTCCCTTCTGTGTTTCCCCAAACGGATAGGGTGTAATAACAATACAAGCAAAAGTGGGGTTCATCAGAAAAGATAACGACTTGCCATTGATGTATCCGTGGTGCGTCGTTAAATGCACCATGTAAGCGCTGAATAATGTTCTCTGGTATCAAAGTGAAATTGAAACAATGGGCGCTTTGTTGATAATTTGTAAAATGGCTCACTTCGTCGAAGTCTACGCGTGGATTATTTTTTTTCAAATGGCGGGCACTTGCCTATAACGGCATTGGCCACTCCTAAGGCCAGAAGTGGTGGCCATTTTATTGTGGAGGCACCTAATAGGCGGCCACTGTTACCTCCTATGAAGAGACAGACAATTTTACATCCATGCCTTCACTGGATTCGAACCTGGGCCCTTCGGTATCGCAGTCAGGCTCCCCTAACCACTGTCTTAAGAGGGGATGTCCGCAAGGTTCCTGTCTTGGACCCGTTCTTTGGAACATTGTTGCTAACTCAGTTTTTTCAGTCTTTGAAAACAAAGAAGGAGTAAGGCTTTTAGCATACGCAGACGACTTTTTACTCATTGTAGCAGGCCCAAGCGACCTTGAAACGCGAACTCAGGATAGCCTTAATTTATTTGCTGACTGGGTGAGAGAGCATAAACTGAAACTCTCGGTGCCTAAAACACAAGCCCTCATAATTAGTCGAGGCTCTCCATTACGTAGAAACCCCTGTCTTAAACTCTTGGGGTCCTCTATTAAATGTGTTAAACAACTTAAGTACCTAGTAGTAGTAATAGATAATAGACTTTCCTAGCAACCACACATCTCTTCTTTAAAGTTAAGACTCAATAGACCGACTACTTCCATGCGATCAACAACCTCGTTAAGATGGGGTATGCCAGTATGCCATGTCACTTGCTTAGAATATGGTACGAGACAGTGGTGGAAAGAATTATTCTGTATGCTGCTGCTATTTGGGGAACTAACATCTCTTCCCAAATGAGACGTTCACTACTCTATACAGCGACACCAGCTTCTCATTTGCAAGCTTCTTATCGTACCACGTCCACGGCAGCCTTACAAATTATCGCATGCACGCCGCCTCTGGACCTGTTAATTGAACGAGAGGCTGCAGTGGTTAACGTAAGCAGGCTACGACATACCATGAGTCTCTGGGGACAAATCTATATCTATACTGATTATGAGCATTACATACCGCAAGCTCCCTGCCACCCTGCTAAAATTAACCTTGTGGACACTATCCACTTTAATAGAACACAGAACTCGGGATTTGCAAATGGTGTTTTTACTGATGGCTGTAAAACTCCAGGGGGTAGGGAAGCGGATTCTGTATACCTTCTGGAGGAGCTTTAACGTATGAGTGGAAAAGAAAGCTCGCTTCTGAAAACTCTGTCTTTCAGGCGGAGCTCATAGCAATCATAGCAGCTCTTCTCCACCTGAAGAATAATTCCACAGTGCCCAATATCATCTACACAGACTCAGCCTCAAACCTCGCTGCGATAGCTGGAATTCGTTCTCGCAGCCCTATCGTCAGCAGCATTAGAGACATTCTAAGCCACATGCCTGCTTCGCAAAGACCCTCACTCATGTGGGTCCTATACCGTCTGGCGGTTTACATGTGGATACTATACCACTATACCGTCTGAGCGGTTTACATGTGGATAATTGGGCTTTCCAATACACCCATTTTCTTAACCCAAGAAACATGATGCGACTGCGTAGTCTACAGGTCAGTGATGCGTACAAGACGTCTGTAGTCTCGGACATGACGTCTATCATCGTACAAGACGTCTGTAGTCTCGGACATGACGTCTATCATCGTACAAGACGTCTGTAGTCTCGGACATGACGTCTGTCATAGTACAAGACGTCTGTCGGGCTGCTAACATTTATTTATTTTCTTGATATACACAGCTATAAAAATTCACAAAAGATATATATTTCCTTCAAAATGATAAGGGCGATTTCGAATATAGGCCTTTTTTTTTTCAATTAAGAAACTTTGGTAACAGCTTAATTTAATAATTTATCTAAAAATTATATTTAAGATATATTTTTTGTAAAATTAATTTGTGTTTATAAATATATAATTTAAAAGAGCAAAAAAGGGATCCTGAAGAAATAAAAAATTAGGGGTTAGTGCAATAGTCATAAATGCATGCACTTTTAAAAAAGTTCAATTTTATTTTATTTTAATAATTATTATTTTAATTTTTTATCTAATGAAATTAAATAAATCTCTTCTTTTGGATTTCCAAAATTGTAAAGTTTTAAAATTTTTTATGATGTAACACGAATATCAAAACTGTTTGACGGAGATTCGAGAGGCTGTTAATAAAAATTCCATCTTTTAATTGGCACACAGAAAGTAAAATCGCTTTCAGGCTTTTTTTATTTATGTAATTTAATATTTTCGATTACGAAGGCCTGAAATCAAGCTGGAAGCTCTGAAATCGGGAATTACTTACTAACATTAGTACGAAATGTTATGACGAGTTCATCATTCTACATCACAGTATGCAATTCTGACTTATAAAGTGTAAAAAAATCATATGTACAATAAACATTTTCCTATGAACCGTACTTATTACCTTCATTACCATACAGGACAACTTTTGTACTTTGGAGTTATGTGCATTGATAATGTCTTTTTTGAAAAGTCAAATATGTCAAAAATTTCATGTAGTTGTTAAGTATTGAGAAGGATATTTTGATATTAAATACAAACATTATTAAAAGAAAAATTCAGAGACACTTTCGTAAATATTCGCAGTCTCTGAAAGGATTTAGACTCGTAGTTTGGCCATCACTTAGTAAAGAAATCATGTGTATCAGGTGCATGTGCATGAAAATAAGGAAAGTGAGTGATAATACTCTTGAACCAAAGGAAACATCCATTTGCTGTGGCGTTTCTTTCATTATGTTTCTTGTTGAACCGGAATTATTTTCGCCTAGTATAATGTTATCCATTGGGCACATGTGCTTATTAAGAATTCTAGGCTTTCTCTGAGTGGCGTATTTTTCTTTGGAGGTCGGCCGCTCCTTTTTGATTAAGAATCTACAAGTTCTGTGCATTGAGTCATCGAACTAGAAATATTGACATTTTACATGCGAATTTTAATGAATTCTTTCCTTCCTTATGGATTCTTTTCTTTCGATTCGTTTTAAAGTTTGGAGAAACTTTTAGAAGGGAAGAGAGAAGAAATGCCTGGAGGGGATTTTATTGAAGAATTTAATATTTAATATTGTGCTATTTAAGAAACACGTTTTAATTTTTCCATTTGAGTCCAAAATTTATTTTGGCGTTATATATATTCTAAATAACATCGTCTTCAATTTTTTTTTCTTACAGAATCTTTAATCCTTAATCCATGTGAAAAAAGAAATTTATCACTTTTGAAAATAAGTTAATCAAATTCATATTAATTGTTTTAGGGATGCAGCATTCAAATTTTTGAATCCCTCGAAAGACTCGATTCAAAATTTCGAATCTTCACCTGCTCGAATCCAGAAAAAGCAGTCACAAATATTGACTCAAAATTTTGAAAGATTAGTTTTATTGGCGTTTAACAAAAAAAGAATTCATGTGTTGCATAACAGTGGCCGAAAGTCTGAAACTGTATAAAACACTTTTATCTTTACTACGTTTTTAAGAGTTTTAGCTTTCAAACTAGGAATATCAAAATATTATCTTTACAACTCTTGGAGCTCTATAGATTGAATTTCGCTGCCTTTCACATAAAATATTCCAGCCCCTTGTGAAGACGAAGATGGAAATATTTCATTCTTGATTTTGTTTCGAAGATCTTCCAACATGGCCGTATCACCTCTGTCACTGACAGTCATAGTTCGTCCGGAGACTTCAGTGCAACTGTTGTCTCCGAAATCTAATCCTTCATTGTTCTGCACATTTCTTTCCTTGCCTCGAGAAAATTTTGATACAATTCTTTGCACTGAAACCTCTGTAAAGTCGTCATGTAGGAGATCATCTTGACGATAAATCATTGACTATAAAGACATATTAAAAATCAAAGTTTGGGCAGAATACTTTAACATACATCAGAATAATAATTCATGATTTTTAGAAAATTAAAAATTAAAGAAAGAAAAATTATACACGGTTATAAATACAGAAGATCGAGTTAAGATTAGTTATCATTGATAAGTAAATTCTCTGCCTGTGACAAATTTTCATTTGTGTCTAAATAGCTTTTAGGTTTCATGCGTTTGTTTTATTACTTCCAACATTAAGTCGTGTTTCGATTCATTACTTCCAGCGCTTACTTCAGGTATATAATATTTTAAAGTAATATTTGCTCTTTAAAAGTTAAAAAATTTATATGCGAGATTCTAAGAAACGTTTAAGTTAAATCAGAAGCACTAATTTTTGTTTTCCTGCATATTTAACTGTGACTAATATATCAATTATGAGTAAGTTCACAAGAAAATAAAACACATTACTAAGCTGCTATTATACAGAGTTTCCTACTTTTTTATTGAACGTATAAAGTTTAAGCAGCCATTCTTTCCACTAGGAATAGAATCTAGAAAAACTACTAGTGTCTGAAAATTTTATTTAATCATTCGGCTGCTGGCAGGGGTACATACAGAACAAGCTTGGGGAAAAAATAGTGTACACGTTTAACACTTTGGTTTTTATGTCACCCGAATAAAAAATTCTTGACAGACCACGTCACGAGTGTAAACGCGACTAATTGTTGACTAATTACTAAAGATCCTAAAGGTATTTGGAAGAAGATTCAACATGATTATAATAAAGCTGTTAAGTTTTAGAATAATTTGTTAACTGTATTGTATACTTTTGAACATCTACCCAAATTATCAACTAAGATCTTTCGTAACTAGTCAGTATTTAGATGACGCGACAAGTCCACAATGTTTTGGAGAAAACTAACGCTAAGCCATTCAAAGTATTAAAAGAAGTTCCGTATGCATTCTGCTGTCATAAATCGCAAAATGTAGCACACATTCAAGATTTCATGACGAAAAATAATACTCTATAAATATATATATAGTGCATTTGCTCTTCTGTTTCGTTTGCATGCTTCCTCAAAGATTTAAATAGTAACAACTTAATATAAGAGTAGTGTGAAACAGCCTGGTCATTGGCTGGAGGTGTAATATGGAATTTCTCTAATTATTTTAAATAATTTTTGGGAATTTGAACGTCAGTATTTTTTTCATCGTATTCCGAATTGCTTATTCTACAATTGTTAATTCTCATTTACTTCTACTCCTTATTTAATAATTCCCTTTGCGTTCTTATTTCCAACTTTCATTGTTCATTCGCATGGTCTTTATTTAATAATTAGTTATAAATTTTTTATCTTCTCCATGCATTTTTAATCTTTGTAATCTTCAGCATGCTCTGAATTTACCTTATTAGTTAAACATTACAATTTTACACTCAAATCTTTATTTTACTTAATTTTAGGTGTAGACTATATTTTATAGTTCTGTTTTAATTTACTTATTGTACAATTTTTTATTTATATTAGTCCACGTAGTCCACCTTTATTAATTATAGCATTTTACTTCTTTTTTAGAGACTGCTACGAATTTCACTTTACATTTTCAAAGTTTATAATTTCTTGCGTATATTCAGATATTTTCTTATAATTGTTATTTTACCTGTTATATATTCCATATGTAATCATGGAAAGGGAAAAAAATAGGGTAAATATTTAAGGTAGGTAGATTGGTTGGTTGGATGGTATATATTATTTGAATTAATTTTACACAAATGTTTTCTTCCACAGCTTTAAAGATACAGTTTAATATCGTTTGGGTTTCAATGCTGGCATTTATTACTCCTATATTTTACAAAGGCTTCGGTGTTTTCTAGCATCATGTTCATGTTTAGTTTTGAGCGCCGATTAGCCGTAAAATAGATTTGGCATATTTTCGCGTTTTGTACTTTAGTATGAATTCTCACCTTTCATCCCAGCCATATGCACTGCTTCTTCTACTCATGCCACAATTATCTTATTACTTCTAATAGATAGTACATCTTAATTCGTTATTTTAGTTCAATTTTTATCACTTATACCATTATTTTTATACTTCCAGGACATTCACTGTGCTTTTTTCGCTTACTACGTTTTCTTGTACTAAATAATTATGGCTACGTCTATTTTTGTGGAGAACTTTAAAGAGTTACTTATATAAATCACCCTCTGCAATAAAAAAAAAAAAATTCCGGAGATCAGATTTTTCAGCAACAAACACGGGTGAATTACTAGTCGTTAATGGTATTACGACTTGTTAATGGTATTACTATCGATTGTTCAGCAATTTGTCTCTTCACAATTTTATTTTAACAATTTATTTTTAATTTAGGTTAAAGTAACACGCGGAAAAAGTATCAGTTTAGAAGTCAATTAACAATCAGCTTTCATGAACAAAAAAATAGAGTGCAAATGAACGAGGACCTCAGGCTGGCAAAATACAAATTTGCACTTTAACTGAATTAAATTCGAATGAAAAGTTAAGGTTATATTTTAGATCTAAATGTAAAAGCAATTAAAAAGGATGAAATAGTCATACGTTAGAGCTAAAAATAAATTTCAGTTTTAGAAGTCAAACAACACAATTCAGCGTTATATTTGCAGATTTTCACTAGTTTAGCACTAGTTTTGATACTTTTACCTAACCATCATCCTCAGCTGGCAAAGTACAAATTTGTACTTTGCCAGCTGAGGATGATGGTTAGGTAAAAGTATCAAAACTAGTGCTAAACTAGTGAAAATCTGCAAATATAACGCTGAATTGTGTTGTTTGACTTCTAAAACTGAAATTTATTTTTAGCTCTAACGTATGACTATTTCATCCTTTTTAATTGCTTTTACATTTAGATCTAAAATATAACCTTAACTTTTCATTCGAATTTAATTCAGTTAAGCTTTCTTGAAACATTCACGACCAGGCACGCATATTTATTATTTTGTATTCGTAAGTATAGTCTAGATTTTACGGCAAACATTGAAATGTTTTTGCTGACATATATATATAGATTTTCATCTCTAAGTTGAATTTTAATGCGTCTGTCACAAATATTTCAATGGTTTTTATAGTCACATATTGTAAAAGATTTCTAGGTTTTACTATTTTAATTTATATTATTTGAAAAAATATTGAGTATTTTCAGAAACTTTTCTTTTTGAATTAGATTTTATCTCTTTGAAACATTTGAGTAAAACATTTTCGGCCATCCTGATAGCCAACTATTATAACACGTCTTTTCTTTTAAAGATGCCAGTAAACTATGCAATAGACGTTTATTGCATATAACTATAGGCTATCTAACTCTATGCTTTCAGATAGAAAAACACAGCACATATTAACGTAAAATCATATCCCATGTATTTTTAAGTTATTTAAATTATCTCATATATTTTTAAGATTTTAGACCAGATTCAATTACATGGGTTATTAATGGAATTTTTCAACTTAAATGTTGTAGATATATTTTCGATAGGAAACGTCTGATTTGTAGACCTTTTCCTTTGATACAAATTAGTTCGAATTACTTTAATAAATGAATAAAATTGAGGTTAAAATAACACGCCGAATGTAAATTTTGCAGACTAGTTTCGATGGTTTAAATACAGAACGAACTTATTTAACTGCCCAAATGCAAATGAGCAAGATAGAATATGGTGATAAGATAAGAATTCCTGGAAAGAAGTCAAGCTACTGACCCCGTCTATTGATGAAACAAGAAAACTAAAATGTAATTTCCTTAAAGCCTGTGGATAACATGGATTGGAATTAGGTTATTTAGCTATATTTATTTTGAAAGTGAAACGCTTCTAGAAAATCTAATTCACTAATGGAAGATTTTTTTAAAAATAACTTTGGCTGCAGAAAAATGGAAAATGTAATTTTCTGACCAACAGCGTTGGACAAAGGAGGATTTCTGTGCTTCTTTTTTCCTAACATATGCCCCATATTCTTAAACGCGAAATTTTAAGGCTCTCTTAGTTTGACCAATGTAAATTCACAACATTACGCAAATCTTTATTATCATTCTTCCCTAAGAATTTGTTCAATATAGTATATACATACCCATCTACATTATGGAAGGTTTTGAGTAGTTTGCTGAATTCCAAATTCTTTTATTGAAACTGTATACAACTTAGTGTCTAAAATATTGAGCAAGAAGATCAAAAGCGGACTCCTAAAATCGAACGCGCATATGTACACGAAAAAAAGCATAATTCCTTTGCTTCAAGAATTAATCGTTTAAAAATTATTGCACCACAATATGTATTATTAAAGGTGAAAAAAGGGGGATTGGACAAGAAAAGGAGATTAAAAGACAAGGTATTTCACACTGAAATTTTTGTTGAAAATTTAACTATGGTATCTTGTCAGTCCATTCGATGAACAGTATGAGAAATTCATAATTTTGCAATTTTTTGTCTGTAATCTGGAGCCCACTAGCAGATTTGCGCTGCTTTTGCCAATAATTTGCCCAGTAGAGAAGTAATTTTCCAAGGAGGGAAGGAGCGCATATCTATCCTATGTTTATCAATGTTCTTAATGTAGCTCAAGATACCTATTTTGGATAGTTCTTTCACCTCAGCAGACCCGCAACTTGAAAATTGTATCATATTAAAAGCAGAATAGTGTTTGTGGTTAAACAGAAACATTTCAAATAAACTGACAAAAATTTCATAGATTCTGAACTTATGTTACTGGTTATAAACAAAAATAAATCATTCATATTGCTGCTATTCTGCCGGAGAGTTACACTCCAAAAAATTTTAAACTTTTCTACTCGGCACTTAACATATTTTATTCGGCTGGAAAATAGAGTATTTATAATGAATTTCCGTTTTTATCTGTTTATGATTTTATAATTGACAACTGATTTTAAAAAGAATAAAGAAAATCCGGAAAACGATGTTAGAATCTTTAGAATAACAAAAATAGTTTTTAAACTCAAGTAAAGAATGTTGTTCGTTTTGAAAAGTAGAACCGCAGATTTTTCTCTGCTCTCAATCCACACGCAATTTTAGGGAAAGAATAAAGGCAAGGGAAGATGGAAAGCGCAAGATGAAGAGAAATTGCTGAAAATATGCTTGAAATGGTAGCACGGTTTGCAAAAAACCGTATCGTTTATGACTGAAAATATGTTCGAAATGCTATCAGCTTAGCTCGGTTTTGCATAAAAATATCGTTTAATTTTTCACATTTTTTCAAATCTATCGACAATTTTACGAGCTGTACGAAATCATTTTGAAATTTCATTATTATTAAATTATTTTGAAATTTCAAATGATTAAAATAAAATTTTTTAATCATTTTGAAATTATTGTACACCTAGTAATATTATTAAAAAGATAACGTTAGTGATCTATATAAACAAGCATAGCAATTTCTGTGTTTTTTCCCCCAGGAGTAACATGAATAGGAGTAAATTTCTCTTAAAAATTCTTCTATGGAGGTGTCTTTATCCTTAGTTTGAAAGTCCTTGTTTGTTGTGACTAAAACTAAATAACTCAATCAGATCTAACACTACTTAGCTGCAGGCCAAATTCCGCAGCTTGTTAGCGCGAAGATATTTTCACTAAATTTTAATTGTATGTTTCATAACTAAAACAACTGCTTATTTCAAAGCGAGTTCGCTTTATCAAATTTTGATGAATTATAAAATCTTCGACCATATCGCAACAAATTATGATCGAGACTTACCAGTGCCTCGCATTTTCAGTTTGTTTAATAGCTTTTGGCAAAGCACTATCTGCCGAAAGGGAGCATGCCTTAGTGGAAGACCTTTAAGGAGAACTGGCTTTAAATCATTATTCATTTACGTTAAATCTGGAGAAAAGTAAGACAACGGCTATACAGTCAACTGATTCAGGAGCTTCGCATTTTCTGAAATGATGAAAATTTTAATAAGCTGAAATACAATTTTGGAATCATTGTTCTTGCAAAAATGTGTAGAAAGATATGTAAATCTTATACTTTAGAAATATATTTTTATTAAATACTCAGTCTTTTAAGTGATTTTGTCATTTCATTGGAATGCTTTGCATAAATAATATTTTTTTTTTTTTAAATTAACATTTTATACATCTTTTTACGTGAAAAATGAGTTTGAATCTATCTTCCAAATTCTCTCTTATGCTGTAGGTCAATTTGAGAAATATTTTCTTAAAAACTGTTTTCAATGTTATTAGAAAGCTTTAACTATTTATTAATGCTGATTGTATTTTCTGTATCTAACGCTGAAATATCAAACATGTAATTTGAACTAAAAAATCAGAATGCAGCCATTTGCCATACATGTTAGGTTTGTTGCTTCGCTTTACTTTTAAATAATAATTAGAAGTCATAACACATAGCAGTGAAATGATTTTAATAATTTCTGATATAAAATTTAATTTAATGAAAGCACCATCTTCCTAGGAAAAAATTTAAAGCTTTAACGTTGTCTTACTGTTTTTTGCAAATATTATGTCAAAGATAAAAATATCAGGCTAATTGAAAGAACTAATTACTATTAATACTTATTAAGGAAGGGAGTTATTTATATGTCCCTAAATTTTATTTTAAGTTAATGTGTCTGTTTTTTTTTTTAAATCAGTGTTACAAAGAATAACATTTTTAGACTTTCCAATTCAACTTTATTTGGTTTTTAAGCATGACGAAATCTATATAAATTGTATTGTATGCTGAGTAATTTCATTTAAAATACGTTCAGACGAAGAAAACGTAAGTATTCTGTTCTGTAGCAGTTAGTAAAATTAAATAATATGTTAATTTTGGAGAATGGTTGGCAAATGTAAGCCAGTTGAAGACATCGGTCTGAAGAAAAAGTTAACGTCAGAATAAAGGGACAAAGTTGCGAGGCCTTGACTTAAATGGTAAGAATTTATTTACTTGCACCCTATGTATGCACCCTATGTATGTATTTACTTGCACCCTCTCTATATATGTGGGGGAGGAGAAGTTTCGGTTAAAAGTATACAATTTTCTCTTTCGGCTAATCGTTCACCGAATGAAAAGTCACCATATCAGCAGCATTGGCTGAAATGGCCATGAGTCAGTTGTTTCATACTACTGGCAAGACTAAGGTCTGAGGAATAATTTATTTAATTTATGAGAAAGGTAGGAAATGGTGGAAATCTCTTTAAAATACTATGGTAAGGCTTCTTGGAGCTATCTAATATTACTCTTATGCTATGCTTTTTACTTTTAATTTACGACCACAAGCAGTAAGACTCTTCAACATTGGCAGCTCAACCTGGATTCAGTTCTCAGAGAATGGGAGACTGCATAGCAGTTTCTGTGTTTTTTTCCCCCAGGAGTAACATGAATAGGGGTAAATTTCTCTTAAAAATTCTTCTATGGAGGTGTCTTTATCCTTAGTTTAAAGGCCCTTGTTTGTTGTGACTAAAACTTAATAATTCAATCAGATCTAACACTACTTAGCTGCAGGCCAAATTCCGTAGCTTTGAGCCTTTCTGTTTCTGCCTAATGAAACACACAGACAGCAGAGCAAACTCTGTCTCTTATTAACATTATGTAAAAGATAAAACTAGAGCTTACTTACAACCAAATCCGTATCAAATCGAGAAGCATTTTACTATTTGGCGGATTTGAGGTTTTGGAATGGCATCTGTATCTTCTTTATCATTTTATTAAGGATTTTATTTTATTACATTACGGCAAAGTACATTAGGGATATTTGCCTAAAGGGAGAGAAGATGTTTTCTAAGGGAAACTGGTTCTTATTCACTTTAACAGACATGAAGAAACACGAAAATGCTATGCAGCAACTTTTTATTTGGGGTTTTGACCCAGGCTGAGCTACCAGTGTTAGTGGTCTTATCCGATCGGCTACTGGTTGGCCTCTTTTTATTGTAGAATTAATTTTATTAGCTGAACTGAACAGAACCTCAATACCTCGAATAGCATGTCTATATTTCAAAAATCGTCGTTCAAAAATTGTTGTTGTCATAGGCTATACAAAAAATATACATAAAATATTCATATTTTTTGTATAACCTGTGGCATTATTATTGTAATGATTATCATATGTTAAAATTCTAATAATGAAATTATTAAACACATAACTTGATTAAAAGTCTACTTACAAAAGTTACACAGACAGAACAAATTGCTAAGGACGAGATGCCACAGAAAACTGCAATAGGCCACCATATCTGAGAAATCATTTTCGCTGAGCTGGCGAGAATTGAAATGAAAAAGAACACAAAGCAGAGAATGAAAGTTAGGATAATGATCACCATCTCGCATCTGCTTTGAGATTTGGAGTCTGGATTTAGACGTCGCTGTAAAAGTAATGTAACCTACAATATGCATGTGTGCAATATGCAATATGCATGTATCTAATAAAACTAATCCCATGCTATTGCCTTTCATGAAAATAAACATATTAAACTGCTATATCAGAAAAAAATAATCGTTTTTGTGTCTGAATACTTAAATTTTAGGTACCACTGATAATATAACCACCGATGAACTATAAATTTAAAATAAATAGTTATAAATATGTAAAATAACACTGTCAGAAGTAATAACGTACTTAATACCCAATCAAATATAAATTTAAGAATTATTTTTTAAAATTGTTCTACAGGTTTCGGAATTATTATTTTTAAAACGCACTTTAATCTGTTAAGCTTGTATTTAACTTTTTAAAATTTACATTTATTTTTTAACGCACTCATTTTGAATTACAATTTTCAACTATTGTTTAAAGAAGTGTTTTTTTGTTAGACTTTATACTCTAATTGTGTACAAATATATTTGATAGGACTTGTATCTTGATATTGATGTGATGTTATGAAATTTCAGGACAATTAAATTATGGAGAGATTTTTGCTTAGGACCAAATATTGTCCGAGTGTTCAAGACCAGGGATGCAGGTAGTTTGGCACGGTAAGAATTCCAGCTAATGAACTGGCTGCATGGATGTTTTCTCGTATGGTAACACAAATATGAGTCCGTTTCTGTCCTATATGAGGGAATTCATCTTCTTCGGCAGGCAGATATTCTGTTAAATTTTTAAAAAAATAGTTTCTCTAACATTAGAGTCTCATTCATGAAACTTTCTCATTTGATTCATCTGCAGAATGTTAAATTTCAGGTAGCTCATTTTACAGTTCAGTTTTCCTGAATACTGTTCATAATTTCTTCTCACTTTCTGAATACCTTAATTTTCCTGATTACTGATTTTCATGAAACTTTCTCATTTGATTCATCTGCAGAATGTTAAATTTCAGGTAGCTCATTTTACAGTTCAGTTTTCCTGAATACTGTTCATAATTTCTTCTCACTTTCTGAATACCTTAATTTTCCTGATTACTGATTTTCTTTTAAACAATCTGGAACCATACTTATCTTATTATATATCATTTATCAACCAAAATCAGAAGTTTTAAATACTTATATATGTGTAAGTGTTTAAAACTTCTGATTTTGGTTCTTGAATTACTCAAAATTTCATACTTCCTATTGACATTGTTGGCTAGTACGTATAATATGTTTCCTAAAAAGTAACGAAGTAAAAAGTAATTTCGATATTTATATAAAATATGAAGAGAAATGGAGCGAAATTCCATGGCTAACTTGAAATTGAATGAAAAGAAATTTAGATCAACTATTCAGTTATTTAAATTTGAAGTGCTTTCGGATAACCTGAAATTGGTTAAAAAAATAGTTGAAATGTTTTTTATATAAGCGATTAGAGAAATATATCTGTTTTCTCGAAGATGAAGAGGTACGTGAAATTTTAATAAATTGCTTGAAATTCTTACAATGAAGCTATTTTCAATTTCTTTAATCTACTTCTAAACTCTAAAAATAGCTAAGGATTCCCATGAATTTTGATTTCGTGATTTTAAAATGTCTTGTGTAATCATTATAATGATAAAAGTTTTATTTCGTTTTTGTTTAAGTGAGCTTATAAACAAGTGATTTATTATGAACTGACTCATTTCTACGAAATTACGGATTTTTTATAATTGAAAATACTTCAGTAAAATTCTTACAGGGCTGAAAAAGAATATCCTCTTTTTGCTATGAAATTTCATGAAATTTATAGAAATATTTGCCTTAACCTAAAATTATTATACTTTAGAAATTAATTGGCAAATATTGTTTTTCATCCGCAATGGCAGTATTCTTTGTAATTAAACATTGACGACATCTTTCACAGAGGTTAAAAAAATTTCGTTAACGGTATGCCACAATGTAAGAATTAAACTTTTTATTTTCGAACTTTTCTTTATGGTCAGCTTGAAGTCATAGTGAATATAAAGGATTTCTTTTTAACACGCGTTATAGTCATCAGACATTATTTACCATGTTGATAACTTCATCATGAACACGATTTCTGTATGATTAGTAATGTTCGACTGAAAGTCTGAGATACTAAGATTTTTTCCTTATTTATGACTAAATCATATTTTATTTCACCAGATAACTAGTAATTTCTCAAATATGCTTTCATTTTGAATTTTGTGATGGTTGGACCAATACGTACACCAAAAATCTACTAAATGCTTTTTTTTTAATCAACTCAGTAGCTTTCATAACATTTTTTTTAGTTCTCAAATTAAGTATTGTTTACGGAATTATGATAGAGAGGGATCTTAAAGATGCAATGATAATGAAAGAAATTATAAGAAAACTCAAGGAAACTTATTTAGATCAATCAATTATTTCAATCTTAAATGCTGATAAAAACTGACAGTGGCTCTCATTTGTTTTTGGACGACTATGCTTTTAACTTTTATTTGCAAATATAATTTATAAATATTTAAGCGAAATGATTATTTTCCTTTTATATATACTTTTTAATATATACTTTTTTATATACTTTTTAAAAACTTTCATGTTTTGATAAGTTATTCAAAACACTTGCTAAAAATAATTTATTCAAAACGTTCCAAAAAGGAAATTGCATAACTTTGAAAGAGGAATTTATATTTAATAAAAACATGAAAATAACGGAACATTTATTATTTCATTGGACATCGTTTAGCTAAACGTACAATTTTCATGTACTTTGGCATAAATTCAAATAATATTTTCATCTAAGAATGTTCTATTTCTCCGTAAGACCTTCTTTCAGTAGAGGTTCCGAAGAAATATGTTATCTAATTCTTTTCTCCAATTCAATCCATATATGTTCGACAGGATTTAAGTCCGAAAAATATGGAGGTACGTTTACAACTTCAGACAAATAGTAATCACAAGCGAATATTCAGAGCTGTATGCTTAGAATCATTAGAATAACTGGATGCAAAATACATTCAAATTCTTTATTGCAGCTATTTTCAGATTTTCGTCAATTAAACTGATCTAAATTCTTTTCCATAAAAATTAAATTTCTCAACCCAGAGGCGACGAAATATCCTCAAATCCTTACGCCTGCCCCCCCCCCCGTGTTTAACATAGGGATTAGGTTTTTCAGATTTAAGTCTCCAAATACATTAAATTTTAATTAGTCTTATCGCCAAATGTTTCCAGGTAACCTAATGACTTTTAACAATTTCAGGGTTAAGTTTTATTGCAACCCTTCTTTAAAAAAGTCTGATGCGGACACCACATGACTTCCTTGTATGAAATATTAAATTATATGCATTTTTGCTGTATTTCATTTAGACTTAGTTCCTCAAATTTCATTAAATTTCTCATTAAATTAATTCGTTTCTCACTTCACGGCAAGGCAAAAATACATAAAAACTCAAAATATCTTCATTAAAAATTGAAAAATATAGAAAAAAACACCAATTACTGTTAAAACAATTAAAGAACAATTTTTACAATTAAATGTAGAGTTTCTATGCAAAAACAAGAAACTGGGCCAGTAGGCATGAAGGCAGATTTTTCGGTGCGCAAAACTAAAAGTTTACTTTTGGTCCCACGCCGAAAAAAAAAAAAAAAATATTGAAGGTGCAGAAACTGAATGAATTCACTATTCTGCCAAGTTTCAATGTAAGAAATGTGCCTAATATGGTAAACAAAAAATAGGCCTAGACGCAATTAAACAGCTTTAAAATTGTTGATAATACTACAACTATTGCATGCGGATAAACTAAAGGCATAAAAACCTTAACCAGAGGATAAGAACAACATAATTCAACTATTTTTAAAGCCAAAAAAAAATGCTCAATTTACTAACATAATAAAAAACTGATCTCACCGAGACCAGTAACAAAATGGTATATATATATATATATATATATATATATATATACACACTTTTGGTGCAGCCAATTGCAACGAAAAAGCGAGGTGCACAACTACATGTTACAGCAGTCCTATATACAGAATTTCAGTGTTCTACGGATACTCGTTTTTGAGTTATGCCAAGATATGTACGTAGGCACAAACGTCACAAAAAACCCTCTTCTGAATCTATTTTAAATCAATTTTTTAATCCAATTTGGGAAAACAGTCACTTATTCTGTCATTACGTAGAGATGTCCGACGAAAACATCATTAAATTGCATTTAATCGATTTTCGTTTGGTCAAAATCGATTTTCGTTGAAACATGATACGCGAAGATTTTCGTGATTACAATAAATTCCTTTACTTCGTACAAGAAAGACTGCAAGTTTCATACTACTAATTTTAGGACCGTGTCTAAGTTTTCGTAGGACCAATTTCCGAATCCTTGATGTTAGCTTAAAATGCGGTCCAGACTTCAGTGCCACTCATTTTATAACATATTCAAGCGTTACCTTTATCATTAAACGATATTTCGGATATTTTTGCCATTTTCAAAAATGATGCATAATTAAATTTCTACAGAACATGTCTTTAATTTGTAGAGTCTTGCCATGTTGACTTCAAATATGGAATTAATTTTACATTTTGTTAAACAAGTAAAAATTTTCAATTACAGACGATAATTCTTATGAAGCATTTCTATTGACAACAAAAAATAAATCTGCCAAAAATTAACAAAGCATTCAAGCCTCCGAATTATGCGAGTTATTCATTAACGCTTTTTATATATAATACTGCAAGAAATATATTGGTAATATTTATTTTGTAACGAGGCTTAAAATCAAGAAATATATCAAAAGATATTCGGAATCTGCGTTTCAATATTCAGTACATATATAAATACATTTTGAAACATACAAGCGTCTGAAAACGAATGTGAGTCACTGTAAATGTTAAAAAACGGATGATTTGTAGTGAGCTAATTTCAAAGACCTTTTGCAATATAATTTTCCCTTTAGTAGCAAAAATACTAGTTTTGAAACTAAATACTGTATGGAGAAAATACTTAGAATGAAAAAATTAACTGTTTAAAAAAATTTCATATTTTTAATTTAAAGCAATAGAATTTTCAACATTATTTTCGAAATATTAAAGTGTCTAACTACTTTTACGTGAATTCGTATTTAAAAATCAAATTAATCATACCATTTCTTTAAAATGTCTTGTACTTGGACAATCAAGTCAAAAATGGCTAATCTTCCGTGTTCTGTCGAATATTGAAAATACAGACTTAAAATATGAAACGAATATAATTATCAAGCACTTTTCTTAATTTTATTTTGGGCTCACCAACAAAATATTTTAAGGAGTTAAAATTTACAAGACGGATGCCGATATAAACTTATTTTTCGGGCTGATGCACTACTTTATCATGCTTTATCTATACAGAAAAGACAAACTTAACTTCCAGTTTTAACATTTTATAAAAACATTAACAAGATTATTGCCAACAGTAAAATTAGTTTTCTAAAAATTATTTAGGGATCAAATAATCTCTACATATAATAAAAGAAAGAGTCTTTGTGTCTTTCGTTCGTGCTGCGCCTAAGCTAATTGACCCAGGGCTACGAAATTTGTTATATAGGTGCATCTATACAAGAGCCAATGCACCTTGAAGCGATTTTTTCAAAATTCGAATCAGATTTTTTAAAGTTTTATCTCTTCAATTTTATCGCATCATTTTGAATAGTTTTATTCTTTTAAAAATGTGGTTTTGGCAACAGTTTTTCATTCAGTTGTATACTGGACTGCTGACTGTTGAAAATCAGTACTGTTGCCAATTGGAAAAATGAGGGCGATAATTCTGTACTGTTTTTAAATTTAACGTTTCTCTTGGATACTGGACGCTTGTTGAGAGAAGGAAACAGGAAGTTGGTTAATTTATTTATTAGGATGATTAATATTTGTATTAAGAGATATTGCTTATTTCATTGTAATTTTATTACATGTAATACCTTTTTTAAAAATTTATCCCTTTTTACTTCCTTGTACGAAGTAAAAAGGACGTATTGTAATCGCGAAAAGATTCAGGCAGCATATTTCAACGAAAATATTCCATTTTGACCTCTTTCAAATGCAATTTAACGATGTATTTCTGTTACATCTGTACGTAAGGGCAGATTAAAACACTTTTTTCCTGAAAAAAAATTATAAAACTGCTTTAAAATTAATTCTGAAGAGAATGTTTCGTGTCGTCTGTACGAACGTACGTACGTATCTCGCATAACTCAAAAACGAGTAGCCTCAGAACGTTGAAATTTTGTATATAGGACTGCTATAACATATAGATGTGCACCTCGTATTTTGGTTGCAATCGGCCGCACCAAACGTATATAAATATATTTATATATTTATCCATTCTGTTACCCGGCTCAGTGATCTCAGTTTCTTTACTCTTATATGTTTGTAAATTGTACATTTTTTTTTTTTTTTTGCTTCAAAAATGATTGAATTATGTTGTCCTTATCTTCCGGTTAAGGTTTTTATGCCTTTAGTAAATCTGCATGCGATATTTTTAGAATTATCAACAATTTTAAAATTGTTTAGTGCCGCTAAGCGTAATAATGTTTTTGATGGCGGCCATTGCTCTTGTTTACATTTGAAACAGCAGGATAGCGGATTTGTTGCCAATCTAGAGAAACTTAGCTTCGCAACAACAAAGATAATGCCTTCATTTATTATTTAAATCATGCTTAATCCTTTCTGGAATTTTTTCGAGGAAATAAGCGTTTAAGATTTACTTCGTAATTTTTAATACAGATATTTTGAGTTTTTATGTATTTTTGCCTTGTCGCGAAGTGAAAACTGAATTAATTGAATGAGAAATGCTAAATCGTCTGTGAAAACTGTTTCTTTTTTGTTTTGTTTGCTTAATTTTTTTTTATACATCGTTCTAGCTTTATTATAGTATTTGAATAGTACATGTGGCAACGATTAGATAATTCTTTAAATGATATCAATTTTGTGCATTCCGAGTTATAATATGAACGAAATATAATACTGTTAAGTGAACCTAGCGCCAGAGTGTCGCTATGGTAAACAAAGTGAATTTTAAAGAATGCATTTATTATATTGTGGTTTATGCGGTGTTCGGCGAAGTAGGTTTAATTCAATCTAAAAAGTTTAAATGAAATGCAAGAAAAAACGCGTATAATTTAATATTCCGCACAAGGAAGTCATGTCGTGTACACATCAGATTTTTTTATAAAGTTGTTCTGCAGAGCAAAATTCTGCGCAGTTTTCAAATTTAACGTTTGGTATACCCTTCAGGCATTTTCTCGGTACATTTAAAAGCCAGACGAACGCTGGCTGCGTAGCTGCTAAATGCATCTAAAAAGAAGCATAATATTTGTTCAAATTAATATAAGAACCGTTATATCGAGGTACGGATATTTAAAAACAACTTGGTATTTTCAGCACAAAAATTTAAATTCTAGAATTTTGTAAAAATTCAATCGTAGATTTTATTCAACTTCTTCAATGCATGCATTTACTTATTTTTAGACAAAGTCAAGTTGTTGAACTAAATTTGGCAACATTTATCATAAATAAATAATTGTAAGTGTTGCTATTTTTATTTTTACTGCAGGAACTGTTTATCTTCTTGTTGCGGCCCACCAGTGGCCGAGCGGTAAAGTCGCTGAACACTGGTAGTTCGGTCCGAGGTTCGAATCCCGCGAACGGGCTGGCTGCATGGGTGTTTTCGTGGTTTTCCTCATGTGTAACGTATATATGAGCCAGTTTCCCTTAGAAAGTCCTCCACGAAGGCATCCCTCCCCTTAGGCAGATAGCCCTCGAGGCTTTGCCGTAATTTGAATAACCTAACCTATCTTGTTGCTTGATGCAAAAATGGTAGGAACATTAGACAATGTTATAGGATTAAACGCAAATTTTACGCATATAATAACTTTTTTTCAAAACAGCTTTTTGTTTTGAGGAATTTTACCGTATACATATATGAATATATCTAAATCGAGAAAAGTCGGAACGAAAAAGAATAAAATTCCGTACTTTATAACGTACAAAAAATGCTACCGTAAACTGACAATGAATCCAATAGTAGAGACCGAATCACATAACTAGAAACAACTATCTAACGTCAGAAGCATTTAATAACAAGAATCCTATCTAATCCAATACTGTAGGTTAATCCAATACTGGTACTAGGCAGTTGAAATAAGCCTCTCCAGACATGAACAAAATTCCACTTCGACTATCAGTTACAATATCTTCTGGTTACCGCTTTCTTCTCTTTTCAGTTGGAACATCAGCCACGGTACAAATTACTCTCCATCCGGTGGAGACGAGAGGGCTTCACGTACAAGACAGTTTACCATGCGAATCGGTGTGTTTCATTAACTCATTTACATAATATCACGACAATGTTGGAAAAGTACATATTATGGGGTAGACAGCAGTTGAGTCAAATAATGTTTATGAATAAACTCACCTGCGCTTTTTCAGACTCGTCACCTTTTTATAATTTGAAGAACAGAAAAGCACAGTAGAGGGAGTCCACCATTCTAGAAAGGAATTCTTATGGGGAGTTTCTTATTGCACTTATTGACTTTGTTTGCTGTTGATCATCTGAATCATTAGTTTTAAATATTTATTGATCTGCTTTCCATTTTCACAGGTTGACAATACCATTTCTCACACAAAGTTTTAAATGGTAATGCATAAAATTTAACCAGTTTTTAGTACGATGCAACAGTTGCGATAAATTTAAGGATTTATTGCATTTATGCCGAGAAGGTGGATCAAGCTGCTGGATACATTCTGTGTTAGAAATTTAATAACCAAAATAATTGGCTATTTTTTCAGTTTTCTTTAAAAATAACTGAAACACTGGAATTGAATCGGATTATGTCCATTTCTGTGATCAATGCACATAAAGTGTTCACACATGCAAGTTCTGGTAAGGAAAATTTTATTTATTATTCAGAAATTAAAATGTGAAAATAAAAAAATATTCCGTAGTGTATAAAAAATTACTGCATTTTTTGACGACTCCTAAATATAATGTTAACGCTTTTTGAAGGACTTTATTTCAGATGTCCACTTTCTTTAATGTATAAAAAAAGATTGGAACTAGAGAATGTCTATAACAGCCATAGACGTTCACCCTCTTTCGGTCCTTCTCTACACGAAATGTTAAAATGCAGAATTTCTTCTGGAGGTAATTGATTTAGCCTATTTTTTTGGTGAGGTATCTTTCAGGAAGATGAACCCGTGCGACTTTAGTTTACTTCAAAGGCTATGTAAAGCTTATGTAAAGCAATCCGTGCCTGTTATTGCGTAGGTAAACGCTTTTGAAAATAATATTCTTTTTCAACATTTTCAAAACAAATTCGCAATAAAATGCTGTATTGTTTTACCTCACTCATACTGCCCCATCTGAAAACACAATTCTGGAATTTTATTTACAAACACAAATACCAGCTGCCCCTTTGTATAATTCTTTCCTTGGCCTTGGTATCCTCCATGTCAAGTCTTGCCGGAAAATAATTTTGAATCAGACTTCTTTGGATCTCAACATTTTATTTAATTAAGGATATGGAAATAAAATCACAGAAGTTAGAAACTCCTAAGATTTCCAAGGAGCATACAGTAAGGAGGCAAACTCTGGATTATCCTACAAATATAGAAGCTTGCTTTGAAGCGAATATAGAAACGTTTCAGTATTTGTCTACTTCATCATTTTTTGTTCAAACTAGTTTATGATTAATATTCTGATACAATGTTTTGTACGGTGGAGGAAACTACAAATTTTATTATATTAATGAGTAGAGTTAGAAGTCTTAAAAATACTAGTAACAAGGTTAAAAATAAAATACAAGTAAGAAGGTTCAATACCTCTAGATAATATCTGAACCGAGGTTTTCAATACATTTGCAACTTTATTAAAAGGAGTTAAAATGTAACATTCAAAAGCCCACACACAAAGCAAGCAAATAAATAGTACTTTGTCAATACAGATCTCTAAAAGTACATGAAGAGTAGAGATTTTCAATTTAGAGAATTACTGTAGTTAAAATGCACAATATTAACAAAGAATCAGTTTCATGCAGTTCGTCGTTTAGTCTTCTCACTTAATATCCATTTGCTCTGAATTTTGTTAGCTGTTCTCATCATACCAAAGTCCCAGCAGTCTCAAATGATGAACCTGGATTTTGATATCTGGAAATGAATGAACCTCTTGTCTGATGCGATGAACCTGGATTCTGAACTCCGATTTGAGGACTGCTAGTACCTGATCCTTCACTCTGACTCGATGTATCTGGATCTTGATCTCTCCCTTCCGTATTGCTAGGAAATAATCCTTCAGTCTCACGCGGTGAATCTGGATTCTGAATTCTGCTTCGTAGATTTCTACGATCTTGCTCTTCAAGCCAATCAGCCCTAGTGAGTCTTCCCCAGCGAAAAAGATACTGTAAGGGAAACATGGAACTATTCAGTTTTGCAATCAAAAGAATATTTACGAATAACATACGACACTAATAACTATGACATACAATATATCAACAATTTTTAACTTCTACGAATTTTACAACTGAAGATAAGATCGATGTTTGATCTAGAGTTAGTTCAATAATTTAATGACTTAGTTATGAAAAAGCATTGGTTAATTCTGGCCTTCCAACTATTGATTTAATGATTTTAAATGATTTGGATGTTAGAGACAGACTTTCTAATGATAGCCATTGCGATCCCTTGAATGGGACGCTTTCTTTTTCAGATTTACCTCACCCTTCAAGATAAGCTCTGACAGTTGTTACTTATGATAGTGTTTTCCAAGAAGATATTTGTTTCACAGATGGTAGTAAGTTAAATGGAAGGGTTGGCTTTGCATTTGTTACTTAAGAAGATGGCAGGGAGAATGTAACTGTTTAATATAGGATACCAGATGTATGTTTTGTTTTTCAAGTCGAGCTTCTGAGCTTAAACCTTGCCGTTAGATGGATACAAAACTCTTGTCGGAAGTATGAGACGTTTAAATATCTTATCTGACCAGATTCATCTTCTCTCTCTTTCCCCCTCTTCTACGTAATATACTATCATATCAACTGAAAACCAGGGCTGAGTAGAAATTCGTTATATTATATGCGATTGGATATACTGCAGATATTCATTTTACCTACGTTCGCGACCACAGTGGTATTCTCGGTAATGCGCGGGTTGACCAATTGGCTAAGCAAGCGACTTATCGTGATATTTACTTAATGTTGTCTGCCCCTAAGTCTTATTGAAAACATGTGGCCTGGAAGAAAACTGAGGTTGATTGGAATGCTGAATAGCTTGTTTCCTCGAAGGCGCAGAGGACGAAGATTTTTCTCAAGTGTTCTTCAACGACTTTAGTAATTATTTTCAACCGGATTATGCACTTACTCAGATTTTGACCAGTCATGGGAATTTTGGAACTTGCTTCGTTTCAATATTGTTACCAGTTAACTCTGCTTGCGGTGATGTTGTGGAAGATGTGGAACATATTTTCTTGCATTGTAGATTGCACGAGACTGCCAGAAAGGCATTTAAAGTGAGTTTAGGGTAGTTCTCTATTTGCTGCCCTCCTGTTTTCTGTGATCTTCTTAGGAGTTTCGAGGCCTTTGCAGTCTTGCACGACTTTATTGGTTCCTTGGACATTTAGTATTAGTTATAATGATTGGATTTTTATCCTTTATGTGTCATTGTATTATTTTGTGTATTGTCTGTGTACGATTGCGTTATGCACCGATGTTTTGTACTGTTGTACTATTTTTCTTTGTATTAATATTATTTCATTTTTATTATTATTGCATTATTTTAGATTGGTTTATTTTCTTTTATAGGAGTATTAACAGCTTAATTATTCATGGCATATTTTATTATTTGTATATATATTTTTTTTTCTTTGCTCTCTCCAGGCCTAGATTTTATGTTTTTATTGTTGAATTCCTTGTATTGTGAGTTATTTACTTACAACTGTAATTTTCATGGAATATTTCGTGGAACACTAGGAGTTTTGTATGTTTCCTTAAATAAAAAAATATTTAATAGACTGAAATACTTAAGTGAGCATGAAGGATCTTCGCAGTTTATTATTCCACCTACTACCTTTAGGAATGATAAAATTACATGTGCAAGCTAATAGAACGTGACTAAAAGCATAATTCGAAGATAAAGAAGACTGAAGGAATAGTTGCAACATGGGGCAGACGTTTATTGGCTTGCTTTGATGTCAAGCTAATTTCGTACTAGTTAATAGTATGTAGCTCTAATTATTTCAAAAGTATTAAAGCTTTTTGCTCCAATTAATTATAATTATGAGCATTGATATTTAAAATGCTAAGACAATACTACTCAGTAGCTTTTAGACTTTTACATATGAACATAACTTAAGGACAAGTGACATTTTTGCCTGCACCGAGAAAACTATACATGAATGAAAACAAGATATATCGTAATACCTAACACATGGTAAAACCAAGATTCATTAAAAAAGTTTTGCAGAAAACTTACTAAAAACTTATTGCACATGAGTTGGATACAAGTGAACGATGACCGGAAAGTAAATATCAGTGATCAGGCAATTTGATATTTCAAAGAAATATGTCCACCTTTGACCAGCGATACAGTAGACAACGACATTGCACACTCGGTACCGACTTATTTAGGAGTCTAAGAGAAACTCGCACCATTTCTTTTACAAATCATGTGTTACAGCTTCCTTACATTTTAGTAGAGGACTGCCAGTTGAAATTCGTTTCCCTGCAATATCCCATATGCGTTCATTGTATTTGAGCTTCTGAGGAATATGCATGCCAGCTATTTTGACAGTCATCTTTCTCGCAATGATTTTCACCAGTGAAGTGTAGCATACAGAAATGTTTCGCCAGTATCAAGGAAAAAAAATTAACATGGCGTTCAATAACCATTAATAAATCACTTGACAGGAGACGTTAAAACAGTCTGTTATGATACCACTATCCTAACACTGTAGCACATTTCGCCTAAAAATCACGATGCCGCGCCATATGATCGCCCAAACATTAAAATGCAATAAAATCACAATAGGAATTTTATTGTATACTTCCCTTATGGCAGCCTTAATTCTCACGCTGGATTAGATTGATATCTTTAAAGCGGCAGAAGACAATCCCTTTTCGTCCGATAAGAAAGAAATTTAATATTCTCCAGTTTCGTTAGATCGCACTACGGCAACGCTATGCTGCATTGTAATAACATTTTATGATTTGCTGAAAAGCAAAGTTTTAAAATAAATAAAGATTGCTATTTATTAACATAAATAAATCTTTACGAGTTGATTGTTCTTATTTCCACTAAATACTAAAATAAAATTCTTTAATAAATACTCCGAAAAATATATTTACAAAATTTACTGTTGATTTCACTGATCCCAAATTTTGCAGTTTATTTTCGCAGATTTGAAGGAAAATCGAATGAAAGGATTCCAAAATATAAATAATTAACCGACAAAATATAAACCCTATTTAACCAACAAAACGACAAAATATAAACCAAAATATATAAAAAAAATAAAAATAAATATAAAAAAAATAAAAATAAAAAAAAGACATAAAAACGATTTTTTATTAACTTATCACAATATAATTATTTATTAATAATTACTGCTGTTTTTAATTTTAAGAATAAGTTGAATGAACGATCAATAATATATCCAATGGTTTAAAACTATAAATACTTCAAATTTTAAAAAGTATACTGTACTTTTTTAATAATTTTTTTTAATAATTTAAAAAGTATACTGTACTTTTTTTTTTATAAATGTACTTTTTTTTCCTTTCAGTAATTATCTAACAAAAAGAAATGTAGCGTAATTTTGTGCTGCATTACAGAAAGCGAATTATTACTAATGTAATGATATCTTTATAATCTGATAATAAAGAAGAAATAAAAGACTGAACAGATGATGCTTCAATACTTTCAAGATTCTTAGGAAAGTCATTTTTTTTTAAAACCTTTCTATGTCACCTTTTGTTTTTCACTCGAACCTCATCAATATATAAATTCACGAATTGCTAATGTCCCAGCAAATTTTTAACTTTACCTTTTACATACTTGTAATTAGCTTCATTGTTCATTGATATATCAAGCTTTAACAGGCCTAGGACTTTTCAGAAATGGTCAATACATGGAAGGCAGATTAGCTGACTGTCATAGAGGCAACTATAACAAGCAGCTTACTTAATTTATAGCGATTTGATTTGACTTGGTTTAGTTTATTATAGAAAAACACACTGTATTTGCCTGAGGTATGCCTTCACGGAGGACTTTCTAAGACAAACTGGCTCATATACACGTTATACATGGCGAAAATCACGAAAATGCCCTTGCAGCTAGCCCCTTCGCCCGGATTCATTCGAACCCAGGTCGGAACTACCAGTGTTCAGCTATTTTACCGCTATGTGGCTGGTGGGATAATGTAAAACGAATAACCAAAGACTAATACCTTCTAGCCATTTTACCTTTATTACACATCTTAATTTCTTCCAAAATAAAATGTTCTATTTCTCAAGTAAGATTCTCAAATGATTTTTATTCAACGTATGCTTCCTAGTTGTATAGTAAGTCGTATAGTAATTTATAGCTTTTGACACAGCTATAAATGTTTTCAAATTCAGTCCATAAAGTAAGTTTAGTTTTCCATTGAATATATTTTTATATACTCCCAGTTAGATACATTTCCCAACTTTAGGCTGTAGATTAAAACTGAGCAATAAAATATAATTTCCACCAGCAGATTTTTATGTCAAATTAAATCCGAATCATCTGAAATGTTTAGCTTATTCCATAATGAAGAAGTAAAATCCTCAAAAGATGCAATTTCGCCCTTTTTCAAAAATTGATTAAAAATATGTTTATCCGTATTGGCTCTTATCCTCTGTATCATCCTCGGAGATCTCGGATTATAAGACAAGTATTTTGGACAATAAAAAAAATGCATGGATAAGCATCGTTTATAATTTAGGGTGTCGTTTACAAAATTAAACAACAATGCCTTCATCTTTTGATAAATAATCGTACCGAATAATATCTTAAAAAATATTTCTCACATACAACGCTTACTAGGAATTTTTTCTATCTAGAAATACCGTTTTATTGCATCTTTTGGAAACTTGAATATCTGTATATATCGTATAACGTAATTCGATTTGTAGATTGAAACGCAACATCTTGCAGGCATGAAGTTAGACTTAACTCATTTTAGCTCTACAAAGAAGTCGATAGCTCCATTTATTAACAAATTCTAAAGAAATAAATAAACTTAACTACCAGTGTGAACTTAAAAACAAAACAGCATAACTGCTTTACTTAAATTACTTAACTCAAATTTAGTAATAAAAAATACATGAATAATGAAAAAACACAGTGCAACGTTAATGAACAGCACACAAACTAACATAGGAATTCTTCTCTTACAGTGTCCACAGAGAAGCCGAATATTCACAAAGGTCACGTTATTAGTCAGCTTGGGTATTTAAAATTTTGAAAATAAAATATGAAAAAATGCATCCGATTATTTTCTACCCTAAAATATTTACGTCAAATCTTAATTTGCACAAATCTGCTCTCTGGTTAATAAGACAGAGTTGGTCGATTTAATAGCCAATAAAGAAAGTAAGATTCCAAACCCCAAAGAAAAATTCTTATTTTGCTTCAAAATTATAGCTAATAATCACATCAAAATTTAAGAATCAAACATTTTAATATATTTTAGTAACTAAAATATCTTAAAATCTAGAGAGGTAGTGAATAAACAGTTTATCATTAACCCTCCGTTAACGTTTCGTTTTTCTCTTGTTACATTTTCTTGGTGACGAAAAGACATTTTCCTCGCCATTTCGTTATCAACTTCTTTACCGCGCTTGATTACATGAATTCACTTATTTTTGCAACCGTTGAAAGTTTTTCCACATGCCACATTACTGATCACGAAACATGCGATTGCTTATTAGAAGTGTAAAAATTTGCTGCGGGTAACAACGTTGCAAAGTATCCAAAAATATTTACAGAATTAAGTAAATGCTAATGGCAACTAGGACCGTCTTGTCGGCAAAAATGTCGCCAAGGAAATGTAACGGGAGCATAAGCACTATTTAGATTACAACAAAGCACATCAGGTCTATTCGTCTTAATTTAGGAATACCTTCGTAAAGCACTTTCTACAAACCTAAAAGTGCCTTAGTTTCAGTTATTTACGAAGATAACTGAAACTAAATTTACGAAGATCTGGTTAAGTAAATGCATATTTAACAAGGAATTTCAAAGAAATGGAATTGTAGTGCGATACTTCGGAAAAAATGCTTTACTATTCAATAATATGAAAATATTAAAACATACAAATTTAGATTTTTCTTAATCCCTTCATTTCTGAATATGATGCCACATGTTACTTGCGACATGGATGCAAATACATATGTGCTCATTAATTACCTCTAACCCCGGAATCAAGTATTCTTACTTCTTACAATATATTGTCTAAAAATTAAACGTTTAGTCAGACGCTCCATAAAGTTCTCTAGAATGTGGAAACAAGTCGTCATCCACGACCGGCCGAGCGGTAAGGTAAAGTCGCTGAACACTGGTAATTTGGTCAGATTCGAATCCCGCGAACCAGGCTATCTGTATGGACTTTTCATCGTTTTGCCCACGTGTAATGTGTATATGAGCTAGATTCCCTTAGAACGTCTTCCACGAAGGCATCCCTCCTCTTAGACAGAGAGCCTTCGAGGCTTTGCCATAATCACATAAACTTAAAACGAATTTTCGGGTGTCTTTGGAAACTTAGTTGTACATACATATGCATACTTATAGAGGCGAAAGTTTAAAATGATATCTGCTTTTGCCAATTTATAAAATTTAATATTTACTATTGAATAAAACTGAAATTCAGAATCAAAATTATTGTATAATAAAAGCTCTGTTTGTTTCGGTACTTTTTTACGAGAACAAAATGCTATGAAGAAAGTGTTGAAAAACTTACATTTGAAGAAAATTTACAGTCTAAGTTTCTACAGTGTTTAACAAGCTGTCATAGATTTTATTTTAAATACAGACTGTACGAAAACGGGATAAGGTTTGAAATCTATATAGATTAACAAAAACTTGTTTGACTTTGACATGTCTTAGTCATAGTAAGATTTACTACAAAGGGTTATTACTAAGCAACATTGACTACAAAGGGTTAATAAGGCCATACAAAATGATCGACATAGTTAAAGATATTTAGCAAAGCACTATGGCATAATCGAAGCTGAAGATCTTATCCGACGTCGATTAGTAGAAATTTATATCAAGCATGATTTATCACAAACTAAAAATAAAAATATTTCTTTTCTTCAGAAAAACAGTTTTCAGAAATAAGAAAATTATGTCAAATAAACAATTTTAGACTGCTTTTTAATTAATAAAGGGGGATAGCTAAAGATTATTCCGCTAATTTTTTAGTTTTAAAAGCAACTTTTATTTAACTGTAAAAATTCAAAGAAGGGAAGAATTTCGCTTGTTAAAATTATACAAGAAATACTTTTAACTTGAGTCACCAAAACTGTAAAGCAAATCTTATGAAATTTGGAAATTATTTTATGCATATTGAAATTTTTGTTCAGCAGAAATTACAGTAATTTAAAATTTTTCATCTTACCGTGCAAATGCAATAGCAGCATATCACAATCCCTGCAATTCCAATGGAGAAACAAATGATTAACACAACTAATGGCACGCGGTCTCTCTCTAATCCAAGAACACCCAGCAAGCAGATTATTACCGAGGCGGCAATAACGCCTATCGCAGGATAACGACACAATTCCAGTCTCCAATTTCTTTCTCTGAATCTTCTGTATTCTTCATTCTGCTGCCTCGGATCCTACAAAAGTAGGAGAAATATTTAATTCACCTCGCCGCTCACCTTTAGGCACATGAGCATTCATTTATCAGTAACATAATTTTAATTCGAAAGTTAAAAATAAACGTGTCATAAGTTGCAGAACACTAGTCAAGAGAGAGCAGTTCGATTAAACATACCCCGAGCGCAAGCTCAAATGTATTTGCCGATTAAAGTTTTCGGGCCCCAAGCTCATTGAAAATTAAGAGTTATTTCAATAATATGAATCCAAAGAAATGTCTCTAGGTTAAAAAGTTAAAACAGGCATTACTGTACGAAATTCTTCATCAGCTCAGGAATTAAATTTTAATCTAAAGCCGGATTTATTTCAAAATAAATTCATTCTGAAATAAATCCGGCTTTTCGGACCAACAATGTTGAGCAACAATGTCAACAATGTTTGACTGAAATAAGTCAAAAACTTATTCAGATATCTTGTAAAATGAATTAACAATTTGATTTTCAGCCATCCTTTATGACACCTTTCAGTCTCTAAGAAAGTACCTTGTATTCCGGTGTGTAACGCGCCCTTTTAATACAGAAATTAAGATCGAAATTTATCACTGCGCGTCATATGTCAGATTTAAAACCGATTCATTTGAAAATAAGGAAAAGAGCATACAGAAATTCGATTTCTACATGCAACTAAATGCCGTTTATTTAAAAGAAATGACATCTCATGAACTTACATCTTTAGATACTGGATAATTTAAGTTACGTGGCATATTAAATATTATGCTTTTACTCATTCAGAGAAAACATACTCCTAATTCCGCGACTTCATCCGAATCTGTAGGTCATTGTTACCCCAAATTATGTCCCCCTTTTTCTCAAAATCCTTGAATAACAATCTTGTGTACATCTTTATACTCTTTGAAGAACTATTTACTTCTTCAAGCCTTTTTCCCTAGACATTGTTACGCTTATCGCTTCTCAATTCAGTATACCATTTTCGAAAGTCTAGGAAAACTTATCGACTGAATGATTTCAAAAGATCAGTGCATCGCACATGTATACAAGTTTCTTCTTAAAGGAAACGACACGCTTTGTATGTGCATGTGCGATTATGGCAAAGCCTCGAGGGCTATCTACCTACGGGAAGGGATGCCTTCGTGGAGGACTTTCTAAGGGAAACTGGCTCGTATACACGTTACACATGGGGAAAACCACGAAAACACCCATGCAGCCGGCCCGTTCGCGGGATTTGAACCTCGGACCGAACTACCAGTGTTCAGCGACTTTACCGCTCGGCCGCTGGTGGGCCCGCGCTTTGTATGAGGAATATACCTGAAAATTAACAAATATAGTTTGAAATTGTAGCAGCGAGTTATACGCCGAAATATACGGTAATTTAACTTTCAGACAAATCTTTGAATTTGAATCAACGCAAACTACTTCCAAATGCTTCTTCAAGCTTATAAGCTTATCTTTTACTGCGCTTAACAATGGCTCTTAATTGTTGTTGAAACGCAATTCTGTAAGTTTATTTAATTACCATATGGATTTTGCGAAAGATTTTGACACCAGTGCCATTGTCTAATAATGATAAATTGTACACACGAGCAATGTTTCACTCTCCTGCTGAAAACTGGTATCAGACACTAAGTTGAAATTTTTGAGCATAGAAATCGAGAATTTTCCTTTTAAAATGTCTAAATACGCAAATTTATACTTCGCGATCAGCAAGTTTTGTACTACCTTTTCCAGCATCTAAACCTGTACATAAATTCATCACAGTATTTTATCAGGAATAAAGATTTCTAGATTGAAATCATTGTTATTTACGTGTTTTGCTCTAAAGCACTACACGGAAGGGAGGGATACCTTCGTGGAGAACTTTCACATGAAGAAAATCAGGAAAACGCCCATACAGCCAGCCCGTTCGCGGGATTTGAACCTCGGATCGAACTACCACTGTTCAGAGACTACAGCTCGGCCGCTGTTGGGTCTCTAAATTAAACTCTGTTTTTATCGAGCTTTCTGTATAACCATAAGGAGTTAAAAATGTTAACAGTTTTTAAATTAAAGTATTACTTATTTTAATGATTTATCTATATCTTTAAGTTTCTTTACGTTAGGATATTTTCATTTGAAGTTTGGTTTTGTAACGTTTCAGTTTATAGATAATTAGTCATACAGAAGCATTTTCAGAACTGTAAAATTTAAATTTTATTGCTTCATACCCGGTTAATTAATTTTCTTAGCTCAATATTTTCCTCATGTGAGAAGTTGTAAAGTTTGACCACCTACTTCGAAATTGTATTTCCCATAGATTGACATTAAACACCTTTGATTTAGATTTCACTTTTGTTATAACTAGATATTCCGTTCTGCAGCTTTCAAATCTTCTTTCCGATTCATAATAAATAATAGCTTCAATCTAAAGTATTACTGAAATCTTTTCAGTTTTACTGAAATATACAATTAAGAATATTAAATATATTTCATTACTGAAATATACAATATTACTAGCTTTTCATATTTGAAATAATATATAATTTTTTGCTGCAGTGTCCGAATGCCATTGATAGAGTTACGATATTTATTATTTTGATCGAGTTGTATGTAGTTTAATTACTTACTGTATGTTCCAATGCAAAACACGATTTCGCGATTTTTTAAATTGTTCAAGTCTATCAGCGCCCGAGCGGTAATGTCGCTGAGCACTGGTAATTCGGTTCGAGGTTCGAATCCCGAGAACAGGCTCGCTGCTTGGGTGTTTTCGTGATGTTCATCATGGGTAACGTGCATACAAGCCAGTTTCCCTTAGAAAATTCTCCACGAAGGCATCCCTCTGCTTAGTAAGAAAGCTCTCGAGTGCTTTGCCTTCTCCAAATCAAACTTCAAGTTGTTCAATTTTTTTTCAAAGTTTTGCGCGTTGCAACCAGTTTAGATCTATAGTTTTTCTCTGCGTTATTAAATATTCGAGGGTTAAGTTAAATTTCAAAAATTACTTGGCATTCTCATACCCGAGATAAAGGGAAAAATAAATGTACATCACCAAGTGCAGTGAATTTAATACCGGCAATGCTTTATTAAACTTCACCCACATTCGGCAGTTAAATCATTATCGGGCACAGTTCACTTCATTCTACAAACCGTAACGTACTACTCAAATTTATAACTTAATATGTTAAATAAAGAGATTAATGTTAACTTCTGCGATAAGTCAAAAATTTGTTTGTATACAAAGACTTATCAAAGCAAAATCTTTGGCCATGATTAGTTTTGGGAGTTTAGCTGTCCTAAAGTATACTTTTACACATTCACTATCGTCAAATACGGATTGAAATCAGGGACATTTTATTGCTTACTTCTAAGAAATATTATTGCTTGCATTCTTCAGAAGCAACGTCGCGATAATCTAAAATATATCTATATAATTCAAAGAATCTTAATTCAGTATTTTTGCCCTTTTATATTAATCAGAATAATTTTTTTTAGAAATGATTACTGATTTCACAGTCATAACAGCAACTATTCCATTTCAAGATCGTGCTTTACATGCTAACATAAATTATAAACATTTTATAAATATAATCAAGCTAATTATTCAATACGTATGCATTCTATAAAATGCTCGCAGCATAAAAAAGAACTGTTCCGTTAGATATGCGCCAAACATTTTGTTCCAGAAATATATATATGCTCCAACGTTGCCTCTGGCCAACATTGAGTTGTTTTTTTTTTTACATGTATCAGTCACCTACTCTACTTTCGAAAGTTGGAGTATGTATGTACTCGACAAATATTCTGTTCAAAGCATGGACATCTTAGGCATTGTGTTACACATACAAACAGTGGGGATTTTGGCTCAATATACTAACGCCCCAGTTTATCGGCAACGCCCATCTTTTGGCGTAAAGAAAGAAGTCAGTATTCTTATTTTGAAAGTTCGTCAATAAGGTTTTAAAGTGAGAAACTATTTTTCTAAATTATTTTTCCTGTTTCGAAACATTTTACCACTTTCGAAATGAAATAGTGGCGAAAATCCGCCTGGAAGTTATTAATAAGGGTTACATATCTTTCTACAGAAATGAGTTCACTTTGTTTGGCCAGTATTCTGTAATGGAAAAGATACTATAAAAGAGTGGAATATTAAAATAAACGATAAATATCTTAGAAGGAACTTTCCATCAAATATGGAAATTATCTGTGCGAGCATATAACAGAAATGAAAGATTACATCAATGGGCAATAATTACTTATCTTCATAGGAGGTAGCGGTGGTCACCTGGTTTGGTGCTTTCACAATAAAATGGCCACCACTTCCGGGCTTAGTAGAGGCCAATGTCGAAAAATGACAAAATAGTGTCCGCCGTTCGGAAAAAAAAAAATGTTTTTCTTTGAAAAACCATTTGAACTACTTCACGCTGCTATTTTATAACTTTCATACTCGTATGGCATGAATGTCCGTTAATTTAAGATTGTGCCTACTTTTATTTTACAAGGAAAAAAACGTACCGAATTTTTTTCATGTGTTTATTTTCTATAGAATAACCTTGATTTTCATAAACTGAATATTTTCACTCTGTGCTATGAGTACTATTTCACAGATATTTCCATATAAGAAAAGAATAGTACAGTTTATAAAATTTACTTACGACTTGATTACTTCATATGCAGTTACTTAATTTTTTAGTTTTACCAAAATTAAAAACCAATCTTTTATCAATAATTTTCATAAATAATTTCAAGCATTTGAGATGTAGTTCTTTTATACTATCATTAACTTTTATGCCATCAGAGCTAACTAACTTCCAAACTTTCTCCCTATATAGACACAAATGCTTATCATTTACATTTCTTTACCATAAGATAAATCTCCACCAGTGACCGAGTCATTAAAATCGTTGAATACTGCTAGTTGGAGCTGAACTTGATTCAAACCCAGGTGGCGGGTGGACTGCATGGTTAGGTTTCGTGGATTTCTCCTTGAGTAACGAGGTTACGAGTCAGTGTCCCTCAGAATCCTTCACAAAGGCATCCCTCTTCTCATGCAGATAGCCTTTGTGTTTTTGCCATGTTCCAATAACCCAATTATGGGACTAGAGACTTCTTTAATGGAGCGATACGAGCAGTAGTTTATCGCACATTTTCTACGCATTACTTACTTAATCTATGTCCTGTACTATATAAATTTCGAAATGAATCAATTATAATTTCAAAATGGAGGGAAGTTTTAAATTTATATATGACTAAACATTGGAATATCGTGTCACAGTTTATAAAAATGTGACTTTCCAGGATTAAGATGTAATTATTGCTGAACATTTCTCCTTATTTTATATTATATATTCCTTATTTTCCTTATTTAATACAGAAAAAAGGGTTAAATATGTTCTAAACATTAATGAATAAAAACATTGCTAGTTTTCTAAATGCTCTAATGCAGCGGTTCTCAACATTTTGAAATCGCATATCATCTAAACAGAAACTGAAAATCTTTAGTACATTTTACAATGTACTAGTTTTACACCTTGCACTACATTTTACAATTGATTATTTTTCAAATTCTCAATATGTAAAAAACATATTTTGCCATTTAAACAACTTATTAGCTATTTGTGTTAAATATACTCACATAAAAAGTGTTAGATTAAAAACCGGTTACCATTTTAATTATCAAAATTCAAGTTATAATACTTAAATTCTAAAATGTAGTGTGAATTTTGGGTCCGTTTATGAAAGATCAATTCCTGTATGTCTGGCCTTATTTCACCTAGTCTTAACCGTAAATTAGAATGCACTTTTAATTTTGCTCCATGTTTATTTTTCAAATATAACAGGAAGAAAATCCTTGCTCATACAAATACGTTGTGCAAAAAAGGAATAAAAATTTACTAGCTTTATTTGAGATGCCTTTAAATCCTTTTTTCCGTTCAGCCAAAAGTAAACCAGTGTGTTAATTTTAAAATCTTCAGCTCGTGTCCGATCGCAGGAAATTTCTATCAACTGTTTTTTCTTCACGAAACTTTTGAACTTAATAATTAAAAATACTTTGTTCCACTTATTTTTATCTTGTGTACCACCAGTAGTACGCGTACAACCGCTGGTCTAATGCATACAATGGAATGTAGACTTTATTTTGGGATCTTGGAATTTACATAGAAACACGGATAGTTTTTGATACAGACTCATTCCGCTTTTGGAATAATAAACCAAGAGCCTGAAAGGCCGGCATTAGACTTTTTTTCCACTCAGTGCAAATGCCGCGATTCCAAAATTCCGCACCCCGATTATTGCCTAAATTCCAACAATCATGTTGCCGGTTGCACATGCCTTTGCACGGGCCTCGAGTCTAAGTTTTTAAGCAAGTCAGATTTTGATTAAGTACGCATTATCCATAGCTGTAAAGTTGTTTAGAAAACATATTTATAACACTGAATTAGACTTACGAACACTCAGCTTAGTATTATATCTCCTGAAATCAGCTTCGGAAGCTCGATTAAATACTTTTTTCTACAATGAATTGCTTTACGCAAAAAGCTTTGCATCCTGCCATGATAGAGATATGAAAAACATTGGATACTTCTGCATGGCATTGTATAAATTTAAGCGGCTTATTTTAATCCTTTAGGTTGTACGAGAAGAGTAATTTGTTATGTTGGCGGGGACTCAGTGCTGTATGCATTCTAGAAGAAATTTTAATATTTGGAAATAACAAACCAAACAAAAGATATCTGCCTATGATAATTGGTACCTTAACACTTTGGGGAATATTCTAAGAAAACAACGTTATATATGCTTAACAAAAATCACGGAAATGTTATGTAGCCGTCAGGAACCGAACTTGGAGCAACGTCCAGTGCTGTATGCTTCAACCATTTGGTGTCATTACAGACAAAAAATAGAAGTGATATATTATGTATTTCAGACAATCAAGAAATTCTCACTTTTGTATCAGAATGTTATACATGCAAATAATCTAAACAGGGTAAATAAAGTTCTGGTTTATGCTATGCCTGATACGCATATCTCCCGTCTTTCGATGTACAACAAATAGATATGCCAGAAACATGCATGTAGTCTTATACAAGTGGCAGTATTAGTTTATCATACTGAAATCTGATGCATGAGCACATCAAAGATTAAGTATTTTTAAAACTTTAGCTTACAGATCTGAGCTAGTCGGTAACTAATAAGAAATTGTTGATAATCTCAAAAAGTGCTTTTTTTTAACACTAAAAATTGCATATAGTTAAAGCAAAATTAAAAAAAAATTCTTATAAGGCGCTTCGCTTTGCAAAATTTGCTATTACCTGTCAGTTATTTGGATTACCAGAAATTATAAATATTAAGCATTGGCTATTCTAAAGGAAATATGTTGATTATTGATTTTTTTATAGCTAAGCAGATTGCATTAACAAAAAAGAATTTTTCTTATCAGCGAATACAATTCCGGTTTGTCTTTTTATCAAATATTTTTCAAAAGGAAACATAGAAATCTGGGGATAAATTTTCATTAATAAATTACACTGAGCACACATTCGACGATATCTTAGCGGAAGCCATTTAAACAAAACATTTGTAAAAAAAAAAAAATACACACACCTATTTTTCAAATGAATTAATCTTCAAATTATCATTGCACTTACCGAACTAGAAGTACCGTAATTGCTGACGTTTCTCATGATAAAAATGTAGCTGTGGTTAAAAGGAGCAAACCATCTGAACGATAAAAATTAAAATTCATTCGGTAGAAAAGGGTTAGACTGTGATATTTTAAAGCGTTAATATTAAAGAGATCTGGCAAATCAAAATATTACGTCATTACTTAATGTCGCAATTTTGGAGTATTCTTGCTCGTTTCGGTTTAGCAATTTTCTGCAAACACAATAATTTGCATTTTGCTTCGAAAAGAGATAAAGAGATCCACAAAAGTACATACGTACATGAGATTAGGTTCTTAAAAATAAAATATGATTAATAATTGTTCATTTTTATTTTTTAAATATCTTCGCATTTTTATTTTATCATGAAAAATATTACCAAGCTTTCAGTTCCAGAAATATCTGCTTTATGTAATTAATGTGCATATTAAATAAGTTTCATAAAACTTAAAACATATTGCAAATAAATTCTTTTACTGCAATGAGCAATAAAGACTGTCAGTTAATACTAACAATGGTGGTGCAAAATCTGATAACTTTTCAGAAAAAAATTAATATCATTATTGAATAAACGCAAAATGAGTATATCATGAGGCAACAAACTGTATAAAATGCTAATATGTTAATTGATTAAACAGTTACTAGAAAATCCACGAGAGCTATATTTCTAGGAAAAATAATGCCTTTATGAACGTCTTTCTCTAGAGATTTTGTATTTATTTTACACATGTGAAAAACACAAAAGTGATCTCAGCAAGCATGCCCACCGGGATTGGAGTCGATGCTGAACAGCCAGTATTCAGCAATCTTATCCTCTCGGTGAATGATGAGTCTTATTCCTTCTGAATTTTACTGATATTATTTATCTAGGAAAAATAAAACTTAAGCATAATTTAATGTGCTTTCAGAACAGGAAAAAATGTTTGCCCAAAAATAGTAATCGAAAAAGAATCATATGTACCGGGAAGGAAACATACTATACTAGTATTACAACACTGTTTGGACAAGCACATGAGAAATTTTCAAAAAATAGCTAATCGAAATTAAGTGGGTTGCTGTTACGCTAAATAAAGGAAGACAAAAATTTTTTGGATAAAGTATAGACAAGATGGCCTTGCGAATTTTAGTTTGTTTATACATGAGGAAGTCATCTTAATGCTAAACACTGATTTGCGCAGTAAGTAAAATAATTTGACCCAAATAATTCTGTATCAGAAACGTAATTTTTTATTAATATTATTATTTATTACAATTATATATATTATTTATTAATTTATATAAGTTAGAATTTTCATTAAAGGCAAAATGAAGCTTTAAGAATTGCTTTATTGTTTTTTATTGTTTATTATTGTAGCGTTACAAACAGTGACGTCAAAACATTTTCTGTTACGTGTGGTTACAAAGAAGCACTGAGGCGGGAAAAGCTTGCAGTGAAAGAGGAGAGTGAACAGGAGGTGGGCAAGTATGCCGCCTGTTTGGAACGATGGAGTGAACTGCATATTTCACCGTGGTTTTTCGAAACAACACTGCAACAGGACAATGATCACTCATTGTGGTTTGATATTACAGACTGAGTGAATCTGAAAGACAAGTTAAGGATTTTGCATTTTCTGAATATCAAGTCTCTGAGAACTGCTTATGAGACATGCTCAACACTTTGAAGATAATAATTCAGAAGTCAAACAACAAAAATCAGCGTTATACCTACAAAATTTTCACAGGACTAGTTTCGATGGTTTTACCGAACCATCATCTTCAGCTGCAAGACCGCAAATGAACAAGATAGGAAATAATGATTAGATAAGATAAGAAAGCCTGGACAAGAATAAGCAAGTGGCGCCATCTGTTGGCGAAACCAGAACTAAAACATAATTTCTCTAAAAGCCGAAGGCAAATTTGGATTGGAATTAGGATCGTTAACTAGAACAGAAAGATTTTTATGAATGTGAAATGCCTCTAGAAAATCCAGTTCTCCAATGGAAGATGCTTTTTGAATAATTTTGGCAGCAGAAAAATTGAAAGTGTGATTTTCGGACCAACAATGTTGAGCAACAGAAGACCTAACATGTTAGAAAAAAGGAAACACAGAGGTCTTCTGTTGCTCAACATTGTTGGTCCGAAAATCACACTTTCAATTTTTCTGCTGCCAAAATTATTCAAAAAGCATCTTCCATTGGAGAACTGGATTTTCTAGAGGCATTTCACATTCATAAAAATCTTTCTGTTCTAGTTAACGATCCTAATTCCAATCCAAATTTGCCTTCGGCTTTTAGAGAAATTATGTTTTAGTTCTGGTTTCGCCAACAGATGGCGCCACTTGCTTATTTTTGTCCAGGCTTTCTTATCTTATCTAATCATTATTTCCTATCTTGTTCATTTGCGGTTTTGCAGCTGAAGATGATGGTTCGGTAAAACCATCGAAACTAGTCCTGTGAAAATTTTGTAGGTATAACGCTGATTTTTGTTGTTTGACTTCTGAATTAGTATTTATTCGGCGTGTTATTGTGTCTTAACTTTGAAGATAAGTTTAAAGAAAAACCTTCAGTTTCGCGCAGTAACCGCACTTGGAGAGTGGATGGTATATACAGGCAGTTGTCCAAATTTTATGGCAGAGGATCTTAATGTAACAGCCCAATGTGCTGGCCAAGGCTGAGTGAGCTAAAGGTTGATCATCGTTGGTGATCAACACAATAGAGCAGTGTAATAAATTTAGATTAATTTCAGATAAGACAGCTGAAGATGGGAAGATTTACTGGAACTAAAATTCCTGGGAATGGATTAGCTGCGTGTTAGTTTTCCTGGTTTTTCCTTGTCTGATATGAATGCGAGCAAATTTTCCTCAGTAGCCTGAACGAAAGATCCTTTTTCTAGACAAGTAACCCTCGTGTGTTGTTCCAGAATCCAATCTAATAAGATTAAAAGAGAATTTTAGTTTATTACTAGATGTATGGATTTCACACTCATTTTCTAAAATAAAATTTAGCTGAAAGCCACCATTACGCATCAAAATTGATGGCGCATTTTATCGTCGTTGTCTTTCGGACTAGCAGTCATTATTGATCAAACAATGATAACCGCATTTGCATTGCAATTAATTTATGTACATTACTGAATTAATATTAAATCATAGTAAACTCGTGTCTTTGAATAATGTTGGTCTACATTGACCTATAAATTGTCCATCAGTGGTAGTTAATTCATCTATAATAAGTGTAGAGCATTGCAATAGATTTAGGCAACGTTTTAAGATAAAATTAAAGAAGAATACACCAGTACCCGTGTTATGAGTGATCACAGGTGAGGTACAGCTTAACGGTAACTGTCAGTTAATAAATATTTTAATCTAAAATTTAATCGATGCCCAACAGTATCCGCCAAGATTGTATTAATAATTTGAACACACCTGTGCTGATGGTATCAGTATTAAACAACACTGATGACAGTGCTCGTTGGAGATGCTGGTTATTGGAGACAAGTTGAGGATTACTTCGTGTTAAACAATAAATCACTCATATATGGCCGAACAATAGATTTCGACACTTTAAAATTTATTGACCAAATATATTTAAAAAATTTGTCTGTGAAGGCAACAATGGATTAACAGTGGACTACATATGTTGCTAGTGACTGCTGTACCCTAGTAGCCAATGGTTCAACTTCGGGAGTCAGTATTGTAAATTTAGATTTTTTAAATTAAAATGAAAACGAAGCACACCACTGCCCATGACGACTGTTGATCACTAGTGACCTGCAAATTCACAGTGAAAGTTAACCAGTGTGAAACAGTGAAATGTGTTTAGCGTACAAAACCGTGCCAAGAAACAATTCGCTCACTGTAGCTATTGAAAACTGTGCTTCTGTTTCAAGCATTTTTTCAAGGAACATCATATTTTCAGGTATTCAGTTTGAAATGGAATGAATTATTCTAATAGAAATAACTATGAATAAGTTGTTTAACTAAGTTGATATCCATGACTGAAACCTGGTAATATTCCAGTCATTCAACCCCCAACTAAAACTTCTAAACGATAGCTTATTCTTTAATAACCATACTGTCTTTTAGGAATTAATGTGTATAACTTTACTTAGGATAGGTAGCATTGCATCTACTATCTGATTAAAAATTAAGTATCTTATAGCTACTTTAGGCTATTATCTTTGATATATTTTAAATATGTTATCAATAATTTAAGAGAATTCACCCGAATTAACATTTCTTATACAGTAGGGTGGGGCGATAAACCTCGAAATTTTTTAAAAGTTGTCTGAAGAAAATGCCATACTTCACAAAAGGTGTGAATTGACTAATATTTTATTCGTGAATATTTTTTAAAATTTTCTACTTCATCTTCGTACCCTTCATGAGCTTTGAAATTTTTCAATTTTGTAATGTTACGGCATAATTACGAAATTTTCGAAAATGTCAGATAAAACGAACTGCTCCACAAAACTTGCGCATTGACAAATATATCATTTGCGAATTTTTCAAAATTTTTCTACGTTGTTTCCCGCAAGAGCCTTGAAATTTTGTAATGGTACAGTAAAATGGAGAATTTTTGATAAATCTAACTTTTTAAAATTTAAATTAACGATACTGTCGTAGGACATATTTTATGAAATTGCAACTCTTCGCTGGTTCAGTTAACCACTCAGAACTCGCCACGAGGAATGTTTGCTTAGCGAGTTCCAATCGCGCCCTTCTCACTCATCCTTCCGTACGTTTGGGCACTGTATTCTTAGGCTTACTTCGTATCCCACAATTAGTTTTGAAAGTGGGCGTGATAGATCTGTTAAAAATTTTGCTCTGATTCCCCAGTCCCAAGCTCTAGCTCCGCATACTTGTCAAGAAAACTCCGTGACAACTTTAACATACCTCTCAACTATCTGGGCTTGCATGAGAAGTAGAAAATCTATGGAAGAAGTAGTAAGACTCTCTTGATATACTGCTTCTAATAGTTTCTCATTAGATGGAATGTAAGAGATGGATCTGAAACTTCACAATGTTGCCAGTCGATGCGGTCACTATAGTATTAAGCATTGAAGTTGATTGCTGGAATCTTGAATTTGCATACTATCAGGGGTGGAAAGAAAAAATTCTTTGAATTCTCTCAGAAAGAATTCTTTGCATACCTAACTCTCGAATCTCTTTTTGTTCATCTGCGAACAGGAAGATTCTTTGGATGCCCAGCGGAACCATTTCGCTGAATGGAATTGTTCAACATGACCCACAGAGTACCAGTGAGGTATCGACTGAACAAAACAGTATGCCACACGTTGTAAGGATCCTAAGTTTTACTAACGTTTATTTTATTTTAAATCTTTACTATCACTTCTTATTTTCTACTTCCGGCCAGAATTAAAAGCTTTTAACTTATTTATGCAAATTTGTCTTGCTAACGCCAAGTACTTAAGTTGTGGCTTTTTGCCAAGCAAGAGAGAGGAAGGAGTTATTAGAAGCAGGCCGCTTGCCATAGTAGTTTTACTCGGTTGCTGGTTGCCTTCAAGGCCAGAGGTTTAATCCTCGTGATAATTTTAAACGTATCGTAGTTTTAGCAGCTCTCTGTACTACATACGGCTTTTTGTTAATTAACGGCCAATCTTCAAGTAGGCTCTTGTATATTAATCCAAAGTTAGTTTAGTTAGAGTTTTAGTTAGTTATTTTTATATTCTTACGTTCAGACCACAAGTGGTTGGTCTCTGTATTCCGAAGTCCGGAAAGCTCAGTAAAGACCTGTGCTGCCTGCAGAAGCGGCTCAGAATCCAGAAATGCCAGCTGCCGCCCTGGAAGGATTTGGTTACATAGTCCAGACCATGCGCGCATCGATGAAACCAGGAGCAACATTCAATGGAAACTCACCGGTAAACAGTTTTTTGGAAAAATTGGATGACCACTTCATGCTGTATCCAGTACATGAGTTCCAGAAAGTCACCTTAGCTACCAGCGCTTTGAGGGGCCAAGCGCTTAATTGGTTCAAATGTATAGGCAGAAGCCTCTTGGGTCAAGCGGAAAGTCCCACCTATACTTACGAAAATTTCAAGACTGCCTTAGTACAAGCCTTCCCTGTCGTAAGAGATCGTGCAAGATTAGAAACGGAACTCTTCAGCATATATCAGCAACGAATCGAAAATCTTTCCACCTTTATTTTAAGAAAAATTCACGTCTTTAAACTCTTGTATGGAAACCGTCCGGATCCTGAGATAATCCAAGTGATTTTGCCGAGGTTACTTCCCCAAGTACAAGATTTTATTGAATTAAGGAATCCGACTACACTGGAAAAGTTATTTGAGCTAGCAATCCAGTTTGAAAGTAGAAGAACGGCGGACATTGAAAGAAGACGCCAGTATGAGCAACGAAGCCAATTTGGTGCGCGAAGTCCACGGCAAAGGTAAGAACACGGCTACGGAAGCAAAGCGAATCAGTGGGCAAGGAAACCCGAGTATCCAAAAACAACCGGCGAACGTCGACAGTTCAATAGTAAGCCAGAAAAAAGTCTGAAGGACAGCGGAAAAAGAAAGAAGGCATGGAAAGGAAGAAACAAAATTTAAACTAGAACGGATTTCTGCTGACGGGAGGGTGCGGAAATCCAAGGCCAAGAAAACCCCTCTTCCTTCAAGTTAAATACAGTTATGGTGAAAAATTTGACTCATCCAAAGATTGAAGTTTTGGTGAATAACATCCCAGCCACCGCACTCCTGGATACAGGCGCGCAGTGTTCCTGTGTGACAGAAGATTTTTTTAGGAATTATTTCCGTAAATACCTCATATATAATTCGGATAATACGACAGTGTTAGTTGCGCAGGGAGAAAGATGCAAGTGCATAGGTAAATTACCGTTATACATTCGTATCAAGGACGAGCAAGTAAAGATACTGTTTTTATCGTAAAAAATTTACAACCACATGTCATTTTAGGAATAGATTTTCTTTCAAAGGCAGAAGCAACGCTGGATTTTAACGAAGCGTCCCTTAAGCTGACGATGAAACCATTTCGAGAAGAAAAAACAGAACCACCAACGTTAAACCTCGACCACCAGCCTAAGGAAGAGCAACAAAAAATTCGACAAGTGGTAGGTGAATTTGTTTCGTTATTTAGTGATATTCCCGGATTTACTCAAGTTACTAACCATAGTATCGACACCAGAGATTCACTGCCAGTTCGCCACAAACCATATCGATATGATAAGAATAAAGAAAAAATTATAGAGTGGCACATTAGAGATATGTTACGTAAATAAGGTCATAACGCCCATCTCAAGTAGTTATGCTAGCCCGGTTGTGTTATGTAAGAAAAATAATGACTATCCGCTAACACATCCGAAAAGGTGGCATTTTGCAATTGACTATCGTAAATTAAACTCCATGACTAAATATCCGGTATATCCGTTACCTATTATTGAAGAAATTCTAAGGAACATAACTTCTACCAAATATATGGCTACGTTAGACTTAACGACTGTTTATTTTCAAATAGGGGTTAAACCGGAAGATGTGCTTAAGACTGCTTTCATAACCAAGTCTGGTACTTATGCATTCTTACGTATGCCGTTTGGCCTTTCAGGGGCACCGGCAACATTTCAGCGATGTATGGACATTGTGATAAGGCTTGTTCTTGGAAAGACCACATTTATCTATTTAGACGATATCATTATTACTAGTGATAATCTGGACCAACATGTACAGGATTTAAGACAGGTGTTTCCATTATTAAATGAGGCCGGTCTAAAAGTTAATGTCGAAAAGTGCAAATTTGCAGCCCCTGAATTAAAATACTTAGGTTACAAAATATCTCAGAAAGGAATCGAGACGGACGAATCAAAAATAATCGCTGTGCAAAAGTATCCGCCGCCAAATACGGCGAAGAAGCTCTCTTCTTTTCTAGGACTTTGTTCATATTATAGGTCCTTTATAAAAGATTTTGCAGCTATTGCTGAACCATTGTTAAAATTAAAAAGGAAAAAGGCAAGATTCTCGTGTACGGCCGAAGCCAATAGTGATTTCGAAAAATTAAAGCAAGCATTAACACAAGCCCCTGTTTTGAAATTTTCTGAAAATGATGAGAATTTAGAAATTTCAGCGGATGCTTCGGATTACGCGGTGGGATATATTGTTCTACTTTAGATCTATCTACAAAGAGAATTGCCATCTTTCACCTCCTCCGTGATCAGTATCTTGTTCTTTCTTCCATCAAAGACGAACAGCAAACAGGATGACGCAATCTCTCTGGATACTGATCGGTTGCCAGCTCGGTCCCTTCAAACCAGCTTCAACTGCGTACTAAAATTTAAGTCGTACATATTTTATGATGGGAAAATTAAAATGTTATGATTGATTTAAGTGAAAAGTAATTTCTTTGAACACATGCAGAAATATTTTACAGTATTTCGCCCAATGCTTTGCTGTCTTACTTGTTACATGTTTACTATATCACTATGAAAAATAACATACGGAGATATTTTGTGCTATAGCATGGAAATTTAATGTAAAAATTGCAAATTTCAAGGCTCTTACTAGGAAAGATGACGCAGTAGAAAAATTCTGAAAACCTTTCACGAGTGATTTATTAATTAATACACAAGTTTTGAGGGATATAAATTCAAATTATACAAATTTATTTTTTTCACACCACTCTAAAAAGTAACATTGAGATTTAAAGCAGTATAGATGTTAAGTGCTATATATTACAAAAGTTGATATGTTACTAAATAATACTTTATATGAACCATGGTAGCGCATGATATGTGCGTAAGGTTTATCGCACTATCAAATACACATAGTAAATCCCATGGTTTATACATGATAGTGCGTAAGAATCATCGCACGCAAGAATGTCTGAAATAAAGTTTGCAAGATCGAATAAAAAAGGAAAACAATTGATAATTTGGCCCTCTTCAATCAATCATACAGCTCTCACAGTGTGATTTCATACTGAAAAGAGGAAGTTTATCAGACTTGGTGGCAGTTCGGACCCACTAAAGCAACTTTGTTAGGAGTCTCTGAGGACTCTGGGAGGCGAAATTGAATTTAAGATTCTGGAAATAAAGAGTTAACGATAACTGACTCAAATGCCTGTAAAACTGAATACTAAGCCGTTATTTCAAATTCGCGGTTCATTTACAGTCTTTCAAAAGACTTATCAATTTGATTTTCAGCTTTCATAAAGTAACTCTCAAAATATATTTTACACACACACACACACACACACACACACACACACACACACACACACACACACACACACACACACAAAAAAAAAAAAAAAAAAAAAAAAAAAAAGAAGAAAAGATATTATAAATGCGTCATTTGTGATCAAGATATCGGAGATTTCATTTGCAAATGGATCAGTTTTCGCTACAGTATAAAACTAACGGCCTTCAATAGTAACAGGAACCTGAAAAAAATTCAATGTATAGAAATGAGATTTTTAATTAGTAAATTTATTGAAAAACTTCTATTGATGAATCTTCATAATATTGATGCATTTTCAGCTGTAAGCAGCACATAGAATACATATTTACGTAAATTAGTTACATGACAGGCAGCGGCAGAGTATGAAATTTCAATTTTTTTTTAAGAACTGTATAAAATTAACTTGAGAAGTAAAGCAGTTGAATATTGAGAATTTGAGAAGACTAGCAGTTAAATATTTTATATACTCATTTATTTACTTTGACAATTATAATACCATATTAATACAGATAAATTTGTTTTTTCAATAAAATGTTTAGTGGAAACGTAAAGTAAATTCTGACACATTTTACACCATTATAAGTGATTGAAACTCAGTTGTCTAAATGCATTTGTAAAGTTCTAAAGATTAAAATATCAACTAAAAATATTTTACAATTGATTAACACAATTCGTTTTAAAATATATCAGTGTACTGAAAAATGAACAGATACACAAAAGTTTCAAAACGCTCAAAAAGTGGTTCCCCTCAAAAAAGCAATAACCTAAGGTCTCAGATATACATTCCCCCAGAGCATATTTTTATCTGCTTGAAAGCATCAAATAACTAAAAGTGTTTCAAAATTTCTTATAGATCACTTTCCAATTTGGTAATTTTTCATTACATATCATTTCATTCTCCCTATATTTTTAATGTGGTTACAAAGGTACAGGATTTTAAGGCACGGTCAGTTTGGTTAGTTTATGTGATTGCGGCAAAGCTTCGAGGGTTATCTGCCTAAGTGCTGGTATGTTTTCGTAGAGAACCTTTTAAGGGAAAGTAGCTCGTATACACGTTACACACAAGGAAAACTACGAAAACGCCTATGCAGCCAGCCCGTTCGCGGAATTCGACCTCGGCCCAAACTACCAGTTTCAGCGATTTTACCGCTTCGGCTGTTAGTAAGCTATGCACGCTCAGGAAATAATCAGGAAATAAACTCATAGGAGTATCAGATGATGAACATTACGATCATTAATTAGAAAATTAAAACAGATTGTGCAAGTTACATTTTAATATAACTTGCACATTAACTTTAAGAAATATCGTTAAATGATATCATTTAAAGATATTTCTTAAACGTTTATTTTATTAAGCATACTTCTTTGTCAGGTCTATGCAGTATAAAACGTACCATACTGGGTTGCAAAGTCAATAATAGTTCATTTCAAAATAAAGTAGGTTAAAATTCATAAACGAGCATATCGCACTTTCGAACTTCTTTTAGAATGTATTCTACAAAAAATAAATTGCCTTAATGAACACACTTTGAAATAGCATAGAATTTTCTTATAAACTAAAGTTTTTTGGGTAAAGATCAAATATATTTTTGTGCGTTTGTCGTGCATATAATTTGTTAAAGGGTGTTTTAGAGAAAAAATCCATATAACCAAGACAGCAACAAAAAAATTGTTTTATTGAGTGAACACCAAATATTGAATTTTGTAAATATTACAGCTTCTTGTACGTTCATTGAGAAAGTTCCTTCAGCATTAGCTATTGGTATGAGAGTTTAAATATCGTCAGTTAAAATTTCTACAAGCTGGTAAAATTCAATGAAACTTTTCTGTAATGTTCCTAATTTGAGTAGCTAATTTACATTGTCTGCAATACTTCCTTTGATATCAAACATGTCAAGAGTTAAGTGTCACCAGTAATCGCAATAATAACCGATGCAGTTCTCTAGTAGTTATCGGTTTATTAAGTTTCTGCTCAAATTTTCAGAACATAGTATGTCTAATTTCCTGTAGAAAAATATTTTTATATCCTAAATTTGCCTGAAAATTAATTTGACGAGATCTTTACAAAATATTAAAGACGAGAATATATTAGGACTGTTTTTCTAATGAGTATTCGTGATATCTAATTATGCAAAAGTACGAATACAATTTGTATTTTTGATGAAAAAAAAAAGCCAGTGTAAAATATAAAATTAGACACAAAAATAAGCAATTTGAAACAAATCCCTTCATGCAGCAAAACATTTTGAATAAACATTCCAATTAAAAATAGTTATATCCTCAATCGTTTACGATACTTTTAAAGTATTTAGATAATGAATTATAGTCACTTATGCGACTACAATGATTTTAAAACAAAACAGCTCTCCAGCAGCCAACTGGTAAAACTGGTGAACTCTGATGATTCGACCCGGGCTCAAATACCGGGCTAACTGAATAGGAATTTCGCTTAACACAGATGACCCATAATAAGTATAATTTACAGAATTTGCTGCCGACAGCTTCAGTTCATTGCCGATATCAAGGAGCATACAATCAGGGTCTAAACTCTGGATCATCTTACAAATAGGAAAGTGTGCTTTGAAGCGAGTGGAGAGCCGATTTTACCTGCTCGGAATATTTGATAGACGTTTTCAATACTTTTTATTCAGTTAAGTATACAAGAACTTACGATTAACATTGTTCTGAAACAATTTTTTTCTTCGCTATGGTTGAGGAGACTTAATAAATTTTCCTTTCCTGATATTACTCAATAGATTTAAAATTCTAAAATATACTAGTAATAAAGTTATAAATAAGAAGGTTCAATGCCTACATAGATAATATTTGAGCCATATATTTCAGTACATTTGCTCTTTATTAAAAGAAATTAAAATATAAAATTTAAAGCACACGCAAGCTTAGGAAGTAAAAATTATTAGTCAGTACAGAGCTCTAAGAGTACATGAATTTTAAGAAATAAGATTTTCGATTTAGAGTTTTCATTTAAGTATGAAAAGAATTCCTGTGGTTAAATTGCACAGTATTAAAAGAAAAATCAAGTGAACTCAACTTTGCCCAGTACGTCGTTTAGTCTTCATACAATACATCCAGTTGCCCTAAATTTTGTTCGTCATTTTTGTCACCAAAATCCCAGTAGTCTCAATTTATGAACCTTAATTCTGATATGGCAGTAACTGAACCTTTAGTCTAGGGCCATGAGCCTGGCATCTGAACTCCGATATCCAGATTGCCAGTACCTAATCCTTCAGTCTCATGCAATGAATCTGGATTTTGAAGTCCGATTTCCGGTTTGCTGGTACCTAATTCTTCAGTCTGGCGCAATGAATCTTGATTTCGAACTCCGACTTCTGGATTGCTAGTCGCCTGACGCAATGAATCTGGATTCTGAGCTCCAATTTTCGGACTCCTGGTAAGTAATCTTTCAGTCTCAAGCGATGAATCTGGATTTCGAACTCCGACTTCCGGATTGCTAGTAGCCTGACGCAATAAATCTGGATTCCGAGCTCCGATTTTCGGACTGCTGGTAAGTAATCTTTCAGTCTCAAGCGACGAGTCTGGATTTTGAACCTGGGTTTCCAGAGTGCTAGGTTGTTGCTCTTCAAGTGAATCACCTGCAGTGAGCTTTCGCAAGCTAATAGCAGACTGTAAGGGAAAGAAAAAAACCTATTAACAGTTCTGTAATCAAATAAATATTTATGCATATGTATACAATATATATCAACAGTTTTTTAAAATACAGTTTAGCATTCTAGGTATTATACGATCAAGGGTAGGTTTGAAGTTTGGTCTAAGACAAATTCAATTATTTAATGAGATCCAAGTTTGATTTAAAATGTTCTGAATTAAATGATCATGAAGTATATTAGGATTTTATTTTTTATCTCAATTGCTGACTTTATCTTTACAACTTAAGCTATATGTCATACGAGATATATTCTATATGAGCTATATACTATACGAGACCGAGAACATAACTCGTAGATAATAACGAAGATTCAAGGCGTAGTTTTAACATGGTTAAAATGTTTATTGGCATACCGTGGGCTGAGTTCGCCCTAGTTAATTTATAGTACCAGTGTAGAGTCATTAGGTTAATTGGATGCAGAAAAGATGAAAAATATGCAACCGCCTTAGCCGGGAATCGAACCACGGACCTCTGGAATACCGGCCCAGCCTGCTACCGTTACACCACGAAGGCATGCTAGGAAAGTGGGAGAAATACCTTATATACTCCCCTTTTTAAAGGGCGACTAGGGTTTTAGGGAACCTAGTCGAATCCAGATTTAACTGGGTGCGGATAATCATCCACAACCCTTTTAGTTCGGGCGCCACTGTAGAGACATAAGGATTTTTGGAAGCAGGCAAGATGAAAAATAGCAACCGCTTTCGCCGGGAATCTAACTACGCTACCTCTGTAATACCGGCCCAGCGTGCTACCCGTTACACCACGAAGGCACGCTAGGAAAGTGGAAGAAATACCTTATACCAGAAGTTCACATTTTAAACGTATTGAAGCATTTTGATTCATGTCTAGTTGCAAATTATGGACATTGATATTTAAAAAAGAGGAAAGCACACTATTCAGCGGTGCGGTCCTTGTACACAACTGAAAGATAAGTGGAAATGTTGCATACATAGAGAAAATTATATATGAATGGAAAATAAGGTATTTAGTGACACCGAATCAAGATAAAACCCAACATCCTATTCGAAATAAAGAAAATGGTAACAAAGTTTTTTTTAGAAATATTATTACACCAGAAAATAGGAAAAGGTGAAGGATGAACTTAAGTAATTCTCAGTGGTCAGGCAGTTTGACTTGGCAGAAGGAAATATGGCACCATTGAACTCGGATTCACGGAACACAATGCAATAGCAGACTTAAGATTTACTTATGAACAACAAAAATTTAAGAACATGTAGAAATAAATTTGCAGTCTAAATTTTTTATAAAGTTTAACTAAAACCGTATGATTTTGGTTTAAATACAGGTGATAATGTATATAAAAACACAATAAAAGAAACCTTGCAATCGGCAAAGAGTAACAAAAGTGAATTTTATTTATGTCTTTCGGGATATAAAGAGACATTTACCACAAAATGTTAAGGGCATAAATACGTCAACTTAATATAAATTAAGCAAAGTGCTTTTACAATATTCAAGTTAAATTAAAGATCTTATTCGTCTTGGATTAGCAAAAATTTACTTCACCATGACTTAACACTAAACTGAAAAAATATTTCTGCAAGCCATTAAAAAGCCCATTCTTTCCCAAATATAATAATATCTGTGCTACGTAAAAAAATTTAGGGAGTACATTTTAATAAATAAACTGACGAAATGAATGCCCAAACGCTAATTCTTTAGATTTATGAGTATCTATTTATTTAACAGGAATGAAAATTCAAGGAATGGATGAATATCTCTTGTTAAAATTATATGAAAAATCATCTTAACTTTCCACTAATATCATTAAAATACTAACGCAAATTTTATACGAAATGGGAGAATTATATTTTTCCATTTTTTTTTACTCTGTGCTGAAATATTTTATGAAAAGTGGTCTAGAAAAATCAGTTATGTTTTTCTTCTTACCAAAGCAGAAAGGAAACAGCATAGTACAATAAATGGAGTTCCAATCAAGAACATAGCGAGTTTCCCAGGTAATGGCGTATCGTCTAGCATTATCCTAAGAATACCCACTATGCAGAGAAATGCCAAAACAGCAAAACCGATTATCGCGCAATAATAACCTAATAGTTTCCAATTTCTTTCGTGGTATCTTCTGAATTGTCCATCTTCTGAACTTTCCCTCCGATTCTGCTCCTACAAAAGTATAAGAAATATTTAATTCACCCTCATACTCACCTTTAGGTACATGTTCATCATTTATCAGTATTATAAATTTATCTTGGAAGTTAAAACGACAAACACTACATTACTTAGGAAACACTAACCAACAGAATATAAGCAAAGCGTCTTAAATGCGTCAACTCTATGCGTCAACAGAATGGTCAATACAATAAAACACCCGATATTGACTTCATAAACGCATCCCGATAATAAACTCAAATGTGCGTGCGCACAATGAAGTTAAGTTTTAAGTTAAGTTTTTAGCCATCACGCTTGTTACGTATTACTTTTTTTTTTTTTTTTTAAATTAGAGTCTGAATGTTTGCTAAGTGCAAAATGACTTGCGTGTATTACCGAACGAATTTTTTTCAGTTCAATAATTAATTTTAATATGAATCCAAATTGATTTCAGAATGAATTTAAGAGTTGAACTTTCTTTTGTATACAGGCATCTTGTAAGATGAACTAAAATTTTAATCTGGTTTCACAACGTTTGCTTTTAAGATAAATTTCAATTGACTGATTTTTAGAAAAGTTTTGCTTCAGTACTTTTCATAGAATTAAGACCCGAGTTTTAAAATACAAAAACATTATTACTATAATCTTATAATGATAGTCTATACATATGAGGAATGTTTCACTCTAGTGCTACAAATTAAAGTCAGACACCAAGTCAAAATTTTGTGCATTTTAGAATTTTCTTTTAAAGTTTATAAATACACAAATTGATATTTTACGATCAGCTGATTTTGAACTATTTTATTGCTACATTCAAACCTTCAAATATACCCAATAGCACTTAACTTTAAAAGCATGACAATTATTCATTTCTTCCAAGCCGTCTGTATACCACATGAGGAGAAATGTTCTTTTGAATTAAAAAAGCCTATTTTTAAGACGCATTGCTTATATTTTTAAATTTACTCATGTGAGGCTTTTTCCTGCAATTTGATTTTATAACACAAGATTTTTTTAAACATTCCTTACAAGTTTCAAACTAAAAGGCTTGAAGCGTTTTTCGATTTTACTCGTAAATGTAAATTTGTAAAATTGCTTCCTTTGGGTTTAAAAAGTATTTTCAAGCTCTAGAATTCTTTTTTTTTTTTCAATGAGAAATTATTATGTTTAGCTGCCTACTTAGTAATTTATTTCCCACAGATTTCAGTTTTAAGGCTAATTTAAATTATACTAAACAGCTGTAATTTAGATTTCGCTTACGTTTTAAATTAATGTTCCGTACTTTTGCTGATTAAAAATCAAATGCTTTAAGATGATTTTATTATTACATACCTTCTATTTTTCGATTTGTAAAGAATAATAATTTTAGTTTAAAACAATTAAATTTAAAAGCTAGGAATTTTAAAATGTCCCGCCATTAGAAATGCTCCCGATTTTGTCCATATGCTTATCCATTTTCTATCTCAAATTCGGAATCAGAATTATTCTTTATTGTATGCAATAAATTAATACAGTATTCATACTTCTGATGTTACATAAAAAATTCTGCGACAGAATATAGATTTTTTTGTTGCATAGTGTTTGAATGTTTTTGATTGAATTATACAGTTCTTTGTTTACTCACTGAAGACATGATTTCAGGATTAAAAAAAAAATGTTCCCATCTTTTCTTTAAAATTTGAAAATTACAAGCCAATTCAAATTTATATCTCTTCATTGTTTTATCAAATGTTTGAAGATTAAATTAAAAAGAAAAAATACTTGGTGTTCTTATATACATTAGAGAGGAAAAACATTGAAAATTTACATCATTGCTTACAGTGCATTTAATTTTATTAAATGTTTCTATTACACAATGTTTCTATTACATTATTATTAAATGTTTCTATTACACAAAATATCTATTACACTTCATACATTTGTTTCTTAAATCGTTACCGTATTCTACATAGCTCACTTCACTATCTAAAAATTGCAAAGTGTAACTTAAAATTATAACTTTCAAAAGTAACATCTTTACAATATATAAACTCAAAAAATTATCCATTCCCAAAGTATACGTATACAATCATTCTCATCAAATATACATTAGATATATATATCGAGTTTAAGCATTCTCAGGAAACTTTATTGGTTGTTTATCTTCAGGAGTAAAATCTTAATAATCGAAAATATGTATTTCGTAAGATAATTTCTAATAATTTAAAGATTTATAATTCAGTATTTTTCTTACTATAATTAGAATAATATTGCTTTGTAGATTATAATGTAGTGGGCAATGTATATACGTAGTAATAGTTATTGACTTCACACTCACACCGACGATTATTCTAAATTTGAGATTACATTTTACATGCTGATATAAATTACATCGAAAGAGAAATAAATATACGCAGTTTAATTATTTAATATATTGAGTTGTCAAATGAGTGATTGCGGATTTTAAATATGAAGGGAAATTAAATTTTATTTGATTACTTTTGTATGCGACAACACATCCCATCCTAGTTCCAATAATTTTCGGCGAGTGAGCAAAAATAAGTGGGCATTTGCATTATCATGTTGGAAAACAAAACCCTTACGATTTGCCAATTTTGATCACTTTTCATGAACTGCATTGCTCAGTCTGGCGAGTTCTTGAACGCATGTAGCATTCTGTAGCAATCTTGCTTTTAAGCAAGAATAAAGGAGATGAGGACTTTGGCGAACGCCGTTTCCTCCAGTCTGTGAGGTGAACGCATGTGTTTGAACTAACCTTTTGGTTTTTTGGTAAAAGTATAAGTGCAGAATTCCTTTGTGATCCCACCAAACTGACAGCGTAAACCTGTGCTTGGTGAATCTCAGCTTTTAATGTTTTCTGGACTGAATCATCCTGCTTCATCCAAGATTTTTTTCGATTAATATCCACTTTTCGTAGCTAGTAATCTGTAGTTTCAGAAATGGATCAATTTCGTTGCTTTTCATAAGTGAATCGCGGATGCTAATGCGTTGCGTCAGATGAAATGTCCTTAAGCTAATGAAGAATACATAAATCGTGTTTAACATAGCCAACCTGTTTTAATTTTTATCAATGCATGTATGCGATACACTGAGGGTCTCCGAAATCTCGCGTCTTCTGGTATGACGTTCTGAATCGATAATGACTATGAAACTGACTCAAAGAATTCCAACAACTTTAATTGGAAGTCCAGGCATTGCGTCGTTTTGTGGGAAAATCACCAGAATGAAATTTGGCTAACCAATTTTGACACGGCCTTTCTTTCAAGGCTTCATTCTCAAATACAGCAATTTAATTCTTGCATACTTGCGATGCGTTCCTGTCGTTTCGGAAATACAGTTAAATATGTCTGAAATACGCATTTTATTCTATTTTTAAATTGGGATAAAAACGAAACTCGATAACTAACATATACAATTTTTTTCCTAAATGTGGAAGTCCAAACAAGAAGAAAACGGTATGGGTTAGGTGCTTTGAATACGATGACAAAACAAAAAGAATGTGCTAAAATCATCTATCGACAGAACTCGCAATCATGTGCTAACGCTGCGTCTAGAACATTAAATTGAATGTATTATTTTCTCTTATAGCAGTGTTCTTGCTTTCAAAGCTCATAGTGTCAATATGAGTTTTGAAAATTGAGACTTTTCTAAATTATGGTTCGTTTCGAAGCATTTTACCAAAATGAACTGATGACGAAAGTGTTTTCTGAAAGTCTTAATATGGGATATATATATATCTTTCTAGAGAAATAAGTTGATTTTGTTTTTTGCGTGTTCTATAATGCAAAACATGTAAAAAACAGAAGGCAATAAATATCTTAACAAGCAAGTTTCTAGCAAATATAGGATAAAGGAGATTAATATATTTCTAAATATTATTAGAAATATATTAATTACCTATGAGAGTATATTACGATAACCAAAAGTTATACCAAAGGGTAATAGTTGTTCACAGACTTTAATGGAAGATAATTTAATTTTTGCTCCTCAATGTTTTAGATCATTTGAGAATTATTCCTTCCTTTATAATATGTTAACTTTTTCCCTTTATACGTAGGCACGATTAACTATCCCATTTTTCATAACCCCAGAAGCCAGAACCGAGCAGTAGCACACTGCATATGTTCTATACATTATCTTCTTACGAAATTCATTGTCTAGGCAACTTTGGAAATGAATTAAAACCTGTATATTTAACCTAAAACTAAAGGCAGTTTCAAATTTATGTGCGATTAGGATGTTAACGTCATGTCATTGCACCATGCAGAATAAACTGAATTTATTTCTATTCCCAAAATAGTTATTGATGAAAAAATTCAGCAATTTAGTTGGGCGAATGTAGAAGAAACTTAAATCTGTGTTAACCATTTATGAATGAAAACGTGTTGTTTACTTTCAAAAATTTATAACGTATGCAATGTAGATTTTATTTCGCATAAGTTTTTATTAAACAGGCAATTTTTGGTGCAACCGTTTTGGGCTAATCTTTGGAATATGGTAACAGGTAGTTTGGCGACATTTTGGTAAGGCGATAAAGGTTACTAGCTAGGACTTTAGCAGTGTACATGGATAAAGTTAAGAGTGTGCGCAATACCATTTTTGTGCAATTCTTGGATGTTTTTTAAGTGAAAATAGGTCGACGAGTAAATGGTTACCATGTATTTGCAATTCTTAAAAACGCGGCATCAGTTTGCGATTCTGCACTTTCTCCCGATTTCGCACCTAATCTTCGTCATGATTAAGCACTTTTGTTCCATGAAAGTTCTAGCATAAGCGTAATCCGGCTAGCAGATTGTTGGAAAAAAATGTTGAGTTAAAAAAAAAAAAAGGCCTTTACTTCGTGAAAACAAAATGGCGTCCAAACAAAAACTAACTAGTTGCTGTAGCAGGGTTGGTCGCCAAATTTTCGCCAAAAAGTCGCCAAGTTACCATAATCTAAAGATTAGCCAAGTTTGGCTCTATGTTCGAAATAGTAACTGAAGGATGCAAGGCACGTAAAAATTTAAATTACTGCTTGCATTTACTACAAGCAGCAATTTAAATGTTTTACTGCATTTAAATTGCAGCAAAGATTTGCTTTTTAAATAACTTAGATTTTGATTTGACAGAGTATTGTCCATTATTGTAAGGTATTTAGAAAAGAGATTTATAAAAATGAATTGCATTTACAAAAATTCAGTTAAGAATAATATTTCTCGAATTCTGCTAAATTGCTGAGACTTAATTAAATATTTTTTACAATGAATTGATTTACTCAAAAAGGATTTATCAGATGATGACAGGTATGAAAAACACTGTATACTTCTATAAATTTAAGCGGCGTACTATAATTCCTTAGGTTGCATGCGAACAGTAGTGTTATTGGGCTAGGTGCTGAATGCACGCAAGAAGGATAACTTCAATTTGGATATTTTTTGCTTGGTTATAACAAACCAAAAAAAAAAAAAAAAAAAATCTGCCTAGGGAGATGGATACCTGAACACTTTTAGAAATATTTTAAGGAAAACTGCCTATATATGCATGACAAAAATCACCGAAATTTTATACAACCAAATCATTCAATCGTCAGGAATGGAACTAAGAGCGAACTTCCAGCTTTTGTTGGTTTTAACCGTTTGGTGTCGTTACAAACAAAAAATAGCAGTGATATGGCATATTTTTAGATAGGTAAACATGTTATGCATTTTCATATCAGAACGTTATATAGGCAAATAATCGAATCAGGGTAAACGAAATTTTATTTTAAAGCACATATATAACTCCTTATATCTTTCGAAGCGAATAATATGTTTGCATTCTACATTAATATGTCATGAATATACAAGCAGTCTTATAAATGCAGTCTACAAAAATGCGTGCAATTTGTATAAATTACAATCTTTGCACATGTTATTGAAATGAATGAAAATTCGAATGCATAATTACATCAAAGTTATCTAATAGTTTTAAAACTTTTGTTTACATATTTGAGATAACTAAGCTAATAAAAATCCTTCATAAATGCATCAAGTGTTTTTGAATGGGAGATGGTGCATGTAACAATAGCAGTATATTTCTAAAAAGGATACATCTTGTATATTGCTTTGTTTTACAAAATTTGTTATCAGAAGTTATTGCAGAATTTAAACATCGACCGTGCTAAAGAGAATATGTTAATTATAAACTATTCAAAGTTATAACTGAACATTAGCATAAAAAGGAATTTATATAAGTGAATGTTATTTCAGTTAACCTTTCTATTAAGCATTAAGCTCCGAGAATAAACTTTCTGTAATGTATCACTATAGGTACCCATCCGTTGATTTTTAATGCTAGCTATTAAAAAAATATTTATAAAGCAACAAACACACGAATGTTTGTTGAATTAATCAATTTACAGATTTAGAATACACTTACCGAGTCAGCAGTAACACTACCATAATTTCGGATTTCACTCATGATAAAAACGTAGCTGTGATTAAAAGGAGAAAACTATTTTAATGGTAACAGTTAAAATTACGGCAAGGGACCAGTCAGTCAATAAAATCAAAAAGTAAATCACTCAGTCGAAAAGCCTAGGCTGTAATCTTTTAAAGCTTAATATCAGAAGGATCTGGCAATTAAAATATTACGCCATTACTAATGTCGCAATAGAGTTTAGAGCATTCTTCCTCTTCCCAGTTTACCAATTTTCTATAAACACAATATTTTATATTTTGCTTTGAAAAGAAATGTTGCAGCTCCTAAGAATCACAAAATTATGTAATCACATGAGTTTAGGCTCTTAAAAATAAGATATGATTGAAAATTTTTAGGTTTCATATTACTGAGTTTTCAATTTTACAATTACCTCCTTTATGCAATAAATGTATATTCAGTCAAAAAAAAGGGGGGAAAGAGACAGATCTACACCTACTGTTCTAGTCGTCTGATCGATGAAATTCAACTTGCGTTTTTCATGTCTCAAAACTGAGTTTTAAGCTATACCACCGCTTATTAAACTCACAAGTTAATAAAATTAGCTGCTTATTATTTTCACATTTCCAGGAAATTTAACAAATATACACTAATCAAGAGAGAAGTCGAATTTATCAAACTCGTCTCCTCCGCTTATAAAACAAAGATTGGGACAAGACTGATTTTTCAGTACCAGAATATCCCAGGGTTAGAGTAGAGAGAAGGGTGCCTCTTGTATTATCGCTAAGTTTTTGTTTCATTTATCGCCAAGTTGTTGTTTAATTTATCGCCTAATGGTCCTTTATTTATGGCAGCCCGAGTAGATGAATGTTATGGAAACCCTATTATGACGTAATCGGTTGCATGATTGCGGTGAATTTGTAAGGGCTTGTCGTGTGTGTTGGTTAGGAAGTACATTGCTAGTTTTCTGGTTTAGACGGTAAAATGGCTGAATGTGGTAAGATTAATTTGAAGTTTCTGTACCATTTGAAAAGAAAGGGGAATTACTTGACTGGTGTGTAAATGAAGGTTTACTTAGTAGTCATTATTAAGTGTCTTGTTTGTAGGAAGGAAATGCGTATGATCGGTCGATCCGGGGCTACGGAAGATATTTTTTTTACTCTTATTTTGTGAATTTATGTCGCTACGCCAGTATACAGATTCTAGTTAATATAATTGTAGAACGTTTTTGGATGCTGTTAAGGAATTTTGTTTGTCATCCTTTTCACTTATAGAGGACCGTGCTTTATCACTGGGGTATACACTTGCGGGCCAGAGCATTATGACCATCCGCACATTTTTCAATGAGCTTGTCTGGATGACGCGGAGGGCACGTGATTTAGTCGGAGTGGTATTTAACTGCTGCTGGAGAAGAATCATTCTTGCTCTTACTTTTGGGAGTAATGAGAAAGGCTGCTGATCTAAGCTAATCTGATAGACAGTCTGCCCTCTATCAGATTGTAAATGGAAGCGGAATCTAAAAATAGAAATACAAAAATGTAAATGGAATCGGAATCTGTATCTATCAGTTATAAATGGATTGTAAGATGACTCGAAAACTCGGAAGGAATATCTCCGAAACTGCACGACTGGTATTTTGTTCACGATCTACCGTGGATAAACAACAGTGAAAACAGTAGCAGATGCCAAGCTGTTGGACGCCCACGCGTCTTCAAAGGAAAAGGACGTCGGAGACTATCCCGGTTGGTAAGCAAAATCGGCGTCAGACAGTGGCTTACCTGACAGCCCAATACAATGCAGGTTCAAGTGTAAGTGTTTCAAAACACACAGTTCAATGGACATTGTTGGAATGGGACTATGCAGCAGACGTCCCACTCGTGTGCCTCTTTTGACCAAACGTCATTGTCAAGTACGCCTACACTGGGCCCGGGAACATCGAGACTGGACCATGAATAAGTGGAAGACAGTTACCTGGTCGGACGAATCACGACTTATCATTCATCGCTTCGATGGTTGTATAAAGGTATACGGTCTTCCAGGCGAACAGTTGCTTCCCCCTATACAGCAGGTCATACACAGGCTGGTGGTGGCATGGGAGGGATGTCCTCATGGGCGGCTCTGGGAACCTTAGTTGTGGTATAACAGACCATGAAAGCTGCGGACTATCTAAACATAACTGAGGATCAGGTGCATCCTTCCATGGCGTATGTCTTTACAACTGGAAATAGAAACTTCCAGAAGGATTGAGTAGGTGGTTATAATATTTTTGCTCTTCAGTATATAATGCTTCAGTAAAACAGGGTTGGCCGAAATTTTCCAATTTTCCCAATCCTTGTATATATATGGAACACTGGTTTCAGTGTTCTTTGCCGGACTGGACTTCAGTGAGATAGAGTTTCTTTATCTTAAGACTAATAAAACCATCTTCTAGGAGCACTCCAAATGAATGAGTGTTCTTTCTTGAGTAGCAGCTAACAAGAAATGTAAGCATATTTATCCCATCTTTAAAGGTTTATGCATTAAAACTTTCCCTGTGGGACACACACGTTACGTTTACAGAGAGTTCTCACAAAGTTTATGACATTCTTATTAACGTTACTGTTCATTAATAGTCTTTGAATAGGAAAGGAATAATAATGGTAGGCTTAAGAAAAGCGAAAAGAGCATTGGTCGCGCCTGTAATCATGCAATGGCAGATAGACTTAGCAGACAAAATGCAATGTTTCTGTTATCTGGAAACATGAATTTTAAAATTAAATAAATTACTGAAAAAAAAAATTTTTCCTCGTCATTAACTTTTCGAAAATGCCTAAGCAAAAAGGTTTAAGCCTGAAAGAGGAAGAGGAGAAATCGTTATATAAGATGTTCATGTACATGGTAATTGTAACTAGAGAAAAACAACATTTAAATTGGTAATTTTCTAAGCAGCACTGTGAAACTTACTTTAGCAAGGCATTATAATTAATGAAAAACTAATATAAAATGCATATTCCCAAGGAAACACACAAAAGACAAAAAATCGAGAGTTATTGAAATTGCTTTTTTAGAATAGTTTCAAGCTGTAAAACTATTTTTTTAGTCTAGGGCTTTTTTCATTATTTCGCTTAATACTGGGAGAGAATTTTCTATCAATTAACAGATGGCTGGCAAGCTGGAGAAAGAGAAATCCAGTATTGTTTATTAGAAACTACATGGTGAGAAGGAAGAGCCAGATCATCATGCGGCTGACGAAATTTATAATGCAGACGCAACTCGACTTCGTTATAGAACACATATCCGTATTTAAAAGTGAAACTACAATTATTAAAGAAACTGAAGGAACGAGTTACCGTTGTTAACGTGCAATATAAACCCTACATTTATGAAAAAGCACTGGTTATTGACAAAAGCAGAAAGTATCGATGTTTGAAAGGATTTAAGTATTTACCTGTATCATAACATAGCAAAAAGAAGTCATAAATTAAATCTGAAAACCATTAATGTTTCTTACTGAAAATGCTACTTCGAAGGTTACGGTTTTACACCAGGGTTTCATAAAAAAGTATTCATATGTCATTATAAGAAAGATGTTAACAATTCGAAGGAAATAATTAAATTGATATCTGCGCTAGATACCATTGCATATTATTGTTAATGATGGTGTCAAGCTTTTAAAACAAAATAAAATTGTTTCTGAAAGATGGCTTTTACATAGAAGCTCCAGAGAAACTGCAAACTGTAGTTAATGTTTTAGACGTCAGTGAGAAGAAGTCATAAAAATTCATTTTTATACTATGTGTCAGTTGACGACAATGTTGAGACAACATATATAAAAAATGACTAAGTTACTGTACATAGTATTACAGGAAGTGCAGAAACTGACTCTGAAAGTGGATAGAATAAAACAGTGATGATATGCAGCATTAACCGGGTGTAGAAAATTATTTCGAACTCGAAGAAAAGGCTCTTCAACTAAATGGCACTGATCAGAAAAGCTACCAGCAGTTTTGTGAAATTCAGAAGAAAACTGAAAAACTGCCACTGAAAAATATGAATAATAGTTTGCAAACGATACGAGACAGAATAATAATTTGTAAAGGATAAAAATTCCATCAAGTATGTTATTAGTATATATTTTTCTCCCAATGGCGGGCGCTAACCGTTATAGGCGTTGTCCTTACTAAGAATGGAAGTGGTAGTCACTTTAATTATTGAGGCACCTAATAGTTGAGCTACTGTTGCCTCCTATTGAAGGGTGTAGTCCAGTGGCTTAGAATTTTATAAAACACATTTATAATTAAAATCGCTGTTGCAAGTTATCAAAAGATAACCAAGATGTGATTTGTGCTTAAAATGACATTAAACTGTACAAATTGCTATTACCATCCAACAATTTATGAGGAAGTGTCCCTGCTTCTGAATTTGACGGAGCTGTCGTGTATGGGAGCACTATCAAACCGCCGGCAAGATAACATGCTCTGGAAGTACCACAACCCCTCGGTCTACCAAAGCTCGGCATCACTGCGTCAAACGTAGTGCGAAGATGGCTGTCTTCTTTTATTCCTATTTTCATGAGTCTAGCATACCTGGATGTTAAAAAATTTTTCTTTGGAAGAGGGACCTATGTCTGATTATCCTCGAAATCGATAGAGTTTCATTCAAAATCTATTTTAAACTATGGTAACTTTCTTAGCTAAATTTAAATTTTACATTGGCGTGTTTCTTCCAGTCTGAATTATCAGTTAGTTTATGGCAATAATTTTTTCAGAAATCATTGCTTAACTCTAATAAAAAGTGCCACACGTCTCATCATTCTGCGTTAAAACAATGCGAGTTCACATACTGCATTTTGTTCTATCACTTTTTTCTGATGCCCAGAGAAACTGATCAGTAGCTGTCTTTTTTCACTTGATTTATCAACCAATGATTTTATTCCCTGTTGTCAGCTGTCAAATGTAACTAACGTAGTCATAAATTTAACAGCCCAGAAGAGGCCAGCTTACAAATCTCACGTTTCTGTTATAGACGTTTCTCAATAGTAGAACTATTTTGAAAACTGATTTATTTAAACGAAAAATTGCTTTAATACTAAAAGCAAACATTTTAAAAGTCAATAAAAACAATTTATTTTCATTAAAAAATTTGTATATTATCCAAAATATTTAACTTCAAAAATGTTCTCGCCTATGCACACCAGCGTCCAGTTACAGTAAATTGGAATTCATCTGAGAAAGCAAATTTTACCATTCCTCGATATTCAATTTTCGTGCGCGCTTCGAATTCCTCCGATGCTCCAAATTCCACCTTGCACAAAGTACAGGATTGTATGTCGATGGATTCTCAAGGGCATCGTACCGGTACTAAGCATCAGCTGCGGAATTTACACGTACAATAAATTTCGCTATCTTTTTGCCTTCGACACAGTCCTAGAAGCTGTTTGGTTCATTTGCACGGCGAGGCTATGTATTGTCCCATCGCGGTCCTCAGTAACCGTCGAAAGTATCGCTTTCTCTACCAAGGGTAATTAATAGCACTTCACAATTTGATTTGCAGTCTATCAAAATTATACCATTGGTCTCTACACGATATGTTATCATTACTTCAGAAGAACGATTCGCAAATAATGCCATTTTCGAAGTGCTGGAGCCATGTCAAATTATCTTGATGGCAATAATCATGCCTTTTCTTAAATCGGATAAATCGCATCTTTTCCACATCACGGCTAATGTTGATCAGTTGAGCATTGCCCATTGCTTTTATATAAAGTACATCGCTAAGATGACATCCGTGACTAGGTAGAACCATGCTGAATTAGAAGTCACACCAATAGAGATTTCATTGAAGGAAAAAAAACAGAGAAATAAACACAAGAAGAAAAAGAGTAAAACATTATATGCACAGATTTTTGCAGTGGTTCGCAACAACGGTATTACAAATGAAGATAGTCATCAAAGATAAAATCAGATGAATTCCAATTTACTGTGGCTGGACGCTGGTGTGCATAGGCGAGAACATTTTTGAAGTTAAATATTTTGGATAATATACAAATTTTTTAATGAAAATAAATCGTTTTTATTGACTTTTAAAATGTTTGCTTTTAGTATTAAAGCAATTTTTCGTTTAAATAAATCAGTTTTCAAAATAGTTCTACTATTGAGAAACGTCTATAACAGAAACGTGAGATTTGTAAGCTGGCCTCTTCTGGGCTGTTAAATTTATGACTACGTTAGTTACATTTGACAGCTGACAACAGGGAATAAAATCATTGGTTGATAAATCAAGTGAAAAAAGACAGCTACTGATCAGTTTCTCTGGGCATCAGAAAAAAGTGATAGTACAAAATGCAGTATGTGAACTCGCATTGTTTTAAAGCAGAATGATGAGACGTGTGGCACTTTTTATTAGAGTTAAGCAATGATTTCTGAAAAAATTATTGCCATAAACTAACTGATAATTCAGACTGGAAGAAACACGCCAATGTAAAATTTAAATTTAGCTAAGAAAGTTACCATAGTTTAAAATAGATTTTGAATGAAACTATCGATTTCGAGGATAATCAGACATAGGTCCCTCTTCCAATATCATAATTTCAGTTGCCTAAATGTACAATACTGGCATGTATCATTACGAATATTTTTAAGCACAAAATTATCATTCTTGTTATATTTACCTACCATCAAGATATATAAAAATGCGGATTAGAAATCAACATAAAAAGGTAAAAGAGGTAAAAGAGTACTTAAGGTACTCTTTTACCTTAACAAATTTGTGCGTGCGCAGGAACTAGGATTACAATACATATGAAGTATAATGAAAAATATACAAAACGCATAATAACATATATACAGAATAAAATGCAGAAGTAATTAACATTGCATAAAACAAAATACATAGTAATAATTAATAAAAAAGTAATGATACAAAATACATTAAATTAGATAAATGGTGCGCGAAGATACTCACTTAAAGATCACACTTTTTTACTGATGATGAGAAATTCTGGCATATATGGAAGCTTAGTAATTAATATTTTTTTCAATCCTAATCTGTGCAACTTTATTAGAAAGTCTGTCCAAGCCGTCCAGTGTTCGGGAGCGGATAATTTGAGGTGATGATCCCGAGTAAAAGTACATTCAAATTGGAGCGGAATTGCCAAGTTCACCACAGTCACAGATACTCGTGTCACTATACCAAAATCAGTTTACACAGGACAGGAAGGGGATGTGTTCTGTTAGAAACTGAGCTAGCGTTGCTTTATCAGTTTGCAACTCTGTCCTAACTTTTGGCATCAGACGATAAATACGCGTGACTATCGCAGCTGAACTCAGAATCCCTGCCATTGCGTTAGAAGATACTTGTGGATAGACTGTTTCAGAAATGTGATTGTAAGTGATGCTAGAGAAGGGAAGGACCATTAGACGCCCTCTTAGCAATGATATCTTTCTGCTCATTTCCCGGAATACCAATGTCAACCAGCGTAGAGTAGGCTTCTTATAGGCTGGATACTCAAGCAGCTTCTTCTCCCTGCTGAGGTTACGGAAAGACTAGAAACTGAGTCACTGTAAATCAGCGTTGTATTCTGAGGATTGCGCTGCAAATAGACAGTCGCCGCTCTTATTGCTAGCAGTTCTGATTGGTACATTGAATTATTGCGTCTAATTTCAAATTTCAGTCTCCAATTTCAAAAGCATACAATTTTATCTTTGTTACTATGACAGTCTCAACCTGTGCCAAGTCAATTACTGTGCCTGAATCTGTCGTAGAGCCATCTGTATACTAAGACACGCCTTGTTGGCTGAGCAAAGAAGATATTCTCCTGTAAGTTGCCATAGGTCGAACGGAAGATACTTGTAGGATTACGTTTTTCGTATTAAGAAGGGGAATAAATTCGCCCCCACAGAATAATTGCTAAATGAAGTCTCGGAATTCTTACAATTGTAGCCTCTCATTCAATCACCAGATCAAGTGAAAAAAGACCAGCAATGATTTGGTTGTCAGCTATTAGGATAGTATGATATGCTTTGCATATGAGCAACAGCTAGTTTTCTCCTCAGTGCGATGTCATTTTATTTTTCTACGCAGAAGTTGCATAAAGAACTAACTACACGCTCTGTAACTGTCTGATACCATGTTTTCAGGGGATCAGTGATGGAATGCTCCATTTTTATTGTGTTATAATGTAGAGACATTAGGGTTGTTTTGAAAGCAGGAAAGATGAAAAATAGCAAACGCCTTCGCCGGGAATCGAACCAAGGACCTCTGGATACCGGCCCAGCGTGCAGAACTACTACACCACGAATGCATGCTAGGAAAGTGGGAGAAATACCTTATAATATATTGCATGGTATTGGTAAGCCTACTAGTTTTATACTTTAAATAGCTCCAATGATAAGCGGTTGTCAATAATAAGACCCAAGTATCTGAATTTAGCAACAAATTTAATGGGCAAACCCAAAAGTTTTATACTAGGATTCGGTTTTAAAACTCTCCTTCTTCTGAAGCTTATGTTCTTTTACCAATACGCAAATTTATATAGGAATGTTTGTGCTTTTCTCTGCAACTTCTTCCCGCAACCACCGATAGGAAAATCGTCTGCCTAGGCTTTCAGTTTAGCGCATTCCAAGTCTCTGAATTGCTGAACTGCCGTATTAGCCAGGAACATTGCTATGAACATTGAGGGAGACCGCATAACATAGATTTCTTTACAATAGTGTTCTCCAGCGTAATTTGTACTCTTCGATCTTGCAGATAGCTTCTTATGGGATCATGGTTATGGTGCCTAGGCATGAAACAAAGCCAAAAGTGCTGATCACATCAGGCCCGCAAAGCGAGTTGAATGCCTTTTTAATATCTATAGTAATAACGATCGAATATCACATTGTAGGCAGTAAAGGTCGCCATAATTTTATGCAATGTATCCTCCGTAGAGTATCCTGTAGAAACCGCACTGCTGAGGGTGAATTACAGCTGTGGTACACAGATAGAAGTTAAGTCTAGAAAGTATAATTCGTTAAACAAGTTTTTTAAGTGCTGGCAGTAGGCATACTAGCTTGTATGATAAAGGGTTTGCAGGATCCTTATAGCTGTTCAGGAACAAAAGTTTTCTGCAGTCTTCGTGTTTCATAGAACGTGGCATAGTCTCCAGCAAGCCAGTATAAAGCAAGGAATAAGTTCCAGAAAAGCTTGATGTAGAATACGAATAATAGCGTTACCTATGGGGGCCATTTGAGTGCTAAAGCCTGTATACATTTTAAGCTGTTAAAATATATTGGAAAGCAAGTGAATTACATTTAAATGATTTAAAATACTGTTACTCCACACTACATAGCACACTGATCATGTTTCTTATATAAACTTGCTTTGGAAACGATATAATTTTATTCACCGAGTTTTGAGAGCGATTTCTTAATCTGGTATGGCGTAGGAAAGTATTGGACTTATCAAAGAGATTTTGCTCTAAGTGTTGAATTCCAGCCAAGTTAGATGTACGAAAACATGTCAGTACTTTTCTTGCATGAAGATAAGGTTAATTCACTAGGCTAATGTTAAACATTGATTTTTAACCAAATGTTATTGTATATATGGTTTCATTGCTTGCATTTTTGTTTCCTTTTGAATTGTCACATGTTTGACCTAATAGCATTGTCTTGATCTGGTATAAGTTTTTGCTGTTATGTTCTTGTGTATATCTTTTATGACAGAGATTTATCGTTTTGCTGGCAATGCAATAACTGATTATGATATTTTATATTTAGAATAAGTGGAATAGTCACAAATTTATGGGCTCATGGATCTGTATAGCGTAGGTAGGCAATTGCCTTATTGCCACTGATTTATTTTTGGAGTTAATAGACTGTATTATTATTTTTATTCTATTATGGTATCAAATCTGAAGTTTGAAATCTTCTGATTACTGTATATCATGACTATGTTACTTATGTTCTTGTGGGCCTCGTATGCCACTGTAAACTTATTTTCCTTAGTGATAATAAATGGCTTCTGGAGGCAGGGGCTTTAATCCGTGTAAGGCAGGCATCATGTCAGCTAGTGGACATGGTGCTGTACTGATTAATCTTTACGGCAAAGGGACAGTGCCCACGTCCACCGTCACTTATCACCTATCATGTCAGCTAGGTAATGGAGCCCCTATTCTCTGGTTAACAGCTAGTTTTAGCGAGTGCGTATTCAGCTTGCTCCTTAAGTTTCTTATCTAAAGTGATTCCTAATTATTTTGCAGAGGTCACAAATGAAGTTGAGTACCATAGATGAACGTATCTTTTACTCTCCACTGTTGCGAACACGATCCTTTTATACGCCATATTCTGAGGGTTGCAGGCGATTGAAAATGCAGCATTTTATTTTGTTCCCATTCTTGATCACCCTAAACCACTAGGAAAACAATCACACCTTAATGATCCCTCTTGCTTTATTTCATGCTTTATTTAATGGTTCATCAGAGCTATTTATCTAAGTGTATGAATACATTCTTGGGCGAATTCCCAAGAGAAAGTTTTTAACATTTTCAGTTCGCAAAAAGCATGGTGAAAAACACGTATAGTTAAATAGTTTGCACTTGAATTCAAATCAAACTAAATGAATTCAGCGGTTTTATAAACTTAGCGACAGCTAATGAAAACGAGTTTCTCACAGTCTAAGATGGTTAAAATTAACTGCAGTTTCACTAATAGAAAACGAGACCAGTTTCTTAAAAAACAGTTTAAACGATTTTGAAGCTAACAGTTCCACTTCGTCCACCATATGCTGACTTTTCTGATTATCACTTTCCTCTTTCATATCAGCAGGAACAACATCTGCTTTGCAATTCGCCATCCATTGCTTTCTAGCGACTGGAAGGCATACCTACTTAAACAGCGAGAATATTTCATATCCTAAAACTAGCGTGTTACACCGACTTATTTGCGTACTTAGCTCATCAACGTTGGAAAGATAAATATCTTACATTTGCCGAAAGGCAAGAGATTCGAATGAAAAGTGAAAAAAAAAAAAATGAATGACATATAAAGTAAATTAACGCAAAACTGTATTTGAAGACTAATAGTCCTTTTGGGCTAAAGAAAGCTGTGGGTGTTAAAAAAGTAATTAAATTTGATTTAATCTTCTTGTAATCAGTGTATAGTGCTGATTCATATATACTTCTTATCCTTATTCATGTTATACCAGAATTTAGATCAACAGTGTAACTTACGCTGATTTTTGTTTGCTGTATATTTTTACATTTTTGGTGTGTATTGCTGTTAAAATACCTTATATGAAGCATACAGCAAAGCTAATAATGTTTGCAGATGCCGTCCAATCGGTATAGTGGTCAGAGAAGCTGACTGTGATGCCGAAGGGCCGGGGTTCGAATCCCGGAGAAAGCATGGTTGTAGCTGTCCGTCCCTTCATAGGAAAGGCGATAGTGGCCCACCTATTAGGTGCCTCCAATAATAAATACCACCACATCCGGCCATGTATAGATTTATGGATTGGGTTACATTTGTAATTGTTCACAATCTGCCATTGGTAAGAACAAATGTTTGCAGATAAGGGTAGAGACTGTTTCTTACACTTGCTTTGTAATCTGAAAAGTGGAAAGAACACAATAGAACCGGTCCATCATTCTTAGGACGAAAACTTAAGGACAGTGTTCTTATTTGATAAAAATGACATCTGAACTTCACATTCTTTGTATTTGCTGCAGTTCCTCTAAATCTATGGTTTTCAACCTTTTATTATTCCATGTGACTAATATCTCCATGTGACAGTGCCATTTCTACCCGCCCCTAATTTTTAAGTGGTGTATTTCGAGTAATACATTAAACTAAAACTTGCATTTTCTTCCTTCCATTAGAGTATGCCGTAAAGGTACATATAATTCATTTAAGGTTACATTTATAATATTTTTATGAGAGTTCCCTAAAGGATAGCTGCCGTCTCACCCATTGTAAATCATTTAAAGAACTGCAACTAAGACATGCCCAAGTTTAGCTTCCACCTGAAATGTCAGATGAATAATATGTAGAAAATAATTGTCAAGCTCACATTCATATTCCGTATAGGCCTTTTTTAGAGGGCTCATTAAATTTCAAAATTTTTTTAATTTTCTTCTAAAAATAGCTGAATGGAAACAGATCCATTCCTGACAAAAATGCGCCCTTTAAATGCGTATACAAATTTCTCTTTTCATTATTCATGTAATTTACAGAATATTTTACAAAACATTCAGAACTGTCATATGTACAAACCAAAAAATAAATTGCAGATGGCTAAATCTTGCGTAAATACCTTGTTTTAAAAGTTATGAGCTAAATATTGTTTCTTCTTTAATTTTTGGGTGCCCAGCAGCGGCTAGGCGGTAAAGTCCCTGAACACTGGTAGTTCGGTCCGAGGTTCGAATCCCGCGAACGGGCTGGCTGCTTGGGTGTTTTCGTGGTTTTTCCCATATATGTAACGCGTATACGAGCCAGTTTGCCTTATAAAGTCCTCCACGAAGGCATCCCTTCCCTTAGGCAGATAGCCCTCGAGGCTTTGTTGTAATTAAGCAACCTAATCTAACCTCTTTAGTTTTTGGATGCCGGAATATTTCAGACATCCAGATCTCTTCTACTACAACTTAATGTTGTGCATTAGAGAGTTCCTATAAGATACCGCAATGCCCATTTAGAGATTTGAACAATTTTTTTTCTTATCTCTCCATGAAATGTTAAATTTCAAGGTGGAGATTATCCATATACTGAAATTCCTTGACGCATACGCGTTTCAAGGAGAAAGTACCGCCGAGAGTTTCCTTTCCCTGACAACGTCTTGCTTCTTCAGTGTACTATGCGTTGTTGTGTTAAAACTACTGAACCCTGTTATTGCTTTGGTGAAAGTTTTTACATCTAATGATCTACCTCAACCACTTTAAAGCATCAAATTTCATAATAAAACGTCCAATTGTTAGTCTCGCATCGGTAAGATATTTTCTCAACGAAATATGCATATTTCTCTTTTGGTCTTTCGTTGCACTCCTATCCTTGGCATTTTTGACTTTGAGGTATGTTTCTTAGTCTAAATTTATGCGGACGAGTCAAACTTCTTATGTCTTCTTATGACTTAAGAAAGCCACTTCATTAAGGACGAACTAAATTCCAAAAATCACACTTCGTTCATGACTTTCATTTGGTATATACTAATTAAAGTACAGACGGTTGTTCACTATATAAATACAGAATGTGAAGGGAAGGTTCTTTGAAGGGAATGCAGAGCACGTTATATAATTCAGCTTAAAAAATTTGGTTCGCTTTTTATTTTATATATTGAAGATTAACAGATTGTTCTGAAACTAAATAGTTTTTTTTTCTTTTTTGGGTAAGGAGAATGAAACTATTCATTTTATTTTTTTACGATTTTAATGAAAAATTTAAAAGCCTAGAAGAAAGAATGATGACAAAGAAAAAATATAAATAGGAAGAATCTGCGTCCATTAATTATTAGCACTCGAGTCTATTTTTCAGTGCAGTTATAATTTTATTGAAAGAAGATAATATAAAATTCAAGGCATAAACGTACACCCAGCAGGTATAAATAACTTTCTCAATACACAAGTCTAAAAGTATTTTGAAATCAACAATTTTTGATTTCGAGTCGCATTAAAGTATGAAAATAATTCATCCGATTAAAATGCACAATATTTCAAGGAGAATAAAATCTATTCAATTTTACATAGTATATCGTTTAGTCTCTGCATCTAATGCATTTGATTGCTCAGAAATTCGTTTATTATTTTCATCGTACCAATTTCCGGGAACTTTCAACCGATGGGCATGGAATTTTACACCTGATCTTTGGAATGACAGTAATTGCCCTTCAGTTTCGCTTGATGGGTTTGGATTTTGAACTCCGATTTCCGGATTGCTAGTAGCTTGTTCTTCAAACGAATCATCATCTTCGTTGAGTTCTCGTAAGCGCCTATCATACTGTAAGAAAAAGAGGAAAATATTAACTTTTCCATAATTGAACGAAACACTAAAGCAATGAAGCACTTGGCATATACATTTTGAAAAAAAAAATGTTAATAAACTTCAACATTGTTGGTTTTTCGAGGATAAAATCAAAATTTGATTTACAGCAGCCGAGTGGTAAAATCCCTCAACAGTAGTAGTTCGGTCCAGTGTTCACATCCCGGGGAACGAGCTAGTTGCATAGGCGTTTTAGTGGATTTTCCCATATGTAACGTGTATACGAGACATTTTCCTTTTGAAAGTGCTCCACGAAGATAACCCTTCGCTTAGGCAGAGAGTTCTCGAGTATTTCTCCATAATTAAATAAATCGAAACCATTGTCATAGAGCAATTTGAATTATTTAAACGAACGTGAATGAGGAAAATGCAGATGATCGTCAACTAAATAATAGTGATGAAAGTTTAGTGAAACAGAAACAGTGCCTGTGAAAGAATGAGTATCGGCAAGGAAGTTACCTTTCGAAAGCCTTTTACGTATCGTCGTGAAAAGCGAAAATTATTTATACCACATATAAGTAAAAAGGCCAGATAAGTTATCTTCGCGCCAATCGTAGTTCTCGATGCACTAGCCAGTACAGGAATTTCGGGTGATGCCAAGATAACTTTTGCTGTGATCTGGGTGAAACTGATTTCATTTTACTTTTTATTGCGGTAAAGCAATTTTCTGAAACATAACTTCTTAAACGTGTGATAGTTTCATCCTCGATATGTAGCTGTTTGGATAATTTGAGCAGTGTTACTCCTTGCAACACGTCTTTGTAACTTTGATCCCCCCTCCCAAAACCACAATTTGCTACTTTCATTCTTTTAGTCTGCCTGTACTTTTTCAGAGTTTTACTTCTACATTACACATTCTTTAGTGACTTATAAATTCATCATATAGGAATTGGAGCCTTTCCGATTATTTGGCAAATATTTCGAATTTCTTATAAAGCTTCCGTTTTACTGTCTGGCAAGTCCCAGAGACTCGGTGAAAGTAAATGCATAACATTTTGAAACTATAAAGGCCCATTTCCATTAGCGGAGTTTTAAAACCAAGACAAGCGCGCGAACTTTATGGCTTCGTTAAGCGGGAAAAAAAAGTTCATTCTTTGAGATAAAACCGAGTATCTAACACATTTTTCTGCATAAAACAAAAATAAACAATCTAAGCGATAGGTTTAGATTTATTTTTTAATTGATTTGTAGAATTGAACACAGTTTAATATATTTTGTCCAAAACTACTACATAGATAAAACATCAGATTATGGACAAATTTTAAAAATAATTTTGCAAATATAAAACTACAATTTTAATTTGTGGAAGAGAAACATGCCAATGTAAAATAAAAATGGTTAAAACATTTTATACTGGTGTGAATTTTATATTAAAATATCGATTTCGAAGATGACCGATTCGAATTTTTTTCTTCAAGTGGCATAATTATTTTAACTGAACATTTTTAAATAAAAAGAATCGCGTGTGTAATCTATTTTATTACTTTTAAAGTCTTATCAGCTAGTGTTCCTAGCATTAAGATAGTAAAATAATATGTTATGACAATTTTTCTAACACTCAAACTGTAAAACGACCCTCCAGCAGTGAGTGGTACAATTGCTAAACTATAGTAATACCACCCGGGTTCAAATCCCAACGAACTGGCTAGCTGAATGAAAGTTTTCCATATTTTAGGCATGATTAACGTGAATGCAAGTCGCTTCCTTTAAAACGTCCCCTACAAAAGCATTCCATCCCTTAGACAGGTTCTGACAACGCAGATAATTGTTATGCAATCCAAAGTTCAAAATAAATCAGATGAAACTGAAAATCTGTACATTTGTTAGCCAAAAAGATAGTTAAAATACCATATTTATTCAAAGATGAATTAATAGAAAAGTCTAAAAGAATAAATGAAGCTTTTATTTTCGTCTTTACGATAATACTGTTTATCTAAATTAAAGTATTTTTGCTATTAAAAGTAACGAAAAATCACTTAAAAAGAAATGGGTAATCAGCAGAAAATGTCCGAGTACATCAAATCAAAAAGTAAAATAATTTCACGTTAGTCAGCAGTTAATAGTTTACATTAAATCATTTCCTTTTATACCTCTTTAAGAAACTTCTTTCGCATAGAGTGGTCTAGTTATAATGTACCCTCGTAATTCATGTTTTTCTATTCTTCTCTCAATACAACCTTTGAATTTATATTGTCTATATATTCCGCCGAGATTAAGTCGGGCAATTATGGGTTTTATGTAGCTATTTTGCCACAGGTGCTTCACGATATTTGTGGTATCATTGGGAGACGTTACCTTGCTATAATTAATATTTTGCTTATCCCAAATTTCTCAGCATTCTGCATCAAACAATTTTACGGTACTATTTTCCTATAACCTGAGTCAATTTTCCACTGCGAATATTTTTTACAATTAACATCAGATTTTCTGTTCCTCGAGCTCTGGATCAGATTTTCTCCAATTTTCATTTTTAGTGCCACATATTCAGAATTTGCTTTCAGTGAAAAAAACTGCCACTTCCCGGAAGTCATTGGAATTGATTTTTTTTCTTTTGCAAAGATGTTTTTGGTCTGTCTACTTTAGAAATGAAATAAACTCTTCATGCTCTGACCACGGTAGCCATTTTTTTATTAGCTTTTGGGTTCAAAAACAAGAAAAATTTGCGCATGCATTTCAAAAAGAAAAGACTATGCAGGACGCGAAACTTTGAAACCTTACTTCATTTTTTCTCAAGTGTGATGCAGTTAAAACAAGATTTACCTTCATTTCTACGATTATACATAACGAGTTGCGCTTGCCGCAAATTTCGAGGAGAATCCCAGGCGAGGCCTTCGAATTAAAACTTCATTTAGTTTTATTTAATCAGTTTGTGGAGTATAGGATATGTTCTAATTGTTTCAACCATTTTCTCATAAGAATTTACTTTTATTTGATGTGACTTTTTTCCCTCCGATTTTCTAAATAGATTCTACAATCCCATAAATACATAATTTAAACATGTATTTAAGAAATGCACATGAAGATTTTTGACGCCTGCTTACGTTTATAATAGATTTTTTTATCAATATGATCTTTTGGTTACGAATTTGCAAGTATTTTGGTACTTATATTATTGCAATCGCTTTAATAGAAGGAGCCAAATTTTCAGAACTCATCAGATTCTGGCAACCATGCGCATAACATTTCTTCTGACAAACATATCCATTCTATGCTGTAATCCGAAAATTCATCAAATCACCTTTTCTTCTGTAAAAAATTGACAGACTCCTCCAAGATGGATGCGCTAATACGTAAGTACCAGTATTTTCTAGGAAGTATAATACATGAATTTGGGACAAGCGGCTGACCTCCGCCGTTCCATTAAATTATTTGTAGGGCGATTTGTTTACGCAGCTTATTTATTGAATAGTAATTTACGAATGAAGTATAAAAACAATAGGTCGGCTGATCTTCTACCCTAAATAAGCTACTTTAAATTTGAAGCTAAAAACTAAGCATTAAATTTAACTGATGCATGCTTAATCTGCTCAGAGCTGATCGATATGCAGCGATTCAAAAAATTATTAGGGCATAGAAAACATTCAAACATTTAGTCACAAAAATTCAGCAATTATTACAAAGCTAAATATTTTTTATATCTTTTTATTTATATTTTTAATAGCATGCTGCGTCTATTATGGAAGCTAACTTTAAATAATATTAATGAATAAATGAGATATTTTAAATGCCTCGTCTTTAAATACAACATTAAGGTTAAAAAAAATGAATCTGACGTTACCTTCTAAACGTTATAAAGAGCCAATGCTAATGGACTTCTCTTATTAAAATACCTAAAAGAAGGATTTCAAACGTTTAAAATACAATTTAAGATTGAGGAACTACCTTGATGACATGACGGCTCTCGTGTGGCCTCTTTGGCTGCTATAGATCTTGGGGGGCGCGGTGCTGAACTGATTCGCCCTATGGTAAATGTACAGTGCTCGCGTCTTCCGTCAATGGAATGGAATGGAATGATGACATGACACAGAAAATATTCCGAGATTTCTTTTGATGTGAGCAAACTTGCTATTTTTAAGAAGTTCAGATTTTTTTTATTGTATGGTTTTAGATGCTATAGCTGTTTAGTTAAACGGGAAGAAAACATACCGAAAGGTGACAGGTGTCGGGCCGAACGATAAAATTTAGGTAAGAAGAAGTGGAATCGCAGGATAAGGAGATGTCAGTAGAATTCCAGGTATTCAGGAATTAGCGCAACCACCTCGGCGCAATTTGGCGATTTTTTAAAGAAGAAAATGAGCGATTACTTATTACAAAAAATATACTCAGATTTTACAGTTTTAAATAAATATTTTCCCCGAACATCGATCACTAAAACTACTTATAAGCGAGTTTTTATTTCTTGTGTTCTGGAAAAAATTTCATGACTGTCGGCCAAGAATACTAGATTCAATTTTTTTAAAGCAATTTAGTGGTAAAATATTGTAATCCTGCAGAAATTTTGTCCTAGTTACTTCTATTAGGGATAATTCCTACAAATGCGTGCTTTAAAATTGAGCTTAAGAAAACTTATCTATAAAATCTGTTGGCAATTTTACTATAAAAAATTGCTATCCTCGAAAGTGGGGAGTATATTATTAAACCTGAATTTTTACGCTAATGGCTGCCTGAGGACCTGATCTTTAGCTACAGTTTCCAGAGTTTGGCGCATTTTGAAAATTTGGAGACTTCTGTTAAGTGGCCTCGCTAAATAAAGAAAGTTGGTCTTCTGGTAGGAATTGGTTTGATGATACCCCTTTGTGACTACGAGTACATTATACTAGTACATATAGAAATGACAACGTCTGTCAAATATTACAAAGAAAAGAACACGATTTGTCATAATATTAGCCATATTTTAACATACTGTACTATGTCACGATTATGTAACAATAAATCAAGAATTTTCGGTGGTATCTGCCATGAAACAAAAGCGTGCTTCTTAAAATTTTAGAAATCTAAATAATATAGCCTAACAGATGGTATGCCTCGTTGAAGAGTTTCAATGAACCGAAAAATGCCTTAATTTTAATTATTAAACTCACAAGTTTTTCCTTTTATAAACTGAATTTACGTATTTAAAAAATTGAATCTTAAAACTTCAGATTACAGTGTAGCATATAAAAAAATTGCATTTAAAAATAAAACACAAAACATTTCGGATTTCTTCGCTACAGGCAAAACACGCCAAAATTATCTGTGGAATGATGAATGCGTGAACTTGTTTCTTGCAACGAAAAAGAAACCATTTTCTTCATCAGTTTACTTTGATATGAGCTATTTCAACTGTGAAATGAGACATTTCAAACTCATTTCTTATTCGAATTCATAATTCATAACTATGTAGTTAACGACACAGAAATTTTCTATGAAATACATCTCTAACGTTAGGTATTTCATTAAACAAAGAGCAATACACTCGTAGAATGACACATTTTAAAAATTCTCTATGAATAAATACTTTAAGAAAAATAATATTGTTACAGATGATAAGAACTATCTATGCAATCTGAGAACGTGTATCTTTGTATAAAAAATTGTTTGGCGCGTATTATCCTATAACGGTAAAAATCTGATAAGTGTTTAGCAGAAATCAAAGAGAACTTAAATATTTACTTCTTACATTAAAAATACTGCAGCTGCATATAAGTACCAGTGTAATTCCAGTTGAAAAACCAATGATTTCCCAAATTAATGGCACATGGTCTATCATTATTCCAAGAAAAACCAGCATGCAGATTGCTACTAAAACGAAAACACTGCTAAGCAGACAATTGCGAAACAGTTTAGATTCCAGTTTTCTTTTTCTATATAGTACATATTCTCTTTCTGCTAAATTTTCCAGGAGGTCCAGTTCCTATAAAAATATTAGAAATGGTTAATATACACTCGTGTCCTAGTATTCTCTATTCATTTATCAGTGGCTTAATTTTTAATTTTAAAGCTAAAACAAACAATTCTTAAGTTACAGAACACTAGCCAAGGAATAATGAACAGTGACACGTTAAACACACTCTCAGTACCATGTACTATATCCATGAGCACATCCCTGGCTACACACTCAAATGTGCATGCTTAATTTGACCCATACTCAAAAAATATTTTTCAGGTACCAAATCCATTAAAAGTTAACAGCCAAAAGTTTTCATAATTTAGAACCTTAAACAAATCTTATATACCTTACCTTCTCGCTTTTGTTAAGACTTCTTACAGCCTCTCGGGAAATAATTTGAAAAATTTTCATCAGATATTTGAGCCAATATTCTCCTACGCTTTTTTCAACTTATCTTCCAAAACAAATTTATTGGAAGGATTGCTCTTATTTAATTATTGTTGAAGCTTAATCCCGTAAATTTTCCATGGAATTGAGATCTTTGTTTTGGGTAAAAATTTTAAGAACTCCAACAATTACATAACAGTAGAATCAATGTAATAAGTTTAAATTTTGAGCATTTTAGCATTTCTTTTAAAAGTGTGCAAAATGCATAAATTTATACTTCTTAATTAGGTATTTGTGTACAGCTTCCCTGAAGCCTCAAGCCTTAGCTTATATTCATCGCAGTACTTTACACAGGCATGAAGTTTCTAGGTTTAATTGTCATATTTTGTTTTTACCAAGTTTTCTGTACAACATAAAACCAAGAACTTTGAAATTTGTTTTCAGTTAAAAATTACTTAACTTTATTACTTTATTTACAAATTTAATATAATGCTTACAAATTTAAATTTATATTTGTAATAATATTTACAATTTAAAATTTATTTATTCAAAAAATTTTTATTTATATTTTAAAAATTTACCTTACTTGCGTTAAGATTATTTTCCTACAGAAGCTGGGTCTTGAAATAGTATGCTTTCCGACAACATTGTTTACTATTTGGGGAGATTACTAGTTAGCAGAAATGTTTTTCGACTACACGACCTAAGCTTATCTCCCTTTCTTCCGGTACAAGACCTTTAAACATGATTTTCCCTATGCATTTTCTTGCGAAGGTTTTAAGTTGAATTTTATTTTCCACGGATTTAGGTTTTAGTACTATTTTAAATTACACCTACTCACGACCGCTGGTTAATTTTTCATTCATGTTTTATGTCAATAATCCATTCTTATAACGACTGACAATCAACTGTTTCAGACAGCTTTTATAATTACTTGTCTGGCTCACTTTCATAGTCAAATTGAAAATAAGGGATTTTGCAGTCTAAAATAGCCTACAAAAAATATTACAAGAATTTTTAAAGTATCCTGCTGTTAAAAAACTTCAGTTTTCTCAAGTGTCCAAAGCATATTGAGTCCATATTCTGCTTTACCATATTATTAATATTCAACTACGTAGTATTCATAATTATATTTCATACAAAAAAAAGTGTCTAAATGTACATTTCTTGCTGTACAGAGTCTGAATACAATTTTGATCGAATTATATGGTTCGCTCTTTACGCTTAGCCCCGTCAGAAAAATAATTTCAAGATTTTTTTAAACAGTTCAAGCTTCTTTCCAAAATTTGCTCAGCATGAACTAGTTTAGAAATATACCTCTTTTCAGCTTTATCTAATATTTGAAGATTAAACTAAATAAAATTCCTTAACGTTCTTGTATACGAAAAAGAACTTCCCAAATGTGTATATGCATTTCTAAAAATAGACATTTTACATATAATTCACATTACACATAGAATATAATAGTACAATAAATATGCATCACATATTCATATATTATAAAAAACTGCGTTAATTTTTTTTTTTTGAATGGGTCAGCTCACAAATAAAAGTCGCAGCACACAGCATATTTATAAAACGAATAACATCTAAGATTCTGTTTTGTTTCAAATTATCTTAACAGAGGCTAGACAAGCATTAAATATAAGCTATGCTAAAATTAAGGTGATTGTTGATTAAAAGCTTTTTTTACATTGTAATCCAATTCATTGTATTAAAAAATGAACTTAAATCAGCAAATGTCATTTTAGTTTGCCTTTTTACTAAACATTTTGAAAAAGTAAGCACGAAACTCGTAGAATAAAGTTTCACATTGGGTAGTCGTTTGTAGACTTGATGAGAGAAACATTTATGCGACAAAAACACATATATTAATTGAATCAACTAATTTATGAAACTTCATTAACTTACGGAAGCAGCAGAGAGAGAACCGTAGTTTTCGACTTCACTCATGATAAAAACACAGCTATAGTTAAAATTTTTATAAGTAAATATTCAACTATAAGGAAACCAGAAAGGAACAAGTCGTGATATAGTTTACAGTACCTTCCTCTTCTTAATTTAGCAGTTTTCTACCAAACACAAGGTAGATATCCTTAGTAGCTTTGCGACATTCAAATAATCTGTCTAGCGAACACAGTAATTTAGCATTTGCTTCTAAAATAAATATTGTAATTTTTAAGAATCACAAAAGTATTTAATGGTATGAATTTACACTCTTAAAACTTAGATAAAAGTAAAAAGTGTTCATTTCTAGTTTTTAGATATCTTCGCATTTTTTCTTTGTATGAAAAATATTAAGAAGTTTTCAGTTTTACAGATATCTACTTTATGTAAATTAATGTACACGCTAAATAAGTTTAAACAAATTTACGGTGCAAGTAAATTTTTTGATATAAAATACGAATAAAAAAATTCTCTTAATAATAATAATAATAAAAAGTGTATGGAATAAATTATTTAATGATAAAACTATTGAACAAAATGCAGTTTAGTATACGATTAGTCAATAAAGGGAATCGGAATCCTACAGATTGTTAGCATGTTTGTTTAATCAGCTATGGCAAAACGCGAATGACTGTCTGCATGAGGAGAATAACGGAGCGTTTAACAAGCGGAATTTGCGATGTTCAAGTAGCATAAGCAAATCTTCATGACCAGGCAGCCATATCTTACTATCATCACAGAAACTGGTAAAAAGTTTTGTTTAAATGTTCTAACTGTTGAACGTAATGCCAGCTTTGTAGAAGAATCGACCAATCACAGGAAAGCAAATATGAACTGATGATTTCGCTGCATTTTCAGTCAGCTGCACTTTCACACATACGCAGCCCTAGCTGACTAACTTAACCTCTGTTCCATAGGTATGAAAGGAGCAAATGATGCTTACATATTACGATTATGATAATAATGACAGCTAAATCATCGTGTGAATGTTCCCCATTGTCTTTATGATAGACATTCTGAGGGATACTGACTTACATTTACGTTGCAGACGGGAAAATCAAGGAAACTCCCTTGCCAAGCCTGCTCACCGGAATTTGAGCAGCTTTGGAACAACCAGTGATCAGCGATCTAACGCACTCGACCTTGATGGGTCTTATTACTACTAAATATTATTGATATGATTTATACAGAATCAAATATACCTTAAACATATTTTTTTTTTCTGTAACATCAATAAGGGCTTATTCAAAAAACACTAGACCTGGGTTCAATTCCAGACGAACGGGCTGGCGTTTTTGTGGTTTCCCCATGCGTAACGTGTATAAGAGCCAGTTTGCCTTAGAAAGTCCTCCCGGAAGATATCTCTGCCCTTAGGCAGTTAGCCCTAGTGTACTTTGTCACAATCAACTACACGATACTAAACCAAACCAAAAACAGTAAGTGAAAAACAATATGTGCTGGAGAGAAGACAAAAGCTTTAAGCGCGAAATATACACCCCAGAATATATTTACAAAGAAAAGAAAAGGTGATTATACTTAAATAGACTGAACTGTTGTTATGTAAATATAAAAAGACAGCATTTCATTGGGTACAGAGAAAATAGACATAATGCATTTACGAAATTTAGTCGTTCCACAAACTATTCTAGTTTATCAAACAATCACATAATGATTGACTTGGAAAAATAAATTAATTCTTTAACTAGCAAATGGTAAAAACACATGTTGCTTCTGAGCAATCGTGAGAAGTAAAAAATTAAAGAGCTTTTGTTTTGCCAAATGACAACACTGTGAGAACTGACCTTTTGCCAGGCGTGAGGAAGATAAATTAAGCACCTCATGCTTCGCGTAAGTCTCCCTCTACAATGTGGCGGTTAGTGGAGGTTGATTACTAGACCTAACTCCAGGGTGTGGGTTCATATCCCGCGTAAGCCTTTCTTTTATATGTCTCTTAATGACTATTGTGTTTCGCCACTTCTGACAAATGAGCCAATACACCGCCATTTCGTAAAGAAAGGAAAATGGTTTCGCACCGTGGCAATACGGATTATCGTGAGTAATTGATAAGTTCATGACATCGTGACGTAAGGTAACGGCTCAAAAATTTCTAAACACTCTGCGAATCATGTTTCAAAAGTCACATTTGGGAAAAAACTCTACTGAGAAAATTTTTAAGATGTACATCAAAGCGGACGACTTACAAGATGAAAACTTCGTTCAACATCTATGGCAAAATGTGACATTGCTACTAAAGGTGCTACTAAAGGTAGAGGTTTTTGTTGATCAATCGGAGTGAAGGCATGAAGGTAATTTGGATAGATTCTTAAAATAAAATTATCGCATAGACCAATGATCCTCTTCAAAGATATTAGTTACCTGTGACCTGTTGGTTGACCGTGGCTTTCAGTGGCGGTCACCACTGTAGGGCAACACAATAGAGTTAGATAAATTTTAAAACAAAATGACACCGATGCTCATCAAAATAATTGTTTACCGGTCTCTTACAGGTTGGGTTCTTCAATCGCCAACTGGTTAAGAGGGTTGAATATTTCAGCCGGGCTTCGCTGCATGGTAGGTTTTTGTAGCTTTTTCTATGTGTAACGTTAATAAAAAAACCGATTTCCTTTGAAAGTCCTCCACTAAGACACCCCTCCTATTAGCTCTCGTGTGATTTGCCATGATGAGATAAACAAATCAAAAATCCAAGTCAAGGCCTACAGGTTGGAATCGGTGATGTTCAACCAGTGTGTTATAGCGAGGGGCTGTGCAATTTATTTAGATTAATTTAGAAATAAATTATTAAATCATATAGCAGTGCCGAGCAAAAATACGTTTCACCAATAATTTATAAATTGATCGTCATTAATGACCAATCCATCTGTCAGCAATGTAGGACAGTAAAATAACGTAAATAAATTCTTTATATAAAATTAAACTGTCCTACGTTTTGTCACCGGTCTTCTACAGTTAAGTGTTCAATAACTGTTGTTCAATTAGTATTTACTAATGTGAAGCATTGCTGTTAATTTACGTAAACTTTTAAAGTAAAATTAAATGACTGTTAAGACTGTTGGTCTCCAGTCCACAAAAACCTGTTGATCACAGAGAGCCTAAGGGTTGAAAGTCATTTGAGATACAAATGATCCGCGGGAAACAGTTCAGCAACTCATATTCATTTAAAAATTAATTTAGGTTATAAAATCGAAGCCCATTAAGGCCAATATAGATTACTGGTAGCCTCAGTAGCACATAAACTGACAGTCAGTATTTAACGTGTGTCCATCGACGTTGTTAGCCACTGGTAACTAGCAGTTAAGGCTCACTGAAGATCAAACCATAAGTGGCAATAATAACAAAGAAATTTGATAAATTTTTTTTAATAAATTTAAACTGGAGGGCACTGATGTCAGTAATTACTGGTTAGCATATTTTATAGCTACTAGCAGCTAACACATAATATCAATGATTCTGGGTAGTGCATTTAAATTGAATGAAATAGAAGAAAAATCAATGACTGCCGATGCCATTACTCTTTAATTATTTACAGATTTTCTTTTGTGACAATATGACATAAAAAAGGTAGCACCACCAAAAAGGTGGCAGCACTGGCCAAAGTATTAAAAAAATACTTGATAGCGTATCGTAGCTTAATATAACACCCTAAGGTTTCCTGTAAAGTTTCCTTATGGGTAAGAAACCCCTAAAGATACTCTTAACGCAAAAAATCCCTTAATTCTCACTAAAAGCATATGTTGGCTTTACTTGTATCCTATCAATTTAACACATTTCAGAGTATTTGTCAGTATATAAAATTAGAAATTCGAAATTTAATTACGATGTTTAGAAACAATAATATTTATACCGATAAAAATCACTTGCATTTCAGAAAGCCGAGAAATAGTGAAACGTCGAGAAATTCATGTTGGATATCTCAATATGGGTTCAGAAAATATTAAGCATTATATACTCTCGATACTTTCATATATTATCCAAAGGCATTTCAAAATATGTGTATCTGTTTATCTAAATAAATCCTATAAGCTGTCGTTAAAATTTATGATCATGAAAACATAATGATATCCTTGAAGTTTGTTTAGGTATTAAAAATTTTGTTCTTGGAATCACAACAGAATACCAATGAAAGATCTTTTGCTATGTCTTATTCACACCAGGTTTAGAGTGTGCAATTTGAACAAAGAAATACAAAAATGAACTTAAATTATGGATTAAATTATGGAACTTAATCATGGATACGGTGTTTTTCTTCAATAACAGCAAGTTTAATATATCCATTTACAAAGATCACAGTAGGATTCAAAGGAAAGACAGAAAATAAAGCACCTCATGCCGAGCGTTAAACAGAGGAAAAAATGTAAATTTTCTGAAAGTCAGTGGCAGTTCCCAAGCTAGGAAAAATACTTTGCATTAATGGACTGAATAAGATCTGAACAGAAGAAAATACAATCTGTTTTTTTCTAGTAATAGCTTGAAAAATAGAAACAAATGAAATTTTCAACAGGATAATTATCGTAAATACCTAGTTAGACCAAGAAAGCACGGCTCTTTTTTAATACGTTCCAAATCAAGCAACCTAAATCCTGTTTGGAAACATATGGGATGGTTTGGTTTATTGAGATTACCCCAAAACACACTAGGCTATCTGCCTAAGGAAGGGATGCCTTCTTGGAGGATTTTCTAACGGAAACTGGCTCGTATACACGTTTCACATAAGAAAAACCACGAAAACGTCCATTCAGCCAGCCCCTTCGCCTGGAATCGAACCCACGTCAGAACTATCAGTGTTCAGTGACTTTATGAAGTAAGGGAAGAAAATTCAAAGTAACAAATCGGAGCTCTGTGAAAGATGCCCTACGAAAAACAAAACGAAGATTAGTTTTAGTACTGATTAAACAAAAGATTGTAACACGTTGTAGAGTCAAGGGAAAATCTTACCCCCCTCCAAATATTAAGAGATATTAGTCAGCCCTGTTCTTTGTTTGATTTTAAACATGTTGTATGTGGAGATTTATGTAACATATTTTAGTTATTAATTTTTAATAATTATGTAATTTAAATAATTTTTCGTGTGGGATATCTTTTTTTCTATCTGCCTTCTTTACAATTATTAGACATATAGAATTTCTGGCAAGCAGTCAGTGTAAGACAGGCGAATTCATTCCTTGATGTGTGACTCACCATTGGTCCTCCAGCAAGACCAGCCACTTATTAATCAGTGTCTTAAGATTTCTCAGTGTATTTAAATAATTACATATTAAGGAACGCTAATTAGAAATATTTTGAATTTTAATGAGATAACATTTTTTTAAATAATCCTTAGAAGAATATGTTTTAGAATTTCTTTTAGCTTCTTTACTAAAATGTATTCAGACACTCAGACTTAACAATAACCGTTTATTATTCACAGTTTAAATGTTTTTAATGAATAAGAATGGATGAAAGGGAAGATTTAAATAACAATTGAAGATTTATATTCCTAGCTGAACTTCGTTAAGACTCATTGTTAGATCTAATCATATGTTTTGCTAACATTCCGCTGGAATATTAGAAATAACTCCGTCCGTATCTTGCAATATCAGTTTTACACTTCCACCAAAGATTCCAGTATTCTAGTGTTATCAATCAAAATTACGCTTTTTTCCTTTATCTGTTTTTTTTTTCTTTTTTTTTTCAATATTTTCTCGTGCTTTAAAATTAGGGCATAGGCTGCAAATGATCTTTGTAGAACAGTAGAGGCAAAATTGTTGCATCCACGCGTCGATGGAAGTGGCTCATTACTGACGCCTCCAGCAGGACCAGTCACTAGCATTTTAACATTTAAACAAGTGCTTCATCTGCCTTCTTCCACTTCTGGCTAGAGGTGGTCAAGAAAGAGGCAAGAACTCTTATACTGATAAGATATTTCAGGCTACCAGTCAAAGATTTGAATGCCTACAAAAGTCCCATGTTTCCTCAACACATTAAATGGAAAATTCCCACAGTAAGTAATGAATGTGATAGAAATATTTAAAAGTCATTCTTCAGTGCTTTCATACTGAAACACAAAACAATAACCTTGAGAGGACAGCTAAGGTAATACAGATTAAAGAAAATCACTGTGGATGAAAGAGTGACTGTTTTCTTAAAAGAATATCTAATAAAAATAGAGTAGAAATTGATATTTCACAAGACCTCATCAGAAATTTAAACATGTAACTTATTCAATTAACATGCATATAAACTATGTATTGCAAAAGAAATTAAGCTACTGAATTATAATACTTTAAAAAGCATCAGAAATTAAAAATTCCAGCAACAAATTCAATGTTTCTTAGGAGTATAACGAGAAAATCCACTGCACTAACTGCAATTGAAGCGCCAAAACAGCATCCTGAATGCAAACGGTGATATCCATTTCGTTAGCTGATATAGAACACATACAGGTATAATTTTGCATTTTAATTTAGCTAATTTGCATTTTAATTAATTAATTGCCATTAGTTATTTCATGCAATATTGAAAGCTTTTTAAATAAATTGTTGTTAATGTTATATAGTTTACACTATGAATTTCTGTGTAATTGGATAAAAATAGCTATCTGCTAAAATTCCGTATATTAAACCCATTTAGTGCTACAAAGGTGTTACTTTTAAACAAGGTGCTTTCAGCTGAAAAGTGCTACTGCAATTTAATATTAATAAGAATCTGAATGTTTGGTCACGAATTTCGTATTAACTTTCTCCCGAGGATAACAAAGATTAATATTTCTAGCTTAAGGGTATTTTGAACAACCATTCAAGCAGTAGAGAAAAGCCGGGCAACAGGATCTGAATCTTCTTTCCTTATTATGCAGTAGATTTTTAACTTTTATAGGGAACTAAAATTCCGTAGCCTTACTTAATGTGATAACTATAAAGTAAATAGCTCTTGAGTACCCTAAGAGCAATGTAAAGAAATGAAGCTGAATGAAATCACAAAAATACATTTATAAAAGTATTATTGAAATTTTGAAACGACATGGACCTTCTTTAGAAATTATAAACAAAAAGATTTTTCAGATTGTTAGTGAGACGAATATTCAGAAGTAGAAAATAAGTTTTAAAAGTATATCCATTAGCTACCAAACAAACAGCGATGAAATATTTGTAGAACAGCAAATAAAAATGTGAAAAACCTCCTCTCAAATATAGAACCAATTTAAATTTGTTAAGTGAGAGCAGAAAATTGACAAACCAGACGTTAATAGGCATGCTAGCTTAGGCTACTGGAATACGGCAAAGCATTCGACGGCTATCTAAGAGGAAAAATGTCTTCGTGGAAAGTATTCGTCTATAGTAAACTAGCTCGTATTGACTTTATATATAATACTTTAAAAAGCGTATTGACTTTATATATAATACTTTTTTTTAATATGAGGAAAATTACGAAACCACTCATGCAGCCAGTCCATTCGCTTGGAATCCAACTCCTAGTATTCAGCCGTATAAACCACTCGGCCACTGATGGAGGTCTTAAAGGTTTGAGAATGCTAAACAAATGTATGTTATGCACATGATTCGATTTCAAGAGTTAGGTATATAATAAAAATGTTCCATTTCACAACATAGTCATGTAACTTAAAATATTCTAATCATAAATAGAAAAATAAAAATTATTTCACAAACATGGGAATCCAAGGCATTCCTGAATGATGCAAACACTTTTTTGAAAAATCCCAATTTGATGATAGCTAAATTTTCAATAGCAACCAGTTAGAACTTAAGGGAGAAATTAATTCGAGGTTAGCGCTTAAGTTTGTATAATTTACAATTATACAAACGATTTGCTAACTGTAGCTACTGGAAAATATATTTCCGTTTCAACCATTTCTTCAAAGAACTACCATGTGGTACATTATTTATAAAATTAATCTCTTCGAGCTTGCATACATCCAGTCATAACGAATACGGACTATTATGTGCTTATGTGGCCTCCGAAGTGGCCTTAATAAGCTACATAAGAAAATTAGGAATCTGAGGGCACATGATTTGGACGAGTTAGCAGGAACGGTGAAGAATGTGAGGTAAAAGTGAGGAGGCCTTTGCCTCGTATACTACATGTGCGCCAATCAAATGAAAGGCAACAACAAGTAAACGTCGGCAGTCAAAATTAGGTTAAGAAGTTTAGTCCTAAGTTTGTGAGTAGCAAATGATGATTCCATCAATTAAAATTCTGGATGATTTGGCGACATCTGAAAAATTTGCAATCTCACAGCTAAGTCCAGATTTGAAGAAATGCTTATCAAGTTTAGTAATGTGATCCATTATGACATCGATTTTCAAGTCATCACATGGATCACTTTGTTTCTAACCAGGTAATTAGCAATAACAGTTCTCAGAACCTTACTCTGTACTACGTAACATTTATGGAAATCTGCCTCTGAGGCTCACGCCCAGGCTGCATATGCGTAGCATAGAACTGGCCTTATAGTGCATTAGTATATATTCATCTCGTTTTGTTGAAGGATAGCCCAGAGTAATTTCCTGGGAGTACCATCCAGTCATTCGTATGAATTAAAACGTTTACACTGAAATGATTATTCTGCCGTTTAGAAGCTAATTCTCACAATGTCCCTAAGATGTAAAACACTGCGACTATTTTCTGATCAAAAATAAACATTTAATAGTGGTGTTCAACAAAATCAAGCTAATTTGCATTAAGCATTAATAAATAAGCTAATTTGAATTAAGTTATGTATTGCTAACATGTGATAAAGATGTTCAGATTTTAAGCCCGTTAATTTAGTAACCCACGAATTGTTAACTAATCAATTTTGAGAGAAGTCGTCTTAAAAATTAACTTTCCAATTACTATCGATTCCTATAATTCTTGATATACTTTTTCACAACATAAAATATATCGCAGACTTCTGAAACGAAAGGGCGCCAAATAATGCTAACGCGATGCTAATGCAATGCTATCCAAAAACATTTTAATATAATCTATGCAAGAGTAGTTTAGCTAATTTTTTATCCAGTAAGCCTCTTCAAACATTAACACGTGTAAGATTCCATGAATTTTCATCAGTTTTGCCTAAAAATCTCTTAGTCAATGTGGTACAGTTCTATAAGACAAATTACAGCTTTAAGTTTTATACAAGAAAAAAATGGGGTTACGCAATTCATACTTTACATACATCAGTAATGCAAGGAAGACGGTGCAGAATTTATCGTATAAGCTGTTTTAAAAAGTAAAAGGTGTTTATTAGTCCTTAAATATGAAATGAAAAGTGAATATTTACAAATTTACCAGAATAATGCACATAGCATTGTGAGAGCTTCAATATTCTTGAAAAACAAAAGAAGAGAGATGACAAAATAAAGTCAATTATAAAAGTTTGTTATTCTTACAGGCACTCCAATTAAGCTAATAAGAAAACAGTTGAAAACATTTTTGCTAAAATGCTATAAAAACATTTCTTTGCAAACTTTAATATTGCATGAATTTGTTTCCCTGTGGGATGGCGAACCAGTTGCCAAACTCAAGTAACTAGTCATTCGCTCAGTGTTCCTTTCTGAATGTTGGACTGCCTGTCTGTACGTAGTTATGACTTATTTCGTGAATAAAAAATAATGGACCAATTTGTTTTTTCCTCCGAAATGACCGTCCGATTTCTAAATTTGTATCAGATTGAGTGAGTGGTAAGAGTAAGTTCTGCTTATATAAAATAGAATGTTGATACATGTCGATTTAGTTTTTCTTTCTTATAGGCTAAAGGGGGGGGACATAGCTCAAAGTCTGAAGAGAGAAATGCGATTATACAGGGCGCTATTGAACTTTAAAAAATAAAAGACCTAAGTAATGATATTTACAGCGGCTATCAGTAAATACGTATGTGGCGGCCAAAACTGTTTTTAGGATATTGTCAGCTTCCAAGCAGCCCTGACATATTGGATTTAGGCTTCTTGAATGGCAAACATGCATTACAACATCAAGTTATACTTACCAATAGAGACCAATTTATGCAGGCTGTTTATATTCCAGTCATTGAGTTAAATATCTAAACATTCAAAAAAGACTCTTTTTTGACTTCACAGTAGATCATGGAATGCAGTATGCAGATTGATGGGGACATTACGTCACATAAAAACTACCGCACATGGAAAAGGCTATGCTTCGATATAAAAAAATGCGACTTTAATGCGACTCATGAAGCAATAAGTAATTTAAGAAATTAAACAGCAGGTTATATATAATAACAGTTTAATACTTATACAGTTGCTTGGTACTTAAATTATACGCCTTCATGTTAGTGACAGGGCAGGAAAAACATTGCTTTTAAAGTAGAACTATCATTTACTTATTATTTATGCAAAAAAGATAATCGTTCCGATACGGCTGAAGTATAGTATTCCCTGCAAAATTTTTATGGTTACCTGCAATTGTACCTCTTTAGTATAATCCAGTCTTTTGTGTGAACACGAAAATAAGTAGCAACCATCCTAAGATATTTCTGAAAATCCTCATCTTCAATCCTCATCTTCAGGTGCTTAGATTTTATTAAGCTTTTAACCTTAAGAGTTATGAGAAGTTAAAATGAGGAATTATCAAACTCCAGTAAATACTATTTACCTTTGATTTTGCAAACTTGAAGATGCGTACTCTAAACATAAGCTATAGCGAAATTTTGTTTTTTTGTTGAATTTTTAATACAAGTTATCAAAGCAAATGTTTTACGCAAGTATTTAGTATATTAAAAGAAATAGCTGCTTTCACAAATATGAATGATACTTATCGATCTCGGCGTCTGATACTCGCAACTTCTAATATCAAGTTACTATCTAAACTTAATGTTCAGGCTCTTTCTACTGCGTGAATTCAAATTTCTGGAAACAGCAATGAGCCAAACGTCTGGCATATTAGACAGTTATCTAACATTACAGTTAAAATTTAACTTTTCCAGTTTTACTTCGAATTTTTATCTTACCACATATCTCCTGTACAATTAATCACTAAAACATTTCCATAAAAGTGATTACAAAAATATTTTATATTTTAACAGTAGCAAATATTAAAGGAATGATCACTTTCTGTTTGAGATTACCGAGTTTATATTTGAAAGCATTTTTTGTAAAAGTATGTATGTTTTTAACAGCCATCAATCAATAAATACAAAAATTTGCTACTGTAAAGTCAAAACATGAGATTTTAAAATGTATTGAAAAAACTACTGTCGAGGCACCGATACATTTTACAATACAAACAACTAATGGAATATATATTTCAGCAAATACAAATTTTAGTTAATTATTCGAGTGCTAGTAAAGTATTTGAAAGTCCTAGTTATTTTTAGATAATATCTCGGAATAGGATCATATGGAAAACTAATTAGAGAAACCTAGCTTTTTGTTAAACTTGGTATATTCATTTGAATTACTTCGTTTTTTTAATCCGTTTCGCACCACTTAAGTTTTGCCATTTCTCCAGGGGTATCTCCCAAGGAGAGGGAAACCTTCGCGGGGACACTTTAAGGCAAATTGGCTCGTATTCACGTTGAGAAAAACATACGTAATCTCATGCAGCTAAGTCGACCTCTGGGTCGAACCACCTACTGTTGAATTGTTTGCCAACTCGGCCGCTGATGAGCCATTGCATTCAATCACATTTCTGAAACCTTTTTGTGAAGTTCTAGAAAATATAACACACTAAAAAGATCCATAAATTTTATTAAGATAATTCCTTTTTAAGAACTTCATAAACATTGAAAAATATGACTAGGTACACGAAAGTCAGCAGTATTAAGCGCTTAAAAAAGGATTTTTTTCCCTCCCAAAACAATAACTCAAGCTCTGTAGCATACATTCAGAACCTAATATTTTTAGTACTAGCATCAAACAAGAGGGGATAGTTCAAAATCTCCACAAATCCCGCTTCCATTTGGTAATTCTCCAGATGAGGAATTTTTCACATACTTTCTTCTCGGTGGTTTCAAAGGCAATTGATTTTCGTGAATTGGTTCAGGAGTCAAATTGAGAGAAATATCGGATGATGATGATCTGTATGTTGCACTTGAACTGTCGAACATATCAATCGCTAGCTAGAAAATAAAAAAAAAAAGTTACATTTTAGTACAATGCATTAATGCTATTACTCAAATAATGAAGTGTTTAAAAAACATACCACTTTTATCTAGCCTTTGTAGTAAAAAATTCACTGTATTTCTTTCACTATAATGTGAATGAATAGCATTTTAAACGAAGCGCATTTTTGGAGGCCTCTTAAAAGAAAAAGAAATTTATAAAAAAACAAAATGCTTTATATACCACATCTTGAAGAAAATCAAGTTATTTAATAGACTACATCAAAGCACACGAGAACTTCATCTGCTTAATTGGAGGAATAGCTTCACAATATTACCTTACTAATGAGGAAATCGCAAAATAAATCAAACTAAATTTTGATTAGAGAATACTGTTAAGTATACTTCAATAAGGTTATTTGATTTAATTTAAACATACGAGGTCTTTCTTCCAAGGAAGACTGCCTTTGTGTGGCGCATTTTTAAGCCAGCATTGTTGGGATGAATAGCCAGTTTTTCAGGACATATTAAGAGATTTTGAGTGTTCCTTTGAAGCGTAGGCTTTTAAACACACTGACTTACACTTGTTGCGTTACAAAGGTAATATGGGAAAAAAGCCACTTTTTTCCGTGTTTTTAGGCATTTAGATAGGCTGACGGAACGTACAGAAAATCCATTTGGATATGTATTAACTACTTTAGGTATCGCACAAATTTAGCCAATTAGATCATGGCGGATCCTTCGATTGCTAATGTAGGGCCAGGTAATCATTTTAAAACTAGAATTTCAAGTATATTCACGCATTCATACACTTTTCTACTATTTATACTATAACGATTTACTCAAAAAGTCGTGAACGTCTTCCATTTGCAGCATCAGTATTTGGATATAATGGATATCTGTTCAATGATTTAATTTTTTGAAAGCATACTCGGTCCTTCTTGCTTAAGGGCAGGGATGTTTTCGTGAAGGACTTTAAGGAAAGCTTGCTGATTTCACCTGGGAAAACTAAGAAAACGCTTATATAGTCGGTCTGTTCTTTGATAGAACATATCATGTGGAAAATGACCAAGAGCTCATTTATCAAGCGAAAATTTTCAATTGCTTTTTGAAAGAATATTACAGAAATTTAAATATTTATTATGTACCTCATTTTGCCACTTTAAAAGGATGCAGTGCAAATGGAAATCCCATCTTAAAAGAACACTTGGAGCTTCTATGTTACAAAGTAATAATTCAAAATACCGCGTGTAAATCATACTTAAATCTCAAATCAATAGCTACTCTCAAATGTTTCCAATCGACATATTTTTTTATCTGGAACAAAAACCTTTACAGAAGTTGCTTTGAATTTGAAATACTAATGTGGAATAGGAATTGCTAATCAACTAAAGAGCTGGACATTAAAACCATCCAAAGTTTTGGGAAAAAACTGCTGTGCAAGACCTCTCACAATTGCAACCAGGACTAAAGTGGCTGACACTTAAGCCGGGCTCAAATATGAAAAATTTAGTGCTAATAAAAAGGATCATCTGTCTCTATTGTAAGGGAAGTTCGGAAAAAATATCTATCAAGATATGGCTACAAAGATGCAAGTTGGGAAATTAAAAACTTCAGTTGAGGAACTAGAACTGCCAGTTACAAAGCTTGACTTGAATCACGCTTCATGCATTTCGTGGTATATATACTTTTAAACTTAAATTTAGATCTATAATTTATTTTTTAGATTTAAGAATATTATTCTTGATTGCAAGAGTGTGTTAGGTATGATACTTTGATTTGATACTAGGCATGGGAGGAACTTATATGAACAATTACTTATTACGGATGGAAATGTTAAGTATCGTTGTGTTGTTAAGTTTCGCCGATGCACATAACGGCAATTATACCGGAAAGTTTCCAGATAAAAAACTGTTCGATTTTTGACCTCACCACTGCTGAAGTGCAAGTATTATTGGGGTATATTTAACTCTTATTGGTACTGTTATAAAGCACATACAGTACGACTCCAATTACGCAAACTACTATTCGAATCGCTTTCAAAATTTCAGATTTTTTTCAAAATCAACTGAAGCAAAGGAAAAGGAGAAAGAAGCCCAAGAAAAGGGAAGAGCCAGAAGATGATGAAAATGACGTGTCACTTGAGGAATTAACATTCTTTTGAAATTCCTGGATATTCAAAAGTTAGTGCAGAGGATACAGCTGAATGGATGGTGTGTGATTTCGTCAGACCCTGGTTTCAAATTCTAAATGAGGATGAATTTATTGAAAGTGTGAGAAAAGAGTGTCGGGGAGAAAGATGACCTGAATGTCGAAGATGAAGCAGACAAGGGACCATCAGCTGGTGAAGTGTTTGCCGGCCTTGAAACTGCGATGAAGTGAATGGGGCGTCAGCCCGAGTGTAACCCCATGCAACTGCTCATTGTTAAGCGGATGCGCGACTTGACTGCTCGAAAAACGGATGAAGACAATCAAACAGCTTACTTTGATTCAGATGTTCAGCAAGCAATGACTTTTAACACTTTATAAGTACTATACAGTACGCTAAATAATATGCACGTAAAAGTATTGAGTTTTTGTTTTAATTAATTAAAACCTCTTTGTTTAAAAATAGTTTTTTTTTTTTTTTTTCTTCCCCATTTTCAACATATAGTTAGTATATACAGTAATTAAAGTGTACGCAGACCTTTTCGTCGGAAAAAAATCAATTATCCGAATTTTTGATTATCCGAATGGGGTACGGTCCCAAATAATTCGGATAATTGGAGTTGTTCTTTACATTTATACAATAAACATGTCAACCGCTTAATTCTTAACTTTTGATAATTGATATTTTTGAACAGAAACAGTGTATAATTCTAGGCTCCTTTAAATGGCAAATTTCATTCTATGTATAAATCAATAAAAATACCGCCTCTTTAATTACCCACCAATCTATCTACATATGGTAACGCTTAACATTATTTAGATGTTATTTACTCAAAGATAATTGGACAGTGCGTAACACTATGAAAAATGTTGGTATTCATTTCATCGTACTGATTCTATCGTTAACGAACACATGTTTCTGCAAAAGCACTGACTGGATCTACTTTGCAAAGCAAGAGAACCATTTTGAACACACCTTAAAAAAAAAAAAAAATGCTTCATGCTACTAGATTTATGAAGCATCTTGGATTCAATAACTACTTACGAGACAAAGTTAAATCCTATCCATCCAAATGTAGCTTTACTAATTTACAGTATGTACTTCAAACTAGAAGCTGAATCAAAGTTCAAAAAGGCCGAAAAGATATTTTTGTAAACTATTCTGAAAGTCTGTTTTCGTAGTTCTGAAAAACTTCACTGGTATTTCAATGAATTCAGAAAATGGAGTTTTAAATTTACCAATGTTTGCCTGATCTTAAATATATGTAAATTAATTTTCCGAAAGTTGGATATTTTCATCAGATTTTAAGCTTCACGTTCTCTATCAATGCTTTGCGAAGATTACTTGGAACACTTCTCTGTGTGTTTACCTTAAAATGACAAAGCACATGAGGGTATCTAGGGGAGAGGAGATGTGCTTTTGCAGATAATTTTCTGAGGGAAATTGGTTTGTATTCACGTTAGACAAGAGAACTTTAGCCAAATCTTTTCTACCACGCAAAATTAAACAAAGTCTACTTTGATTATTCCAGTATTCTCAATATGCCGTAGCTTTTATTCCTAACCAAACAGACTGCTTCTAATATGTTTTGACCATTTCTTTTATTAAGGAATTTTTTTAATTAAGCAGTTTTTAATTTAACACTAATTACAATTATTGTGCATTTTATAGACACTTAAGTTTAAACGAGTTTTCCCAGTATAAACTTGCACTACTTAAGAAATAGATGGTCCATATGGTTATAACGAAACGTTAATAGAAACCATTCCGATTAACGGGCGATACAAATATATTAGTACGGCTTTTGGAAGATCATTAAACAGTGATAACTAATTACTCACATGAAGACTCATCTAGGGACAATATATGGCACATTTATATTCAAATTTGATCCACTAATTAAATAAAGTTTAACTGAAATATGTTTCCTTTCATATACTTACAACTACTAAGCAGATCACGCAAATAGCTGCCAGAATAATAGTACCGTAAAATCCAATCGGCTTTCTGATGTCTGGTAAGGACTCCTGGCGCGAAAGACCATTCACTACAAAAGAAGCGATGAGAAAAGTATAAAATATTGTTGTTACTTTTACACCCCACACACGTGGTTTCCTTCGCTTTTTTTCCATTTCTTTCACCTGGAAAGATACTTGATTTTATTCATGTTAAAACCTAATGTTTTTAACCCTTTGCATCCAAACATTCTTTAGAATGTTCGATAATCAAGTCCAGGTCACATTTGTGCCTTTCCTTTTCCAGTGTACATTAAAATATTCTTTTTCTATAAAATAGTGCTAGTAATTTAGCCAACTAGTCGATAAAAGTTTAGGACATCGAAAACTTAGTTACTTTCTCTCAAAGTTTGGTTCCGGTGTCGAATTCAGGTGGTTTTCTGCTTTAGCTTAGTAGCACCAAATAATAGCACCGTTAGCTTAATAGCAAAAGCAGCTCATGATGCATAATATGACCTGCTGCTTTGTCTGCAAAGGATTAAAAACAATTTATGGTACTTACGGAAAATCCCGTCGACCATTTTTGCCCATTAAAGAAAAGACGCCAAACTACGCGATTTTTTGTAAAAATGAAAAACCTATTCTTCAAACAGGTTGGGTTTGGTGTAACCTTGATCATACGTATAAAGGCCGTTATTTTCGCGAAAATGAAGATATCTGTGATTTCGCGAAATTTGGTAAGTGAAAAATTTCTGATATTTTATTATTTGATGCGAAAAAAAGTATTTCGAGAAACTTATATTTTCTCGCAAAAATTAAAACCTAGCAAAAATAATTGCACTTACAGCATGTCTTCTTAATAAAAAATAATGGAAATTTTTAATGAAAAATTAAATATAAATAAATGATATAAAAATTTTAATAGAATGTTTTTCCTTGTATTTAGAAATTTTTTTCCCTTTGGTTTGGCGCCGTCTCTTGTGGTCGATGAGATTTTCCGTAAATACCCAAATTATTTATTACTGTAATACACGTACAAGGCACATTACACGAAAGATTATTTTTCCCATAAAAGCAAATAAAGCATCCTGTAGAAGGCTACTGTATTCCGAATAACGATACCAGATAATTGAATCAGTTATCGTAATAATTAGAATCCATTTCCTTGATTTAAAAGATAGCTGCAAATACAGTATTGCTGCATTATCAGAAAATGCACCTTGCGCGTACTATATTTCTCAAGTTTCATATTGAATATGTGCTGCTCATATGACCCCATGGAGGAGGATAGGAAAGAACAAGGTAGTTTCTTTTATGCAACCAACTCTCATAAATTGGTTTGTTTAATAGGAGTAATTTTGTTCTAATCTTCAATTTCTCTCAAGTAAATAACAAAAAGACATTTTATTTTTTATGATATATACTAATCTACAACAAAATATTACGAAGAAACAATTCACTCTCGATTAAAGTAACGTATTATTTAAACTTCTATTTAAATTATTCAATTTTATCAGCAAATTTAGAATTAATATTGTTTATAGTACAATTCTACTTCCGCAGTGTTTAAGAACAAATTTCACTAGTAATAATCAGATAGCCAAGCTTAATTTTACTTATTACGCGAAAAAATACAAATGAGAGTCAAGTAGATTGCTTTATATCACCTAAAATTGATGAGGTGGAGTTGACTATAAATAATATACTGTGTCAAAGAGCAAAGATTTCCATTTTTTAAATGCAGTTGAGTTCATTAAACTCTGCTAATAAATAAACTTTTTATGACCATAATCTGTCATTTTATACTAAAGTAAGCATCTTTTTTCGATCTTAAAATTTACTTATCATTTGATGAATGCCCTCTTAAGTGCTTATTGATATCCCAAATTTAACTGAAATGGTGAAAAATTTCTTCCTGTCGCTTTTCGATAGCTGTAGATCCCTTAAATAGAGAAAACGTTTATGAATACTATTTTTCCGAATACTAATTTTATGGACCCTTTCCAAATATGTAATTATTTATTTATATACACCATATTTATTTTAATATGAATATTTTCTATTAATGGGAGGTGCACACATTTTCCCACGTAAATAAGAGTTAGGCAACGCGATGCTCCAGTCTGAGATTCTTACCTCTCCAACTGAATTTTAAGTGCTGCACCTCGAAACCTGACACTTCCTAAAGAGTTCCTGAAGCAATACCGAAAACCAGTATTAAAGATTACTATAGTTTCAAAACTGATGATTTAGGCGGTTTTAAATTTCAGACAACTACATGATTATTTCCTTCAAATCTACCTAAAAATAAAAGCCCTTTGTGAGATATTTTTAAAAAAAAATTGAGCTTTGGAGTTTAAAACAATTTTGATCAAAACAATGATATAGTAGGAAAATAAGAATTAGATACAAAATATGTTAAATATGAAATGTAAAGCAAAGAAATTCGGTAGTATACTCTGAATTCAGAAAATTGCAATATATGCTTAAGCCCTTAGCATTTCATTACAGAAAGAGGTTACATCTTACAGTTACATCTAGTAATATATATAAGGGACGATTTTTTCCCTAAGCAAAAATTTTAAAATACAGTGCAAGGTTTCAGCCCTTAAATCTACTACTTAAGACTTTCAGTATTATTAAAAAAAGGACTGCATATTTTGGATACCAGCACCTTTTAAGCTTAGAACATTCTTTTCGCATAAGATGAACTAAAATAAATTTATTATAAACGTTAAATTGAACACACAAAAAAAGTGTTTAAAATTAGCATAATTCGTGAAATTCTTCCGGAATTTGCAACAAACCTTTCATTCATTACATCCTACGCAATATGCTACCTGTCTTTTTAGATATTGCGTCGTAACATTGCATTTTAAATAAAACACGACAACTCGAATATCATAACTTTACAGTTTACCTCAATTCTATATTCATGCATTATTTACTTTATGCTACTTATGGATTTTACTTTAACATTTAAAAACAAACATTGCAATCGCTTACGAAAGTCAAGAGGAGAAAAATAGCTTGTTTAAGTATTTAAACTGCTCATCACTTTAGCAATGTCTTTCCTTATATTCGAAAGAAATTTTAATTTTAAATATAGTTACTTTGAATTACTAAAAATAAATTAAGCACTTAATATCTTGAAATACAAGTATTTATATTCTTATTAAATACAATACTCTTTATAAATGTTCCGTTTGATAAAATATGAAATGTCGGATTAAATATTATATAAATTGTTTAACTTATGTATGTTTGAGTGCAAAGGAATAAAACTGTGCTACAATGCTACAGAATTTCTCCCAAAATTAAAAATTTGCTTACTCTTAAGGGCGACTCACACTCAGCGAAGACATCCGCCATGTTGGTATAAAAAGAGATAACAGAAAATGTGATTGGAAATTTATTTTGGTGGTTCACAGTCATGCGTTGAAACACATTAGAAACAGAATGTATGCAAATTGCAACGTGATGTCAGAAAACGTAAACTATACATATCATAGGAAGGGAAAATTAAATAAGAAATAGGTCACAAACGCTAAGGGAAAATTAAAAAAAAAAAAAAATTCCAGACTTAAAGTGTAATTAATTCATTTTCTGAAAGTTTTAGATCAAAAACAATTTTTTTCATGCAAATACAAAGAATCTTCAGAGGTGCACACAACTTTTTTTTTACAATAAATAATATATTTTAGTAGCACAGAAATTTATACAGAAGTACTACTATTTTAATTCTAAAAGAATAATTTATTCACATATGACGGCTCATTTGTTCTACAGTGAATTAAAATTTTTAACTTCATATTAGAGGAAAGAATAACCCAAGAAATCGGTTCGCATATTTTCCCTCAATAATCTTGATAGAAGGATTGTAATCGATCATGTTTAGGCAATAAATTATGGGACATTATTGAACTTCAACTACGAATTACGGAAGCTGCTAGAAATGGAATGTCCAAAATGCTGTTCTTATCACTGCAATAGATAATCAAAATCAAAATAGATAATCAAATGAAATATTGCATGTACACTGCGGGGGAAAAAAATAGAGGGATGGCAGTTCTATATCTCCCTTTCTACTGGGACAGTTTCATATCTCCAGTACTACTGAACCGATTGACGAAATTCAACTTGCATTTTTCATGTCTCGAAAGCGCGAGTTAGGCTATATATTAGATATATATAAAGGAATTGTTCTAATATAGATATTTTGACACAAAATCGGACTTTTTCTGAGATAGCATACCAATTTTTTTAAATATTTCGATTCTACTACTCAGATTATGCCAAACTTCCAATTTTTGTAAAAATCGCACGAGTAGTTTTTTTTAAAAATTAGCTCTTAAAATTTTAGCTCCTCCATGTTAATTGAATTTGGTATATATTTATTAATATATCTTTCTTTGTTAAACTTATTAGACTCTCCCTTTCACATTTCGAAATTTAGGTTCATTCCGAATAAAATTCTCCCATATTTTTATGATTTATTTTTAAAACTTTATTTTTAAATAAATTTTATAAATTTTTAGAAAAAAATTTTGAATTATAACCTATGAAAATTTTACTGTCATCTTAAAGTATATGTAGTTCTAAGCATACCTGCAAAAAATTAGAGATTTTTATTCAAAATTTCTTAAGATGTACGTGAATTTACATATTGGCGCGTTTTCAAATTTGGCATATTGGTTGCAAGCGGTAATAACACCAAATATGGTTTATGCATTGTGTTAAAATTATTTGAAAGTATGAACGATACCCTTTGTTCCGCTCGTGTAGAATGAAAAAAATCTGATGTGTACACCACATGACTTCTTTGTACGGAATATTAAATTATACGCATTTTTTCTTGCATTTCATTTAAACTTATTGGATTGAATTAAATCTACTTCGCCGACAGCGCATAAACCACAATAGAATAAATGCACTCTTTAAAATTCACTCTAGTATTTGTTTACCATAGCGACACTCTGGCGCTAGATTCAATTAACAGTATTATATTTCGTTCATATTATAACTCAGAATGCACAAAATTTATATCATTTAAAGAACAGAATTATCTTATCGTTGCCACATGTTCTATTCAAATACTATAATAAAGCTAGAACGATGTATAAAAGAAATTAAGCAAACAAAACAAAAAAGAAAGTTTTTCATGGACGATTGAGTATTTCTCATTCAATTAATTCATTTCTCACTTCGCGATGAGGCAGAAATATATAAAAACTCAAAATTTCTGTATTAAAAATTACGAAGTAAATCTTAAACACTTATTCCCTCAAAAAAATTCCAGAAATGATTAAGTATGATTTAATTCGCAATAATAAAGGAAGACGTTATCTTTAGTGATGCGAAGCTAAGTTTCTCTAGATTGGCAACAAATCCGCTATCCTGCTGTTTCAAATGTAAACAAACAATGGCCGCCATCAAAAAAAAATATTAGGCTTAGCGGCATTTAAACAACTTTAAAATTGTCGATAATTCTAAAAATATTGCATACAGATTTATTAAAGGCATAAAAACCTTAACCGGAAGATAAGGGCAACATAATTCAATCATTTTAAAGCAAAAAATGTACAATTTACAAACATATAAGAGTAAAGAAACTGAGATCACTGAGCCGGGTAACAGAGTGAATATATATATAAATATATTTATATATGTTTGGCGCCGTCGATTGCAACCAAAATACGAGGTGCACATCTACATGTTATAGCAGTCCTATATACAAAATTTCAATGTTCTGAGGCTACTCGTTTTTGAGTTATGCGAGATACGTACGTGTGTAAAATTCTTCAAAAGTTACCGGGGCACAGATTTGGAACCACTGGTTTAGACGATGAGTTAATGATCTTTCACTCACAAATGGCAATGGCTGACATAATTGGTAATTTTCCAGTCCACAAGGACAACTTTTACGTACAGGACATGACACGAAAAATGAAAATCATATACATACTTGCTTCATAAAAATAATAGAGATAAAAATTGCTAAGAAATATGTATATTATGTATATATATACAGGGTGTACCGTAAATGTTGCGACAAACTTCTAGAGGAGGTAGGCCACGTCATAAGGATTAGGAATTGAATAGGAACCTATACCCAGGAATGTCAAGGGTAAGTGGTGGTAAAAGATGGGAAAAGAAACAAGAGTGATTAATTTGAAATATTTGTTGGACATGAATACAAATGGTGTCCGACAGCTTGATGTTACAACAGATGCTAAGTTTGCACCATCACACGCCAAACATGCCTGACACCGACGGACCATTTATTGCCGGACATGTTCAAACACACCGGGAGTTTCTCTGATTGCAGCAGCTGCGCAGGTAAATCTTGCCACGAGATCCATTTTACACACAACAGGATCGTGATACACGACACTTTTGATGGCTTCCTACTAAAAGAAATCAAGGCTCGATAAATCCGGTGAGCGTGGGGCTAGAGAACTGGTCCACCACGCCCTATTCAACGATGCGGGAAAGATGTGTTCAAATGGCTACAAACAACCAGTCCGAAATTAGAAGGGGCTCCATCATGTTGGAATCACATGTTGCGCCTCACATTTGGTGGAACATTATCAAGTAAATCGGGAATTACATGCTCCAGAAAGATCAAATAATTCGCGGCATTCAAATGGTCCGTCGGTGTCAGGCATGTTTGGTGTCAGATGTTGCAAACTTCGAACATATATTGTACACCATTTGTATTCATGTCCAATAAATGTTTCAAATTAATCTCTCTTGCTTCTTTTTCCATCTTCTACCTCTCCTAGCACTTACCTCTGACATTTCCGAGTATAAGTTCCTATGCAATTCTCAATCCTTATGATGTGCCCTACCACCCCTAGAAGTTTGTCGCAATATTTACGGTACACCTTGTATATAGGATGTTTATAAAAAAACTTGATATATGAACCCCTAGTGGCCTATCTGCTCACCCAATCGAAATGAAGTTTCATGCATTGTTAGTTGAAAGTATGCGCTCGACATTGAGATTATTTAAAATAATAGAGCTCCCGAGGTTACGGTTACAGTGAAAAACCTTTCGAAATTTTCGAATGGCAACACCCACTTTTTTCCTGCGCAAACTGATCAGGGCACTGAAAAACCATAAATGACGTTGGAACGAAAGTACTCAGTTTGCTTATAGTTGAGATAATATTTAAAAATAAATTTTATAGTTGAGACTCGTTATTTCCATATAGGATAGAACTATTAATCTTTTTATGGTCATTAACAAGCTCAGCTCGCATTCCAGTTACTCACCGTAGTGAAGCAAACGAACACAACTAATAATACAAATTTATGACTGACAGATATTGCGCATATTTGAAAAGAAAGGATAGCTTAATCTCGCAACCGTCGAAGGGTTAAAGATCTTACGCCACAAGAAATAGAGATCTGTCAACTTGCGTGAAGCTGCTGGAGGTGGCAATGTAACCTAACCTGATGCGCAAAATAGAAAGACTATATATATAAATATAGACAATAAGGATATAAACCTTTTTAGAATCAGCAAAAAAGAAAAAGAAGAAAAACTCCAATAAATATTTCTTAAGACATGCTTCTTGCAATCCGTTAAAATTTCGGGAAAAATATCGACAGCAAAACAGTTTGCTAGCAATTATTAGCAACAATTAACCCATTACAATAAATAAAAGAAGAAATCTTAAAATATTTTCCGAGTTTTCTTTCCAAGGGCTATGAACAAAAAGTGCTTTCATTTTTTAGAAGATTTTTCACACGGGAATTTTGCCTCTGCAGCATTTCTGATATAAAAGCATGGAAATATTTAACATTCTATTGCCTGATTTAAGGTTTTTCTCCAAATTATACGCATTGGCGATTCTTTGGCGTCTTTTCTTTGCTGTTTTCAGTCATTATCTTCAAAAGCTGAGGCGTGAAACTTGAATATTCTGACATTTATGGGGAATTGTGGTGAGAAAGGGAATACCGCGGGGGGCGATTTCCCCCAACGTGGCGGTTATTGTAAGAAGAAAGTTGTTATTAATGTCTTATTTACGCTGTATTTATTGGACCGTGTCCTGGGATTTATGTAAGACATATTTTTAACGCATTTTGTGGTTTCTTAGCATTTAGCGACATTATTAAAGAAGCATCTGATAAAAGAATAAACAGATAAAAGAACACAGGAAAAGGTCGCGATTGGGAAACGTTCTCAGTGTGTAAGAATTGGAAAACTTATTTTTATTTTTTAATTTATTTACGCCTTTTTTGAAATTCTTTCTCAAAATTTAAGCATTATTATATCCGAATGCAAGGAATATAGGTTATTGATGAAACGTAAAATTACTCAACTGAGAATAACACAAAACAGGAATAAATAAAAGCCGAAGAATTGGATGCATTAGGGTATACATGTTAGATATAAAACTGCATTAAAAAAGGCAAATGATACACAAACTAATAAAACCAGTTTTCACTTGACAGAGATACATTTTTAACATTGTTTAGAGAAAGGATATATCTTTTCAGAAGAAGAAGGGACATTTTTAAGATGGGCAATATTATACAGTTAATTTTCAGGAAAGGAGAAAAAAGGAGTCATTTTTGATTCCCTTTCTTCAGTTGCAGAATTTATTTTTTTATATTGTTTTCGCAATGTGTAATATGAATACGAGCCAGTTTTCTTTGAAAATCCTTCACGAAGTCATCTTTCATTCAGACAGATAGCACTGGCACGAGTTGCTAAAATCAGTAATGAGTAAATGAGCATGAGTAAATGAACAATTGTATTAGGTTTTCACACTAGAGTTTGAGAAACCCATTTCCTTATTCTAAGTTTTCTTCACTTTTATTTTCTTGGCTGTTTGTTGTGTTAAAATTATATATATAAAAAGAGCGAGTAAATTTTTTCATACTACTCTCAAAGAATTATTCCTTAAAGTTAGGTCTCTTTGCCTAAAACTAGAACTCCCTCAGATTTCTTAAAATTTCGGGATCGGAAACCTCTTTGCCGCTGCAACAATAATAATAGAAAAATAAAAATTTAATATCCAATTTGTCTGCAGATACCGCAGTATCTGAATGCGATTCATAATTGTATGAACCAATGTCACGTTTTTGTTTGTTTGTTTATTCTTCTGATAATGCCATTTAATAATACTAAAAAGACGAAAGGGAAATTAGTCGCGAATAGGATATTAGTCTCGAAAGGGCATTTGCGCTGAATCGCTAATAACGGTGTATCACTTTATAGGGTTCCTCACTCCTTTTGGCTAAAGTAAATGTCGAGGAACCTAGTGAACTGTTAAGCGTCTTATCGCCGAGTTCAAATAACTAAAGACGTAGTCTTAAGGAGGGTTAACTACCCTCTACGTATTTCCTTGAAAATAAGATGAACAGTTGGCCCCTTTCTCGGGCTTACAACAAAGCCTCCACTCGGGCTTGAACTCAAAATAAGAACTAAGCTATAATTAACTAAGAGAGACATAGCCGAAACACAAAATATAACGTAGTTGGCACTTAATTTAAACTAGCCGATGAATATCAAAAAGCACGTAATATACGATCGAACGTAACAGCTTCAAAGCTTCAAGAGAGATTTAGCACGAAGGCAAACACGTGCTGCTCAGTATTCCTAACTTCCTCTCACGAAGTAAGTTGAACCTTCCTTAAATACTACTTCTAACTCATGCGCATTCAATGCGATTCTAAAAGCTCATTCTGATAAGGAGTTGTAAGTGAAAATAAAAATTGATAGGAAAGCACGTTGAAATTAAAATAACTGTTATAAAATTAAAATATAACTTACAATTTTTTAAATTGTTGCCACCAAATATTATCGCCCTGATTTCGCTTGTTGGCAGCTTTGAAATAGTGTTCTTTAATTATGGACACCCTGTATATGGCAAAAGAGCGAAGAAAATGGTGCTGAATAATAAAGCTAAAAAGACCAAAAAAGTGGGTTAGTAGGAGTTAGTGGAACAACAGATTGGCAGACTGTGAACTCAGCGAGAGTGTAAAAAACCTTAACAAACCCTTTTGGGTGACCGTTAAAATCTGACACCTTTCGCAATTTTGCGGAGATATTCTCTTTTGAATACTAAATTTAATATATATATTTTTTAAAGTGGAAAAAAAAAAAAAAAAAAAAAAAAAAACCAAGCACTTTTACACATTACGTATTTTTGATTGACGAGCGATTCTCGTACATTGGGAAATTAAAAATAATAAGAGTGGGAAAAAATGCTAAAACTCAACTCAACGTACCATCAAGAGAAAATTTATGTTCGATACTCGCAGAAGAAATTCCATTTCTTCCATGACTTCCAAAAAGTAGAACTTTCTCAAGACAAAGCTACAAGTCATATTTCGAAAAGTACCGCCACATTCCTTGGAAAAAATAAGGACTAATGCAGTTATTGTACATACACCTTTTCAACGTGTTCTGCGAAGTCCCCTGAAGTTTCATGGATGGATTATTGTGGCTTAGGTATTTTGAAATGAGTCCTTTCTAAGCGCAAACTGCCCATCATTGAATGACTCTGGAAAGTAGTGGAAGAGGAATGAAATTCAATACCGTTGCGAAAGCCGAATTTGACGAAAAGCCTTTATTTCTTAGAAATCACTATGCAGACTTAGAGACAAAAAAAAAAAAAATCTATCAGATCGAACATTTAAAAATTTTTCTTTACATTTTAAACATAAATTAAAAAGCGCGAAATCGTTCTATAAATGTGCAAATATCCTCTGCATTTCCTATTTTTAGCAAACGTTCTGAGTACGGAAAAAATAAATTAAAAAACAATTCTTTAGAAATAAAAAATCGATATATCGAGTCTGAATCTAATACAAGAAAGGTTTCCAACCAAGCATAATAGTTTCTCTAAGCAGCTAACAACACTTTTCTAAATATCGCAACTAATTTTACAAATAACAAAAATAGCACTACATGCAAAAATTTCAGCCTTCTCCCATAAAACTATCTATAGTCTAATTAACGCATTATTTCAGATGTAATTAATGCATGAAATGTAGCATGTATGCAACATGAATTCAAATAACAGAGCAGAGAACGATTAGACTGTTGAATATGGTAAAGAACAGGAGGACGATAATTTCATGAGAGACTTTCTAGGGAAAGAGGCGCGTTTTTAAAATGTAACGTAGTTGGCACTTAATTTAAACTAGCCGATGAATATCAAAAAGCACGTAATATACGATCGTTACATATTTATTCAGTTTCGAAGATTCATTCTTTCTAGAGTGCATTATAATCTCATGACCAGTAAGTATATATTACACTGTTGACTTAACAAGTGCCGGAAGAATCTCATCGATACTGCAATCAGCTGCTTCTACAACAAGAAGGAAGTTTTTATGTACCACGGATGTGAAACCGTGACTAAACACCAAAGGTCCTATTTATGATACACAGCTTGCTTGACTTTAAACACCACAGCAAGAGAAGCATGATTAAAGCAATGGTGTCAGCATACCATGTGCGTAACACGTGGCAAATGAGCAATGACCCGGTATATTCTTCACGGATGACTCATATTTGCTTCTAAACCAAACAAAAAAGTGCATGGAAACGATAAACAAGTATAACCATTTGAACTGAACATCACATCTTTAATCATAGCATTGGAAAACTACTGTAGGTTGTATTTTCTCTGGGATATCGTACCAGGCCTATCCGTACTCACGTGGGTTATAGCTGAGGAACTAAAAGTGAAAACCAGCTCCTTGAATAGCTAGTTAGCTCATGAAAGACTTATGCTATAGAAATGGTTTGTTTGATTGGCAGTAATGTACATTCACAGATAATAAGGGTGGAGGCGAGCACTATATAGAAATATGTGTTCATACACTGAGATAAACATATTCGTCAAACTTTACTCAAAAATAACTGGAAGGCCATTGTTAGAGCTTTCTGTGCCAATTAAGCCCTTCATTTGATCTCCAAGAGTTTGTATGCTGCAAATGGATTATCTGATTGCCAGTGCGAAGTCCATAGCCATCAACTGGGTCTCTGAACAAAATAGTGCTGTTTCATGACTATCTCATTTGTACTGATTCTCTTTCATTCTTGGAGATCTTAAAATGTATTTCTTCTTCTAATAATATCATTATCGAGATTCAAAAAGAACCTAAAAGATAAAAACCTAAAAGATAAAAATATTTCGGTTACATTTTCATTCGTTCGTGGTCATACAAGTGTTGTTGGTAACGAACGAGCCGATTTCCTTGGTAAGACTGCGACTAAGTGGGAAATTGACACTTGTCAATATCCCTAATTCCTTTTATAAGAAGGTCATGTATAAAAGTATTGTGGAGTCGTGGAACCACGAATTCATTAATACAAATACAAATATAGGGAGCTTAACTGAGAGATTTTCCCTTCTATCAAAATGAGATTGTCATGTTATCACTTCATCACAAACTATAAATTAACTTATTTCTTACTGGCCATGGAAATTTAAAAAGTTATTTGAACAGATTCAAGTTGAGCTCCGAGTCTGCCTGTGATTGTAGCCTCGGTGGCGAGGAGAATGTTGAACATGTGCTTCTTCTAGGTCCTAAATATGAGAGCAAAAGAAAAGACTTGAGAATGGAACTGAAAAATTTTAATATTAACTGGCCTCCGGAATTTTACCAATTTACTTTCGAGAGAAGTGCTTTTAACACTTTTCGTCAATTCATTGTAAAACTTTGTAATCATCCTTAATTTTATTTCAGTTTTTTCTTCTGTTTATTTTGTATTGTGTTTCATACTTACTTCTGTAAGCTCCATGTGATACTATGTGGTACATGGGGAACTTATCGCGTTTCTTTTAATAAAAAAAAACGTACGAAGTCCATGCCCTCAAACTTAGCAGAGATTACTTCCTCTAACAGCCTGTTTGCATACTATATCAGACAAAACTGCTTTCTGAATGTACTTCATAATATGAAATAAATGATTAAAAACACTCTTAAACATACGTACATCCGTTTTCTAATTATGCTTGCGAATAGATAACTACCGTATTTGCCGGTGTATAAGGCCCACTTTGTTTCTTTGAAAATACGTCTGAAAAACGGGGTGCGTCTTATAGGTTACATTCATTTCTGGAAATTTCCTATATTCGCAGTAATCCGATTTTTTTCTTGTTTCCTTGTTATGTAGAATTCAGTGAAAGCGCATGCGCTATCATCGACGATCACAACTAGGTTCGTTTAAACTTTCCAATTTTTGTGAAAGACTTTTAGGTGTGTAATTTCTACTTTTGAATTTTCTTAAATTTTTTTTGCAAGTTATGGCTAAAAAACAACGTCGGCATTGCTATTATATAGCATACAAGCTACGTATGATTACATATGCTAAAGAACATGGAAACAGGGCTGCAAAGAGGCATTTCGGTCCACCCTAAACTGAGAAAATGAGTTGAATCAGGTAGAAGATCTAAAAAAAGTAACTAATAGATTAGGTATTTGCAGAAAGTATTACTTTGTATTTGTAGTATTTTATATTTTAAATACTGTAAATTCATTATAATGATCAGTAATAAAGTTTTATCCTTCAAAAATGTGTATTAAAAAGGGGGTGCGTCTTATACGCCGGCAAATACGGTAATTTAAACAGCCACTCCTTTGTTAAATTTTTATTCAATACAAGCATAAATTTTCGCGTTATGTCGCATTTGCAAATGCGTGCCTGTTTTTTGGAAAATAATCTATACTACGTACATGATTCTATACTATATTAGTAGGATATTTATGATTTATTCTATACTATATTACTAATATGTTTACTTTTTTGTAATATGTAGTATATGTAACATGTAATACGATATATACTACAACATGTGTTAATTCCCTATTAAAAGACCAAAATTATTGAGATTTCGCCATCGTAGAATAACTTAAATATCACTTAAATGACAGTTGATTTACAATACGAAAATTTGCTTAATTTTTCTACGAAATGCATTACAGTGACATATTAATAAATGTAGTCCATCTTTAGTATCAACTTTTATCTCATCCTGTTTAAGTTAGTTTCTTTGCCTTTCAGAGTTATGCCATAAGATTTATTACCATAGTTTCCTAACAATTCCACTTAAGACATCGACCTTTCCTTCTTGATGGAATGTAATTAAGTTAGTAAATCCCTTCACGTGTAAAACACTTTTAATTTAACTGTAAAATCAAATTAAAGATAAATTTCTGAACGCATTTCAAATTCGCAAAAATTCGCTCACCGGAGCTGCATTCCGGTTCATTAAACCGGTAATTAATTATCGCTAAATATCCCTATTTCCTAATCGAGAACCATTATCAAGACGGGGGAAGAAATCAATAGCAATCCGTCACTGGTTTTGTAATTGATTTTGCTTCGGTTGACTACATCTGCCTCTACGCATGAGTAGCAGCTCCTCCATCTTGCTCCACACCCTTCGCCCATTATGCGGAAGGCGAAAATGAAAAATTGGAAGTTAACGAATAACTCCCCCCCCCCCCCCCGTTCCTTGAAAAAAAAAAGAGGGAAACTAACTAAACTCTTGTATCGAGAAGCTTTTGCATTAGCTTCTGTTATGTTGGGAAAAAAATTATTTTGCTTCAATTACCGAAGCGGTGAGGGTCTAAATATAGCCTTCTCGGGACCACACGGGACGGTTTCCTCACGTAACTAACTGCAACCGTAACGTACACAGACTTTCCACCATACTCATTAGGCTTAGTGAAGTATGTGTCTAAGTTGGTATGCACTTTTTGTATGTTTTTTAAATTAAGAAAGGTAATGGTTACAAGCGACGTGTTTTCCTTGGCACATCTTTGGTGGTATGGCCATAGAGTATGAAAAATAGCGAATTCTTTACTGTCGGTGGAATAACTGAGGTTTTCTTTTCTTCCTTCCGTTTAACGGGGTAAAATACGGGAAAGCAAATCTCCCTTATTTAAAGAAAGTGTATGTGCAGATAAAAAAAAAAAAAAATAAAAATAAAAAACGCAGTCACAATATAATGGGAATTTACATTTAAAATACGTTTCCACACTTAGAAAAAATTTAAAAAAAAAAAAAAAAAAAAAAAAAAAGGAAGTAAGCGATCATTGCTCATATGAAACTTTTCAGGTCCTTCTTTTATCGCTTGCAGCAAAGTTAACAAAATTTATTGCTGTTATTAATTTTAGTTGGGGAATTTCTGTAGTTTCTAAGTTTTTACAACTATGTCCATCTTAGAATCACATTCAGTTGTTAAAATATCAATTATATCTCTGAAAACTAATTTTGGTGAATCTGCCGCTTTCCATGTGCTCCGATATAATTCTTGTTTACTTGCGTGCAATTTTTAAGGCTTATAATTTAACACTGCAAGTAGTTTCCCGAAGAAAACAAACATAAAAATGGCTTTTTAAAGCTCTTATTTATGAAATTTTACATTTAATTAAGTTTCTTTTCATTTGCAACACTACTAATAAATAAATTAAAATATATATGGCTACTTTGCTCTAAATAAACCCCATTCACAATTCTAAGACATTCTCCTAAATCCCGAATACCTGTCGCATACCAAACACTGAGCAACTCCTGTCGCCAACACTGACGTTTTATTTTTCATCGTATATACAGAAACTAAGCGCTTCAGAAGCCGAATTAGCTCAGTTTATTAAGTGGAAGGAATATAAATCTAAGGGGATATATGTTTTCTTTGAGGACTTGTAAAGGAAACTGGCTTTTATTTACCTTATACATGAAATAAAACTCCGAAAACTCTGTATATCTAACCCTTTAACAGAGATTTGAGCTAAGGTTAAACTACCTGTGTTCAGTGACATTATCTACTAATAAATCAAAAATGAGAATTCTCTTTTGAAGAAAAGAACATATGTTTGGAGATGAGAAAACTAAGTCTATTTTTCAGCTACAGACAAAGTAGTACATACTTTGCACATATGTTAAATTTAAGTCATATGAATGAATTATGTCATTACACATTACTTATGCAGTATTATAAAACTTTACGCCATTTACACCATTATCGCTGATATGTTAGTTAATAAAAGATATTTATATATTTTGATCTATTCGAATGTATATGTTTTATACATTCGAAATAAAATTTCATACAACGCAAAGACGTTTGCGATTATTTAAAACTCGTCTACGTCTAAGTCCTTACATGAATCTGAGTAAATATGAGAGTACAAAATCTTCTATTTCTTTGAAATATTCTCGAAAATGGTACTGGAAATGGAAGAAAATTATGAGGTCGTGTTGTCAAAATCGGTGCACAAAGTGCACGACCAAAGAGACCCTCCCTCCCAGTCACAGTCACGGTTATTTATCAAGTCTTTCATAGGCTGGGCATTAGGAATACAAGTAAATAATTTATGGGCAAAAAAGGAGTTCACTATCTGACCCATAATTTTTTGTCCGTCTGCGATATCTGAATATAATATTAATAAATATTTCAAGTTTTGGAAACCCAATTCTATGATAGCTTCAAGGGATTTTAATCATTATTATAACTAGAAAAAAAGCCGTTAACAGAATTTAAATTTAAGTGAATTCTTCTTTCTAATTATTTTTATACTGTATTGTTTCATGAAAATCTTATAATACATCTTTGTAAAAGCGATTAATTAAATAATGGCTTTTAATAGTTAGTAACATAAAGTTCTATTAACTACTCTATACAGCATACATTTTTATTAATTTTAAGTTTTTGAATGCTTAAGCTTCTTTCTTGTTTTTATATTAAACATTTATTAGTTGAAACAAAAATCTGAAATATAGAGATAAAAATGTTACTTATTCCGCTTCGCTCATAAAGTCATTAAACGAAAATTCATTTAAAATTTGTATAGTAAGTAAGAAAACGCATGTTCTGCTTTGTTACCATCATGCGATAATTTGTATACGCTTTAAATTTTACAAACTTTTTTTTAAGATCGTTTTAAAACTGGGAAGCTTTTGGGCCGTTTTGTTTCCCAGCACGATGTTTTTTGCACCATGATGTTTTCTCCTTGCTTTTTTTTTTTTTTCCTCCCGTGATGTTTTGTATGACGACGTTTTCGCCGTGTGTTTTGTGTTTTCTTTACCACGTCGTTTTCATCCGCGATGTTTTCCGCAGACACCTCATTACTTACTCGAAGTCTCACTATTTGCCTAATTTTGGATAAAAATTATTCATGCGGCAGTTTTAAATGTGGCATTTTTTATAACAAAATGCAGTTAATAAAATAATATATGATTAAAAGAAAAAACAGCTTGTAATGTTGTATAAACAACCTTTTTTTTCAATTTCAGAAACACTTTTCTGGAATAATGGCAACATCAGTGATAAATCCACCAAAGAATTTTCTCATTAAATCGTAAAAATTCACTTTCTTGCCAAATTATTTTATAATTTATTGAAACCGATGGTGTTTTCTTTTTGGTAATTTATTAAATTGTACGTAAATATATCAGCACAAAACAGGCTAATATTATTTATCAATGAACCTAGGTGCTTAAATTACGAATAGATTCTATAGTGCACTGGTTTTGAACATAATTCACAGCAGACACTTGTCTGGTTTACGAAACATATATTTTCTTTTCAACATTAAGAACATTTAAAAAAATGGAGGCGAGTGACTTTTGAGCTTATCATTAATTTGATATGAATTTCTTTCCCGTTTCTGTTCGTTAATTATTTCCATCTAATTAAGCCAAATTTTCGGGGGAAAGTTATTTTTGAAAACTTTTCTATTACTCTGGATATATTTTTTTCTTAAACCAAAAGCGCATTTTATTTTTTAAATTTCTCTGGAATTACGTCTTCTGTCAAGATCCCATAGGTAACATACACCTGCCTCTTCCATCCCCCTGGGAGAGATTTCTGTTGCCGAGTTTGTGGGTGACAAAGTATCTTGCATACTTTCAACACAAGCTAACAACACCATCTGCCATTCAAACTAGACATTCACCTCCTTAATAAATACAAAGATAACACAGCCCTCCTCCAGCTTCCTGACATTTCGTTATGTAAAAAAATAAAACAAATGTCACATAGTCTTATCCTACGTCTTATTTGTGATTAGTGTTAAACTAAAGCCACATCCCCCTTCTTGAAGCGGGAAAAAAAAATCATGGTTTCTCAAGTACATCAACATCTTCCAAAGCAGCCCGGAAATTTCAATCCTCTGTGAGTAAGAGTAGGATCTGTAGAGCGTCACAGATACAAATGACTGAAAAACTTTTTCGTTGCCTGGATGGACCCTATTTTTGAATCCCCAGATGTAACTCCCTCCTGGGAAGGTGGGAAGAGGGTGACGTAATTCGATATTACCATCCCCGGGAATTAAGGAAAAGAGGGGGAGGTTGGCATGTAGTACTTTTAGACTAAGGAGGCAAGTTTCAGGGTGAACACCAAATACCAATGCTGAAATGAATGAATTACCCAGAGTCTAAAAAGCATGTAAGTTTGCCTCACAGATATTGGCTTACGCGCTCAACTTCTCTGTGATGGATTTATTTGAGGGGTTAGACAGCGGTGTCTGGAGGTTCAGTTTAAGGGCTTTTATGAATTCTACACGGGAGGGTTGTATTAAGAAGAGCATGGCCTTGCTCGTCTGTTGGGAATTTTAATCCATTTTGCTGTCTGGGAATGATTATTTTTTCTCAGTTCCAGGTTCTTTAAGTCTTGTTCATTTTGGTATTTTTCTCGAAATTTATTGCACTTAGAAATAGGAAATGAGTAAATAAGACGGTCTAGTTAGGATTTAGCAAGCGGATGAAATAAATTTTCAGTGACAGTTTTATTGATGTAATCGTAATCTTATGAATTTTTCCCCGTCCGCAAGACTTGCGTCTAGATGAATGTGTTAATTTTAGAAACTCTAAAAGTGCATGTTCAGCTATACCTCTTTGAAGGTGGCTGCGTTTGCCGTAGAATTTTACTTCCGCCTTTTTTAATATCGATTTCGTCAAAACATAATTTAACTTTAATTATGTTTTTTTGAATTTTAATGTTTTTTTAATTTTAATGACTATTCAAAGTTACAAAATTCAAAAATTACTTTTTTATTTTCAAAGTTTTGTTACTGTTTTAGGATTTGAATTTGCCTCTATCATATTTTTCTTGCTTACCAAATAACGCACAAATTTTTTGTACTTTGATAATTTTGAAAAAAAAAATTTTAATTTTGATTTGTATATCAGCCTAATTTACTTTAAATAGTTTATTATTATTATTATCGTTCTCATTGTTAGACTTCTTTTGCATTGTTTCTGGGCGTAAATTACCTTCATTTGGAGATAGAATAAATCTAAATTATTTTATGCCAGATTTCTAAAAGATTCTCAAATTTCCAATTCTTCAAATAAGAATAATGAGAAGGAAAGGAAATGATCCTTTGTTTAGTATTAAAAGATTATTCAAAAAAAAAAAAAAAAAAAAGTCAAAATAAATTTGAAAATGTGTTCAATGCGAAACAGGTAAACAGGTTTAAAGATATATATTTTTTTAAAAATAGGCGCATATTTAGTAGGAAGATATTTAAATTTAGTAAGAAAGTAATTTAGCAAATTAATGATAAAATTTAGTAAAAAAGTATGTTAAAGCTACTAAAACTTGAGGTTCACTTTACCAATATAATTTGATAAAAATATTTGAAGAGATTTAAAATTCAACAGCCGTGACAGAATAACTCAAATGATAGACAACTAGAACGTGACGCAACGTTAACGTATTAAGTCAGGGCAGAAGAACCTGGCGATTTTTGAAACACTAAATACAAAGAAATGATTTTCATTGATGTTATAGATTTGCAGTTAAATGTACGCCATAACTTTAAAAATAAAATAAAAGTTAAAATTACGTCAGTATTAAGTTTTGAAAATGACCCTCGGTCCATATATCGATCGGTGAAACTTCACATAACTTCATCAGCGTCTGTTGCACTCTCTACGTGTTACACTGTAGTGTGGAGTATCAAAGTTAGAGGTGATCGGCTCAAAGGTTTTTCATTAAAATGATCAGAGAATAACAATGAATGCAGAACGATGCATTACAAAGCTCTAGAGCTTTGCAGAGGGCGCATAAAGCAAACTGACCTCTGGTTTCAACAGAATGGAGCAATTCCCTACCTGCCTAGGAATTTCACGCAAGGGCTGAGGAAGATGTTCTCAGAGCGTTTTTAATTTCCTAACATAGGAGTATCTTGTGCTGTTGTGTTTCACACTGTGTGCATTAATAGAAAAGCTGTGCGATAAACGTGCAGTGAGTACTTTGGTTTTTAGAAAGCATTAACGTGGTGTAGTGATATCATACGGAATGCATAGTTCACATTACACTATGATTTATTTAAATGGCCACATTGTTGCTCATGTTTTCTTATGTTGTTTCTTCTGCTCCACCAGAATATCTAAATGAGAAAAGTTTTTAATAGGCTAAGAAGCTAAACTAAGAGAATGAGAATTGATATTCCGAAGGGTCTTGAAACGACACTTCTCTGTTGCTCCAAGCTGACGAGTTTCTTCTTGCTGCTGAATACAAAGTAAATATTTGTGAAATTTACTGAATCAAAAATAGGACAGAAAGTAAATTATGAAATGTATATAATTTGAATTTATGTGCAGTCTGAAATTCCCAAGAGAAGAGGAAGTCAATTTGTATTGAGTTTATCTTTATACTTCGCGCTGAAGTCTAAAATAATTTTTTGTTATCTTATTTTATTATTCTGTTATATTCATTAGGCATTCTTAGAATGTAGTAGAAACTGAAATGAAAATTCTCTTAGAGAGTTTTCATTTCAGTCTCTTTAAGAGAATTTTCATTCTCTAGTAATAGTAAGTGCGTAATTAGTAATAGTAAGGGCTAGTGTAATAAACAAAGCTAAAGAATATTTCGATCTTAGGAACGATGTCTAATATTAAATAAAGGATGTTTAAATAACAAACCTTGGATTTGTTTAATAGAAATAAATTTCTGTCATGGGTGCCGCAAGCACCTTATTTGACAGATTATTCATTCCATGACTCTCCTCACTTTTCCAAAAATAGTTTTAAGGAATTGTATAAGTTATCTGCATTAATGGGAAGTCCAATACATAAGAGATATCAAATTAAGTATTAAGCAAATGCTTTCAGGAGTATCAGAAGCCCTGATTCAAGTGCGTTTGTTTCCATATGTTACTTTGAAGGCGACTAGGTAATAAGCTTTTTTCCGTATCAATAAGAATTATTCTACAAACATTTTCCAGAACTTTTTGAACACAGAAGCATGTGTACTTACAGCAATACTGTATAAATTAACAAGGATAACTAGAAGGTTAATATTGTAACAGATTTTACATTTAGTTTGCTATTTTTAGTAGAATTGTAATTAAAATTGTTTCATTTTCCCATGCAATGCAGCGCGGGACGAGTTTTAAGAGAAAGCGACGCGGAAAAAGTAAAATAGTAAAAATACATGAGCACGCGCATTTAATAAGAATACATGCAACTGCGTGTTAGCTGTAACTGTAATTCTACTCGTTTGCTTTCCAGAAACCTCGAGAAAATAAAAATTACCAGAATGTTCTCGTGCACAATTCAAAAGCTTTAAAAAGACGAAGAAAAACATCTCAGTTCAGTTGTTTACTTATTTGTTGTTGTTGACTGTAGCGAATTCGCGGTGAGATCGGGTAAGCTTTTTTTGCGCTTTAAATTATGTTCTGTTTAACATTTGATATAGAGCTTAATATAGAGCTTCTGATAATATTGCGTGATATAGCGATAATGTACGAATATCTGTGAGGAAAAAGTTTTAGCATTTTGTTTTATTTCTTGTGATAAGAATAAATTTTATTAACTTTTCATCAGCCCTTGTGCATTCAATCTATTACAAACCTGTACGCACGCAACAGTATTTTAAAATATCTGATATGATATGCCATTTTGTAATATATATTAATATGATAAGCTTTCTGTGATGCACCTTTATATTATGCATAACATTACACGAATTTTTATATGTAATGCGAATATATATCAAAAATATTTGTTTATATGCATATTTATATTCAACGTGAAGAAATAAATGAGCCTAAATAGATTGTAATATCAATGAACATTTTTAATGACAGAGATTAACTTAAACATAGTTGCGTACAGCAGAGAAAAAAAAGGGCGAAGATGTAAGAATGATATACATATACATACATACGTAATAAACAGTTACGTCATCATCATCACCGCGCGGATAAACGCGAACGGCGCATGCGTCAGGAGAAGCTCTCTTAAGCTAAACGTCGTATTATAATTTATGATACAACAATCCCCCTTTCGACATTTGGCGGCTAAAAAAAATAAACATTAATCATTTACAGTTATTCCAATTAATTTACAGCACTTAGAATGTTTCGAAGCAGTCAATGTTTTTGTCAGTACATCAGCAGGCATTTTCTCTGTTGGCACATATTTAACGTCTATTTCATTTCTTTCATAAATTTCACGAATGAAATGATGTCTAATATCTATGTGTTTAGTGCGTGAATGATAAACAGCATTTTTCATAAGCTTCTGTGCACCTTGATTATCACAATATATAATGGTTGGATAATCAGCAGTAAAATTTAATTCTTTAAGAAAACGACGTAAATAAACTGCTTCTTTGGAACTTTCTGAAAGACTGATGTACTCTGCCTCAGTACTTGATAATGCGACAGTTTGTTGATTTCGTGATTCCCATGTTATTGGATTTCCAGCAAACTTGAATAGGTAACCTGTATACGATTTTCTAGTATTAACATCAGACGCCCAGTCGGCATCAGTATATCCAATAAGTGCTTTTCCAGTCTTTCGAAATTTTAAACAATAATTTTTAGTTCCTTTCAAGTATTGAAGAACGCGCTTTGCAGCCAACCAGTGTAATTTTCCAGGATTGTCATTAAATTGGCTCAGGTGACTGACGGCATATGTAATATCCGGCCTAGTAAACACAGAAAGATACATAAGCGAACCAATTAGACGGCGATAAGGTGCATTGTTCATTTCTTCCTTTTCAGGTTCAGAAGGACTCATTTCTTTACTTAATTTTACAATAGGATCTAAAGGAGTTGCTACTGGTTTTGCATCTTGCATATTAAACCTTCGTAGAATATTATCAACATACTTCTGCTGAGATAAACTAATAGAATTATTATTTACATCTTGATTAAATTCTATTCCAAGACAATAAGGAAGTTTGCCTAAATCTTTAACATGAAATTCTTTAGAAAGATAACCTTTAAGTTCAGCATATAGGTCACAGCTATTTGTTGCTATTATTAAGTCATCCACAAATAAAATTAGAATTAACTCACCTTGAGATGTTTTCATCCTGTATACACACTTATCTGATTGTAATGGTTGTAATCCAAAGTTTTTGAGTTTTTTGTCTAATTTTTCATACCACTGTCGTCCACTTTGTTTCAAACCATAAAGAGACTTTTGCAAAGCATAAACATAATCAGGATTATTTTGGTCTTCAAAACCTTTAGCTTGTTCCATGAAAATTTCTTCTTTTAAATCACCATTAACATAAGCCATAACAAAATCTAGTTGATATAACACAAGGTCTTGTTCAGCACTGTATGCAATCACAGTTCTTATAGAACTTGCTCTGGCTACTGGAGCAAAGGATTCATTAAAATCAATTCCAGGTTCCTGTGCAAATCCTCTAGCAACCAATCGAGCTTTTCTCTTTTGAACTGTTCCATCTGCATTATATTTCGTTCTAAGAACCCAGCGACATCCTATTACCTTTTTGTTCTGTGGTCGCTTTACTAATTTCCATGCTCCATTTTTAACAAGTGCTTCATACTCACTTTGCATAGCCTTATGCCATTCTTCAGCATAACTTCCATTTAATGCTTCTTCTAATGTCGGATTTGTATCTTCTTCAGCAATTTGTGCTTCTTCCTTTTCTATGTTTATATTGTGGTACTCCTTTTTTGGTCTTCCTGGCTTCCCAGTCTTGACTTTCTTTGGACGACCTGGTTCCCTTTTAATCTGCATTTCAGGTAGTGCTTCGGAATCAGAATGTTCATTATCAGATGATTCATATCAGATGATATTTGAGGGGTCTTCTGTTATTTCATCAGCCGATATTTGCTTTACATTCAGAGGTTCTTCCTTCTTTTTATCAGGAATATTTTCGAAAAATAAAACTTCTAAATCTTTATCATAATTAGTACAGTTTTCAAATTCATCAATGAATCTAACATCTCGGCTTATAACGATTTTTCTGGAATTTTTATTCCACAGCCTGTATGCTTTCGATTCATTTGAGTATCCTACAAATATATGTTCTTCTGAATGAGGATCGAATTTCCCTTTAGACCTTTTATTAAGTACAAAACATTTCTGTCCGAATACTTTGAAGTGAGATACAGTTGGCTTGATGCCAAAAAATAACTCATAAGGTGTTTTGTTTACTCCCAGGCTTCGATTCGGGCAACGATTACGAATATAAACAGCACAGTTCAAGGCTTCAGCCCAAAAGGATTGAGGAAGATTACTTTGTAGTAACAAACATCTGGCCATTTCAGTTAAAGTGCGGTTCATGCGTTCAGCTCTCGAATTCTGTTGAGGAGTCATTGGTGAAGAGAATTCTCGTTTAATCCCGCATTCTTGAATATATTTATTAAATTCTTCTCCGCGATATTCGAGACCGTTATCAGTCCGAAGGATTTTTATTTTCTTTCCTAGACGATTTTCGACCGCAGCTTTGTATTTAATGAATGCATTTTTCACTTCATCTTTAGTTTTAAGAAAACTGACTTCCACATAACGCGATTTGTCGTCTATGAAAGTAACAAAATAACGCGAACCAGCATGGGATGGGACTCTCATAGGTCCACATAAATCTGAGTGAATCAAGTTCAGTAATTGATCACTTTGAAATTTTGATTCTTTTTTGAAAAGGTTGCACAGTTTGTTTACCTCTGATACAGACTTTGCAGTCTTTTAGAGATTCAGTGTTATTAAAATTTAAATTTCTAACCATGTTATCAGACTTAAGTCTTTTCAAATCAGACTCATTTAAATGACCTAATTTTAGATGCCACTATACAAAATCACTTACCTGTGCTATTGCAGCTGTTTCAGTGCTTGGATGTATATAATAAAGATCACCATGACGAATAGCCTGCACTAGTATAGATCCATTTGGTTCTATTATTCTAGCATGTCGTTCTGTAAAAATTACTGAACGATTATTTGCAGTAGCTTTAGATGTTGACAGCAAATTACATTTTAATTCCGGAACACATAACACATTTTTGAGCGTAAGTTTAATTGTCTTATTTCCGTTAGGTACTGTTATAAGGACAGTTCCAATTCCTGTAATTTTTGCTGTTTTGTCAACTGCTTACTTTATGGTTGAATTCGTTCGAGGGTGAAATTCTGAAAATAACCTTCTGTCATTGCACATGTGAGATGTACAGCCACTATCTAAGCACCATGAGGAGGTCTTCTGATAAGCATTGTTTACAGCTAAACTAATCTGCTCTTCATAATTAGAAGCCATCATAGAACCTTGATTTCCCTTATTTGATTGCGCATATTTTCTATCAGCTATTTTCTTTCTGCACTCAGATGCCTTGTGCCCAATTTTCGAACAGTAATTACACTTCAAATTTCGAAAATTTCTTACAGATGGAAAATTTTTGTTTGAATTTACCTTCCATTTTTCCTTTTTCTTCTGTTCTTGATTTCTTCTTTTATAATCAGTATAGTATGCATTCTGTGAATCTTGAGACGATTTCCCTTTTCTTGCTTCCCATTCTTCTAACATTTTGATTTTCAAAGATTCGGGACTAGGTAACTGATCTCTTGATTCGATGGCGCATCTAAAATTTTCAAACTTTTCTGGAATACTATAGAGCAGAAGAATCGATAATAAACCATCAGCTATGTCAATTTCCATTTGTTTAAGCTTATCAACTAGTTCGAAGAAATTATTCAATGTTCAGACATCGTTTCGCTTTCCACCATTTTTATAAATAAAAGCTGTTTTAATAATGTAGCCTTCTTCGCAGGTCCTTTCGATTCATATACGGCTTTGAGTTTATTCCACACAACATTTGATGTAACACAATGCTTTATATGACACAGTTCACTAGGATTAATAGCAAGAATTATATCTGCTCGAGCTTTTTGATCAGCTTGGAGCCATTTCTTTTCGTCTTCGGTTCCTTCAGCAGGTTTTAGCGCTTTACCGGTTACATAATCCCAATTGTCGTTTTTAATCAATACTGCTTCTATTTGTAATTTCCAACTGTCAAAATTATCTTTTCCGAGCTTTTCTATAGTAGTCAAATGCGACATAATATAATACAGTCTCTCACAGCCAAAAAAAAAAAAAAAAAAAAAAAAAAAAAAAGAGATTAAGCGCTATAAAAATAGGCTTAACTGAACGATGATCAGTTCTTACCGCTGATTAGACGTAACAGTTCTTGCACTGAATTAGGCTTAAGAGTTCAATGCTCGAAAACTTCAAAATGTTCATTTTAAAATAAGTATTTTGCTAATTAGGCACAGTTGAAACGTTCCTGGGCCCATAACCATTGAAGAAATAAATGAGCCTAAATAGATTGTAATATCAATGAACATTTTTAATGACAGAGATTAACTTAAACATAGTTGCGTACAGCAGAGAAAAAAAAAGGGCGAAGATGTAAAAATGATATACATATACATACATACGTAATAAACAGTTACGTCATCATCATCACCGCGCGGATAAACGCGAACGGCGCATGCGTCAGCAGAAGCTCTCTTAAGCTAAACGTCGTATTATAATTTATGATACAACACAACGGATATACACATTTGGTTTCATAAATAGTTATTATTATACTATTTTAATCCTTCCACACGTATTTCAGTTTTTGATTTTTTAATTTATTATCAAGTTATTTCTGCGCATTAAATTTCTCAAAAGTCGGTTACTGCCTCTAGGAACACCTGTTATTTATTTTGTCGGGCAAAATAATGCTGAATCGGACCTCGTATAGACCTAATAGTGCTGAAATATAAAACACTGCTGCAGATTTTGCAGTACTTGGTTTTTGTAATGGGTTACACAACAAGCTTTGTTATCCCCTGATCTCTGTATGCTTTTTCTTTTTCGCTTTTTTAGAGACTACAGAAGCAATACCTTATTATTCTGTCAATGCCAGAAGTCGATCGAAACGAGGGGCGTTCGATACACATCTGGTGATCATCGGCGTTATTTGCCAATATCACCCAAAACGGAAATATGCTGACGCAAGATTTTTTCCTCGCTTGGCCGCAAAGCAGCGGCCGCCGGCGATTTTACCCTTGTAGGATATAGATATATAAAATGAGCCTTTCTTTGAGTTTCATCTTCTTTTTATTTTCAGGAATGGTCTAACATTTGATAAAATATGCCCTCAAGGGCTGCTCTGCTCGGGGATTTTCACCACCTTGAAACTGCATCTGCTGCAAGAACAATAAAATTTCAAGGCTTTTTTGGGGGGTGGGGAATGCTACAGATCTCGCTCGGCAAAAAGGAAAATTTATAGAATTTAGAGTGCTCTTATAAGAGCTCGCAGTTATTCTTCTCTGTGTTCCGTTATTCAGTTGTTGTTGCTCCTGAAGATGGAACAAGGACAACCTCAATTCTGTTTTGCCACTGCATTTTCCGAACGTTAGCAGAAGTCAGGAAGTTAATGAAAAGATAATAGTGGAAATCTAAACTTAAAAATAATGCTTGTCTTGCATTCATGTTTGTTTCAAATATATGTAGTCAGCCTTTGTCTTGAAGAGCATATGTGTAAGTATCTTACCATTATCATATATCAAGACTGATGTACAAAATCATTTGTATCTGCCATACATCAGCATATTTTTTACATCAGTTTTGCATCTTGGTAGAAGGCAGTAACCCCTAAAGATATTACTGTTTCCTTGTATTTCTAAATGCAGATTTTAAAACACAGAAACGGAAATTTGAGTTTTAGTGGATATTTGGAAATCTTAGATTAATTTTAGTTACCAGAAATGTCTTGATCATTGCGTATTAAAATTGGGATAATCCAGAACTTCGATTCACATTTACTGAAAAACACTTGAGTTTAAAATTAAACAGAAAAGATCCTTATATGTAGAGTAGCTTTTGAATAACACATGATCGATTTCGAGAGCGATCAGACACAAGACCTTCTTTTTATTTCAGAATAAAAATATTTTTGCTGTTTTTTTAATTCAAAAATCCACTCCTAAGGTTACGTTTTTCTTAACTAAAATTTTTGCATTGACTTGTTTCCCTTCCATTTGAGCACTTGAACAATTGGTTAGCATTGCCTTGCTCCAGTAATCGGTTCAAAGATGATTAAGATTACCAAAGATAATTAATGTCATTCCTAAATAAAATTGCAATTCATTTTTAAAACATAATTTTGAAAAAAAAAAGCACGGATTTCAAATGAAGAATGAAAATTTGTAATGAAAAAAACTAAAATTCAAGTTATTAAATTACTACTATTAGCTTACATTCTCCCTATATCTTGTTCAAATTTTCAGTCGTTAATAAAATACTTCTTATTCATCCACTCAATTTGAAATACATTTTTTTAAAGTTGTAGGGGATGACACTTGATGCTAATACAGTTTTTCACATATTAAATTCAAACATAAATCAATTCCTACTTGTTTATTCCTGTTTATCGGAAATAAAGGTATGTTTTTTTATACATATTAAAAGACTTACAAATAATGACCGTTTATTAAGAATTCTCACGTGCTGTAAAAACTAATTTTATAGCAACTTATAAATAATAGTACATGAATGTGATAATGGGAGTGCAATATTTAACAAAAGTAAGTGTCAACAGTAAGACAGATTTCTAAAGATTTTTAAAGTGTATGGAATTAAAGAATTGTAGTTTTATAGAGTTGGATGAAGCGGATGTAATGTCCCATTATTTCGCAAAGTAAGTTACGAAGCACTGTAGATTATGCAGAAATATATCTAGGACGAAAACTCTTTGCAGCAGGTCAAGCATATGTCGTCTTGAATCGTGTGAAATCATTAGATGGAATATTAATTGAAGAACTGGACTACTCGAAACTCACAGGAAAGGTTTCTTGCAATAATGAAGCATTACAGGAGATAGATAGAATGAGAAATTATAGAACACCATCAGCTTCATAAATTAGAAGCGAAAAATCTTGAATAATGTTAATAAAAAGTAACTAAAATAAAATTGTTCTTTGTTGACCAAAGTAGGAATTGACTTAAAAAAATTTTTTTTTATTACTTGTTTTTATCTTTTAGTTTTCTAACATGCTTAAAATATTTCTACACATGTATAGAACAATAAAATGTAATTTTAAAATTCCGTAGCATGAACGCCATTTTTCGTCTCATAGGACAGAATATTTTAGGGTTTTCTAATTTATATCAATATAACTTTTCTTTAATCATGTCAAAGGTCTCATATATATATATTTGAGAAGAACTCCTTCATTCGTATTTTATCAATAGTTTTCAACGTTTTTATTTATGCATCAGTTTGTAGGGGTCTCTTTAGTGGTGTATCGTGGGTAATCACACGGTAAATCTCCAGAGGGAGAAAGTCGAAGAAAGGGGAGAAAGGGAAAAAGTTTTATCCCCTCAGAGTGGAAAGAATGCACGTAATGGAATAAATGCGCAAAAAAATGGATATATCGGTCACAGCTGCAATTCTGGAATCACTGGTCTAAAAAGAGGGGGAAAATGTTCCAAATCAAATTCTTGAGCGGAAAAAGGTTACAGCCCCAAATCTAAAATGAGCCTTTTTCTTTTTGTAAAATTTTCAACAGGGGTGGAGATTTCAATATTAATATTTCAACAACTTTAACAGAACTCTTTCTACGGAGGAAATGTAAAAGTTTTTGAAAGAGGGGAAAAAAGTGACAATCCGAAAAAATTCAGCTCGAACAACCCGGAAAAAATTGAAAATATTTTTGAACAGATAGAAGGAAAATTTCAGGAAAATGCTTGTAAAATTTACTGAAAAACAATATCGCTTTCCATTAACTGGTTATGAATATGTTTGAATAAGGTTGAATAAAATATTGCTAAAATTCAAGAACGTAAAATCCACATCAGGCTTGCGAACAATAGTTAAAATGCTGATCCACATGTTTCGTTAATATTTTTTGTAAAACATGACTTCGGTAGCGACTATAAAAATTATTTTTCTTTGTTTATTCATATTACATCTGATAGGTTATAAAGATTGACTTTCTTTAGGAGCATAAACTATTTCTAAATTCTTAACGGACATAGAGCGAATTATTACTGTATCTTAAACAACTACCGAGGCTTAAAAAGGTTTAAAACAGCCTTTTATTAAAACGCAATAGAACATAACAGCATGTTTTGTGCTTAACAACCACCACTTGGAGTGAGGAAACTAAAGAAACAGTCAAGTTTAAATTAAAACATGGACTAGTAGTCAAAGACTTACAAAATTATATTTAAATCTAAGTTGGCTCAGAACTTAAATGACAGCAGCTATAACGCAAGCCGAAAAATTACAATCTCTATCACAGCTAGCAGAACTCAAAAAGAGGCCTCGAGAAGGAGAAACGCGCTCTGTCCTATAGTGAAAAATTCTCAGCTTAAATACGCTGTAACTCATTTACATTTCTGGTGAGGAAGCGGAAAGAAGTTATCATAAAGGCTGGAATTATAAAGAACTGCTTAATTTAAATACTAACCTTATAAAGTAAAGAGGTGATAAAATAAACATGACTTGTACATATAAATAAAAATTAATGTTTCATTTTATTCGCTATTTTTTGGATAAGCAAACTAAATTATTTTGATTGTTCTTCGTCCAAGCTGAAGGCACATTATTATACTCACTTTCCTAGCTTTATAAATTCGAAAATGAATGAATTCATCATGAATTTCTTTTCTAGATTACTTTTTCTTCTATCACTTTACTAAGAGTCACACTTTTTATTTCTAAGTTTTCTAAGTTTGAATATCTATTAACAACACAGAATAGCATTAACTATTAACAACACAAATTATAAAATATTTATTGAAATTGCTTACCGCTCCTTTCCAAGCAACATGCAGTATTTTTTCACTTAACAAAGTTCAAACTTTCGATCGTTTATCACATGTATGAAGGAATTATCCAAAGTCTTACTCGACTGAATTAGAATTTTAGGGTTTCCAGTATTCACCAGAGTACATTTGCTAGCCGTGCATTCAATTCACTGTATTTTAAAACTGTTTACCTTTTGTACCACTATTTTCTTTTTTCCCTTAGCACTACCTGGCACTATTTTTTCATACAGACCTCCTGCACTTGAACTTTGGAGTTTAGCATTTTGCTTTGTTCTTGAAAGAAAGTTATGAATTAGAATTTTGTGAAGATTTTAAAATATCTTTATTTATTAATATTTAATAAAATACTAGTTAATAGATAATTTTTAAATACTCTTGTTTTCGTTTAAAATCATATCTGAAATTGCTTTGGATTCCAAACAATGCACCATGCATCTATATGGCATGTGATTCAATACGCCATATAGATAGTTACCATATAACAGCTACAACTTAATGCAATAAGCGTCATGGGCACTGACAAAGGACAAAAAGGACGCTCAATGTTCATTAAATGTATCGCAGTCCTTGAAAGAGTTAATATAAGTAACAAGAGACAGAAAATTTCTTCGATAATAAGATTCTTGCAGTTTTCCAAAATAATTTATCGTAAATCACAAAAATCATTTCTTATTTATGCTCTTGAGATTTACGAATGCTAATTGCATTTTATGCAAAATGAAATATTTTAAATAAAATGTATTCTAAAACAATTCTAAAGCAGCTGCTAACAAAGCATTGGTAAACATTTCTGGACTTGTATAGTTCCTTTCCCAGTTAAAGTTAGTTTTCTTGATTGATGGAAATTTTTATCTAAAAAATTATGCAAATTAAAGGAAGTTTATGATTTTTTATATCTTCTAATAAGTACTGCTTTGCTTTAACAATTTCAATAGAAATATCTATTATTATTCTTGAGTTTCTATATATTCAGAATTTTCTAACGTTTAACAGAAATAGTTTAAGCAGAAATTTCCAGAGAGACAATGGAAAAAACATTTATCACCGGAAACGACAAATTAGATAATAGCAAAATACTTTTAGTACAGTGATACTGGTACAGTTGATTTAAAAAAATGAGTACCATAGAGGAAGGAGTGAAGGATTTAAAGACCAGGAAAAAGAGTATATGCTTTAAAATTGTGGGAAAATGAGAGTTAACATTCTGATAAGAAAACAGATAACCTGTTTTTAATTGATCTGATAGTTGCAATTCCATCTGGATCAGTTCACATCTTCAAAATCAATCCAAAATAATTTGGAATAAATTCTCAAGAATCATCATAAGTAAAGGTGTAATTGATTAACATTACTATATTAAATACACATGAGTAGATATTTTTAGTAAAGAATAGAAACTCAGTACAGTTGAACTTAGAAAAACAGAACATCGATTATCCAAACGACCGATGAATCGAGCTCATTAAAACTTTCCGGGACAGATATCAGCGAATTTTCAAGAAAATTTCTAGAAATGAGATCTTATATAGTATTTCTCCTGCCTCCTTAGCGTGCCTTCGTGGTGGGGTGATCTGCACGCTGGGCGCTTATTTTATAAGTCCGTGGTTCGATTCCCGGCGAAGGCGTTGCTCATTTTTCATGATTTCTGCTTCCAAAAGATACATAATGTCTCTACAGTGGCGCCCGAACTAAAAGGGTGGTGGATGATGATTCTCTACACCCAGGATTTGGCAACTAGGTCCCCTAAACCCCAATCGCCCTTTAAAAGGGGGATAAGGTATTTCTTCCGCCTCCTTAGCATGCCTTCGTGGTGTGGTGGTCTGCATGCTGGGCGCGTATTCCAGAGGTTCTTGGTTCGATTCTCGTGAGCACTTTTAATCGCTGTGAAAAGGTGAATTTTCGAAAAATGAGCCAAGTTAAATTTAATTCACCGACGTTAAATTTTAGCAACCGTGCAAAATGAAAACTGAAGTGAAATAGTGGAAGATGATGACAAAATGGATGATGATGTAGAACTCATCCAAAGCTTTTCATATTCCTAAAAGTGCATTTTCTCGGGTCAAAACAGTGGAATATGCTTAGAGCTTGAAATCGAGGGAGCTGAAATAACGTCATGTGTTTTGGTTAAGGAAAGACCTTGAAGAAGGAAATCAAGAAAAATTATATTGTTTTGAAAAAATATAAAGTAATATCGAAACAAAGCACTTAATGCTCTGTTTGGATATTGAACTATGTTTAACCAAAAGAAACCAAAATTAAGAAATCTCTACAACATAAGTAAACTTGCAGTATCGTAGTTTCAAAGGCTAATCAGAACTTTCTTCTTCACATGCGAGAATGAAGACACAGCTAAATGTTTACTTTTGAATCTGAAGAAGAAAGATCTGCTTAACATACGTAACTATAAGACTGCAAGTTTACTCTCATTACGAAGATTCTTTGGTTCTTTCTTTAGTTTTTATTCTTTTGGTACTTATTTTTACCTTTCTTCGTTCTTTCGCATGTGCTTTTTTAAACCCTTAACATCGGAAAATAAATCCCTTTTTGTATTTTTTAGTCAATATAACCCCATAATGACCGTCGACAATTAATAATTTAAATTTTTTTTTAAATCTAAAAGCTGTACATATTAGGCTCTCCAATGTTTTCTTGTCTAGCTCACAGTGAACTCAACTGCTGTTTGATTAGGTAATTCAAACCGTGTATCAATTCACATTAACATACTAATTGCAAATCAGTTCAAAGCCTCTTAGGACAGCTAAAGTTATTGCTATAGCGCTTATTTCAAAGTAACTTCATTCAATATCCATTGAATATGGCCCTAATAGATAAAAATGCTGTCTCTCCATGTATTCAAATGCTGTATAAAAGGCAAAGGTATTTTTCCTTCTTTTATAAAATTGTCTTTCGTAAATACTGCATAATTAAAATATGTAATACGAACAATTCAACATTTACATTTAACAGCCTTACGCAATGAGGATTTTATTACTAATTCTTTTAAAACATTAGAAAATATCTTCTGCTATTCATTCTTTTTCACGCATTTAGCAAGGATTATTCTGAATGTATTGAAAGCATCGCGAATTCAATTAATGAGGGTTCGGAGTGGAGTGAACCATTACATTAAGAGAAGCAATCTGCTTTTAAGCACTTAATGTCTTATGCGCATTGGAAGCACTTTTCCGCTAATGCACAGCAAATGAAATTAATTTTAAAAAAAGTAAACATGTTTTGCAGATGAAATTAAATGGGATTTTAGTGTTTTGGATAATGCTCCATAGGACTGGAATCGGCTCGGGGTCAGTTTCTAAAAATGACTCCTTACTCGTGTCATTTTATTGACGCAGATAATAAGAAATCAATGTTAAAGGCAGCGCTATATCCCTAAAGTCAGTATGCTTATAAAAAACTGTGAATAACAGATATCTACCATAGGGTTTGCCACTGTGCAGCAAGAATCCCATCCTATTGGAGTAAATGCAGAAAGAAACAATCTTTTAACACTTGGGAGAAAAAATTATTGGTTTCAATCAGTAGCTATTGTGTTCTACAATCACAAAGAAGAAGACATAGAAAATCTACCGAGGCCTAAGGTATTTCATTTATTGTCGTGTATTAAGAGTACGATGATCAAACACGCTTAAAGGGATTTGTTTAAAAAATAATTTTGATGTACTCTGTGAAAAAAAAAGGAGGGACAGTTCTATATCTCCCGTTCTGCTGGGCCGATTGACGAAATTCAACTTGCATTTTTCATGTCTCGAAGGCGCGACTTAAGATATGTATCAGATTTATATATAGCATTATTCTAATATGGGCATATTTACTCAAAATCAGACCTTTTCTGAAGTGATATACCGATTTTTTTTTCTATATTTCGATTCTACGACTCAAATTATGCCAAATTGGCAAGTTAACACTCGTAAAAATAGTTTACAAAAAATTAGCTCTCAAAATTTTAGCTTCTCCATGCTAATTGAATTTGATATACATTTACTAATATGCCTTTTTTTTTATTTTTATTTATTTATTTTTTTTTTTTTAAGTTTAACATACTTAATTCCTTCTCCCAGAATTCGAAATTTAGGCTTAATCAAAATATAACTCGCCCATTTTTATGATTTATTTTTAAAATTTGTATTTTAAAATATTTTTTATAAATTTTTCGAAACAAATTTGTGTAGTTTAAGCTATAAAATTTTTCTCATCATCTTAAACTAGATATATTTCTAAGCTCATCTGAAAAAAAGTAGAGTTTTTATTCAAAATTTCCTAAGATATACATGAATTTACATAATGGTGCGTTTGGAAATTCGGCATATTCAGTACAAGGGATAATAACGCCAAATGTGGTTTACGCACTTTTTCAAAATTATTTGATAGTAATGACCTTTTTTTCGCTCGTGTACAATGAAAAAATGGAAAGGAAAATAGGTTGCTATAAATTAAGAAGTTCGCCAAGTAGCGTAAGTTGAAGAAATACACCAAGATAAATTTTCGAATTTCTCCGTAAATTTCGCACCAAATTTTACAAAATATAATATTTAGGCATAATTTGAGTCGTAGAATCGAAATATGGAAAAAAATGGCATGCCATTTCAGAAAAAAAAACCGATTTTGTGTCAAAATATCTATATTAAAATAATACTATATATAAATCTAATACATATCCTAAGTCGCGCTTTCGAGACTTAAAAAACGCATGTTCAATTTCGTCAATCGGCCCAGTAGAAGGGGAGATACAGAACTGTCCCCCCTTTTTTTTGCGCAGTGTACATTTTAGAAAGATTTGCAACAAATGATGTCTTTTATAATATTAGAATAATAAATTAAATGCGTTTCTAATGCCTTACGTTATGTGAACTGTAATATTTATACTTCTTGTGTGCATTTATTAACTGCATCAAAAATAAAATGAAAGAATAATTATGCAATTTTATAGTGGTATACATATTGAACTCCTCTCTCTACGTCTTATTTATTTATTTATTTATATTCAAATAGTAATGTTTTTTCTATGCATCTTGAAATGTCCTTATTAGTATTAGTTTATACTCAGAAATAGTATAGGAACAATCCCAAGCCCCGCAGTTTTCAAAACTGAATTTTTTATTGCAGTTTCAGTTTTACATAATAATAAAGATTTAGATTTTTTTCAATTGGCAACAGCAGATTTAAATATTTTGATTTATTTAATGGTAAAATCCTCTCTGAAGTATTAAACTCTAACTCGAGGTTTAAAGTTTGAAAGTTTCTTCCATTTTTTTCCCGATACAGCATATGGGAGTTATTTTAAGCAATTTAAAGTTTAAATAAAGTACTTTTAGTTATTAGCAAACGAAATTATGTATCGAAATTAAACCTAGAGATTATTCTGCATATCATTTAAACTCTATTTACCGTATTAAATGATGTCAGACACATTTTCTTTAAAATCTGTTGCGTAAATGATACTTATCTATTATTATATATTGTGTTATCTATTATTATATATCTATTATTATATATAGCTGTACTAGTAACATTAAAAATTAGTTTAAATTCATTTCTTTTTAACAGCTTAGATTTTCAGGGGCTAGGTTTGTTATTTGAAAGTTAATTTAAAGATCGTATCCTATGGATCGTATCCTGTTATTTATTTTTAGTCGTACTTTTCTATTTTTGTTACACCGCCGGGTCGGCGTAGTTTGTGAGCGTCAAGTGAACGCAACTGTAATTTCTAAAGTGAAATAAAAAGGGATTAAATCCTTCTTACGAGTTTGTGTAATTTCCAGTTCATAGCAGTCACTACTACTGTTGCGGACAAGTTGGGGCCACGCAACATCACAAAGGATTTCACAAAATTCTATTATTGATCACTGGAATGATAAAATTTGGGTAGAATTTTACAGTTGCAGTAGCCGGGAGTGCCTGATGGCGAAGTGGCTAGTGCGTCGCGCAACTGCACTACAGGTCCGGGCTTCGATCCCTGGTCTGGGCAAGGTGAACTCAGTCTTTCATCCCTTGTGTGGGTCGATAAAATGGGTATTAAGGTCGCTTGGGGACCAAACGCCGGGGGTCCTGCGGTAAGCTGACCACTTGCCCAAGGCATGATGCACCCCTGGGCCCAAAGGAAAGAAAGCAGATTTAGGGGCACTGCAGGCCGTAGACCACTAGGGCTATCCATGGAGGTAGGAAGTAAGATGGAGTTGCTGTAAACAAGTTTCTCCCGTACCCTGCTCTGAAGCACAGGCGATCCCTACGTGGTGACCAAAACATTGGGTCATTTACCATTGAGTTCAATGGGATTTGACGCGTTCGGATGTAAATATTTTGTAATTACGTCGTAAATATACATATAAATGTATATATTTTCTTTTCTACAACACTTCAGAGTTCTAAGTATATGAAAACAACATATTTTTAAACAACATTTCATTCTGAACGGAATTGAATGCTATACTTTTCACAGGACAGTTTTCTCAGAATGGTTTAATTTGAATGAAATATTTTCACAAGTTTTCGTTAATTACATTAGAAAAATAAAGTAAGGTAATTCGATTTTATTCGGTTAAGGTACAAAAATTAAGATAAAAGTTTATTGTATTATTAATATTAAAATTATGCATTATTTCTTTTCTATTTATAGAGCTTCTTCGTAAAATACTTTCTTAAATATGACATGGTTTTTTGGCTTCTGAGGCATCTTTTAAATCGAAAAATGTAAGTCAATTTATAATTAATGCTCTATTCAGCTCATTTTAAATTAGAGAATTATTAGGAATTAGCGAAATACTTTAAATAGTACTTGACTTTCTCTGAACATTTCTGAAAGGGAATAGGCCTTTCCTACCTCCATGGGGCTATTGCACCACTGAGTTTAGTTTTAGAAGTAGTGAGTGCTGTTTTTTTTTTTTTTTTTTTTTTTTTTTTCTTTTTTTAAATTAGGTGCATGCGATCTCAGGGTGAAAAAGATGGAAGAACAAATAAAATATGATAACAAATAGAAATGAACGAATAATTAATAATGCTTCAGACTAATGAAACACATTCTTAAGGGATGCTTGAACACTCTGATACTAATTGTTTTCACCATAAAAATACTTTTATTTAAAGCGGTTAGGTGTCGAATTTCTATTTTTTCACATACTCAGCCGTCTTTGACAACCCAAAGACCCGTTGATCTATTTCAAATCTGCAGTGACAATACATGAAGTATGAACATGAAAATTTTGTCCCAAATATCACTCAGAAACACATGATGTAATGAAGTCTAAAACTGACTATCATTATGAAGGAATAGTAGAACAGGAATGTAAGAAATGAGACCATTGTCTCTTAGGAAGAACTAACAGAAGGGCTTTATGATCATGAATAGCAGAACCTCCGTTGCTAGGCAACCAGAAATTGGTATAAGCATGTTAACAGAAATTGGTACAATTATGTCTAAATGTCCAAGCTTTTCAAATTTATACCAACATCGTATAAGAATCGAATAATCACAGCGAAACGAAACACGCACTGATATCAAGTCGACACTGATTCATCTGCACATGCATTCAAGAGCATGTTTATCATTCCTGATAGTCTAAGTCTTAATTCCTGTTTCACATGCGACAACTTAGCTAATGATTTTTACACTTTATGACGTCCGCCTGAATGTGGGAAAGTTGAAATCGCCGTTTCGAATCTAACCGCTTTACCATAAATTCCATAACGATTAACTTTTTTTGATGTATTTTATCATTTTCTAAAGTTTGTTACATTAATTCTGAAACAACATGATATACATAATAAAGGTATCTATAGAACAGCTAAGTAAACGTTGGGTAGAAGTACACATGTTTTTGATATATATATAGGTTTATGGTGTATATATATATATATATATATATATACACCATAAATATGAATAAAGGAAAAATGTAAGCATCTAACTATAGCTTGACAAGACTTGTTAATGAAGCTAAGGACAATGGTACTCCTATGTTCATGGTTGTAATTAATTATCCAATCGAGATGATAATAAGCTATCTAAATACAAATGCCTTCTTTGAAGAATTTTTACCCTTGGTAATGTGTGAATAATTTCTAATTCAAAGTTTGCCTACATTATTTATTTAGTTATTTTTGAAACAGTTCAGTTCCCAAAGTGTCACCATTTACATGCCGAACCTGATTTAACCTCGACAATTTCATGCATTCATACGCATCCCTCATTTGAACTCTATTCACCCAGGAAACCAGACGAAGAAAAATATTAACATCTGTTATTACAGAAATTAAATGGCAAAAAAATTCTGGAATATTACCAAGGTGGGACAGCAAGTCTATAATCACAGAAGGCTATGACAACAAGACTACTTTGGACGTCAACCCTAACCAGTAGTCGTTGGCGGTCGAACCTTTTTAAGAGAATTTTCAAAAGAAAAGAAGGAGGGAAAAAAAAAGAGTTGCCTTCCTAGAATAATTTATTAATTCATACAGTGGAATGTTATTTTCTGGTGAAAAACTGAGATTATATAGAAAAAGCAACTCATGCGTGTCCTTCTATAATCAGCAATCGCAAACTTCCTGTTCTTTTTAGTCGACATTGTCATCCTGAAGATTTTTTCTGGTAGCCGGACATTATTCGTGAAAAATAATCAAACCCTCGATGGCAACAAGCATGAACGAAATGACTTCGATAAGTATTTGCTTTAGCAAAGAATTATTGTGTGGTTAGTGCTAATTCAAATCTCGGCTAAAATGATAGTGGTTCACTTAACTAAAGCGATGATTATATATAATGCAAGTTCTGCCTCGTTGCGAAATTAGAAGCAGGATATAGTTTACGAGTATTTTATTGAGATATATACCATGGAAATTGAAGAACCGTGGAAGTTTTCAGTAATGTACGTGCTCAGAAAATATGTTTATGAAATACTAGATTTACACAGATAATACTCTAATTTTTCTTGCAAGCCGTATGTCTAGTCAAATGATTATAAGGGAAAGAAAAAGGAAGTAAAAGTCAGGGATAAAACTATCTCGCTCAAAATGGTTTGATGTTCGTTCACTTTTAGGGAAAGTTGCTTAAGATTCAGGTATTTAATAACCATGAAAAATGGTTATACATTGCAGGTCATTAAATTTCTTCAATTTCTGAAATTAATGAGATAAACTTGAAATTTTGGGGAAATGTGTGCTGCTGTCGGAGTTGCTAAAAATGGATATGAATATTATATGAAATATTTTTAAAAATTGAGCATTATTGAAATAAAATAAATTAAAAATGTTAATTTAATACAAGGATAAATAAGTATAGAACCCTGTTTTAGAATATTCGTAAATAAATAAGAAACAAAGACGAAAAATTATTAATGTTATAAAATAATACAAAAAGGGCTTTTTAAATTAAAAGGTTTTAATCAAATGCTCTAAGAAATAAAAAATAATACTTTTAATTTGTGAGCAATTTTGACTTTCCTTAGCACGTGATTTCGTGGTGTAATTGGAAGCACGAACAAATATCATCGACAGGACCGGGGCTCAAATCTCAGAGCTCAAATCAGCCATGAAATCAGCCATCAAAAATCATGGCTGATTTTTTATGTTTCCTTTCCTGCTACGATAAATCTTTATAGTAGTGTCCGACTAAAATGTGGGGGACGATAATTCATCATCGCCTGGATTTAGCTATAGGTTCTGCTCCCACGTATTCGCTCTTCAAATTGGGAAGAATCGAAGGAATTTTCTCCTTCTTTATTCCCAGCTTAGTAGGGTAACTAGAAGCACATCTGGCTAATTGGGAATTTGAATCTTCACAAAAGGCATTACCGGATTTTCCTGTTTCAAAATAAACTTAGTTACTATACAAGCTATGCAACATTTCTGAATCATAAACACTTAAAATAAAATCGCGCTACTATTAACAATGAAATATTTTAAATCAAAATTATTAAGCAAGAATGTTAGAGAACTTGCAGTAGGTTATATCAATGTAGAAACATGAAAATGTGCAGTTCCTTCTCCAGAATTCGACATCCGAGATACTCCAGCGAAAGTGCTTTAAGTTAAACCACGAAGACATGCTGAAACAAGGAAAAAAATGCCTTTTACCGCTTTCAAAAGGGCAACTGGGCACGAGGGGACTCAAGTTGCCAAATCCTAGTAGTGACGAATTATAGTCCACGACCCTTTTAGTTCTGGCGGCACTTATAGAGTCCTTTAGACTTTTTCGATGCCAGGAAATTAAAGAAATCCGCAATGCTGTCGCCGCGATCCGAACTCCGGACCTCCCAAATACGCGCCGAGCGTACTTCCAGTTACACTACGAAGGCATGCGGATGGAGGGAGAAAATACCTAATAAACATAATAACATGAAAGGAGGGTATAGAAATGACACTTTAACAAATGTTATTTCTATAGTGGCATTTTCATTTGTCCTTGAATTGTCTTAATTTACTCTGTTTGATCTCTTAATTTAATTCGAATATGAGAGTCCTACGATTTTATTTTTAATCATATATGATCAAGAACTTTGCGGTAGCTGAAAAATATTTGTTAATGGTTATTGCATATGATTAAAACCATACAAGGCTTTTCATGCATTTTATTTTACAGTATTTAGTTTAAAGAATGCGTAGATGTAATGAAGAAGTAAAATCACTGCATCTGAAAATAAGAAAATGATGCTTTCTGACTGGCTCAGAATTGCATTCAGTTCTTTTAAATATTCCTTTGATTCAGAAATCTGATCTCTTCGTCACTTAATCATATGCGAATTACACACTACTCTATTATTAAATAATGAAGAATCTGTATATTTATTTATATATTATACGTTCCTCGCATTTTGGATAAATAGTGGCATTATAGAGCCACCAAACTTTAAACACACTTTCCTCCAACCGAACGTATACACCCCAAAGCCCGAATTTGGAATCTCCAATTTTTTTTTTTTATTCATTTCGTTATTTTCGTGAGTATTTAATGAAATTTTGGTTGAAAGCTCAGTAGTTTAAAAGCTTTATATTGCTACTCTGAAAAGTGTATGATGCTAATTATTTTAAATTTAACTAGAAAATTCAGTGATATAAAAAAAGTTTTTTGCCACTTATCAATACACAATACATTTGTTTTTCGAATTTAATCGCAGTGGAGAAGAACGATGGAACCTAGAGCCACCAAATTTTGAAAACAAATAATATTCCGCCCGAACATAGGAATCTCAAAGCCCAAATTTTAAATTTCGATTTTTTAAAATTTATTTATTTCTTATTTCGTTCAAATTTAAGAAACTTCCATTCAAACTCAGAGATATAAAAGTTTTGTGTTGCAACTCGGCAAAGCATAAGACTTTTATATTTCAAATTTAATCAGAAAGCTTTGCAGTATAAAAGAAATGTGCTGCTATTCGGCAAAACTTTAAGATATTTTCATTCAAATTTATTCTATATTAATTAGCAAACTAAATCCTTTAAATGCAATAAACGCACATTGATGTCAGTTATTATTAATTAACAAAACAAAAGTTTTGAGTTCTGTGTACACCTGAAAAGAAAATGCATAAAAACATTTCAACTATGTATAAATCCAGTTCCCTCTTTCCATACAGCAACCAATTCGTAAAGAATTTTTTTTTTTTTTTTTTTTTGCCAAACCAGGAAACAAAAGGTTTTAGGTTAATACGTATGACGTCATGATTTAAATTTAATGTAATATAACAACTATTTTTTCAATATCAATAAAAGAATTAAAGTGATATCGTATCAGTTATCCTAACCTGGAACAAAAGAGTAACCAACTGCAGCTATTTATTTAAAATGCTAACATTAACGAAAAATTTTCAGTATTCAATGACATTACGGTACGACAATGCAATCGCGTGATTTTCTCAACGTCAAAATGTGACCTTGATTTTTAACTTCAGCGAGTGATGACTATTGCCACTCAAAAGACTGAGTGCGGACATTAGTGTTTTCAAAGTTTTTAATTAATATCTCGGCTTATTAAAGTCGTACAAAGATGAGAATGGTCGAAATGGCTTCCTACGAATTTTTGGAATCCGGTTGGGGGGGTACCTCTCTCGAAACTCAACTTTCGCCGTTAGGTAGACTAGCTGGACCCGTGAAATGCCATTACCTCGATTTCTTAAAATCATCACATGCATTTTTGTAATCATCACATGTAACTATTTTAGGCGGTAAACCGAACAAGCATATAGTAGCAATAAAATATTAAACCTTTTAAAAATCCCATCTTTGACGGCAATACCTTTTAACTAAAAATTAAGTATATTTTTAAAAAAGTGTCTAAATTTAGAAAGTTATGTCTTAAATTCCAAAAAACTTTCATTTGGAAGTCTCTTTATCAGATCCGATGCATAATCGAGAGTTATGAAGTTCGAATCCGGAAGAGGGCATTGCACATTTTTCACGTTTCCTGCATCGATATAACCTAATGACTATAAAAGCATTTGTTTCGAATCTTGGAAAACGTTGTTCTGAATATTGTATTGCCATCGTAGCATGGGATTGTTAGAAAGGGTTCACTAATAAAGATAAGTATATAAAGATTTGACTGAAACAAGTAAACCAAACAATAAACAGAGAATCCAAGATAACAAAACCTTGTAAATACAAATTCTATTATTATTATTTTTTAATAGCCCTTAGCCTTGCGCCACAACAAGGGCAGGAAGTGGTGGCTATTTCATTATGGAAGCACCTATAGAGTAGCCACTGTTACCTCCTACCGTACAGTTACAACCATGCCTTCTCCGGGACTCGAACCCGGATCCATCGCTATGGCAGTCGGGGTCATTAACAAGTATAACAAACTGACGACATTCTCTTATTATAACTAATAACAACTGCGTGTTGTTGCATATCATTCCGCAAACATAAACCATGTTGTGCCATAAGATAAAAAAAAGTGCAATAAAAATACGTATAAAGTTTTTAGGTTTCGGTAATGCTATTTTAAAGTAGCAATAATATAAGTATAATATTTATAATCAATTTGCCTTGATATTTCAAGGCAATATATAAGATGAAAATACCCTGAATGTTAAGTTATTTGTTATTGAACTGTAAGTTGAACGGAGAAGTAATCATAGAAGACAAAATATGCCCTCAAGAATCATGTAAACGGCGTTTTATCACTTAGTAAGAATATCAGAAATAAAAATTATAATATATAAAATAAATGGAATTAATTAAGTCCCACCTGTTTAAAAATGTATGATCAAAAATCATAAGTATGCAAGTGATTTAATCTGAAGGAACTTCGAAGAAAATGCTTTGCTTATCCTTGTCCTAAGAATCATTGACCTTGCCCTCTTTGTTTGCTGTGAACTTTAGTGATAACAATTGATTGAATAAAATTAATTACAAACCTATTACAAAATTATAAAAACAGTTTCAAGCAACTCGATTTATACAAAATCTTCAAATAAAAATAAATTATAAAAAATCAATAAAATCAAAGCACAACTTTAAGAAAGGATAGCATTGCAATTCTCAGAATAACTGCCTTACCCTAAAAAAAAAAATGGTCTCCCAAAATACATCGGAGTCCTAATGCAAAACAAAATACTACCACATTCAGTTTTTACAAGCATGTAAATAACAACCTCAAGAATATTATGAAGTAAACGCCATGACTTTTATTGACAAATATTTTTATGCTGTAGTGATAGGTCAATGGCAATGACGTCAGTGACAAAGCAATGTCAATGACGTTGCTTGTGAATAAAAAGTCTTGATCATTATCGATATGAAAATGATCCAGTCTGCTTACTTCCGAAAACAAATTATGCATAAGCAGCTTAATTTAATAATTAGTATCCCGATTTTCTCTTTTTTAAGTTTCTGAAACTTTTAGTTTTCGTAGTTAATGATGTATATAGTTTGAGATGAAAAGGAATAGAAATCCTGTCCTGTTTATCCTAGATAGATAAAGAAAATATAAAATTGATGTAAGAAAATAAATTTATTATTATATAAAGAAAATAAAATCTAAAAAAAAAAAAAAAAAAAAAATTTAGAAAATAAATGGAGCTATTTTATAACGCAGATATAGCCGTTCATACATTTGATAATATAGTTCTTTTCAAGAAAGCAGACACTGAAACAGCCGAGTTCGATTACCACAAGCCAGAAGCACAGTATTCTTTCGTGGGCTCTTTGACGCTAACGTTCACTTTCTTAGCTTTCATGAAAGCAAAATATTGCACTTTTCTAACGATTATAAGGCTCCGAAAATCTGTGGTCTTAGACCTTGTGGGCTTAAAAGGTGATCAAGGTTCAAGAAGAGTTTCACTTCCCATTTATCTTTTCCTTTTAGTTTTATATTGTTTGCAAGAGTTATCTATGCTTTTCTTCAAAATGAATGAACAGTCCTAAAGCAATCTACCTGTTACCATTTATCAATATCAAGTGCCAGTGCCTTGCTACTCCAAAATTTCCCCCTTTCATTCTTCCCACCTTTTATCATCCTGAAGCAGCAAACACTACTCAACTTGAGGCATCTCCTGCTTTCTCTCAGCAACTCTTTCCTATTCTAAACATTAATTTCCGCAACTCGCCACCATCTCCAAAATGCAAGATCCATGTACAACTCTGCACTTGGGAGATTATACCTCCCCGCCCTGGAGATCCTCTACGTGAGAGTTTGTACCGCAGATTACCGAGTCCGAATTTTCCCATCGCATTACTAAGGGAGAGGTCGATTATCAATTTTTCCTCGTGCGCACGCCGCCGTGTGTTTATGAAAGGGCTCGAGGATCTTCATCCATCCTCCACACCACCCCTTTCCGAGATCCAGCCTTTGTCCCCAAGCGGAAAGTCAACAGTGTCCTCCAAGCGTGAAAAGGACTCGATGCAAGCTTTTTCCTCTCTTATCTTCTCTACTGGGGATTTTTGTTGTTTCTGTTCTCACCGCATTCACGCTATTTTGCATTTGAATGAATTATGTGGTCGAGGTTTCAGGCGACTTTGTTTTTCCGCTTTTTCCGAAATAGATGAGGTGAAGGGTGGAAGATCTCCCGTCCATCTTTTAGAAATATCAAGAGAGTTGATAACTGAATTAAGATTAATGGACTCGGTTGAGGATATATTTTAGAAGAATTAGATTTTTTTGTTTGTTTTGTTTGATGATCAATCAAAGATAATATTTGGCATATGTTTAACCAGTCAAAAGAGGGAGCTATTGGATCTGTTACAATGGCATGGTGCTTTATCGGTAGAGATACCACATCATTTTAAATCATTTAAATTCTTATTGCAAGCTATAGCAGACTGCTGAAACTGTAAATAATCTCTACGAAATAATTTTTTTTTACAACTGCAAATTGGTAATTTGAAATTTGCTCTTCTAAGCATAAAAAAGTACAAAATTCACTCCCTTGCCTTGAATTAACTGCATATAGACAGAAGATATAGTATTTATAGTTACGTTTTTATAAACAGAAGCCGCAAGAAACTTACATTTTATAGCTCTGTCAAAAATTGCTCCTATAAATCCACAAATTTCCTCAAAAGCGCGAAATGAAAAGGCACAAATTAAAAAAAAAAAATATTTAATAGAATGTTTCAGCATTAAGTGAAAAACTATTTATTAAAATGTTTGAAAAACTGCTTTTTAAGAGTGAACTATTTTTTAAGAATGTTAAGTGAAAAACTGTTTTTTCAAGAATATTGAGCATTAAGTGAAGTATAGTGAGAGGTTTTACGAAATGTTTTAAATATCTGTTTCTAAACAATCTTTCGCGGTATATTTAATAAATAAATAAGGAGCAGCCTTCAAAACTTCAAACTTTAATCTCTACCTTCTAATTAAATCAGCCTCACCGGTGGCCACGTGATTAAGACCTCTAAATGCTAGTAATTTCGGGCTCTCATCCAGACAAATGGGCTCGCTGACTGGTTGCTTTACGTTAAGTTTTTCCCATGTATAACGTGAGTATGAGCCAGTTTCTTTTAGCCCTTCGAGAAGGCATTCGTAGACATAAGCAAATAACTCTCTTCTGCTTTGTCATATGCAAAATCCTAACTTAACCCCAATAATGTGATTGCTCCGTTCGAGCGCTATTTGATTACATTAAGAAGCTGAAAGAAATAAATAATCACATTCAAGTATTTGAAAATGTAACCATTATATTTTTTACCTTAAAGCAGACATAAATTGAGTTTTCAGTGAAATAAAACTGAATGTGTAAATGTAAATTAAAAAATTTAACTTCACTAAACAACCAAAAAAAAAAGTTATTTCCAATAGTTAAAGATTTTTTTACAACAAAAAGTTGCTCCGTACTTTTGTTAACAAGTTTCTTGCAGGATTTAGTAATGTATTAATTTTTTATTATTATTATTTTTTTTGCCTCTCCCTTAAAGTTCTGAAATACTTCGAAGAATCTGAATTGAGTTTTGTGACTCGGTAGAATTCACGCCATTTTCCTACTTCATCAAAGTATTCTGGTAAGAACATATTTAAGGTTGCTCCTTGACGAAAATTCGAGATGGCGATTGGCCAGCAAGGCAGAATTTCAAGATGGCCACTGCACAAAACTAAAATAACAAGTCAAGAAATTGCCAAACTCGGTGTCTATGTACACATCGATCTATTTTCACTTAAAAATTCAGAGAATCGCACAAACTCCAAACTTGGCATTGCACACTGACGTGACTTTGCCCATGTAATGACGTGACTTTGCCCATGCATTGATCTATTCTCATTTAAAAATCGAATGAGCACCCAATTCTATAGAGCCAAACAAAAAATGTATAATTTCAATAAACTTCATTTTAAATCAAACAATAAAATAACATAAAAAGGCTCTACGCACTACCATCGCATCTACGCACCACACAAAGGAAATATTCATTTAGCTTATTTTTGAATTTTTGTGTCTTCAGTCTGTGGCACATAAAATTCCTTAGCAGCATCCAAAAAATTTCCTCAAACCATGTTCCCTTTCTAATGGAACGCTTTATATAGTGAACATTTGAAATTTGAATCTTTCTTACGACAAATCCATTCAAAGCCATCTGAAGGATCTTTACGTTCTACTATACGCATTTCCTTCGTACAAACATGACACTTATAATTCCTTTGAATTACATCCAATAAAATTTCTTTTCTTCTGTCCTAAACCACTTAAAAAAACACTTTCCGCTCTCTTGTTCTATACCACCACAAACACCCTGTTTACCATCGTCAGCCATTTTATGGTGCAAAGCACACAGTACGCAACGCAGAAATAAGCCCTTACAAATATTTCAAATTCACCGAAATCATGCAACCAATCACCTCATAATAGGGTTTCCATAATATTCAACTACTGAGGTTACCATAAATGAAACAACATCTTGGCGATAAATGAAACAACAACTTGCCGATAATCCAAACGACACCCTAAAATATAGGCTAACCAGCATTCTTTCCTCTCTATGATTGTATCTATGATTATCTGTATAGCTTGTCACATATCGGTAGCCAGCTTTCATTGATAACAACGTACTTAAAAAATAATCATTATTATAAGGTATTTTCTGCTTTTCCCGCATGCTTTTGTGGTGTAACTGGAAGCATATTTGACTTGTATTCGAGAAGTTCAGGGTTCGTGAACCGGTGAGAACACTGCACACTTTTCACCTTTCCTGCATCAAAAAAATTCTAATGCCTCTACGTTAAGTTATTTAAACTTATAATATACTTTATTATAAAATTATAAGTTTCTTGCTTTACTTCGGGAGGGGGGCATTATCCTTAAGAATATTCTAGAAATTTAAAACAATTTTAAAATTTTCTTATTCTGGTAGCTTAATTCCCATCGTTAAGTACATGAGAAAAATCCAGAAGAGAAATCGACTTAGTATTTTCCTTTTATTTGATCGAAATATTATTTCTATTGATCATCTCAACTGTTATCATGATAGTGGTATTTTTATAATTACATTTGAGAGCTTTAATGATAGCTAAATAAAAAGGGTAAAGGTCAGAAAATGTGCCTCAAGATAAAAAATAAATACTTGGTGTTTAACACTATAACATCATTCGATGTTCAAAAGATTTGCTTAAAAACAAAAGAATATTTTCACTTTTCATTTATTTACTTATTTATTTTATTATTTTGAAAACATGAATTTTTTTTTAAAAATTGATCAAGCACTTTTACTGCTTGAAGAGCTTATTAGAAAATTTGTAATTCTGTTAAAATCTTTGGAGTTTTACTGATATCAATAGCTAAAAACTTCATCAATTCTTAACTGAAGTCGTATTTTGAATGTATGCAAGTAATATCACTTTTGAAGTCAACTGATGGTCAATTCAAATAATAAGTTGAAAATATTTAGATAAGAGTTATTTAAAATTATCTTTATAAGCACAGTTTCCCAAGCATTGAAGATTTGATACAGCTTGCAATTTCTCAAAAGTTTCAGCAAAATGATCCTTTGTAATTGTGATATACTTTAAATTCGTAGTCCGTCTATCAGAAAAGAAAAAAATTAAATTAAAACTTTTCGTGATTTGATTATTATAACACGCAATCGTTACTTAAAAAGAGGCGTAATTTTAATGATTTTGCACTTTTATGGTATTGGCTCTAATTTTCTTGCAGCAGCAGGCTGTCTGTATGAACTATTGATTAATTTTATTTAAAATTTTATATTACTATTACTGAGGTAGGAAAATCTTTCAAGTAGAAGCATTTGATATTTATTGCTTAACCTATTTATATTTTATTTCCTGTTGATGTAACGTGATGATCAATGTGATACATTACTACGCCATCGTGTAGTGATCGAATTCCTCTGCAAATCTGTTGATAACTCTGCAACATCGATCCACTGTAAGTTGCTGTTAGTCTGTGGAGACAGTACAAGGACTCAAAATAATATCTGCCCATGATTTCAGGTGATTACGGCGTGGTTGTTGCAAAATTCAGAATCAGCCATTGTAAGGTAAATCGTCGTTCATAACAACAGATGGACACGTATCAGTCATTGGGGAACTCATCCAAAATGGCAAAAGCACTACCTCGAGGCAGATCATGGAGCACACAGACATGCTGAAAAGATCAGTGTTAACGTTAATTCAAAGACTGAGATTCTGAAAAATTTGTGCTCGCTGAGTTATACGGCTGTTCACAAGGCTGGTGATGCAAATCAAGAAAGACGTGTGTGATGGATGATCTTCTGCAAAGTTTCTCTGAGGACAATGGTTTTATGGCGTCATCGGGTTGGAAATTTGGCTGTTTCATTTTGATCCTGAGAGCAAAATGCAGTCAAACATGCAAAATACATAATATCATGGGAAAAAATATGGCTGCATTGCAATAAAGCAAATGAATCATACATTAAATGACATTTCCAGAGGACCAGTGCTTCTGTCTATACAGTATTTTTCCAGCTAGAGCTTACCATTGCTGAATAACAGAGGACTGTGTATTGCATTTTGGCAGACCTTTGTATTTATCCAACAATATTTTTTTTATCGTTAATACTGCTTAAATTCGTTTTATTAAAAAAAGACTAAGATAAAAAGATACAAACTGATTACGATAAAAACTGGTTACTTGTAACATATTTCCAACTTTCTTCCATAATGCCATTATATATTTGGTGAATGTGATAACTGATGTGAAATGACTGATATATAAAGATAACCTGCAGTGCTTTGAAATATAATTTGATCAAAACAGCTATATATGGGACTAAAATTAATGATTTTAAATCACATTTTAGTTACATTTTCCCATAGAACACTGAATTAAAAAAGTGTTCAAACCTCATGCATGCAAACTTATCAGTCATAAATGAAAACTTTTCTGCTTTCCATGGTGTACTGAAATGATTAAATCGATGATCCCCCATACGTTTAACACGCAAACGTTGAGGATTATTTATAGTCTGTATGAATCTCCACTATAAATTCTTAAAAATCTTCCAGCACATACTTTCAGCTGCTTTTAACTACTGCCGTTTGAAAACTAAATACCTGACACTTTAAATGTTTAATTCTTTACTGCAAATTGAATTCACGTAATTATTTTATTGAAGCAAAATTTAAAGCTTTCAAAACTTGAAAGCTTTCAAACTGTAAAGCTTGCAACATAATATACAGACAGATAAAATCATTTATGTGTACTTATCTCATTATAGATATTATTTTTCTTTCACTTTTCAATTTTGCAGGCTGAACATGCAATAATTAAATGGCATAAAAACCGAATTTACATTTTTTTTTTTCTGATTGCTTTTGCTTTGCAATAAATTGACTTGCCAAGCGTTGCGTAAATTGAGTCGCATTACCTTCGAATGAAATTCACGTTGCCGTGCAAAACTTAAAAATGCATTTAATCATGAAAAGATAATATAAAACAAATAAAAATAAACAGTGAAATGTATTAAAGGAGCATACAGAGAGAGTTTAAAATTATAAAATTTGAACGAGGTGATGCTCAGTATTGCGTGATAATCTTGTCTACACAGGATATTAAAATATGATGAAAAATGTGTTACAAGCCGTTCTAATCCACTTCTAAAGGAAAAGAACAAGGAACTGTCTTGTTCTTAAAATGCCGAGAAAGTTCCCGAGGGATTTAATTTATCATCTATGACAGGTTGCTTCTTTGTTCTTCTTCAAGCGCTCTTCTTTCCGTAGTAAATTGATCTAATAATAAACTAAACGAGAACTTCCGAACGGATAAACCTAAAGCCTATTTCCTAAAGTTAAAATATTTGCAATAACGCACTGTGCAAAACTTAAAGCAATTTTTTAAGCCATTTACCGTACATTATTGCATTCCTTCTCTACTATACTTTCGTACAAAATATCTTCTGTGTTTTTATAAACAATTCAGCGTCATTTTCTAGCTGATTTTCATATTTCGGATATTAAAAGAGTGTAATATTCAAGTATTGCATCTGTATGTGTATGCTTCCTATTTTAAAGAGTATGGTATTTTAAATAGTATACAAAACAATTAAATTGTTTAAATTTTGAAAGAGGATAAGCTTTTACTTGTGTGGAGAATGTTTCATGCAACAAAATTGAAAATTGTGCACTTACGGGGGAGTAACAACATTTCTTCTACTTGCTTCTTCTAGCATAATGGTTATTGTATCAATTCCATGATTCAAAACTTCCGAGTTCGATCCTCTTCTCTCTTCTCGTTAAGCGTATATTAGACTTTTCTATGATTCCTCTCTCCTAAACTATTTCTCATCTCCCCAAATATTTTGCTAGTTTTGTACAGAACTTTAATTCAACGTATTTCAAATGAGTTCTGTAAAGATTGTTACGGATAAATTGTCACAGCAGAAGGAATACCATGCTTCATGTACTTTACGCTCGCCTTTTGGCTTTAAGCAGAGCGGATGGGAGTATTAAAAATGGCGCCACCATCTTGCACTATTGTACGGACACCTTTTTGCAAACTAGCCGTTGTTTGGCAAGATGTTCTGATATGAGAGCATAATTGTGCCCAACACTCTTAATGAAGTTCAGTTTTATATCTGGAAGAAAGCAAAGTATATCTTTCGACTTTAAGTGTGTCGTTAAATGTTTTCCTTTATATTATTTTTTATTGCTTAATTACCACAGTTATGATTAATGCCTCATCTTTTTTAAAATTATCCATTCACGTGATAAGTTTCTTGGCTTTATGTACTTTAGGTAACGTGTCCACTCAATGGACTGGGCTCTTCACGGACTTCTTCAAAGAAATATCAAGAAGATTGTGATCAGGCAATCAAAGTGATCAATTAATTGATTCTTTGTGTCATCACTCAGAGAAGAATCTCTATGTCCAATTCGTTACTCAAGGAATGAGGGAAAATCCCTACGCGCATTTTAAAATTTCATTGGTGAAATTTATTCTAAACCTTCAAACTTTAAATTCTATTAAGTATTTACCATCCCAACGCCGCCAACATCCATGTTTCGATTTTTTGTTTGCCTTCCTTTGAAATTAGGACATTCTAATGTGAATATCCTGTATGAATACCTTGTAGAGACTTTAGATATTTTTGGAAAGCAGAAAAGATGAAAAATGAGCAATGCCCTCACCGTTACTCGAAACATGAACTTCTCGAATACGCGCCGAGCATTCTGACCACTACACCACGAAGGCATGCCCAAGAAGGCAAGAGAAATACTGTATATACTCCCCCTTTTAAAAGGTGACCGGGGATTAGGAGACACAATCCCCACATCCTGGTGGTGGAGAATCATCATTCATCACCTTTTTTAGTTCGGGAGCCGCTGTAGAGATATTAGGTTATTTTGAAGCAGGAGAGTTGAAAAATGAGCAATGACCTCACCGGGAATCGAACCACGTACCTCTCGAATACGCGTCAAGTGTGCTGATGCGTATTCCAGAACCACGAAGGCATGTTAAGAAGGCGGGAGAAATAACTTTTCATAAGCAGGTAATCACTAGAGAAGAAAGTTTCATAAGCAGGTAATCACTAGAGAAGCAGTTAGGACTTCCAGCAACATAAACTCTTTTCCAACAGCTTGTTGCTAATCACTTTTTGTATCCTAGAGTCCCTTAAAATGCTGCCAAGCGGAAAAACCTTTCGAGAGTTTTCTGATAGTTTGGATAATTTGAGACTCCTCCATCTTGGTGTTCTTAACTTGAATGACAAACATTCAAGTCTTGGTGAACAAAACTTGAATGGATATTTCTCTTTCTCGTGACTATTGTCACCCTCTGTGATGCTATAAGATCGGTCGCTCTATAAAATGCTCTGTTGTGCTTTATGAAATCGGTCAGCCTCTGTAGTGCATTTATGACTGTGCTCTCGGTGATGAGATGGTTAAATAACAGGTGGATTCGACCATGATTTTCCTATGAAGACCTAATCAGTAAATATTCAGCCGTTAGGAAAAAATAGTACAAAGTTTTTAATTATTAAATAAAAAATGATTAATTTAAGTAACATTCAAGTAATTTATACCTTTATGTTGACGGATATATCCTATAAATAAGAAATTTAACGAAAACGATATACAAAATAGTTTTTTAGTCTATTAATTATTTGAATAACTATTAAGGCATATAATACTACTTTGCATTTAAATTTAAATTCAGTGAAAGGAAATGGGAAGTAATCAGCTATATAACACATTAATCTTTTACATTACTTTTCATCAGATAATTAAAGAAATAAAGGATGATGATAACTATTGCTATTGTTGCTCTTACCAATATTATAAAATATGATGAATTATTGTACAATTAAATTAAATGCTAGAAATTTCTCTGAAAGCTTTTGATAAGAATGTATAACCTTTAAATCGAAAAATATGTGTAAAGCAGCTAGCCAAAACTAGCAAAATTTTAATCACTTATTATGTGTTGTTACCATCTTGTAAGAAGGAGATATTTTCGTTTCTTTGTTGGAGTAGATAAGAAGGAAAAGTTACAGAAAGTTAATGTGGGAGAAACATCTTTATACGTTGAAAAAGGCATTAGATAGCTTTCCCATCAATCCAATCAGTACACTATAAAAGTTCCCATCATGGTGTTTTGAAACGCATTATCTCTGTTTTGTCCTTTCCTCAGGTAAGCAAAAAATTTGGTACACATTCATATCAATGAATTGAACCTGAATTTATGTTGTTACCGGTGTGTAATCGTTAATTAAAATATTTTTGAGATGAGAAATATTTTCGTATAATTTTCCATTTTTGTTAGGATGCTTTTATGCACAACAGTTTCATCGTATAAAATGCTATTATTTCAATTTCTTGTAACAAAACAAACGTACTATTCTAATGTAAGAATCCTGAGCACTCAAATGAACTAAAGTAAATACCAGAACAAAAAGAAAATTCTGAGGCTGAGTCCCTGCCGATCCAAAGAGCCTCGCAGTCTGTCGTTCCACCTGAAGATGGCAAAACAAGTGGTGCTCCAAATTCTGTCCCTCCTTTTCTCCTCCTTCTGAACTAACCTCGGGCCATGGGCTCTCAAGAATAAGTTATTGTCTTTATTGAGCTAGAAAACAATAGTTTGCGAAACTGTTCTCGATGGAATATGTTTGCTTGGACTAGGTATTATGTGTTGTTACCATCTTGTAAGAAGGAGATATTTTCTTTTCTTTGTTGAAGTGGATGGGGAGGAAAAATTATGGAAAATCATAATGTGGGAGAATTATCTTTATACGTACTTCCAAAATCGATTGTAATGAGAGTGAGATTAATAAGTTTATGTTAAATGAAGTGGAGAGTAGAGTACAAAGCTCCATAAGAACGAATTAGTTGACTTCTTGAAGTTATGAAGTACTTAATACAAACGGTACTTATGTATTGCGGAAAGAAAAAGGAATATGGTTATTGTAATAAGGTTCTCCGCAGTTTTAGTAAACAATGAAAAAACGTTTATATCCACAGGTATACCTTTTAATGAGTTTGCTCATTTTTGTCTGAAAATCTGCAGAATTTTAAAAGTAGCTGAGATTACCTTTTAATTTAGTTTAATTTAGCTGGGTGTCTCCAAAGAAAAATTTCTTCCAGTGTTATGGTAAATAAAATACTAACATCATTTAAAAGATTAGAGGAAGTGCAAATTTAAGTTGCAATAAATTAACATTTAACGTGAAGGTGGTAAAGAAAAACAAATACTTGGCGCATTTCTTGAGAATTACCTCGAGTATTAAAAGTTTGTCTTTGTGATACTACCTATAAAACCATATAGTCGCCTGATATTTATTTAGGTAGTAAGAAGACTGTAAGGTTTAATTCAGCCAATTATTGCAATATGTAATAGTTTGCGATTAGAGAGCAAGAGAAAGGATAGAATGCGTTTCTCTGGGTTTGTTTCTGAATGAATTTAATAACTCAGAAAAACAGCTTTTTAGCTTTTCTTACTACTAAGTTAAAATCAGGAATTCCATAAACAGTTATTGAGTTATAAAACGGTATAGTAAAGCTATAATTAAAATAAAGGTAACCTGAAAAATCTAAGATAACCGAAATGTCAATTTTTCTCTCGTCATTGATTTCATTACTCTGAACAATATTTTAGATACATCAATTTCTAAAACATTATTCTTCTTTATATTCTTATTTTGTTTTGCACTGTTCTTTTTTAAAATAATTCTTTTGTAGGAAATGTACTAGAAATTCAAACGATCTGTGAAAAATTTTTTTAGGTGATTACACATTTAAAAGTGGCTAAAAATGTTAGTTTCAAAATATATTTACTTAGTCATCTCTGTAATTGCATACAGAGGATATACGAGGGTTGGAACTTTAATAGTGGCAACACAGCTGTAAAAAAGCTACGCAACAAAACCAAAGAATATCGCGTATACCACACCTAAACTACATAACTACCTTACCTCTCAGCAAAAAGACTCGTCCTACCAACGTCACGCGCATGCGGAGTGACGCGAAGAACGAATCCTTGTATTAGCTCGCGGTCTAAAGTAAGTGTTGTCAGGATGTTTTCAAAACAAGAACAACGATGTTGGATAAAAATTGAATGTGCCAGAGGTCGTACAGCACGACAGTGTCATCAAGGGCTTCAAGAGGTTTGCAGGGAATCTGCATTGCCTTACAAAACCATAGCAAGATGGATGAAAGCATTCAATGAAGGACGCCAAAACGTGGCAGACATGCTGCGGCCAGGTCGTCCGAGTGTCAGCGATGCAGACGTGCAAGCTGTTGCCGCACTAATGGACAGTGATCGCCGCCAAACGATTCGTCAGCTGGTCGGATAAACAGGATTAGCACATACGACTGTGCTGCACATTCTTAAAGGAACGCCTGTCCATGAGAAAAATTGCTTCACGATGGGTTCCACATCAATTGATGGAAATGCAGAAATGGCTACGATACGATGCTGCCCGAACCCACCTGGAGCGTTATGAGCGTGAAGGAGATGCTTTTTATGCCGTATCATTACGCTGGATGAGACTTGGGCCCAATCGTACCAGCCAGAACTGAAACGCCAATCAAACGAATGGCGTCATCGCGGGTCACCACGACGTTCGAAATTTCGTCAGAACCCCAGCAATGTGAAAGTTATGGTGATTCTCATGTACGACTCTGATGGTGTCATCCTAACGCATACCGTTCCCCCACAGCAGACCGTCATTGCGCAGTATTGCTGCTCATTTTTGGAGCACAATCTCCGACCAGCTTTGAGAAAAAAACGGCGACACTTTCTGCAGAACGCTCCTCTCATTTTGCATGACAAAGCTCGGCCGCATGCAGCGCAAGCTGTGACTGATTTGTTCAAGCGATGGGGCTGGGAAGTGCTTTACCATCCACCATACTCCCCAGATCTAAGCCCTTGTGACTAGGACTTAATTCCTAAGATGAAGGAATCACTTCGTGGCATTCGCTTCCAAACTGTTCCTGAGATTCTTGCGGCAGTAGACCGGTCCATTCAAACTGTTAACAAAACAGGCGCTGCTACAGGTATTCTGCGATTTCCACATCGTTGGAAACGGGTTGTACACAATGCTGGCGACTATATTGAAGGACTGTAAAACATGGTGACATGAATCACTTTTGTATTCCTTGTAAATAAATAGTTGCCACTATTAAAGTTCCAAACCTCGTAAATCCTTGTATTTATGTGGAGATAAATACAAGCGAGATTCTAAACTGTTTTTACAAATTAAGAGGGGTGATAGTACTCATCCAGATGAGCAATAATTACCACAGAACATGGGGTCTCATTCTACTCTGTGAGGCAGAAAAAAGGAATATTAGAATTCCAACCTGAACTTACAACAGTGTTGGGGAAGCGAATGAACGAGACAAAAAATTGCACAATCAGTTTTGTGAGAAATTAACAGAGAGTGCACAAAACGGATAAAACCGAAAACTTAGTTCAGACTCTGATGGCGAGCGCTCAAATGCACATCTTTGGTTCGCAAGTGCTGAAATGCACATCTTTGGTTCGCAAATGCTCAAATGCACATCTTTGGTTCGCAAGTGCTCAAATGCACATCTTTGGTTCGCAAGTGCTCAAATGCACATCTTTGGTTCGCAAGTGCTCAAATGCATATCTTTGGTTCGCAACAATCACCCAAACCCGCAAGTGTAGAACAAGAACATTCCTTTTTTAGTCCAAAAGGGGTCATTTGCGCAGGAGGACTATTAATTTCGTTTTTTAAGTAATGAAGAATTTCCATAAATGTATGCACGTTTCTCGCATTGTGATAAAACAACGGTGCCTAAAGCCATCAAATTTTGAATAACGTACGTTTCCACCCGAATAAGGGCATGTCGGAAGCTCAGATTTGGAATTTGAAATCTGAAATTTGTTTTATTATCCATTTCATATTTTGTAAAACTTTAACGAATTTTTGATTAACAAACTCAACGATTTCAAAGCGAGCAGTCGCAACACTGTACCAAAAATAAAAATTTAAAAAAAAAAAAAAAAAAAAAAAAAAAAACACTTTTATCTTCAACGTGCGACACTGTGTATTGGAAATTCTAAAGACATGCTCATTTTAAAATCATTTTGAGATATTGCTGTTGAACTGAATTTAAGGATTTAAGTGCGAAGAACATGATATTTAATAAATAAGGGTAACACGCAAAATGTTAAAAAACGCCCCTTTGGACGTAATGTAAAATCTGAAAGCTTTCAGATTTTTTTTTTAAATGTTTACAATGAGACTAAGATCGGATTTAATATATCTACAAGAAATTAAATTGCTTAGTTTTACTTTCTCCGATTTTTAATTTTTGTAAACTTCTATTTAGTGCACTTATAGTGTTTCACTGGGAGTTGAATTTTAACATCAATTTTCAACATAATCTCTCCAGTTCAGACTTTGTGCATCTACTACTTTTCGATGACAATGCAATGTGGTGAAGGGATTTTGGTCAAAATGCAGTTTAAATATTTTCTTTATAAATTTATTATTTAAACGATATTTTGCACATTTCCTTGTTGAGGGGGGGGGGAACTAAATATATCAGAATATTACTGTTTGCACCATGGAATACAGCAGAATTTTTTTTCGGGGGGGGGGAAGAAATTTGTCAGAAAATCATGACTTAATGTCTAAATTTCTGGCGAATTTTCGTTCAATTTTTTTAGACTGTTTGAAATTAACTATTTTAAAATTTCAACGTCTAAAAAATGTAACGGACATAAAGTTTTAAAATGTTCACAGGTTATAAAACAAATTTTCTTTCCTCTTTTAAAACAAGAATAATAAAAAAGTATTAATTGAGCGATTTCCTACTTTTTTTTTTAATAATCTTCACTCTGAAGCAGACGAAAAAGCCCTTGTAAAAACTTTACTTTTAATTTACAGTCTTGAAGCACCTAATGCTGAAGTTTATCTACATGGCATCTTTAGTGACAAGCGATATTCGTTTCTTATAAGCTCTTTTACTGGTAACCTGTTGAGACTGAAGAACAGAAATAAAATACACATTAAAAAAAAGGTTTTTATACATTAGGCCTTTTATTTAAAATTGATATGATAATAAATGCACTAAAAGGAAAAAGAGTATTTATATAGTTTATCATATAGTTTAATGCGATTAATTTTTTATCGTATAGTTTAATGGCAACAACAGATTAAGTAGTTTTATTTACATAATTCATTTACAACTTTATATCGAGAATAATAAAAAAAAACGTGGAACGCTCAAGGTAAATAAAAAAATAAGGACCTTTTTGAAAATACAATTTAATTAACAGATTTCGTTACTTTAAACACCCCAAGCTTTTATTCGCGATTTAAAATTGTGGACGAATTCTGTGAATAAAATTGCTTAATTTATTATTCCTACTGAGCTATGTGATAAATTATTTACCTCCTTTTAGGACATTCATTATCATAGCCATTTTTAATAAAAGTTTATTGCATAAAAGCCTTTTCTTCAGTGGTATTTTATTATTGCTGTAATTTATAACTGCTTGGACCATAAATCGACAACAAGATTTCTGGACGTTTTTGTTAGTGATTTCCCATTCATGCGAGTTATATTAGTATATAGTTATAAAGCGAGTCATATTAGCTTTCGCTACTTCTGTTATCTTTGCAAAATTCAGTATTAACTATAATCATAAACCGTACGAAATAAAATATTGCCCTCATCATCATTTAGAACTTTGAGTTACGAAGTAAGTGATATAATGCAAGAAATTTGTATATAAAATATGCTTTTGAAAAAATTGAACGCACATGTATGTTCACCTGTTTGTCTACCTTGTTCAATTATTCGGATACTATACCATGCTTTACAAGCACATTTCGCATAGTACTTCAAATGCTTTATATTCTACTCTTCTGCTACGTAATTTCTCCTACTCCCCTATTTCAACATTCTAGTTAGCGTCAAAAAAGAAACTTATGCTAAGTAATTTTAAAATTCTTTAATAATTTATAGATAATAATCGTTTACATTTTGTTACTTTCTATTTTATTTCCGATTAATCTATTCATTAATTTATCTCGTGAGATATATGGCAAATGAATATTTCGAAAAGGAAAATGTGCATTAGGTCCAGAAATCCCTAAGCGAATGTCTAATCCGCAAAAGAACACTGGAAAGGGTATGATTTAAGCCAGACCATTTTTATGAATATTTTACTTTTAAAAATCGGGAATTCTGAAGATGAGCGAAAATTAGAGTTAGATGCTATGTTTGTGAGAAAGAAAAAAGCTTCAAACGAATTTTCAGTTGACGTAAAAGGCCAGTGCTGGTCAGGAAGTCTAAAGGAATGCCCTTTCCTTTGCTCTCTTTCTCATGCGTGACGGAATCCAGAATAATAAAAATAAACTTTAGTTTAAAGTACCAAGTTGTCCCCCCTCCAATTTTTGTTTTTTAACTTTTTTACCCTCACTGAACATTTCGTGACCATAACTTGTCATTACAATGGCTCTTTTCACGAGTCATTTATAGAAAAATTGTTTGAAATCTCTTTTTTCACAGATGAATAATTTTTTCCAAAAATTATTTTGAGGTGAGAGCAAAAAGTTTGAAAATGTTGAACTTGAATGTACTTTAATTGCATTTTGATACAGAAAACAAACTGCAAAACCGTGTCATATGTCAAGAAATAATTTGCGCTGTTTCTGAAATGTTAGTTTTTTATAGGTAGGCAACTAGCTACTCCTGTCTTCAACTCCATTACTGCTTTTGTTATAGAATTCAGTATTCACAAAGATGATAACTGTTTTATTCTTTACAAAAATTCACCGTTCGAGTTCACATTCTTTATGCACCTTAATGTCACATACCCAGGTTAGAAACTCTCGTGGGGCTCAAAATTTCGACATTTTCTTTCTTAATTAACACAGAATTTCCTAGGCTACTAGACATGGAATATGCACCTTCGTAATGGGGTTAACAAAGCCAGCTAAGAGGCCGATGACTCTGTGGTGTTCTTCCCTTTTATCTATTTACTAAGTGCGGAGGAATCTAGTGAACTACTAAGCGAATAATCGCTTAAGTCCAGAAACAGAAATGTAAACCTCGAGAAGGGTTAATTACCCTTTGCTGTTCAAACTAAAGCTGTACAGACGGTCCCTTACTGAGGACGTACGACAAAGCCTCTACTTGTGCTTAAAAACTTTAGAAATAAGAACTTAACTAATGTCTAAATAATAAAGAGATTTAAATGATAAAGAGATTTAGCCGAAGCTAACACAATTCTAACTAGTTGGCCCCTAATATTAAATTAATTAACTAGCGAAGCTATCAAGGGCACGGCCAAGCGTAGTAGCAGCTTAGACGTAGTCAAAAGGCATCCGCGCGCTATTCAGGAAATTAAATTCTCTCTACCGACGTCAGTGGAACTTCGACTTAAATACTACTCCTTTTCATCTGCATTTAACGCGCATTCTGGTAAGGAGTTGTAAGCTGAAATTATGAGAGATAGGAAAGGAGCTTTAACTTAAAAATAACTGTTATAAACTTAGGATAAACCTTACAAGTCAAAGTCAAATATCGTTGTTAAAATCGGGGTAAGGTATCTAAGCAATCGCAATGAAATTAAGTAACCGTCAGAAAAGGTGTTAAGTAATTCCCATTTTCGCCACTTGTGCCCAGTTATGCACCCGCCATTCTCTATGAGCGGGTGGTATATGACTATAATCTGTTGGTTTAAAATAGGCTAATTTTTTTTTTCTGTTCGACTTGCCATGGTAACCATGGTAACGAACAGCTACCTCAGATTGTCGAATCCTTCATTTGATGTCTTTTCCCATTTCGTTTACACTCAGAGTGTTTTGTTTAGTGAAATGCGCGTGAATGAAAGATGACATAAACTAAAGTCCGAAATGAGACGGAGGAAATAAGTGTTGCGCTGTGATGACGACAAACGTTACAATCCGCAATTGAGGGAAGGTAAAAGACCTTGGAGTGTCTTAAAGTAAAAGACTATAGCAACAACTAATATGAAGATAGAGTTATTCTAAGAAAAGTGAATCGTTAAAGGACATGTCATTCATTATATATTTTTAAACTTTTACGATTTCATTTTGAATGATAGCGCAGACTGATTATTTCCCACCCAGTAAGCCTGGATTTGAATCCTGGGTAAGTCGTGGATGTTTACGTCAGAGATAATCCTGAATGAGTATACAATTTTGCAAAAAAATGGAAGCACCATGAAGGTAGTAGTTGTTTTTCATAAAATTGAATATGTGTGTAGCTCATACACAGATAATAAAATGATAAAAAATCGAGGTCATAGTACCTGTTCACGGCTCACAATCACCCCTTGAGTATTCAAATTAATAGTTGGTCGAACCGCCCTTGGCAGCAATGCATGCTTGAATACGTGGAGGCAAGGAGTGGTAGAGGTTCCTAATGTCATCCTGCGACACATTCTGCTAGGCATTCATAAGTTGCCCCTCCAGATCTGCGATATTTTGTGTTGCCCGAATCTGGCGGCCTACTATGTCTCAGACATGTTCGATTGGTGAAAGGTCTGGTGACCTTGCTGGCCAAGGAAGAGTATCAAGTCCAGAGATATGCGAGAAGTATGAGGCCTGACATTATCTTGTTGCAAAATAGCTCCAGGTTGACGGGCCATGGAAGTTAATGCAATCAGCCGCAAGATGGTATCAACATATCGTTGAGCAGTTAAAGATGTACAGAGGATGACTAAAGATGACCTGTTGTCATAAGAAATAGCGCCCCACACCATTTTACCAAAGGTTATGGCTGTATGCCTTTGTAAAACAACGGCTGATTGCGACCGTTGGCCCCGCCCTCTCCAGACACAAACACGGTGGTCATCTGCTTCAAGAGTGAAGCGAGATTCATCGCTGAACACTCTACGATGCCAGTCTGATGGCAGCCATAATGATCAGCTGCAACACCACTTCAGACGACTCCGCCGATGTTGTGAGGTAGTATGTATAAGTAGAATGTATAAGTTCTTTAATATCAGCAAATATTTCTAAAATAGGCTCCAGAATATATAAAGATAGTCTGTAAAATTATTTTGAGATTTTGCTGTGTGTTGAATGCAAACTGAGTAGAAGATTTCATTATATTTTAATTGTGAATTCATTTGAAGAGGCATATAAATGCTTTTAAATGACTATGTAACGGAATTTTTAAACTAGATAAAATTGTATTTTTCTTGGACAATCAGGCACCAAGAAATATTCTTTATATGATTTTTTTTTCGTATGTCAAATTGCACATGTGCTTTCTTTATCAATTAGTATAGTGTTGTATACTTAAATAAATATTTATTTACTACAGATGTTACTAAGCATTTGTTTAAGCATATTACCGACGTTGCATAACACTTAAGTATGGGATATTAATTATTTAAAGTTTCGAAAAAGAGACATTAGTATGTCTGTGCCAAAAGAAAATTATTTGTGTTTTCCTTTAACAGTATCAACTCATACTGGGCTCAAGGAACTGAAAGGTTGCTGGAAAATTATCCTCGACTTCCTCAGAGCTGCTACAGTGAGGAGAGCATGTAGTCGAAACTAACGCCAGAAACTTGCTTTTGGAGATGATAATGATATCATTTTTTCCAGAAGACTATCATTTCTCAATGAGGTTGTGTTAAAGGATTATTTCAAGTCAAATTCATGTCCCATGTTTCAAGACTTTGTAGCGCAATTTAATTTGAATAACGAAAGCATCTCTGTTCATTTATATTGACTGAGAAAGAAACAAATTGAGCAAGAGGCTTCTTACAAACATAATGAAACTATCCGGCTTGCATGTTTAACATTTGCTCTCATCTTTCTTGTCACACTACCAAAATAAAAATATGGACTGAATATTCTTTGTGATGTAAAAATGGATCTGATATTACAAAATACATTACAAAATGAATACAAATACATTACAAATTACATTACAAAATGAAATACTTTCACTTTTGTCTATCGATTGTCAACGGTACAGAATCATGAAGCATTCTCAATATCAGTTCATAGACACCTTATTCATAGGATGAGTTTTGAACTCCACTCGAAATGAGAAACCATGACATCTGAAGTTTATTCAAACAGCTTCAACTACTTAATCATTTCCTTTAACCCAGAAGTAGGTAGCACTGGATAATAAAAAGAAAATTTCTGCCAAGACTGTGTAAAACAGAAAAATGGTAAGAGCAACCAAATAAATAAGAACTAGACACAGCTGGAACTCCTGCTCCGTCACTCATATCTCTTAAAACATCGCAACTGCGGATTACCATTGGAAAAGCAATTTCATTTACGAAATAAACAATTCAAAAATTGACAGAACTTTGAAAGAGAGTTAAAGTAATAATTTTTAACATCAGTAAAAGCAGCTTTTGAAGAAAAGGGAACAGAAAAATTGCTACATTATATTGAAATGGTAATGGGAGCTGGAAGCGATAAACTTTTATGAATAAAATAATATATCAGTATAATGGTGAATGAAATGGCACAAGCTGGGTGGTTACCTAATGAAACGAACATTTACATATCACCACTATTGTGTTCTCTAAGTTAAACTCTACATCTATAATAGCGTATAAAATTTATTGTATAATATTTATTAAAAGTATAATATTTTCATCTATATACATAATCCTTAGATTTAAAATTATGAAAAAATAAAGTTAGCCCATTCCAGGATGCTGTGATTACAAGTTTATATCCAGCTTAGTGTGACACTGTAGTCTGTCAATAAATTTAATATATATTTTAAGCTTTATTAAATTATATACATATAATGACATGTAATGAAAATGACATATAAGTGAATATAATTTTACTCACGTTTTAAATTCTTTGGTTTATATGTTATTTATTTAAAGTGTTGATTTGAATTCTTCACTGAAGTATTTTATTATTTCACTTACGTTTTCATTCTTTAACTAGAATGCTTTTTATTTAAGATACAAGATTCTAACTAGAATTTACTTTTTATTCCTTGTTTTGGGTAGGGGACAGAATTTTCGGGTAAACTATTATAATCAAAATGCGTTGAAATGGTTCATCGGCTAATTCTGGATCCAGAAAGCAAGGAGTTTTGTAGAATTCAATTAATTTCAGTGTTCCTTCTCCTGACGAAGTGACACTGAAGTTGAATTTCTCATATATATATATATATATATAACAATGGTAATATATATAATATATGTATGTAATGTTAATATGTTAGCATTGTAATGCAGTAGTAATTTTCAGAGTGGAATTTGATTCAGTAAGCTTCATTTATACTTAGTGCAATAAACCCTGATTATAGAAGGTAATGGATGTCTGTGCAATAGCAGATGACTGAAGACTCAGATAAAGGCCCTTTTAAAAAATAATATTTCATCATAATTTAGCAAATGGTTAATTTGTATGTTACAAGAATTACTTCTAAGCCTTCTTTTATATTTAAATGAATTTCATGTCACATGTAAAGAAAAGCACATTCATTTTAGTTTTCAGGTATATATTTTATTTTGCAGAGTCTACAACAGTTTTTAAGCATAAATATGCGTGTTTATAGTTGAATTTAGAGCAAATGTTCTGTCTTATAAACATTAACAAGTAATATAAAATTAAACTTAAATATAAAATAACATAGTAAATCATGAAAAGTGTCAAAACAAATCCTTTTACTATAAATTTTACTTTTTTTGAATATTTTAAGAAATATTTTTATAATATTTTTGTTACACAAAGGTTTTTCCCTTTTTATCACAAGGTTCTGCAGTCATTTCAACACCAAAATGTCTGCAGATGTAGTACCTTTTTTGTTAATCAGTAAATAAAAATACCTTTCCTTATACTTACATTTCGTTGATACTTGAAAACATTTTCTGTCCTGTATGCTCAGCACATATTCATGACAAAGAAAACCAAGTAGCAAAACAGCCCATAAAGCTTCTGTATGAACAATGCAAAGTGTATGTTGATTCGAATAATCGGAATTCTTTTGTGCATAGTATGCAGTGAATGATATATATATATATATATATTCATCTTCTTCTTTGCCTCTTTCTTGGACGTAAAATGCTATAAAGAAAGAAAAGCAAGCAAATAAATTAGATTGACAGGTGTTCCTTCATTATTCAGTATGAGGTAACAGAAATGCGTTATGCGAGTATCATCATCTATTATCACTGAAAAGATTTTAGTTTAGCTGAAAATTAATTGAGTCTTTTAGCTAATACATTAATTTGATTCAAAAAAATGTTTAATCCTTATTCTGAAATCTGATGACTTTAAATCCCTTCCGGCCAAATACAGTAACAGTTTCAAATATTTCTTTCCTTAAATACTATAGAGTTCGCAAACAATAGCACTGTAATAAAATCCACTTTATAAGCACTCATAACACAAACTGTCCAATCAAACTTCACAAACAAGAAGGATACTTGGTAAATTGAATCGAGAGAAAACTACAATCATAGGCACTTCAGATAAACAAATAGTTAAAAAAATGAAGAACACATAGCAGGATCTTTCAAAGAAAAGTATATCTACTTGAAACAAGACAAACAAGGCTTGAGCGTTTTAACAAAGTTATAGGATTGGTCGTTGAAGTCGGAAGAGCACCCAAAAGTCAGAGCCTGACTCTTTGCCTTTCCAAGAAAATAAAACACACCAATAAAAGGAGCCTAAAGAAAATAATAAGGAAAGGAAAGAGATTCGTCTCTGATCAGTTTGAAGTGGCTTCCTTCTCAGAAATTTCCTATGAGAGGCAGGCAATTAAATTTACGATTACGACTTGTCTTCTAAGACAAGTAAAAGTCAGCATTTAACAATTTGTTGCCTCAAGTTAATAAAGTTGACCCTTGAGCTGTAGGAATTTGAACTGAATGGCTTCGACCATAGCAGAATTTTTTCAATAAATATTTTTAGATTTTTTTTTTTTTTTTTTTTTTTTTTTTTTTTTTGAGTTTTACGACAATTAGAAAAAGAAATAATAGAAAATTTTACAATTTACAGTTATAGAGTACATGACCTAATTACTAACACATGATATACTGCTAACAAGCCATTTATACTGAACTGTTCAAACTTGAAGTCATGATATGTTTCTGCATTAGCAATGTCGATCTAATGCCTTTGAAATCTGAAAACCTTCAGAGTTTTTCCAACTCAAACACTGTATCATTTTCCCTCAGAAATTGTCATCGACCACGGCTTTCGCAGTGGCTGCTGTACAAGAGCTTCAAAAAGCTAGCTACAGGTTTTATTTAAACGAAATATCGAATTTAAATATTTCTTTTATGTTTCTCATTCAACATGTTATGAGCAAATTGTGTACTGGTGCTAATCATGACAAACAAAGTCTGGTAACAAGCGATCTAAAGAACCATAAATTCGTTCTCAAGAGTAATAATGAATAGATTTATGTTTTCACTATGATATAAAAGCAAATCATAACGTTCAAGTAGATCTTTACGCATGTTATACTAAACTCTTAATTTATAGCCTACATTTTTATGTCATAAAATTAAGCTAAAGTGTTTGAAAATGTTGGTCCTCGAGTGCTGCAAGCAGACATATAGAGGTCTTTGATATGAGTGTTTATTTTTATTATAGAAATTTCATAAATGCAGAATTTAACTTTTCGTGTAGCCCTTAAGAAGCACGAAATCCTTTTAGTTCGCCCAAACATGAGAGAATGAATTTACTAGTTCACTTTTCAATACGTATCACACGGTAAATTTTTATTTTTTTCTCTCCGATTTTGGAAGAAACATACAGCTCAAAAATTGTGTGGTTAAGTTCGTGATTAGCCTTATGAAGCTATTAGTTATGAATAACCATTGCGAACATGTTTTGTGAACACATGAACACAATTTGTTTCATATTCAACATATTAAAGCATAAAAAAATTATTAATTGAATTGTTTGCGATGTTTGTAATGGACTGCTGACGCAGCGTTTTCAGAGAAAACGAAGGAAGGGCAACGTGGAAATTTCAATTCGCACGGGCATTTTAATAATACTACTATGTCTCACTATAGAAAAATATATGCAACGAAACACATTCGAAAAAAAAAAAAAAATCAGTGAAACATAAGCCTAGTGAGAACCAGTTAGAGTCGAGTGACGCTAAGAGATGTAGAAAAAAATAAAAGAAGATGCCCTGGAAATACTGTAACCTAATGCTTTCATGAAAAACGCAAAACACTCCTCATCCAGGTTACTAACATCTTTTTCCTTTCTCATTACTTTCCATTTCTTTTCTCCATTCCCCTTCGTACGGGTACAGTAAAATTATATTAAAATTTTGTTTACTTTGCCTGTTTGATACAGCATTTATTTATTTATTTTTCTCAGATTTAATTATTACCATTGGTTTGGGGTTGTAAACTTTGCGCAGACTGTTGTAATGAATTATAAACGAACAATCATCTATCTATGTTCCAGGAATACTCACAGTATTTATTTAAAGGAAAATAATTTATGTTCAGAAATTCCTTGCCATTGTAAATGGTATCCAGTTAAATAATTTGATCTAGTAAAATAAATAAATAAATAATTAAAACATTTAAAGGTCCTTTTGATGTACCCTTTAAATGCTTTAATTTACTTTCCCCAGCTGTATTTGACAAATAAAGTTGAATTTAAATTAATTTGCCATGAAGAAACTTCTTTCTTCTTCAGTCGACCCTGTTCACAAGAGAATAAAAGATAGTCTCATTGCTCGGCAAAATAATAATAAAGCATACTATGTGTTATTCACTTAACCGTGTTGTGGCTTCTTTTATTCTAATTCAACTTTTGGAGTGAATGATGCGAATCAGAGAAACGGAATACAAGTAAAGGAAAACGATCAAGCAAATAAAATGTAATAGATTACTGAAAATTTAATTTTTGAGTAATTTATTTTAAAGGAATCTGATCAGTAACTAATTATTTTTTTAATAATCCAATCAATATTTTTCAGAAAGTTTTATAATAACACTTTCTAAATATGCATTACAATGGTGCATTACAATCTGCATAACAAAAGACATCAGTTCCAAGATGGCATCAGACACGGTTTATCTCAGGTTAATACAAGAATTTCTTTTCTAAACCTGGTCTGAAATCACAAAATATCGGAAAAAATTCAGAGATTATTAAAAATGCCACCAATGATAGAAACGCTAGGAAATTATTAATTTATTAGTTATAAATTATTTACATACACTATATACACAGTCTTACAGCTTTTCAGTTCATTTCAGACTAAATATACCCAGTACTCGATTACAGGTAGAAATTGCAGTTCCAACTGACTTTGTATCGCATCTACCTGGAGTTTCAGAAAGTCCCGATTTTCAGGTGTAGGTTGCTAAAGCAGTTTCTAAAGTAGTTTGATTCTCCCTTTCCTTCGATTTTCGCCTGCAGAATTGCATGGCATTGTCAATAAAAGGGCATGACATGTTATTATTAAGAACATGGCATGACATGACATTGCATTGTCATAAAGTAGTATTGCTACTTCTTCAAAAGCTCTTTGATAAATACAGTAGCCTAAACCGTTTGCATTCTCCTTCTTCAAGAAAGGCTTGCAATTCTTCAGTGGTAATATTAAAAAATATATTTATATGTCCTTCCTTTTCTTGTAAGAAATTATAAATACAGACACATTTTTCGTATTTATGAGCGTCCCGCCGAGAAAATAAACCATTATCTCCGCATTTAATGTGTTAATAATGTGTGATGATATTTGGTTCCGCTCCGTGAAGCGAGACTACGTTCGTTATGTATAACGCGTTACTGGAGGCAACGTAGCACAGTAATTTCAGAACCAGTTTTCTGTTTAACTTATCCCAAAGGATTTTCCAAATAATAACTCATTCCAAAACCACGCCGAAACTGGAGTGAGTAAAAAACATGCTTTAATTAAATAGGGAGAGGGTGCACAATTTTAAAATATTATAAATTAAATGTTAACGAGAAAGCGATAAAAATATTTTGATATGGTACTTAATTTTAGAACTTTCTACAGCTTTTAAAGTATGTCGTGATGGCTGTGACTGATGATACCAATTGTTAAGTAAATGCCTACCTTTCTCAGCCATTTGTTTTCCTTCTTTCGAATATCGTTTATTTATAGAAAGTAATTTGAAAGGAATATTTTCGTAAATGCGTGCAGCCATTTCTAAAGTTACAGATTTGAAGGTTAAAGGAGTTAATTGAAATGGACGAATGTACGAATTCATAATTAACTTTTTTGAATAAATAATTACAATAAATGCAATTTCGCGTCTGACTTGCAACTTGAAAGCGAATCGATCACCGTCTGCCTGGATAAGAGAAAAATAATCTCGGGAAGAGAAATTTCACAAGCAGAAGTTCCAAGTAAAAAGCGTATTTTGGAGCTTTTTAATTATCAGAGATTAATTTACAGGAAATCTTCGCTTGAAAGGAAAGATAACAGATACTATGTTCTACAAATTAAAAATCGAAGAAATTCATTATGTCAGGTTAGAAATGTTTCCATCAAAGAATAGCCTTTTTATAACCTTATAACGTATTTTCTCCCTTCTTTCTGCATACCTTCGTGGTGTAACGGTAGTACACTCAGCGCGTATTCCAGAGGTCCAGGTTCAAGTCCCCGGCGGTAGCATTGCTCATTTTTCACGTCTCCCGTACCAAAAAATTCCCTTATGTACCTACAGTGGCGCCCGAACTAAACTGTAGTGAATGATAATTCTTCACCACCAGGATTTCGCGACTGGCTTCCCTAGTTGTTCCCAACTGGCTTCCCCAGTTGCTCTTTAAAAGAGGGAGTATATAAAGTATTTTCTCACTCCTTCTAGCATGCCTTTATGGTGTAACGGTAGCACACTCGGCGCGTATTCGAGAAGTCCAGGTTCGAGTCCCGCCGATGGCACTGCACATTTTTACCGTCTCTCAGCATTAAAAAAAAAAACAACAACAAAAAAAAAAAAAAAAAAAAAAAAAAAAACACCCTAATGTCTCTACAATCCTATGCAAAATGTAACTGCCTTCGTGTTTTTAATGGCAAACAAAATCTTGATTTCTGTTGAATATCCCTCTTTTTGACATCTTGCTAAGTATTTACTCTTGTCTAATGTGAAATTTTATATTAGAGAGCACAATTTTGACAGTATTTCAGAAATTAAGTAAACATAACAGGATCAAAAAAAGCCACAAGCGAAAAGCTTCATTATGGCAAACAATAAGCCAAAAAAAAAAAAAATTAACAACAAAGTGACTTTTAAGAAAAATTTCCAAAATTTATCTGAACATATCAAAGAGTATATAACATTACAAAGAATATCTATAAAAGTGTAAAGGCGTGATAAAATTTTTCCCTCTATTAGTTCCCTTTATGAATACAGTCTTGAAATTTTTGCAGTTTAGGTATATATGTGCATATTTCTGTGTCCACCAGTAATTGAGTAGATAAGACCAAACTGAACACTGGTATTTCGACAGGGTTCCAACCGACGAACTCGTTAGTTTTTTTTCTCAGTTTTTATATGTTAATACTACTCTTCATTAGTATATTTAAATTTATAAACCCAAGAAAACCAACCTGAAATTTATAATTAGTATTTAAGTTTTAATATTTTAAAAATATCTTTCGTGTTTTGAAAACAATTGATACTTTATGTTTTCAAAAAGCGAACAATAAGATACTTTATGTTATAAGATATTTTATGCTATACAATAAGATACTTTACATTTAGTTAAAAATATATTTAATTAATAGACTTATGAAACTAGAAAGAAAAGTAAATATGCCTAGTGAAGCTGAGATTAAGAAATCTCACCGTACGACGCTCAGAACATAAATTGGGTGAATAGTCGGAGCATGATGACAGCGGGAGGATTTTCTAAGACAGTTAAGGATATAGCTGTCTTTAGTAAAGACAATTTTATAGTCTTCAGTTGCTTTAGATGAAGAATGGGGAGGCAAAATCGGCGATTCGTATCTATGTTGTTGTGACAGGCACATGCATCAAAAGGCGGCATTTCCTCGTAAAGAGATCAAAATGTATTCTTTGTTAATATAGTTAGATAAATTCCTCACATATAACTTCAAGGACCAAGAGCTGCAATGAAGAAGACAGATTGTTGTATCTCTGTTTAATAAAGATAGTATCATTTTCAACTAGTACTGTCATCCGGCCTATAAGCCAAGCCCATATTATGATGTTAAGCCTATAATGGATTTCTGGATGATATCTGGGATGTTAGAAGACGTCGGTTAATTTTTTATATTAAGTACTATTGTCAGTGACTGTTTCACAAGTCAGTTCTTCAAATACAATTCTTTTTAGTGGCGGGCTTAGAAAAAGGCCGAAAAAAGTTTCAAGCTCCTACAAAATGTATAGAAAAATTTAAAAACCAGTTCATTTGAGTTTGACCTGGACTCCAAACTTATATTCGGATCTTGCTTGTTATAGAACAACATAAGCAAATGATTTTCTTCAGAAAGATATATTGAAGAACGTTGCCTATTAGCCACCGCTAAGCGCCCACCAGCGGCCGAGCGGTAAAATCGTTGAACACTGGAAGTTCGGTCCGAGGTTCGAATCCCGCGAACAGGCTGGCTGCATGGGCGCTTTCGTGGTTATCCTCATGTGTAACGTGTATACGAGCCAGTTTCCCTTAGAAAGTCCTACACGAAGGCATCATTTCCTTTAGGCAGAAAGCCCTAGTGTGCTTTGCAGTATTCTCAATATACTACCACACCATTAGCCACCGCTAAACTAAGTGCTCTGTTTATCTCTCTTATTGCAGTGTTCTTGTTTTCAAACTGAGTATTGTCAACAGTTTTTAAAATGCGTCTTTCTATTTTAGACCTTTGTTTATTGAAATAACTAACCTATAAGATGTATTTCCTTATGATTAAAAACTTTTTAATTTCAGCATTGGCTGTACAGCATACCACCATACTATCTGGGCAACTGAGCTTCAGTTTTGATGGACATGCGGGCGACGGTATGAGGATCTTCCATCACTCACCACGCCACTCGGATGGCTTTTGGCTCTCCAGTATTGTAATAACCTCTACGCTACACAGATCCTATCCACTTATAAACATAAATGATTTATCTGAGATCCGAAACCAGGTCAATCGGCAGCCAGCGTTTCTAGGCACTATACTGATCAGGGTGGTAACATTTTAGCGCAGGTCATGTCAGGTGTAAGTACAGTGGACATCCAATGTATAACCATAGGTAATGTGAGTATATATAACCATAGGTACAAGTGCATTGACTATTCAAATCGCAAAACACCGTAGGCCCCGAGCACCTTCTCAAAACGACCTGATGACGAAAGGCTGTTTCCTTACTTAAAGTATTAAGTTAAGGATACATCATAATACAGAAAACTGCTTGGCTCATGTTGCCTTTTAATGGAAAAATTTCCTGTCCATTATAATTAATTAAGAAAGAAAATGTTTTAGAAATAGCAGCTTTTAAATTTTAACGTTAGGAACAGTTAAAGAAAAAAAAAAGTAATAGAGGTTATTTCATTTAGCTCGAAGGCCCACCAGCGGCCGAGCGGTAAAGTCGCTGAACACTGGTAGTTCGGTCCGAGGTTCTAATCCCGCGAACGGGCTGGCTGCATGGGCGTTTTCGTGGTTTTCCACATGTGTAACGTGTATACGAGCCAGTTTCCCTTAGAAAGTCCTCCACGAAGGCATCCCTTCTCTTAGGCAGATAGCCCTCTCTTAGGCTTTGCCGTATTCTCAATAACCAACCAACTAACCATTTAGCTTGAAATTATCAACGTCTAGACTTTCTTCGGTAACAAGTAACTTTAATAGTAACATGACTTTAGCGTATCGAAATATTCCAATAACAGAATAGCTTAATTCTTTACACAATAGCATTACTTTCATTGAAATTTATTATTTCTGGACACAGAAAGAAAGCAATTCCTAAAAATGATTACCTGTAATATGAAGAGTTTGTGTCAAATCACTAATTTAATAAACCAGAAGCTCCTAAATATAATATTTAACTTCTGAATATATTAAAAGATTTAAAATTATTCCCGATTAATTTCTGCTATTATTTTTTAAGTTCGTTAAGGCATAATTTTGACACATTATTTGTTTCAAAACACTTTTCTTCGGCTCATTTTTTTTAATGTCCAATAATAGGCTGAGTTATAAAAGCTTTTTAATATCATAATTTCAAAATTTTCTTTTTACTGTCAAGAGAAAATTATTCTTTACAGTTAATGATCTTATTTAAATTTTTTTGTGCTTAAATATCATCAGCTATAGTGGAATTGGGAAGCAATTGTCTTTGACAACAAATTTTAAAGTAAGTTTTATTTAAAGAATAGAATGCATAAATTAAATGCCTAAAGCCGATATAGTAAACCTTTCAAGAAGCACAGCCATAGCTTAAAAAATAAAATCAAGTCTCTATAATAAAAATATAACAGCTCGTTTAAGAAAATATTCTATAGCCAAATAAAACCTTTGAATAAAAAGGTAAAGAAAGGGAAAAAGAACGCTAACAGTATTGATAAGTGTTTTGGGTAAAACATATAATACTTCCCATTCTAATGTTGCCACTAATTTTCTCCAAATCAATGAAAAATTACTATTACAAGATTTGTAAGGATTTGAAAGACATAAATTTCTTTAAAGATGGAAAAAAGCTACATGTTTTAATTAAAAAAAAAACTGAATTACTTTAAGAAATAAGATAAATATATTACCTTTTTCGAATAAACGAGAATTATATATTAAAACTGAATATAGAGCTTATCTATTTGTTTCTTAAGATAAATGGTAATTGCGTTACCAGAAAGAATTTTAAGCAATTAACTTGTTGTAAATCACCAGGTGTAAACAGCAGTTTTCGTAAAGGAATTCGATGTCATTATCTAATAACATCTAAATGAAATTCAAATTCCTGAACATAATACTTTGAACACCACTTTGTCAATATTTCATAAATGAAATCACTACGCCAGTTTAAACTCTATGAATTAATAGAACACTAGCTGGAATTAAAAATAGCTTTTCATATAAAATTATGTACATTTTTTGGTATGTGTTTTACAAAAGGTGAGAAAAGGGTATTTAAAGTTTTTCATAAACACTACACACAGTCTTCACAGTACATAGTGTAGTATACACAGTTTTTCATATGTAGTACTCATAGTTTCAGATAGCTAACACACATTGAGACTAGTAATTGAGGCATTGAGACATAGCTAAATTAATACATTTTCTTTTTACTGAAGAATTAAGGGATAAATTGATTCATCATTTTTTTAAATATTACGCAGAATTTGGTCGATGATAAGAAAAATAACAAACACAATTCAGCACTGATACTTTTTAAATCCAATGCATCTACTCCAGGATGAATGTAGACAGATGACAATATATACCATGACAAACCATTAATTGTAATATCGGCAAAACAAATATCCCCTGCACCAATGCCTTGCAATCTACGCCTATTATGTACCGCAAAATGGTGTACAATCTGCAACACTGTTTAAATATCTGTAAATCGCTACACCAGTAGCTTTCCGTTTTGAGTGTTCTTAATTCATTAGTATATTGTTCGTGCATATAATTTAAATCCCTCTATATGAATATACTCGTCTTCAAACGTTCAGGTTTCAAATAGAACATTAAAATCAGTATGTCGCTCCCACAATCAAGCACCAGACGCCTAGATGGTATAGTGGCTAGGGGAGCTCACTGCGAAACCGAAGGGTCCGTAATCGTATCCCGGGGAAAGCATGGATGTAAATTGTCTTCACCTCAATAGAAGGTAACGGTGGCTGCCTGTGAGGTGCCTCCAGGATAAAATAACCGTCACTTCTGACCTTAGGAGTGGCCAATGCTGAAAAAAGGCAAATGCCTGCCATTCGATTAAAAGAAAACTGTCGCTCATCTTCGATTCCAACATATCTGAAAACGATGTTACAATCTTACTTGTGAGCGCGCACTTGTAACATCTTCACAATATTGGGTATTTTTGTCTAATTTTGATATTCTACTGTGGCTAAAATGCAATTATTTAAGTTTTAAAATGTTTGTGTGTCTTGTTATGGTCTTCTTTACCTATCATATAAGCCATAAATGAAAACTAGAGCTTTTGCGGTTATTGAGATATGAGCGTTCTACTAAGACATGTTTTGCGTCTTAAAATTTCGTTTTTTATCTGAGATCATCATTGAGGAACGTAGTCCTATATTAAAAATTTAGAAAACTTCCAGCAACTATTATTATCGAATATCCGAAGTCTATAGAAAGTAAAATTACTACAAACATTGTGGGATATCTTCATTTCACTCAAAAAAAAAAAAAAAAAAAGTGCAAATATGTGAATTGTATTCTTTCATAAAGTCGTCTCGCCAAAATTTGTACCATCTGAAACACAAATCACATTAAACACGTTTGACCGGTTTCCATGCTGTAAAAAATTTCAAATATTAGTAAAATCCACAGTACCCAAAACATTTTTAATGTATTATGATTTCAAATTGCAATTAAAGTAACGTTTTCAAAATCTTGATGCAAGTTCAAAAAACATTTCTATATTTAAAAACCAATTTGACTGTACAATTGACAAGCTTCCGTCAGACTTTCAGTCGGAAGTGATTTGCAAAATGATGGTATGTTGAAAATGATGTTTAATCAAATGAATCTAACCCAGTTTTAAACCCAATTTAATCAAATGGATCTTTAGAAAGATAAATAAGATCAATTAAAATCCTATGCATAGGAATTCACATAAGTATTTGGGTGGGTTTACCAATGTGAAAGGACATTTTCGAATATGAAGTATGTAAAATCGTATTATTAACAGGTGACCATTTGAAGACAACTTAATTAACTAAGTAAATTAACAACTTAACTAAGTCTAACTTAGAACTATTATATTCAGACTACTACGTGATAAAAGCATTCTATGATAAAAGAATCATTTGCTAGAAGTAAATTAATGATGTTAAAATGAAATTGCATTAATGCAATTTTTATTTATATGACGATGCGCATAAAATGTAATATTTTTTAAATATCATAATACAATATATGTCACTTATCTGTTACTTATCTCAGTAATTCCCTTTACCCTCAAATTTCTGTTTTGAAAGGGCACAAAAGAAATTCTTCGTGCGAATAAAATTTCAAGAGACTAACCTACCTGGCTGGACTCATTTGCCCTTATTTTTACAATCGCTCTACACAATCATACTTTCTCTATATTATTAGTTTCCTCTTAAACGAATTTCGAACATTTATTAGAGTGCGTCTGTCTTCGGCGGTGCTGAAAAATGTCAGAATTTCGGAGTCATAGTCGACCCCGTCACATAAATTACTACAGCTTTGCAATTACTTCGAAGTTTTTTTTTCCACCGCACTTGTGGATGGAACGTTCAGACTCCGTCTAAAAATAAAGAAACTTCTGACTGTTTCTTTCACTTTTTTTTTTCCTTTGACTGCTCCTTTTGTCTTGGGAGGTCCTCTCGTTAATCGAGATTTGTATCAGCTGCTCGAGCGATTCTTGTCAACTCCTGAGCACCAAATCCTCTCCTTTCTTATGGATTTTAGGTCCCTAAAATATTGGAGTGCATCACGATGAGGAAATTTGTGTTCATTCATTTCGGCGGAAATGAAGTATTGTTGCACCATTCCAGACCACACAGGTTGAAAATATTTACCGGATTGTCTCTTGAACACTTAAATTAAAATTGAATGGGAAAATATCGATAAAATGATATCTGAGATGTACAGCAAATTTTCATCATTTCTTGCAATTAGCTATTTCACATCAAAAGCCATTGATACTGAAATAATAAGATCAGGGTTTTTATTAATAAAAAAATCGGACCATTAATATAATAGAGATCAAAGTACAAACTTCAATAGCGCCGTTAATGTAGAAATGAAGATCTGCACCTTAAATATCTTCGATAATTACCTTACAGAAAATATATGAATTCAAGTTACTTTTGAATTGGGAAAGAAAATTTTTCAGCAAGTACATTGACCGAATTAAGGTCAAGATAATTTAATGTTCATTAAATTTTAGATGTATGGAATAGATCAAATTTTATATGTGTGATATTTTTCGGAAATTATAAGAAACAAATTTGAGACACAAACATTTGAAAATATTTAAACTACACCTTAACGAGTAAATTATTTTTTCTCTACTGTGTTATTTTGTATGTATGTATAATAAATTTGTCTATCATTCAATATGTCTTCTAATTGACCTTTTCTTCTAGTGACTGAATTGAATAATATATGCCTAATATAATATAAATTCAATTTTCCAATTATTTTAAGATAAAATTAGAAAATTCAAAATATATTACTTGAAATAAAAAAAAACTGAGTCGCAATAATTAAGAATTTGTCAACGTACTAGATAAGTATTTTAGGTGCTAAACGCTATGAAAATGCAATATATGGAAACAAGAAGACAAGCATAGCTGCAAGAAGAGAACATTAATAATACCTTTATGACTTTTTCGTATTATTAAACTGTTCTTAGAGACGACATTACTGTTTTTAATTTTGAAACAGGAGACAAATATAAGACAAATAACTGCAGTATAGAATAATAATAATAATAACTCTAATTAACAGAGGATCCCCAAATAAATTTAACCATTTGAGGGAAGGGAGGATACTCACCTTGGAAATTTAGCTGAAAAAGTAGCCATATCTATCTAAATAAAAATCAGAACTATAAATATAATTATATCCTGTTCTTCGTCATCATCTTTTTACAAAGTTTCGATCTAAGCATCGGATAGTATTTCAGTTCAACTCGTTATCATGCCATAAATAGATATATTAAATGCTTATCATCGAAAATGCATAGTAAGGCTTTAGAAAGGAAAGAGGCTGAATTAAATAATCTCTTTCCTACATATTAAATTTGTGATCCTACTTTAATTTCTAAAAGCCATCCCTGGAAAAACATACAAATTACCTGGATTCTGAAACAGGGGAAGGGGAAGGTTTTGAATTGGACTAAATACTGAAATTTCAATAGAACTCTGTGAGTTCTATTGAAATCTATCTATTTTATGATATAATACTCAAAGTTGATATTCTTCAATTTAAAAGTTATTAATTATATTAAAATTTCATGATTTGAAGTTTCCGTTCTATAATATTTTTCTTCAATTTCTAACTTTTTTTCTCTAAAAAGTCTTTTATTAATCTTTTCCTTTTTGAAGAGGAGGCAGAGCGATATGTAAGATAAATTGTAAATCGAAAGTCTAAATTTGATTTGGATTAGTCTTTTAATTCACCTTTTCAATTTCGTTATCTCCCCTTTTTATCTTAAAAAAAGTAATATGTTTATAACAAATCTTTTCGAAGTGCGTCATTTCAAAATTAATTAAACTTTTGAAGTGTCATGAAAGTTATATAAGAAAAATACGACAGAGAATAAACAATTCCATTTCATATGATTTTTAAATAGCATGTACTTTCATAATGGCGAAAGTGAAACTTAAAGTCTTTTGCCCAATTATAATGAAAAGTATACATGTCACAAACGTTTAGCTGTTCTATTGAAATAAGCTATTAATTCTCTATTCTTAATCTAACGCCAATAGCATAATCTTTGCTCTTTTCACGTTTGCTTCTTTTCTGATACCTTCTTCACTGCAGCTTAATCTATATTCTGCCTCCAAGTATAATTATGTGAAACTTATTAATTACGTAAATAAAACATGTAAATAAAATGTATGTAAATAGAAAAATACTCTATATTACAACAATTTTCAATCAAATGAATAGTATCTTTGTAAAATAATAAAATAAGCTATGAGGTATTTCTCCTGCCTTCTTAGCATGCCTTCGTGGTGTAGTGGTCAGCACACTCGGCGCGTATTTCGAGAGGTCCGTGGTTCGAGTCCCAGAGAGGGCATTGCTCATTTTTCACATCTCCTACTTCCAAGAAATCCTAATATCTCTACAAGAGCAGATTTTTGTAAAAAAAATTTTAATTAACTTACTTCAGTACAAAAAACAGTTCAATTAACTAACGGATATTTTTTTCTTAATTACAAGGGAAAGTGCGTTTGCCTACATTTTCCAGTTTAAGATAGGTAAATTAGTAAGAATTAGTAAGAAGGTGAAAACTGGTAGTGAGCTATGGAATGGCTAGACAGTGGTAACAGCTTTAAATTCAAAAGCAAGCAAATGTACTTTTAAAATTTCTAGCAAAATTCATGAAACAAAAATAAGATAGTGAAATAGATAAAATTCTTCACGCAAACCGAGCTGTAATTGCGACCTGAGAAATTAATTAGCTCTTTGTTAGTATAGCAGTAGCATATATATTATGTATGATATAATAGATGTCTAATGCAACTTAAGTGATCTAGAAACTTAAAATTACAACGATTGCAAGCGCTAAACTTGTATATATTAAATATACAGACTTATTTTCACATTTCTGCATTAGACCAACAATCGAGTATCCTAAAACAAATCCTGTATTGAATCATACGAATAATTAGAATTTCCTCAACTCAAACACAAAGAACGATTAAAATGATAAGCAGCTATTACATCTAATGTTCACTATAACACAATTTAATAAACAAATAATTAGTTAAACTAAAAATGAACATTAAAGATAGAAATATATGTATGTGTGTTTGTATATAATTTGAAAGCGAAGAAATACACACATCGATTTCATCAGCTGAATATTAAAAAATTGTGGAAGTGTTAACAACCAATAGTTCCATTTTTTAAAATTCATTTTTACCTATTTATTTATGAATCCTTATTTAATTTATCTGAAATGTGAAGTAAAAAATATTCCTGTCTTATATCTAGAATAAAATAAAAATATTATAATGCTTAGATAACAAAGGATAATGAATATACGTTTGCAACGTGAAGTCAGAACTACTTTCCCCGCCTTACAACAACCCTTACGGCAAAATATACCGTTCTTCCGCCATTTATTAATGCAGAGAATGTCATGTAGGTAGAAAATTTGTCGAGTAAGAAAAAAAACGAGTTTCAGCTGACACAGTGCTGTCAAATCCACATGCTAGCATTTGGTAAGCTTCCAACTTCAATAGCGTTTTTTGATTATGGCGTTTTGGCAACAGCTAAGAAAAGAAAATGTGTATCTCCTTGGCAGAGCAATAAAAACTAAAAACAAAAGACTTAGTCATTTTTGTCATATATTAAGATCTGCTTAGTTAAACCTATTTTATCAAGTTAGATTTCAACGCTTTAACTTTTAGTTGACATGGGATTGCGTTGTTGTTGGTTTTAATGATTTTGCTCTAAAATACAGGTCTTATAGAAGACTTGTTTTAGAAATAATGCTTTAATGATACTGTATTTGGGTTCTAAAAGAATTCAGAAATTTAAAAATTATTTTGTTAATATCATTAAATAAATTAAAATATATATACCAGTTATTTTCCTTCTGCATAAGTTTTCCCAGAATTTTGTAATTTTTGCAGAGATTTCATTTATTATATGAACTTCTTTTCTTAATATAAGAAAAATCGATGCTGTTTTCAAATGTTCTGAGTCTTCAATGCAAGAACAGCAAAGAAACTTGCATGAAGTAACTGTACGTAGCCTATAAACGAGAATCTTAATTCAAAGGGTAGCTTCAAATTTAATTGAGAGTCATTTAATAAATGCAAAAAAATTAATTCGATTTTTAAATTACTTTTCTTTAAAGATTTCTACTTAATGTGATTTTTTCCCGTAATAGCGGTAATAAATCATTATCATATGTTATTATTTGAATAATTAAAATTTCATTACAAAAAAAATGAAAGAATGCTCTCACATTCTTCATAGATAATTTATGCTAATGTATCTCCGTAGCTTAATTAATTCCTACAATTATTCCTAAATAAATGTATAAAGAGAAACAATTACTTTCAATCAGTAGGATGTAAAATAAAAATTTTTGAACTGAGCACTAACTCGCTACTCTGTTAAGGCGGTAAATTAAAAATAATGTCAATATTCATTCTGGTTTTCCATCTGACTATTAAATAAAAAATAAAATAAAAATAAAAGTCTTACCCAGGATGGTATTAAAAAAAAAGAAAAGAAAAATCAGCTTTTGGGACGCTCGATCCTCACTGGCAATCTGCCAAAACATTTAGTCCTCAGTATATATATAAAAAAAGTAAGGAAATAAGCGTTTTACTTCTAAAACTCAACCAATGGAAGGCTGATTTTTAAATTTAATGTTTCTTAACCCATTCATATATTTAAATAATCATGAAGATATTATTTGTAAATTAAAAGCAAAATCGAAATAAGAAACATAAAACGGATCTGTTACGGGAAAAATCACAATGTTAAGAGAACACTTGGTTTATAAAAGTACGTAAAAAAGATGTGAAAGTCATGGGCCCCGGAATGTTGCAAAAAGCTGAAGAATTAATAGCAAAAATGATGAAAGATGATTTCAAAGCAATGTATGGTTGGAATAGAGGGACAAGGGAAGAAAATATTGTTTATAAACACAATAATCGGTGAAGCAAAAGATGTTATTTTACCTGCTGCAGGAATATGGTTGTCAAATAAAAGTCTACAAAGTACTGAACTGAATACATTTATAATGCAGATGGAACAGATCCGTAGTTTTGTGCATTGCCCCAAATTAGACATTGTACGTTCTACGAGTTCGTAGATTTGGAATAGTTGATAACACTCGATGAAGAGTCAAAACGCAATTTATTCGTCAGTATTACACTGGACAGTTCCAAAGGTCCGTTTCAGTAGTAGTAGTAGGATAAACACACTAAAACAATCAGCAACACAGCCTTCGGAATATAATGTCGAAGACAGTTTCACGGCAAAGCACTAAAGTAAATCTCCCGACTCTCAAGCTGATCTCTGAACTCAAGCCACTACTCTCTCAAAGGATATTCAAGGTATATATAGCTTTAACCAAGATTCGAGAATATTCTCGAGAAAAATGTACAAATGTGTTCTAGAATGTTCTATGACATATCGCCAATTTTGTCGCCGAATATCACCAAATGGGCAATTTTACTCCAAATCTGACAACCCTGCCTTTCCCTTCCACTTTCTTTCAACCCTAAGCCCGCCTTCGGGTAAACTATCTCATCGCGCAGCCGCTCTGCATTTCGCAATAATATTTATTTAAAACTGGAAGTCTAAAAGGTTGTAAAATACTGAGAGATGATATGACCATTTTATGCTGCGACAGTATGTTCGGTTATAAAAAAAGGGTATTAGCAGTCAGAAAAAGAAAAAAAAAAAAAAATACCCCATACTTTAAATGAGCTTGCTGATAGACTATAGACATAATTCAAGTCAAGATGACATCAATACTTTTTAATGAATGGCTTTTGAAATGAGAAAATGAACTGAACACATTTTAAAATTATGTATTTACCAGCAAATACTACAATCCTTATTCAACCAGATGATCAATGGATTATTACAGCGATGAACGAGTGTAATTTCCTGAGATTAAGGTCCTTTCTAACACGGATAATGAATTAGCAAGGAAAATTAATTTTTTTTGATGCTCTGCATTTACCGAAAATGTCTTGAAACTGCATCTAAAAAAAATATAATTAAGAACTAAATGATTTGAATATTCCAACCTTTAGAGACAAAACAAGATGAGGATGACGTGTCACTTGAGGAAATGGATGAAGACAGTCAAACAGCTTACTCTGACCGAAATGTTCAGCAAGCGATGACTTTCAGCACTTGTAAGTACTGTATAGTACGTACGTTATATAACACGTACACTGAGGGGATAAAATGGGACAGTTCTATATCTCGCGTTCTACTGGGGCGATTGACGAAATTCAACTTGCGTTTTTCATGTCTCGAAAACGCGACTTAGAATATGAATTAGATTTATGTATAGCATTGTTCTATTATAGGTATTTTGACACAAAATCGAACTTTTCTGAAATGACATGCTCAATTTTTTTTTTCATATTTTGATTCTGCGGCTCAAATTATGCCTAAACATTAAATTTTGTAAAATTTGGTACGAAATTTACGGAGAAGTTCAACAATTATCTTGGCGCATTTTTTTCACTTTGCTAAACTGTAAAATAAAGGAAGCTGAAAAAAAAAAAAAAAAAAAAAAAAAAAAGAGTAACTTCTCCAACCAACATGAATTGCCCTGAATCTCACACGTGTGTAGTGGCTAATGAAAAATTTTAAGTTACAACATTGATAAGTAAAGAATATATTTGTCAGTTACTTTCTAAAACAAATCTAAGCATATTATGAGATCTCTTATATGATCTCTCACATAAGCACATTATGTGATCTCCCATCTTTCTGAGGATGATGATGAAATCGATAAACTACCTACAAATACAGAAAAAAGAGATGTCCTCCGAGTATGAAGATGAAGGGTACAGCACGTATGAAATAATTTCCAGAAGCATTATGAATAGTTTATAAATGAACTAAAATTTTTTATGAATGTAAACATTTTATAAGTTTTTGCGTAAAAAATATTATGAATAGTTCATAGCCAACATTTTGTATTTTCATGTGTTCATATTCGTATGTTTCTAGTTGTATTTATATAAATAAATTCTGCTGTTGTTTCGAAGGATATCTTTTCTCCTTATTTAACCCGGCGGAAGGCGCACCAAGAAAAGTTACTAGAACGGGCGCGTGGGGTATCACATACCCCAATATTTAAAATACAATAAAAATAGTATTATTTAGTTTTAAAACTGGTTTTTTTTTTTTTTTTTTTTTTTTTTTTTTTTTGTTCTCGTGTATTATAAATAAGTGAATAACAATTGGGTTTCAAAAAATTAATTTCCGAAATAATCTTAGAGTTAAAATTAAGATAAATGAAAATAATAAACATCATGCCTCTAAGTTTCGTTGCATCTCTAATACACCATGCTTTTTTTATTTCTTCACACTTTGAACGAAATACATTTATGTGTTCTTGGCACAGAATGTTTTCACATTTTAAACATTGCATTCACGTTCTTCTGTCCTTGGCGCGAGGGCAAAAAATTTAACACATCTTTCATACTTAGTTGTTTCTAATTTCATGTATTCGTTTTAATTCTTCATCGAAATTTCTGCTTTTGTTTTGCATGCAGTACGTCAATTTCTTGGAAAAGTATTAATCTCTGATCTTTGTTCAATACTTTTTTTCATTAATTGTAATGCTAAGTCCTTCAAAAACAGACTTCTGTTTCTTTTGGTTGGTGGATTAGCAGTTGAATGTAATATAATTCAAGCATTTATTACAGCAACATTCAGTGCAGGAAAGAAAATTACCATTGGCCACCTTCTCGTTATTCTGGCAATTGAATAATTGGCTGACATTTTATCCTCCATATCCACTGCTCCTTTAGTTATATTATTAAAACATATAATTCCTAACGTTTTATTTTCTCCAATAGTATCATCTATAGTATAATCGTTATATAATGTTATAATCTTATAATGATCGTTATATAAAGCATAAGAATAGTTTCTCCTTTTTTAGGAACATCAGGAATTAATGTTTTATCTTTTTCGAAACCAAAACATTGTAGAAAATATTCTTAGTTTCATCTTCAGTTTCCGAAATGCAATCTTCATCGCTTTCAAATATTTCTAATAAATCTCGCATGCGTTGCATCTCCAGTTCATAGGGACTCATTCTTTTTACCATAATGCAGTTAGAAATTTTTAAGAATTTAATGTCAAGTACTTTAAAATCACTTGCGAGTAGAAATATTTACTGTTACACTCTAGAAATAAATTTCTGAACTAAATATTCAGTCAGAAAAACACTTACACGGACAGGCGCGTGGGGTGTGTCATACCCCAGTTCCAACAAAATACCGATAAATCGTTTTCTGAAACACACAGGCAAAGAAAAAGCGGTTCTGAAAGTCAACCAGAACTAGAAACTCAGCTACTGAAAGCAGCACAGAATTTCAGTTTCACAAGTTAGGAATATTCCACTTTTATGTAGGGTTGGAGTATGTAGGGTAAAGTTTTCATTCGGTTAATATTATAGGAATGGCCGTGGAGAAGCGTGATCACAATAAACGGCGTCCGCTGTATTTCTTCATGGCTTCATTTACTTTTTTCCTCTAGAATAACTATAGACTAATTTTCTGTGAGTGCTCTTCCTTTGAATAATAATACAAAATTTATTTGATCAACATGAGTCAAATCATTCGAAACTGAAATGAAAAACATTTTCTCACTTTTGGTGTAGAAGGTCATTACTTATTTATGTTCATTCTGTATATATGTCTGTAGAGAAATGCGTAAATAGATATTTGCTTGGAGTAGTAATAATGGCTGAAATTTTAAACAATCATATGGGATAAAAAATGTTAGTAATGATTATTAAAAAAATTAACATTGGTCAGAAAACAAAAATTAAATTGACGCAAAATGGGTCAAGAATACTTCCATTTTCAGAATATATATATATTTTAAATATGTAAAGTTGCTAATTACATTGCATATAAAATGATGTCTCACATAATGAGTGGAATTTTTTCAGAATGATGTTTGTTACATGAGACACTGTTTCTAATTAGTTATTAGTTTCTAGTTAATTAGGTTAGTATTGAAATAAATTAAATCCATTCTTAAGCCTTAAGTTGCAAAATATCGTAAATTTCAGTCGATAGAATATATAAGTCATAGAATGTATAAGTGACCGCCAATGCTAAAAAATGCGCAGACTAATTTACTAATTTTATTAGCCCAAAAGGGCTATTAGTCTCAAAACGGGATTTTCAGTTCATTCACTATAAAAGCCTGAATCACTTTTCAAATTGTTGCCACCAACTATTATCGCACTGTATTATATATTTAAGGAAATTAAATAATGAAGAATTTGCATGAAAGTATGCATGTTTTTCTCATTGTGAAAAAATAAGGGTACATAGAGCCATCAAATTTTGAATAACGTAGTCCTCCACCCAAATATGGACACCTGGAAGCCCGAATTTTGAATTTCAAATTTGTTTTATTTTGTATTTCATGTTTTATAAAACTTTAATTGAATTTTCATTGAAAACCTCAATGATTTCAAAACGAGCAGTGGCAACACTATACGGAAAAAAAAAAAAAAAAAAAAAAAAAAAAAAAAAAAAACCACTTATATCTCCAGCGCATGCGGCTGTCTATCGAAAATTCTAAAGATATGCTGCTTTTAAATATTTTATTGTATATTTCAAATTTTGTAAAACTTTAACAAATTTTTGAATATCAAACTCAACAATTTCAAAGTGCGCAATGGCAACACTATGCAAAAAATAAACACTTTTATCTCTAGTTCGTGAGATAGTCTATCAGAAATTCAAAAAATAGGCTGCTTTTAAGTAATTTTAGCCCAAAGAAGCGTTAGCGCAAGTGCTCTCGAAACATGTATGTTTATGTAAACAAAAAATCGAAAATCTTAAGCTTTCAGATTTTTTGGTTATAAAAGTATTTTTTAAATGGTTTATATATCTACAAATGTAAATAATACAAGCTGACAATTGTTTTTAGCTCATTTTGCTCTGAGTCCTCCTAGTCATTCACTGCAAACTGAAGACTCAAGTGTCCTTTACCTTTTCGCGCACTTACTTTTGAATTTTTCTAGAAGCCACAGGCACATATGCCTTTGGTTTGCGGAAGGTCCAGGTTAAGAAGTTGTTTAAAGTGGTTTAGAAGTAATCTAAAGCAGTTTCACTCTTCTTCAGAACGGTTTAGAAGTGAGTGCCATCATCATTGAATAAATCAGCCACTCTGCTCATCTCATGCTATTGGGGTGCCACTACTTGGCTGTGATCTGGAACGTTTCCAACTTATAATTAAATAAATTTTGTATTTAAGAAAAGAGGATTTCTGTAGAAGGTCTTGATAATTGTAACTGACAAGAACCCTTTTGCGTTCTCCTATTTACTAGAAGTAACTTTTATTTTCTTTTGGAATTTCTCATATTCTTGGTCAAGGAGTGGCTTGCAGTCATTCCTTATGTCGAAGTCTCTGTTTATTCTTAAACTACTTTTTGTATTTAAATGTCTTTAAAACAGAATTTAGTTCTACATTTCAACGCGTGACTAAATTCTCTATAATAGCATAGAATTATAGCATAGAATTCTCGTGATTAGAAGTACGTTATACCTTATTGTTTTACGCACACATAAAATGATCCTTTTGCTGAATTTTGGAATAGTTAAAAGAGATATGAAAAAGTTAAATTTCAATATGAAGCTTTCAGATCACAGTCTAAACCTCCAAAAATTTACCATTGAAGTTTCAATTTTTTTTTAATTTAAAAAGCATAAAATCATGAAGTTTATAAAATTACAATCTAAAATTCTATTCCAATCACAGTCAGTAATTATAAATTAAATTGTTGAAATTATCCTTGTGATTTTAGAATTAAACCTTCATGAATTCATGTTATAGAACACGAAATCGTATATTTAAAACAAGTATGCGAAATGGCAAAGGGGATTATTGTGATGATATTCCTTCCTAAATTATAATTTATGTAGCCTTATAACGCTACGCGAAAAACTTAATAACTAGAAGCTTATTTATTCATTAAACTAATTTCCATTCTGTAGCTGACGAAAATAAAAGTTACGGCAACTAAGTCAAAATAATGAGGCAACTGTGTTAATTTAAATAAAACTTTTCAAAGTGGCAGTATAATTTCTTTTTCTGGGATGCCAGATTCGCTTACTAAAGAGAATAGACGCCTCGCAAGAAGCTTCCTTCTGTAAAGTATATTTTAAATTATAACAGCTACTTTAATTCCGAAGCCTTTCCTATCAATTCTTGTTTCCACTTACAACTTCCTACCTGAATGTGTTTTTAGAATCGCGTTGAATGCAAATGAGTTAGAAGAAGTATTTAAGGAAGGTTCAACTAATTTCGATAGAGAGTGCTAGAAGTCCTAGTAGCGCGTGTTTGCCTTCTGGCTATGCCACTCTTGAAGCTGTTACCTTCGGCCGTATATTACGCGCCTTTTGATATTTGCCGGTTAGTTTCATTTATGGGCCAACTACTTCAGATAACGGTGTTTGGCTTCGGCTAAGTCTCAGTTAATTCATTATAATTTAGTTTCTTATTTCTTATTCTGAGTTAAAGCCCGAGTAGAGGCTTCCTGTAAGCCCGAGAAGGAAGCCTTCTCGAGTTTACGTCTTTAGTTGTTTGAACTCAGCGATAAGTTGCTATATTTCACTAGGTTCTTCGACGTTCATCATAGACAAAAGGAGTGAGGGACCCTACACTCCAAATACATAAATAAATATATAAAATTTATAATCAAATAAAAATAAAACAAAGAAATCTGAAAGGGCTCAGATTTTAACAGTCGCCCCTAAAGATTTGTGAAGGTTTTTCTACGCTCTGGCTGAGCTCTCAGTGTAACATTCTGCCGTTGCGCTCACTCCCAGTAACCCATTTCTTTTTGTCATTTTAGCTTTATTAAGCATCATTTTCTTCGCACTTACGCAACATACATTTCAGTATCAAACTTACAGAATTTTAGAAGTAGCATGTATTTAGAATTTCCGATGAAGTTTTGGAATACGTTTCTCTATCTTCTCTCAGTTTATCATATCAATATACAGTTTTCTTAGTAAAATGGTTCGCAAAACTTTTTTTTTTTGTCTTTTTATTATTCACATTTTGGGTGTAAATTTGTTAATTAAATATTATATTCTTCGCACTTTCCTTACATAATATTCAGTCGAAAAGCAAAATCATAGAAGATTTGAAAAACAGCATATCTTTAGAATTTCCGATACACAGTTTCGAGCGCTGGGGACAACGATGTTTTAATTCGTACAGTGTTGCCACTGCTCAATTCAAATCGTTGAGTTTGTTAAAAATCCATTAAAGTTTTACAAAATATGAAATACAAAATTCGGGCTTCGAGGTGCACGTGTTCGGATGGGGGACTATGTTATTCAAAATTTGTTTGCCCTAGGTACTGTCGTCTTTCGACAGTGCGAGAAACATACATACATACATACATGTAAATTCTTCATTATTTAATTTCTTTAAAAACAATATAGGGTGATAATATTTCGTGGCAACAATCTGAAATATGATTCAGACATTTAAACTAATACGCCGCCAAATCGCGTTCCGAGACTAACGCCCTCTTGGTCAAAAAAAAGTTACATTTTTAGTTTAAAGTTTACGTAAATAATACTTAACTTAAATCTTTTGTGTTTAGATGAAACGTATAGCTTGTTTAGGAAAGTATGAAATAATTTCATTCCTTACTTTCGTTGAAAAAAAAAGTATCTTTCATTTTCTAATTTGTTTTCATAATATATCACTATTTATTCACGCAAAATGTAATGATAATGTAAGTAAAAATATTTTTTTTTATTTGCACAGGTTTCGAATAAAGCATGATACATGAAATATGTATCATGCTTTATTTATTTATTTATTATTAATTTGCATTAAATGATATCAAAATTTGTCTTTTGCATTATAGTACCTGCGTAAATCAGCTACAACTAGAGGAGAAAGAATTAGCTGATTTTTTTAAAAATAATATTCGAATAGCCTGTGATCTCAGTTAGTTTGAATATTTAGACTTGCACTATACTTAGGCGGCGAACTGTTCAAAGACCCTGAAACTATTATGACACCTCCTCCCAACCACTCCCTGAAGGATGAGGCCGAAGAGACGCGTTTCCAACACCATTTCCGAGCTAGCAGCTGTCACCAAATATATTAAAAAAGTAGTATGTGAAATTAGATGCCGCAGTTCATCAGCTCCATTATTATTATGATCAAGAAGTAAAATGAAAAGAAGTGATACGAAGAAGCAAAATACAAACAAAACTGAATATTTAAGAGGAGCAGTTAAAAGACCGGATGTTCCTGCTGCCGCACCTTTTTTTCACTTGTTTTGGAATCGTGTTCTATTAATAATAAATAGTACTTAGTTTCGATTTAGATTTGTACGAGATTACCATTAAGAGATTAATAAAACTTCGGAATAAGTGTTTAACAGTTGAGAACGATTGTATCGAGATATGCATAAAAAGACCAAACATTTGGGCTCTTCCGAGAATTTAGATAATGATGGTACAATTGATATTATACTGATTTATCGAATGATGACATAAATTTGCGAAAAATGCATACCAATTTTTTTTTTCAAATTCAAGGATTTTGAGGAAGGTACTTGAATTTAATAAGAAATAAAAATATCTTATGAGTAATATTTATTTTAAATGTAATGGTTAGAATATTCTTCTAAGGTTCTCATTGAATAAGAATCCCTAGTAAGTCATCCGTATGTTTCAAACATAATTATAATTTTTTTTTCAAATTCAAGGTACTTAAATTTAAAAAGAAATAAAAGCATTTTTCAGATTTATTTAAAATACAACATTCACAGTTAAACTTGTGTGTATTGTTCAAGGAACATTGTTCTACATTGTTCTAAGAACTGAGGCGAACATTGTTTTAAGATGCTCATTGAATAGGTATCGTTAGTAAATAAGGCGTACGTGTTTCTAGCACAATTACAAATTTTTAAATACGCATTACCAATAACACTAAAAAAAATCCCCTTATTTATTAGTATTATTCAAAATGAATACTAAAAATCACTCATGTAAGACAGTAAAATGGTTTCACGTGAAATTTAAACTTGTGTATCAAACGTTAGCATAATTTTTAATCGTTATCAACAAAGGAAATAATTTTAATAAATTTAGTAAGAAAATAAAGACAGTTTGCAGTTAGTCTTGACTGTTGATTGAAACAAAGCAACTAAAGATGATTTACACATTCTGATTTAGCGCCATATACCAATGAGCCTCTTAATTTCTAAAATCTTTCCTCTCTGCTTTTTGCTTTTGTGTTTTATCTGTGTAATAAAATATAAAATACAAAAAATAAAAAAAAATATTAAAAAAATATAACCCCACCACCCAAAAAAATTACAAAATAAATTTTAATTTTTGGCTTAATGATTTTTTCTTATACCTAAAATCTCTCGAGCTAATGTTTCTTCCTCTAGCTTGCATCAAACTAACTATTTATGAAATTTTCCTATTTCTGCTCAATGCTGATATTTTTATGATGTAGAGGTACATGGTTTAGAATCATAGGCACTCCAAAATACTTAATCCTTGACATTAGCTAAAGATTATTTGCCTTTGTCTTAGAAGGAATGACTTATTAAAGAACTTTCTAAGACAGGATGATTCGTATTCACACGAAAAGAAAATCAAGCGAGTTCTACCATATATCAGAAACTGAATTCACATACCAGGAACCCTAAATCAGGATAAACTACTAGTTTTTCATTAATTTTTTTTTTCATTCGACTACTGAATGCACTTCAATTATTTTAATATCATTGTTCATATTATTAGATCCACATTATTTGACATAAAAGATAAGAAAGGATTGAATTATTTAGAATGAAAAAAGATTAATAAAAGTCATAAACGAATATTCAGATTTATCCTTATCTTACTTATTTTGCACGAATTATTTTCTTAAATTTTATACGTAATGTATAACGTAAAACTGCGTAACGAAAGTGTTGGGCAATTTGCATTATCCCTTGCGGCTGCGCAATGCTGAAGAGGTAATTCCCGCGGTAGAAGTCTTTGTCATTTCGGGTAATTTTACTCGTTCCTGTATTTTTTTTATCAAATGCAATGCATTAGGTACAATTCATTTTTTATATGATCACTGGCCAAGAGCACCATATCGACAAGCAAAAACTCATAGTGTTGAATACTTGAAGCACGAACAAGTCCCGAGTCACGAGCCTTTCTCATTTTCCGATTTACTTTTGGAAATGCTTGCAGAAACATGCGAGGTGCTATAATAAAATTATATTATTAAGCCGTACACCGCGTGCTTTGCGAGATAATCGCAGCGATATTTGAATAGATAGATATATTCAAAGTTTTTCTGTGCTTCCACGCCGCTCTGTGGCCCGCAGCACAGGGAAGGAAGGTGAACTTCCCTTCCCGAGTATCACCAATGTTTTCTGCCAGACGAATCTGACCATCGGTAATGATCCTTCCGCAGGTTCACCTACGGAAACCTTGTTACTTTTACTTCCTCTAAATGATTGGTTCTCTTTCCGGCACGCCGACGCGACCCGAAAGCCGCTTCGAGAGTGAGTCCGAAGACCTCACTAAATCATTCAATCGGTAGTAACGACGAGCGATGTGTACAAAGGGCAGGGACGTAATCAACATGAGCTTACTGGGAACTGAGCTGACTCATGTTGGCTACTTACTGAGCTGACTCGTGCTTACTGGGAATTCCTCGTTCAAGGGGAACAATTACAAGCCCCTATCCCCAGCACGAAGGAGGTTCAACGGGTTACCCAGTCCTGTAAATATACAAAGAAAAGTGTAAGGACAGAATGTTTTCCCGATGTGCTAATCCGGAGTGTGTGTCGTCTTGCTTATCGATGTGGCCAGTAGCCGTGATTCTTTGCAGCGTGGTTGATACATGCAAAATAGATTTCGAACACTAGAATGGTAATAGACATCTAGCAGAGTGTACTGGACAGCATTAATATGAAGTATTGCGTAGAAATATTGGAGTCAGGCACCTGCCGACCGAAACGAATATCCAGGAAGACTCTACTGACCTAACGTAGCAGTTCGTACCAGTCAAGTTAATCACCTGTTATCCATCTTCATCACATGTTTTCCCTCCCATGTCATAGGCTATGATAAATCCTGTTCATCTGCTTTGAAAAGTTCAAGGAAAGCATCCGTTAAAGTTTGTTTTACTTGCATCAAGTATTCTCCTTTTTTTTTAAATTGAAAATTTTAAATTCCTTGTGCAACACACAGTATTACACAAGGCTTATAGAGGTAAGTTAAAAAAAACGAATACAACAACACAACGCAAAATAAAATAAACTTATAAATTCATAGATGACACGTAAGAGATAAATTTACAGAAGAAAGAGAAAGCCATTTTATGCTGGACAAATACGTGAAGAGGGGGAGAAGATGTAATATTCACAGAGTTCAACCTAGAAATGAATTCTTTTCGTTCTTCCTTGAGCCTTGAACAATAGAACAGCAAATATTCGACATTTTGCACTCCCCCGAAACTTCATTAACACAAGTCTGTACTAGATAATCTAAATCTTTTCAGATATGAATTGAATTTACCATGTCCAGTTAGAAATTGAGTAACTTCAAAATTGCAGAAACAGTGTTTATTATTCAATCTGTGAGGAATGGAAGGAAAATATAATTTAGTCAAAGAGGCAGTAGTAAAATTCCTGTATAGTTCATTCCATTTGAGTATTGTATCATCCCTATTTTTGTTCTTGAAAAATTACTTGGGAAGTATCATTGGAGTATTTACTTGAAGATGTGTAGCTTGTTTTGCCAACCAATCAGCCCTTTCATTTCCTAGATTGCCAGTGTGTCCACGTACATGAGAAAAGATAATATCAACACCTTTATTATTAAGGTCTTTAAGAAGGGCATGAGAAGTGACAATTAATTTATTACATGAGAAGATATTCCTAAGAGAATATAAGGATGAAAAAGAATCAGTGCGAATAAGAAAGAAATTTAGCATTTAGCGAAAAATTGTTAGATATCCACTTAATTGACTCACTAATGCACAGTAATTCGGCTTGGAAAACACTGCATTCATTGGGAATTCTAAAGAGTTTGTATTCCAGCTCAGAACCATGATGGAAAACGACATAAGCTAATCCAACTCTATTATTATGTTTACTGCCATCTGTATAACACACAACAGGGAAATTATCATCAACAGAATTGTCATAAATGATAGTTTGAATTGGCAAACGAATGGCAGGATGAGGAAGATCTTCAAACAACACCTTGGTATCGAACATAAATTTGCTGATGGTATCTTTAAACTTTTTGTCATTTAAAACATGAAGGTCAATCGGAGGAAATCCTGAAATTGCGAAACAGGCTTCATAGCTAATTGTTATGCAGCCACGCACAACTCTTAGTAAAATTCTTCTTTGAATTCTGCGAAGTATACGGGAATTAATCTTCTTTTCTAAAGCTGTTCCCCACACTCAAGAAGCACAGCAAATAAAAGGGACAATACCCTGCTTATAAATCATATCAATAACATTAGATTTTAAACCAAAAGTATTGCAAGAGACACGATTAAGTCCTCTAAGTATATTTTCACACTTATTGGAAAAATACATAATATGATTTTTCCAACAAAACTTGTGATCAAGTATACTCCTCCGGCAGGCAACCACATTTTACATTATGCATATACTTTCAACATCATCAAAACTAAATCAAAGTAAAGAAAATTAGATTTTCAAAAATTAAAACGTTTTTAGAAGCATGAGAATAAGCAATATATTTATGAAGTGTTCATAAGCAAACATGTAATGTTATTATGAAAGGCGTACTGTTATTGTCTTGCCGCTAACTTCGCAAGGATGTCTTCAGGTGGATGGATTTTAAGTGCCAGTATAGGTGTGCAAAGTTTTTGCGACAATCATCCAAGTTTTACCTAAGATTCGAGCCGCCTCTCTTCAGCATGGGATTTGCTATTCTAAGCTGTTTGTCGACAGGATATTTAGCAAAATGTGTTAATTCCATTCTCTAAGATAACTGTATCGCAATATTTTAAAACCAGTTTCAGAATTATCAAAAATATTTTAATAAATCTCTGAAGAGACAGCTGCTCCGGACATGCAGTCCAACAAGCTATTTTTTGTTTGCTTATCTGTTTTGTTTTGTTTTATAGTAAATATTTGTTAAGTTTAAAACGCTTTAATGGTATATTTACTATGTACATATATTACAGAAATAATATTATATATGCCTTCCGTTTTATTTGATCAGTGTCATTTACTAATAATTAATTAAATTAAATGAATCGTTTCCTCACCCCATTCTGCTGCTGACAATCATTTACTATTTTCCTCTTTTAATTTCTTATTTTATTGCTAAGTAATCAGAGAATAAATATAACTATTATGAGAGAAATCTTTTGGAAAGCTCTTTTCCTGTTTGAGTAGATCCCATTCAGGTATTCCATTTGAACACACTGCATCTAAATTGCACATTCCCTTTCACAATGAATTCATTTGCTGTGCTTATTCATAAATCAAATCTTTTTATTGCTCTTGAATAGTTAAGAAATAATTATTCTGAATTTTTAATTTATTACCTATTTCTACAGTATCCACACTATAAAAAATACTTATTTGTGAGAAATAATGATTGAACACGGATAGGAAAACAATTAAACATTATAAAAAATAACACACCGAAAAACAAATGCTTAATGTGCAAAATTGCAAGTAAATTCATAGGAAGAACATTACTACTTCCTATAGGTGCTATAATAAGTAGAAAAATGTAGAGAAAGACACAACAAATTCATGCATCTTACTCTGACTCTTAATGTTACGGTATCTTTAAAAGCTAAAAACCAAATTTCTATCGTACCATCAGAGTTCTGCTCTTAATACTGTACCAAACATTCAGTTTCCACAATATTTTGTGATTGACTGATTACTTTTATTTCTTCCGCCTTTTAATAAAAGTTTTATGCATTTCGCTTCATAACACAGCTTGCTGACATCTCTGCCAAATAAAAGTCTTACTAAGCGTTAAATATTTGGAACCTCCGCTTCCTCTTATATTGGCATTAAATATTTAGACGAAGATTTTAATCAAAATAAATATAATATAAGAATTCGTGTGAATCATGTTTTTAACAAAAAATAATTCAGGAAGTAATATTAAATTTTACCCTCCTATTAGCGTAATATTCTTAGCTTCCTTCTGGAAAAACTGTTCCCAACAGCAGATGGCATCTCAAAGTAATCTAACTTATCCTTAAGGCATTTGATTATGAGGCTTACGAGGTGTTTGATTTGAGAAACCCATCTATTAGTTCTTAAAGATGACAATTTTAAGACGTGAACCTTGTGGAAACGGGGAATAATGAGGTTTTAATGACAGCGCATTCGTTTGTATAAAGTGCGTTTAAGACAGTACGTAATACTATATTTCTTATACTAAAAGGAGTTTAAGTGCGTTAATACATACGAAGAATCCTAAAATAATAACATTTATAAGCAGTTCACGTTTAATTAGTAGGTGTTATAACGACATCGATAAGGAGAGGATCATATAAATCTCCGAACATTAACAGCTTGTTGCAATGTTCTAGTTCTCATTTAAGTAAAATTTAATTACAATGGATAAGTAACTAGAAGCTTATGTCATCTCTTGTACATTGCGTGTAGTAAACAATGTTTCAAAGGAAACGAATAATAATATTTACTTCCGATATGTAATTTAATTCATTTTACTGGTGCGACGTGTCCCCCCCATAAATTTTTTTTCCATGTCAATTGAACTATAATAGGTATTCATCGAGCCTGTTAGACTTTACGCAACCTTCATTTTCGCACTCGTTAGTCGCAGACATATACTTCCGATACTTTAAATTGGTCGAATTTTAATGTTAGCAAAATATAATTTGTTTTAGTAAAAAAAAAAAAAAAACATTTCCAAAATGAATTTTTAATTTTACTTTAATAATCTATCAGAATATACATAAACAGTAATAATAATGACTCAAAAGGAAAAAATATATTATTTTCTGTCTGAAATCGAAAGGAACCTGCGAGAAATTTCAGTCGTTTACACTTCATAATTTAAACTGATTCTCAGGTAAATTTCATGCTGACATTTTAAATAATTCCTATATGTTCACCACTGCTCAGTTGGGTCTTCTATAAAATTTATTAAATTTTTCTATTGCAGAGACAATTGGTCACCTATAAATGTACTCCTAAACAAAACAATTGTTCTCATGGCAAAATTCTGAAGTGAGAATATTTATCTTTTGACTAGTATGAAAAAAGTTTAATCAAATCTGCACCTTCAAATCGTTTGATTTGTGTCACAGTGTAAATTAATTAACTCCTTTTGTAGCTTTTTTGGGACGCTACTCACTTTCGTTTTTGATGGTAGTAGAAATAATGCAAAATTGGATTCCACGTTATTAAAATCTTAAATTTTACTTCAAATTCTTGTCATAATAATTAATGCCATGCTAATCAATAGAAGCCTACAGTGAAAAATTCCTAATCTATACATTCTATCACATTTTCCTTCAACAAATGCAATGCAAGCAAGTTCTGTCTATCTGTATTGTTTCTAAAAGAATAAAAATTGAATTTGCAGTAAGTGCATTACTGTAATCTACTCGCAGGTCTTGTAAAATGACTTCAAGGGAAAGATGCGATCCGCCAGTTTGAGACCACATCATTAAGTTAACAAAATAAGACTTGTACTTTAAATAATGCAAATATTCATGTTCTGGCATTTTTATGTTTAAAAAACCAGTTTTTCAAAAATTACGATACGTCATTTTTAAACGTTCTCCTGATCTCTATCACTGTATGTAACAAAAGTTTATACTGCTTCTAAAAATTAAACACAGAACGTTTGACTCCAGTACGACAAAGATAAACTGAGCTATTTAATTTCAAAATATGCGATTTTCCGTAATGATCGGTTAAAAAGTAAATTAGAAGAATTTAAGGTTTATTTCCCTCATTTTAATTTCAGTCAAGAATATTCTTCTGTTTTGTATTTGGATATAAAAAATTTTGTTGCATACAGTACACCGAAAAAATGTAATTGCAATTTATAAGTTTTCAATAAATAAAAGTACCTTATTAATATCATCATGCAATTTTATTACTTTAATATCATAATATACCCATAGAAAAATTTATTAAAATACAATTATTTTTAAGGTGTGCGAATAATGTTGCGAACTGTCTATGTACTTGTGCTGAAGGCTGGTACTATATTTTAGAGCTACAAATGCATAAGCTCCTTTCAAAAAGCTTCTCCTGTAAGAGCTTCAACTGTAACTAAAATTTCCTTTTAAAAAAGCTTCTCATGTGCAAACTTTCCTTGTAACTAAAAGCTCCCTTTCAAAAATTTTAATATGATCAATACATTTTTTTAATGGCCGGCGCTTTATTTAATAGCCTTGTGCCACTACAACGGCTTGAAGTTGTGGCCATTTCATAATGGAAGCACCTAATAGGTGACCACCATTGCCTCCTATGAAGGGATGGACATTTTGAGGGGGGGCAACCATGCTTTCTCCGGGATTTATAGTTCAATACTTTTACAGTCAGTTTGCGTAGCACTTAATCTATTGCTATAAGAAACCCTTTTCTAAGCTGATATTTCCTTTTTAGCTACGGACAAATGTAAGCATGTCTCTTTTGAATACAATCCCTGAACATGATTTCAGATTTCAAAATTAAATAATTGGATAAATTTTTGTATTTTTATATGTGTTTCTTAGAGTAAGTATAAACTCTTACTAAATATAACTACTAACAAGGGGCCGTATAAAATGCTAGATTTCGTAATTTTTACAAAATTTGCTTTTTTAATTAAAAACTTCCAAGGCATGAATACTTGTGTTGTTCAAAATATTCTTGTAATTGAAAGTATGTATCTATGACCAACTTTTACGTAAATAAAGATTACGTAAGGAAGTTCATGGAAACGGTCTATGAACGTTTTTATATAACTGAAGTACTTTTTCTTGTCTATAATACTATTAGGTATGTAAAAACAACGATATTCATATTCATATAATTCATATTGGAAGAGTCGTATTGTTAGCTTATTGTGGGAAATAAAACCTATTTTAGTGAGGTTAATATTGAAATCATATATATCATTAATTTACAGTTCCCGTGTACAACTTCCCCATTTAATTAATAAAGAAATATAAAAGTTTTGTAACATTTCTACAGAATACATCTTGAAAAAAGCCTAATAAATTATTTGCGTGATTTCTAAATAATCGTTTATGAATTATAATTATTGACAGATACATATTTATGATCTGTAACAATGATTTATGAAGCATAGTTTGAGACTTATGCAATTAAAATTGTCTGTAAAATACTCCATCAAGAACTGTTCAAATCCCTTCAGAGTTTCCATATTTATTTACAACTGAGACCTAAACGGAATATGTCTTTTACAAGAGTAATGCTTCAAGAAGAAAATCGTTAAGGTTTTCATTTTTCAGAAATCACGGCAGAATTTTAAAATAGAAGTCTGAAATAGAATATTCGATAGGTTTATCATTTAATTATGGCAGAACATTTAAGCTTTTTTGCCTAATGGGAAGAATGCCTTCCTAGAAGATTTCCTGAAGGAAACTAGCTAATATCCACGTTACACGTGAAAGAAAACCGCAAAAACACCTTTCCAACGGCTTCTTTTATGTTATTTGAGCCCGGGTCAAATTACTAGTGTTCAGTGAAGGGTCAAACTCTCAAATTTTAGCCATTCGGTCACTCTTTGGCCAAAATCGAAAATGTGATCAAGAGCGAAGTTATAAGTAAGCTATACCGCGTAAGATTGCTTAATTTCTTATTAACTATAATAATGGGAATCATTGAAAAACATTCTGTGCTTCTTTCCAGATCCATCAACTACATGGGCACTTTTGTTTATGGCAAGAGAGGCAGCTCCAAGCACTATATATAACCTCTCTGAGGATTAGCATTTTAAAAGTGTCGCTAGAAGAAGAATTTCTCTGTTGTATTGCACAGTTAAAGCCCTTCAGCTACATTCGAAGGCGACAACCAAATCGAAATAGTTTACCTTCCATGGAAAGCATATTAGTTCAAGAATAAAACCACACTGTTGAATAATTTTTACACTTATGGATTCTGCGTCCAACATTTCTTCAAGGATTCTGTGAACATTTGTAACTATATAAATCTACTTATAACTATTTATAATTTTACAAAAATCTCCCGTATACCGCATACCAGGACTCTATTTCTCTTTCTACAATTAATTATAACCGTTATCTTTAATATTCTTAACATTTATTCCATTTTAATACAAGTTCCTGAATTTGGACAGCGCATAAAACAGAACATTTTTAATGTAACCAAGTGCACCTTGCTGCATTGCAATTCACTCCTAAGAGTTCTTGTAAGGCCCCACATTCTTTTTCTTTCCCTCCTAAAGGTTGGTATGCGAGGTCAGTACCTGATTACTGTTGCCAGAGAGCAGATGTTCTACATAATTCTATATGCATCCATGCTTCTTAATGATATTTTATAACAAGTATTATTAACTTCTGTACCATTAGTAAAAGTAATTTTTAATACCGTTTTATGATTATTTCGTTACAGAGTTTTTTCTGCCTTTCTTAACTGTAAAGTATCGTTTAAATTAAAAATAAGCAAATTCTTTAGAAAAATATAGATTAAACTGGCTGAGGTTCGTTTGTTTACCACTGATTTTTTATACTTGAATGTCTTTTCCAAAACAATCTAGATAGTGCTTAAAATATTCATTACTGTTGCTGTAATTAAAATTTATTAAAATATATTGGCATATTCTATTTTTAAAGTGCAATTCTTATATCTAAAAGCAAATTTTCAGTTAATAAATGTGTGGCATCATATCATGTTATGTTTAAAATAGCAACGCATTTGTTAAGAATGAGAATAAAATTGAACGGGAAAGATAAAAGCTACAAGCGTGATAACTAACTTATACTGTGATTCATTAAAAAAGTTCGAGTTATTCCCCTAACGATGCGCTTAACATTATAATCGAAGAATCAGTAACAGCAGCAACATGCCTGGACAAATAATGTTCATTTGCCAGAATTCGGAACATCTACAGAAAACGAAACAGGAATTGTTGACCTGTATGAATCCGGTTAAGAAGCAGCAAATTTCTTTAGTGTCTAATTTCCCAGACATAAAATTTAATGAGCTTGCATAAGCGGTCCAGTGCTTCAGTTAGAAAGTGATTACGAAGAATATGGCTCACGTTCTTTTCAGTATTCCTTCCATGTGGCATACTTTGCACTGCATCTTGGTGAGAAAACAAAGACCCACAAAGGAGATTATTATGTTGCGTATATCTAGAGCCCAGAATAATTGAATAATAGTATGAAAACTTGGCAAGGGAGTTAATGGCACCACCCAAAATCTGTCATGCCCTTGGGAGGAAAATAAATAAATTACTAAAATATTGTTTTATTTTATTGTTTTTCTTCATAGATTAATGAAATTAATTGCAGCAATTTCAATGAAAACCTTTGTATAAGTTAAATGTATATTTGCTTAAAAAGCTTTATATTTTAATTCATGAAATATTTACGTCGAAAATGAAACAATTAATAGTAATAACCAGTATTCGCCCAAAAGAGCATTGTTAAACACTCATATAGGTTTACATGTTACCTCTTATCTTTGTGTTAACAAAATATAAAAATAATTTTTGATAATTTTGTATAATGTGGAAAAGAAATTACCCGGACTTGTCCAGTCATATATATGACTGGACTATATATTACTATAGTAATTTTAATTAACCAGGCAATAGGCTGGATTACATGTATAGTTTTATTCTTTGATTCATTCCATGAAATCGTCTAAAATTGTTTTGAAAATTCATCGTAGACTGATCTGCTTAAGTTCTTCTAGACTGATCTGTTTATTCAAACAATTAGGTGCACTTCATTATTATTACTGCCATACTAAAAGCCCACTTTATGATAGACACTGTCAAAATCAGTCAAGTGTTTATCACGAAAATCACTATCGCTCGACATAAATGTCAATTAGGTCGAAGCTATGTGCTGGATGTAACAGCAGTTGGATTTTATGCAGTTTCTGAACAACGGTCTATTTGGTGTTAGAATGTTTTCATTGTTCTCATGTAAAAACACACGCCTTCAGTTCCATATAGCAAACAACTTAATTTAAACTTTGATAAACATGGTATTTATTCGCCGATAATTAAATACTGTATTCATAGATGACGTAGTCGTAACAGCCTTAAATTAATAGCTTCAAAATTCCATCAAATATACAGTATCAAAAGTTACTCAAAGTGGCATTCCATTAGGCAAAATTGGCTCTTTTTTTAGCCCAAAACGGCGTTAGCTCATAAGGGCTATTAGTCTCGAAATGACATTTTGCCTGTGTTCACTATAAATGTCCGTTTCACTTTTCAAATTCTTGCCACCAAATATTATCGCCCTGTATTAAATTTAAAGAAATTAAATAATGAAGAATCTGCATGGATGTATATATGTTCCTGGCATTATGAAAAAGCAACGGTGCCTAGAGCCATCGAGTTTTGAATAACGTAGTCCTCCTCCCGAATATGGGCACCTGGAAGCCCAAATTTTGGATTTCGGATTTGTATTATTATCTGTTTCATATTCTGTAAAGCTAATATTTAACTAATTTTTGATTAAAAAACTCAGCGATTTGAAAGCGAACAGTAACAACACTGTACGGGGAAAAAAAAAAAAAAAAAAAAAAAAAAAAAACTCTCTCCACCCCCCCCCCCGCGAGACTGTGTATCCGAAATTTTTGAGATATGCTGTTTTTAAATTATTTTGTGATATTGCTGTTAAATTGAATTTTTTTGTGGTTTAAACGCGAATAACATGATATTTAATAAATAAAGGTAACACACAAAAAGTTGAAAAAACGCCCTTTTGGACGTAATATAAAAGCTGAAAACTTTCAGAATTTTTTTAAAGCTTATTTTCTTTTTAAACTGCTGTGGACAGTCATAGGTCACTCTTTATTTAGGCAGTCAAACTTCTGGGATTTAACAACATAAAATAATTGTCAATATACATAATAGTTACCATATTCAATATCTAGTATGCTGCAACTTCAGTATCTTGTATGTATAGTACTATTCCTTTCGAATTTAGAGCGAATCTTCACTACCAATAAACGAAATTCATTCTTACATTTCAATTTCATGTGGAGATAATACGGCAATGAAACCATAATGTACACTGCGCATTAAAAAAAAAAAAAAAAAAAAAAAAAAAGTTTTTATCTCCCGTTTTACTGGGCCGATTGACAAAATTCAAATAGCGTTTTTCATGTCTCGAAAGCACGACATAAGATATATATTAGTTTCATAGAAAAATTTGAAAATTGAAGAAATTCAAAAATTTATTTTGGCGAAACTTTCTCAGTTTGCACCCAGAATAATTCACTCGGCGAACTTCTTAATATATGGCAACCAATTTTCCTTTCCTTCCATTATGCCGGAACGGAAAAAAGGGCACCTCCGTCTTACCTTTTTACTACATTGTGCATGAGCGGAAAAAAAGTCACAAAGTTCTTACTTTGAAATAATTTTAGCAAAGTATCTAAACCACATTTGATGTTTTATCGCTTTCAACAAATATGCCAAATTTCAAAACTCGCCAATATATAAATTCAAAATATATTCGTCGGAAATTTTGAATAAAAAACTTTAATTTTTTGCAGATATGCTTAGAAATACCTACGTCTATTTTAAGATGATGGTAAAAATTTTATAGATTATAATTCAAAATTTTTTTCGAAAAGTTTATAAAAATTATTTTAAAATAAAAATTTTAAAAATAAATTATAAAAAATGGGTGAATTTTATTTGGAATGAACCTGAATTTCAAAATTTGGAAGGAAGAATCAAATAAGTTTAATAAAGAAAGAGATATTAATAAATATATACAGGAGGAGCTCTCAAATTCAATTGGATTTTGAGAGTTAATTTTTTAAAAACTACTCGAGCGATTTTTACAAAACTTGGTAGTTTGGCGTAATTTGAGTCGTAGAATAAAAATATGGAAAAAAACTTAGTATGTTATTTCAGAAGTCTTGCTTTCGAGACATGAAAAATGGAAGTTGAATTTCTCCAATCGGCCCAGTAGATCGAGAGATATAGAACTGTCCCATTTTTTCCTCCTCGCAGTGTACGTTATAATATCATGCAGTTAGACGAAATGATAGATCAATAAACATCCTACGTTTGATCAAAACCCTGCATAAAATATGAATGTTGATTTAGTTTGAGCATGCTTGTGTACAAGTTTGGAAATCCTGTAAGAAGACATCATCGAGTATTATGCGTTTCTGTATATTACTAAGTTCAGCCTCTTATCGCACTGTGTATCTTTTGCAATTGCAAACCTATTATTTCTTTAATTTCCGAGAATTCGCCGGATTGTAAACGAAGAGTAATGAATCAAGAGATATGTGGCATGATTTATTCAAGAATTCAGGATGGCTATCAAACACGAAATACCACCTTCAATTCCACTATATGCCTCAGTTTTACTGTTTCGCATCGGTATAATGATGAGCTTATTTGTTGCTGAAATAAGTGTTAAGTGTTGAAGATTAAGTGAACGCCTTAAGTGCTTGTACAAAAAAGGGACGATAAAACGTGATGATTAATTACTGATATCCTGTTAAATTTGTGTGCCGGCTAAACACATCACCAATAAGTATTTAACTTAATAAGCAAACACGATAAAATGCTAGATAATTGCCATTTACTGAAGAGAAAGTAGATGGCAGAATTTCACCAACGAGTTTTAAACGTATAAATATAAATAAATTGCTTTGTTAATGAAAGCAAATTATACCACTACGCACGTGCACCTTTTCCTGCTTAATTGCTATGTCTCACTGCTTATTTCGTGCTGGCTGAGATACTAATAATTTAATTTATGCGATATTTGATGAATGCTTTACATACACAAAATGGCTTCGAGTGAGAATACACAGTTTTCCTTCTTCCATTTCGTTAAGGAAGAACTGTGAAGTAAAAGAATATGCAGCTTTGAAAAGCAAGTGGATTGAGTTCAAAAGAGCCATAAACCTTCGCAAAATAAACAGAGTACATCAAGAATTGGATATATAAGACATAAATAACTGTATTTTAACTGTGAATAGATTAGACCAAGGACAGGATTGAAGTACTTAACAAATAGAACTACAAAATAATTTAATATGCAAACTGTGTGCTGCGGTCTGTATTTTGATTCAACGAACTAACAATAGATTTTGATTAATTTCTATTTTTAAATGAAAAACCTTCATTACACTCCTTCTTTTTAACATGAATACAGAGATGTGCAAGATCTATATATTTTCCCTAAGATCTATGTTGCCAGCTATGAATTAAAAAGTCATCAGGCTGAAATAGTTTGCGGTAAGAGGAAGATACTCGTAGTTCAAGAACGAATTTTAAAAGTAGTAAATTTCCATTATTTTGAAAAAAATTCCATTGTAAAAAGTAAGTTATATTTTTACAAATATTTTACGTTAGCTCTTGATAATATGCCAATTCTAAAGTAAATTTTTGCTTTCTTTTACACATTAGTTCTTTTTTTTGCGCAACTTGAGAAGGTAATCAATATTTAGAAAAGCTTGTATTTAGAAGAGCTTGAAATTTATTTAAAGGATATATGCTTACAAGCAAAATATACTCTAAAGTTTTTGATTTTCTAATTGACAAACTGACTGTCTTCTATTGATCTTTCGACAGTATTTTCAGACAGACGGATTTCAAGTGCCACTATTTTTTGTAGATAATGCAGTCGTGAATCTCTGAAATTCATCTGAATTTAAACCCTCACTCTTTGGCATAGTAGCAGTTTTGCTTGTACCACTAACCCTATCCATGGAAGGGATGTTTGAAGCTATTTATTTTGTAACAAGGGAATTATCTGCTATTGCAAGAACGATGCAAATTTCAGTTTTTATTACATACCTGCGTTAGAGTATTTGATGATATTTTTATGCTTTGAAAATAAAATTACTTTCTGTATTGGGAAATTTAAATAATCGATTTAAATTCAAAAGTTAACTTTCAAAATATTGTTTAAATAAAACAAGTTGCAAGTACATTTAAATCAAATTAAAACCCAAAATATATTTTTCATTTCAAGCAGTTCCCAAAACTGCTGTTTCGTTAATATAACATAAGTTATTATAATTGGAGTTATCATTTGCAAATATATGGGATACATAATCCCAATATTATATAGATAATAATCAAAAACAATTTCCTTGATTGCCAGTTTCCAGATGCATTTGAAAAATCTTTTATCTGAAACCCAGATCTGTAATATCCATTGCTGCACAACAGAAAAAAAACAGAATTTTTTTGGTAAAAACGTATCTCATTTCTCAAATATGAATATGAAAATTGAGTTAACCAAAAGAAAAGAAAGGGAGGATCGTGGAAAAAACAGCCTAAAATTTTCTCGTTAACAATGAGATGGTAGCCTCGTTCACCCTCATCGCCCGCCAACTAGTTTCACCTACATGTCTACTTAGTGGTCGTGACTTAAACCAATCAAAACATGATTCGCCTCTCCAAGAGAAAGGCACATTCTATAGAATAACGATAATAATAATAGCAACAATGAAAAGAACAAGAAAAGCAACAACTTCAAGCTCCGCAGGGGTTTAAGGAAAGTGGTTCCTGTAAAAGACGACAGTGAACTTGTTTGGACTTTTACATGAAGCCGCGGTAGTGTTTTTCTTGCAGAAAAAGAGTTCTACCTAGCGCCACCTGGTGTTTGTATTTAGAAATTATCTTCCCAGATCAGCAGTTCGTTTAAAATTCTTTGGCTTTTCTTGAACTTCAGATTTTTATGATCTTAAGATATTCGTGATCAGAATCTTTAACTATATTTTATCCCTGATACCCCCGTTTAATATGTAAATTATTCATTTCAGCATTACATATTCAATGTTAAAACATTTAAGTACAATACATAAAATTTTATTTATTCAGTGTATTTTGTAGTTTGTATTTCACGTACTTTATCTCAATATATGATGTATATTTGTGACCTAAGTATGATTTTATATACTGATTTTACATATCTGGGGGAGGGTAAATATGTTTTAATCTTAGTATTTTTTATTCCTTTCAATTTCTATATTTGTTGTTCTTTTAAAATTTAATTTATTATTTAATTTATTAACAGGTTATTTAATCTGGCACTTATCTTGATTATTTCTCACCTTAATTGTCTACGGAATTTTCCTGTAATCATTGAGAAGGGGAATGAGATCGTCAATATATTCTTGGCGAATAGTCCCGTCTAAACAGCAGACCCTTGGGCAAACCAATGTGCTGAGATCCCTACCACAGCCACTCACAGAAATGAAATATAAATAGATTAGCACAGGCCCCTATGCGAAAGTTTTCAGTGAGACGAACCTTTAAGACCGCTCTGTTGAAGACTTCATACTATACTTCAAATGACTAAGCGGATGGATTCATTTTAATTGACTGAAAAAAATCGCTTTGTGTGACTGATGGACACCGCATCCACATGTATGAGTATGCACTTATAACATTACGTAGGTGGGAAATTGCAGTCGATCTCAGTTTAGTTATACATGCCATTCGCATTTCATTTAAACTTAAAAATATTTATGGTAATTTATTACAAAACTTTGTACTAAAATAAAAGAGCACCGCTTTCGCATCCGCTTATAAGCGCTTTCGTTGTTATCGTAATTAAGAATTCGTTTCTTACCTTTATTTTACGAATTGGTATGTGAACAAGACACAATTTTTTCAGTTAAAATACTGGAGTTCACTTTAAAGGGTGTAAAGAGCGGTGGCCAAATTAAGTGCATAAATTAAAAATAAATAAAGAAAAAAATTCAATTAAATAATTAAAGAAACAATAAATAAATAACAACTAATTCAAATATTAATATTAAAATAATAATTAATAAAGTAAAAAACTGAAAGGTTTCAGATTTTAATTATCGACCAAAAGGATTGGTTAAAATATTTTGGACTCTGTCTGAAATCGCAGTCTACAAATCTGCTGTTGCGCTAACTTCTGCTAAACGTTTTTAGTCCAAAGGGGCTTTGTCCCTGAAGGACTATTGTTTTCGTTTCGCGATTTTGCGTCGATTCACTACAAATGGCGAATCACTTTCAAATTATTGCAACAACGTATTATCGCCCTGTGTTATATTTGAAGAAAATAAATAATGAAAAATCTGCATAAATGTATGTATACAGAGGCTGTTCGAACAATTTTTAGACGATTTTGGTAAGAGGTAATAAAAAATTGTTTGCTGCAAAAGAAGTAATTGCAATTGTACTATGTTTTTAAAAGTCAAAATTATCGTCTGTGGTTTGAAAGTTTTGTTTTTATTCAAAATGGCGAATTTAACAAAGCAGTGTTTCGGAGACTAAATTTACGCTTTTTCCTAGGAGAAATATGCATACTCCGTTATCCAAAAACGATGTGAGAGTCATGGTTCTGTGATATCTAAAGCGTCGATAGGTAATATCAACAAGAAAGGAAAAAAAAACGTCAAATTGGAGCCTCAAGTGGGACAAAAATTCCAAACAAGTATCCAAGGGAAAAACGGACATCTTCGACTATTGCAAAGGTACGTTGTTTAATGTTAAAAGAAAATCCTCCTAGTCAAGGGACAGTTGCAAAATCATTAAAATGTAAACAAAATGATAAAAGTTGATTTAAATTTTAGGATAGCGAAAAAACGTAATGTGCATCGTCTTCTTCCAAAGCATATCGCTCAACGCAGGACACGCTGCAGAATTCTATATGAGAAACACTTATCTAAAGAAAAATGGAAAACAATTGTCACAATAGATGAAGAATGGGTGTATTTAAATGATTGTAACAAAAAAAGAGCCATTTATTGTTATAAAAAGGAAGAAAAAATTTAAGTACATAGTTCAAAGAATCGAAAGAAAATTTTTCTAAGCGATTCAGGATTGTTGCTGGTTTTTCTTATGGCAAGTTAAAAATAAAGGGAGTGCAAAAAAAATTCAAGATTAACTCTAAATACTATCAGGAACATATTTTATCGCCAATTTTTCTGAATGAAATACCATCGCTTTACCCACAGTGCCATCAATCTGTGAGACTGCATCAGGACAAAGCTAGCAATCACACATCAAAATCCACTGTAAATTTCCTAAAAGAAATGCAACAGAAAACTGGTATCAAGGCCATACCCTTCGCTGATATCCCTATTAAATCTCCCGATGTGTCACCTATGGATTTTTAAAAACTGCATTATCCAAACGTTGTCCGCAAACCCTAACAGGACTCTGGAAAGCTGTTCGGGAGAAATGGGATAGAATACCTCTTCTGCCACTTCAAAAGGCATTATTATCCTGGAAATTGTGATGTCGAAAGATAGTTCAGAATAAGGGATGTCAAATGGAACATTTAAAACACAAGAATTTTATGTAATTTAGTTTTGTAAATACAATATACATCGTCTAAAAAATGTATGAACAGCCTCTGTATTTCTCGGATTGTGGTAAAACAACGGTACATAGAGCGATCGAATTTTTAACGACGTAATCCTACTGCGAATATGGGCATCTGGAAGCCCAAATTTGAATTTTTTTTATTATTATCGATTTCCTATTTTATAAAACTTTAATGAATTTTCGATTAACAAACGCAAGGATTTCAAAGAGAGAAATGGCAACGTTGTACAGAAAAAACATTTTTATTTCCAGCGCGTGAGTCTCTGCATCGGAAATTCTAAAGATATGCTCATTTTAAAACTATTTTGCGATATTGCTGTTGAACTGAATTTTATGCGAAGTGCGAAGAACGTAATATTTAATAAATAAATGTAACACACAAAATGTTAAAAAAACGCCCCTTTGGACGTAATTTAAAATCTGAAACATTTCAGATTTTTTTTTTTTTTTTTTTCATTTAGCTTTGTTAATTAAGCATCGTTTTTCTTCGCATTTAAGCCCAGTTGGCATACATTGTTCTTCCTCTTCTTCTTCTTCTTTTTTTTTTTTTTTTTTTCCAGTCTTTTCTTAGTTTATCATAACAGTGTTCAGTTTTCTTAGTAAGATTGTTTGCAAAACTTTTTTTGGTCCTATTTTTATTTTTCAGTCTTCTTTTTCCTTTCTTTTTTTTTTTTTTTTTTTTTTTTTTTGTGTGTGTGTGTGTGTGTGTGTTTTGACCATAATTTATTAAATATCACATTCTTTGTCAACGTAAAATTCACTTCAACAGTAATATCATAATCAGTATAACATAAGAAATTCCAATAGACGAGATTTGAAAGAGAGTAGTGGTAATACCGTAGGAATAAAACATTTTTATTTCACACGCTGGAGATAAAAATATTTTATTCCTACGGTGTTACCACTGCTAGCTTTCAAATCGCTGAGTTTGTTAATCAAGAATTCATTAAAGTTTTATAAAATGTGAAATATAAAATTCGGGCTTTCAAGTGCCCATGTTCTGGTGGAGGTTTAAGTTATTCAAAATCTGATGATTCTAGGTACCATTGTTTTATAACAATATTAGTAGATCCTTCATTATTTAATTTCTTTAAAAATAATACAAGGCGATAATATTTGATGGCAATAAATCGGAAATTGATAAAACCGTTTGTAGTGGTTCAATGTAAAATCCCGTTTCGAGATTAATAACCCGTTGAACTAACGTGCTTTGGGGTTAATAAATGCTAAAGTTATTAAAATTTCATAAAACATAAAAATAAATTATGAAGAAATCAGTATTGAATATATATATATAACAATAAGGCAAAAATTTTAAATAATAAATTAAATAAAATGATGTAATAAATCTAATATTAAAACTAACCAGGAATAGGAAAAAAAAATAGCCACTTCAGAATGGAAGTTAAAAAACGAAAACAGTTTAAAACGCATTCAATTTCGCTTAAAAGAGCCAAGCTTATTATTTACAGCTATTTCATGGAAGTTAGAAACCTATCACGAATGAATTGCAGTACTTAGCAGGTTGGAACAACAGTTACTCTCGAAAACTGAGAAGTACAGCATTTTGATTTTACCACAGGCCTAAGTAAGAGGGGTTCTGGCACTTCTTTTACGAAACTGAACCACAGTTTAAGAAGAAAATTATTCGTAAAATTATATGTTAGTAATGTAACTCTTAAGAATGGGCGTATGTTGAGACTTCTAAGGGAGGACCCTTCCCCGCATATACGTGTGAAAAATCTTAAGTATATCAAAATTACGAGAGATTGTTTGAAAGAATATTTGGTTATTGATTACGAGAGAATATTTGGTTCCTGAAAGTATCAGAAGTTCGTGCCTTCGTATTCGTTGAGTTATAAGGTATTTTCTCCCTCCTTTAAGCATGCCTTCGTGGTGTAACGGTTAGCACACTCGGCGCAAATTCGAGAGGTCCAGGTTCGAGTCCCGGCGAGAGCATTGTTCATCTTTGACTTCTCCAGCATCAAGAAACCCTAATGACTCTACCCAAACTAAAAGGTGGTGTATGATGATGCTTCACCACCAGGATTTGGCGATTGGATCCCCTAATCCCCAGACGTCTTTGAAAAAGAGGGAGTATATAAGGTTGTGCATATGAGCACACTATACATGTGGTTTATATAGTATTTTCTCCCCCTTTTCTGCATGTCTTCGTGGTGTAACCGTTAGCACACTCGGCGAGTATTTGAGAGGTCCTAGTTCGAGTTCCAGCGAGGGCACTGCTCATTTTTCATGTCTTCTGTTTTGAAAAATCCTATTGACTCTACGGTGTCGGTAATGGCGGTTTTAGTTACTTGCGATATATTACAACAAAACGTTGTTTATATTTCTAAATGGGCTCCAATTTACAGCGGACCTAACGTAAGGAATAACTAAGATAAATGGCTCAGGTATGGTCAACGCACTCAACGACTTCCCATTCAAAAGAACACATGCAGACCTTCAAAAATATATAACTGAAAACGAGAAATGCAAATGGTCACTTGTATAGATTCTTGAGTTTATTCGCAGCTTGCAAATAAATCCTCGGAATCGAGGGCAGTCTTTTCCCCTGTTACATTCTGCTTGAAAGTTAGAATTGTATCAACAGGGAATAGTGGTCAGAAAGTTGAAGTCTCATTTTGGTTTCATACAAACATTCTTCTATAAAAATGTTGTACCGTCCTCATACTCTTTCTAATATTGTCTCTATCGTCAACGTTTTTTTTTAAGGAGGGGAGGTTGCTGGAAAAGAAGAAGATCTTTGTTTCTGTCATATGAAATTGTGCATTATGCTGCACATTCAGAGCTTAAATTCAGCCGGCGATCACCAGCGTACCAGTGAAAGAAACACTACCCTATAGAATTAATGCTCTTTTCGATTGTTTACAGAAAAATAACTCGACTGGATTTAAGTTATTCTTCACTATGTTTAACAAGAAGATAAATAAACTATACGAAAAGTCCGATTATATAGTGCTAAACTATTCACCCCAAAGTGCTCAAATACATCCTCTGCTATTTATAACTTTTACCTCTTCACTAAAGCATTTAAATTCCAAAAAGAACTTTTACTCAAGAGCTTATTTAGAGCCTATTTTTTTGTATGTTTTGAGATACGTTGATGGCATCATAGCAATTAATAATTATGAAGAAATTGAAAAACATGATATCTACCCTTCTTTCTTAATACTTAACAAGGCGAAACAAAAGAAAGAAAATATGAACTATTTACATTTGCATATTTTAGATCACACAAAAATCAAAATTTATGACAAAAGAAGAGAACTAAATTTCAATGTTATTAAACACCTTAACTGAGTTTCTAATATTTCAAAAAAGTAATTTTAAATATTATTATCATCTGATCAGAATTTAAAATGTTTGCAATGATATTAAATTTACGATAATAAATGACATAATTTTTCCAAGAAGAAATTCAGCTTTTAATAAATATACTTTTAGAAAACGAAATTCCTTAAAATTTACCAAGCACTGGAAAAAGCAAGCATTAACTTCATATCATAAACTACATGTTGACAGCGATATGATAACTTTAAGCCGAAAGGGGGCTAAAGAGAGATGGCTTTTACTTGGGGTTTTCTGTATGTATGTGAGTAATACCTGTAAAGAATGTATGTTAACTCTATATGTTTTATAAAATGTAATTGTAAATTAATGTAATGAGCCAACTGTTTTGAAAGTTCAATTACGTGAGGACTTTGAACTTTGACTCGTTCCGTTTCCTGTTTAAACTACTTTCGCCACATTTATTTTAAAATCAAATTTCTTTGCGTCTAATACCGTTTGCCATTTTGTTTCCCTCGATCGTTTTCTACCAAGTCTACCTGGTACTTCTAAAAATTCGTTGAATAATGCACTGGACGACAGTTTTCAGCCAAAAGCTTGCCTAATGAACCCTAAGGAAAACAAACACCTATACTCCTTTTTGTAATGCATACCAGTTAAGTTGTTCTCATCCTCCTTTTCCTAGGTTTTAAGATTTTTGTAGAATCCGGAGATCTGCCTTTCGCTCACATTCAGGCTTTTGTACTATCTCACGGACTGCAAATGTTTGCTCCTTTATACAATTTTGATTCTTTTAGATTACAATGTATAAACACAATTAGTTTTTGTAGGTCTCTCAGATACACACAATTGAGCTTCATGTTTTACATTCAATAGTGTTTATAGGATTCATTTGTGCGTTTTCTAAATTTATTTGAAAGAATAAAGTTTTCGAATCTTTTGTGTACAGATTTTGAAATTTTTTTTTTCTCTTTATGTAAATTCTGTTTTTATATCATTTTGAATTTAATTTAATTTGATTATGTATTTAGTTTAATATTTGTTTTAAATTAGCCGCATCCCCATTGCACGTCAGAGTAGTTCTTGCCAATATGTGATTTTTAGAAATTTTAATTTGCAATTAGGGTCAATTAATTAGCACCGATTTGAATCTCATACTAGCAGGAAGAATGAACCGTGTGTTGGAACTCATTAATCATCAGTATTTAAAGTTTTAAATAATCAGTAATTCTAAAATATATTGTTTTTAAGTATTTTGTGATTTTGCTCTTCAATTTTATATGGCATATATAATATTTATGTCGTAAAATAACAAAATTTTTCTGAAATTATATTTTTGTCACACAGTAAATTCGGCATCCTAATTAAAAGCAGCACCCATATATCCCGTTATTTAATACAACACTGAATCCCCTGATTATATTAATTCAAGCAAGCTAAAAATTTAACAAGTTCCTCTTAGTTTTATTTATTTATTTATTTATTTATTTTTTCATTTAGTTTGATTTTACCAGCAAGGAATTTGTTTAGATTAAATATTTACTCATAACTCTGTATTTACAGTTAAGATAAACTAGAAAACCATCCCTTTGGATAATACATTTGATCATTTTATCGTTCCCAAACTGTTGCAAAGTAATTCTAATTCAGAATTCTTGCAGTTTGACATTACTCAAACCATGTATAGCTCTGTCGAGTGACATATTCTTCGAGGAGTAAAAATTCCGCAATGGTATATAATCCACAAGGGTACTAGATTCAACCAGAACCGATCCACTTCTAAGGCTTCATCATGAATGAATGCTCATCAGCGCAAATCATTCACCGAATTAGAAACTGCTACTCTTCAGAGGAGAGGACTTCAAGACAACTCCGGTGAGGGCGTCTCAGGACGGCAATCCTTTTGCCTCATTACACTGATTTAGAGGAGTTTTCCCTTTAAGGATGCACTAGTCACCCCATAAACATCCGGAGCTTTTAAGGAAGGCCATTTTATTGCGGTTCTATCACGCTTTTAATTATTCTGAGCATTTCCTACTCGTAACAGCATACATCCTTCTTGATACAAGAGGCAAGAAAGGACGCCTGAAAATCTTTAGGAGATCTTAGCTCTGAGGTGAGTTTTTAAAGTAAAAGTAATTGAAAACAGTTGTAAAGGACACGAAAATACGATGGATGTGAAAAGAAGTCCATAAACTTCTATTCTTCATTTTTTGCGTTCGACCAAAAATGTTGTTAGAAATTAGGGGGGGGGGGTCAAGATTTAGCGCATGGAAATGAAAAAAAAAAAAAATACTACAAGTACAATGTTGAATATAAAGTAAAATTACACACCTTCGATTAAATATATTTTTATTGACTTTTACATCCATCCAACACCTTTGATTAAATATATTTTTATTGACTTTTACATTTATCCCAAAACCCAGAGAACACCGAAGAATAACTTTTTATGAAGCACTTATCTTTCCAAAAAGTGAAATGAAAAAATTTCTGATTCCCATGAAATAGATTAATTTTCATTTTTATTACGGAAAATTATTAATTTAACACACGAAACAGGAGGACTGATTATAAAATTAAAGCAAATGAAACTTATCAGCAGCATCTGAAAAATCTGCTTTTCTTTCACAAGTTTTTCTGCAATTTGAAATTTCCTCAATCTGTCATAGAGTCCCACTTTTTCCGCAAGGGTTCTTTATTGTGAATTGCAGTTTGAAAACATAAAACAAATAATTCTGTCATAGGAAAGAGTTCGGCAAGGTTGTACTTTAGATGGAAAAAAAAAGTCTTTAGCGTGGTGCCTGCTGCAAACTTATTAAATAATGATGTAATATGTCTAAATACTGATCAACAATTGCCATTAAATAAGATCGTTGTTCGATTACCTGAAAACTTTTTTCTGTACGCTTCTATTTTATGTTTTTAGAAGCCACTTTGCCATATATTAAAATGCTCTTAGAGTGGGAGAGTTGCTTGTATAAAATAGCCGTAGGTTGCTTTCGTAAGTATTGTTCGTTGGGGATCACCAATTAAATAATTAATTTGCTTCTTGATTTAGATCATGGGTGTCTAAACTACGACCGTTTGAGGGCCGCATAGCAAAGAAAAAAAATATTTGCGGGGCCACACATACAATATTTTTTGACAAATTGAAATAAAAATTAACTCTATGTTGTTTTATTAAAATAAATTAACTTCTTTGAATTATTAATTTCTTAATTTGAATTAGATATGTATAGATACATATTTATTATTGATTTGTATAAAAGTTTTGTTTCATTTAGTTTGAATTTCATAAAGATGGGAAAAATTCAAATTAATGAGATGGATGAATTTGCTTTTGTTGAACAAACAAATCGATATCGGGTTCAATAGACGAGGTTGCAATTCTTAATGCATTTTCAAGATTTTTGTCAGTGATCTTTGTCCTATTTTTGTTTCTTGTATGCTTGAAAATGATTGTTCACAAATATAGGTACTGCCAAAAGCTGAAGACCTTAATAAAGCATTATTGTGAAAATTAGGATATTTATTGCAGGGTAGGTAGTCTTTATATAACTCCAGCAAAGAAACATTTTCAAATTTCTCTTTCATTTAAATGTCACTTTGCAGTTAATACATCATGGCGTACTAAGATGTTTTTATTAAAATTTTTATTTTAAAATAAATGCCAATGAATCGATTATATATGATTCAAACATTTATTTTTTTAATAAAAATGTGTAAATTTAAATACTTTCATAATTTGCGTTTGGGCCGCATTTTAGACACCCATGATTTAGATTATATTATTCTATTATTTTGTGATTTTTAGTACCCATAAATATGTGAATTACGAAACTTTCATGTTTCCTGTTTCTTCTTGTGAACTTTTCTTCTTGTGAACTGGTATACGTACTGTTTAATATTAAAATACAAATGCAGCGAGGGAATATGAACTGTCCATTAATGAAATACAGTACATAATGCAATGCATAAAATGTTTTTCAGCTATCCAAATCAAAAGCAATTTCCTAGCATGCTTTAGTGTCTCTGATCTTTGTCTGGTAATCGATTTCATTCTCTTTGCAACCACTAGCTGATTTATTTAGCTTCTTTGTTTTTCAGAATCATAGATACCATCATTCTCGGCATACGGTATGCAATAAATAGTCAGGTCCCGGATACACACGTCGACTTCATACTTTTCAACGGTATCTTTTTTTACCTCCATGGGAATAACCAACCCAATTTTTTGTCCCTTGACTCTTCTCATTAACTTTCTTAAAACTTACTGTTAATGAATTTATAAAAGGTTTACCTGAGAAACACGAAAACTCATTGAAATTTTAGAGTTATAGCGCGTGCTGTTTACTGAAAGCAGCAGACATAGTGACCCTCATAAGCAGTCATGAAAGTGGTGAACGAATACAGTCCCACGAAAGTGGTGAACAAATTGTCATGAAAGTTGTCACGAAAGTGGTGAACAAATACAGTCCCAGCAGTCATGACTCCTGGAACTCCTGTCATGTCATGACTCCTAAACGAAGTCCTGTCAAGACTCCTGAACGAAAGTGGCGAAGAATTGTCATGAAAGTGGTGAACAAATACAGTTCCAGCAGTCATATGACTCCTGGAACTTGAGTCGTATTCCAAACAAATATCATATACTAAACAAATATTTTCACATCCAAACAGGACTAAGACGAATTTGGAACGTATTTCAAAGCGAACGTATGCCCAGATATCACTGTATTTGGATTATTAAAATATCTAAAACGGAACTTTACTACATTCTTCGGCAGATGTATTGGACTAAATATAGTTTTACTAAACAAACATTTCTTTGGAAAATGAAGGTTACTCTTCACTCTGTTAAATTATACTTTAATCAAGTACGCATATATAATCATTAATATCATTATTCAAATAACCTTTGTTAGATGTCCAAGAACTTTAATTGGTGAATCTGAGCTCAACTATAAATAAAGGCCTTATGAGGTTTCCATATGGGAAATTTTTTGAAGTTATTGAACAAAAGGTTGTATAAATTTTGTGCTAGCTTCTGATCATACATAGGCTCACAAAAATGAATGCAAATTATTTCTTTGATGAAAACAGAAAATTCTCTGAAAAAATTCTGACTAAATAACAAGTGAGTACTTTTATTGTGAAACAGTAAAATTTTTCAATAAATTTCAATTACGATTTTTAATTATTCCATTATTAAATAATCCAGTCTGGCAGCAAAACAGATATCGTAAAATTAGTAAACATAGCTAATTCAGTAAAATGTTTATTTCTTATGCAAACGCAAGTAGCAAAATTTTAAAAAAACTGAAGAGGAAATAAAACAGGGAGAAACTGCAGTTCTGAGAGCGTGTTGTAAACAGAGCTAATCTAAATTAACATTTACTTTACTAATCTAAATAACACTTTGATTCACAAACTTAGTTCCTTCCTAAAGGCTATTTGTCAACCAAAATCCTCGCAAATCGAAATAATTTTCCTAACAGAAATTAAGGATTAATTTATTTCTGGAACAGAGTTGATCGCTTATTCAAACTTGACAACAGTACATTGTGCACACTTTCATAACCCCCAAACCGATGGAAAGCATTACATATAGAAAAAGATAAATTAAGGATTAATTTATTTCTGGAATAAGCATGATCGCTTATTCAATGTTGACAACAGTACATTGTGCACACTTTCATAACCCAAAAACCGATGGAAAGCATTACATATAAAAAAAGATAAATATAGTTTTAAATATATAAAATAGGTGGAAATTTGATTTTAATATATTTGTATAAGGGATAGTGTACGAAGAAGACGGAATAAGTGGAAATTGATGAGGAAGATATTATAGTTTAGATGCGAAGTTTTCTTCTATAGCAGCATCAGATCTTTAGATCTATCGTTAGAGGGCATCTTCTTTCATATATCCTTTGTCTGTACACGCTACTCGAATTTTCTTGAGACTCACTGCCCTATGTTTCACTCAAAACTTTCCCAGTGTGAATTTTGTTGCTTACATTTAAATTTTTTTCTGAAATGAGCCATAGCATTATTACAGAAACGCTTATGTTGTAGCCTTCAACTACTTTGTCAGGGTGAAGACTTTGAAAACTGACGTGAAACATTTTCTTGTTACCCTATAAGGTACTCTCGTCTTCTTAGCATACCTTTGTAGTGTAGTGGTCAGCACGCTCGACGCGAATTCGAGAAGTCCGTGGTTCTAGTCCCTGCAAGGGCATTGCTCATTTTTCATCTCTCTTGCTTCAAATTAATCTAATGTCTCTACAATGACGCCCGAACTAAAAGGTGGTGAATGATGATTCTTCACCAACGGGATTTTGCAATTTTGGTCCCTTAAAACCCCAGTCGACCTTTAAAAGGGGGAGTATATAAGGTATTTCTCCCACCTTCTTAGCATGCCTTCGACGCGAATTCGAGAGGTCCATGGTTCGAGTCCTGGCGAAGGCATTGCACATTTTTTATCTTTCCTGTTTCCAAAAAATCCTAATGTCTCTACAACCCTATCTTTTACATATTTCGCTCATCAGACTAGGATAATTTTTCTTATTTCCTGTTCTTCTGAAGATATATCTTCCACAACTGCTTTGTGTTGCTGCTTCTGCAGCTGTAATTTTTTCTTGTTGATCTCATTTTATGTAGTACATCTTATGTTATTATTTCCTTTAGTAACTTCTTCATTTTTTTCATTACTAACTTCCTAACCCTTAGTTTTATGTAGAGACATAGTATCATAAATGGAAAAAAAAATGACCTCACTGTCTAAGTTTTTACTTGCAATCTGTGCGGTCACAGTTTCTTACAGGTCAAAATCATGGTACCATAATTTACTTGTGGAAATATTAAGACTTTTCAAGGCCCCGAGTGCTAATTATGGGACATAGATTGCATTAAAACACCTTTGAAAATCATATGTTGTCGACTTAAGTGTTCGTAACTCGAGACACCGCTCGTCATCTGAGGCCTTTTTAGTTCAAATAATTTGTTAGCGAACTGAATCGTTCGTAAAGTCAGATGTTCTTAATCCGAGATTCCACTGTATTTGATGGGAGAGAAGAACATGGTAGAGTACAAGAAATATGAGACTAGTTGAACAACAAAATTCAATATGATTATTTTTTATATTATATTCGAATCTACATAATCCCTGCAGAATAATCCTTGTAAGGAAGAAATTCAAATAGTAGTAGAAAGCAATTATGTTTTAGCTTCCCTTTACTGAAGTAAAATTAAATTTCACATACATAAATGTAATGTAAATGTAAACATTTACTTAAACCATTGCAATCTAGAAAAATTCAATATGAATTTAGGAAGGAGGGAACAATATATCTTATCATAAACATAGGAAGCAATTTCGTTCAATATCTTCCTTATTTTCATTTCTAGCTACATCGCAAATTTGAATAAGTACTTCAAATCTCCCTAGCTCCGAAAGTACCGCTAAATGGGAGTCAATCCTATTTCCTTAATTGAAAAATAATTTTCAAATATGCGTTCGGAACTCTCACCAGCATTCAACTAAAGCCATATCGAACATACTTACCAATTAATTTCAAGTGGAAGTGAGGAAGAAAAACAAGAAAGAGAATATATATTCTCTTTACAATGAGTAGCTAAATCTTTTAATGCCCGCTTTTAGTTTCCGGGGGACTTTAATCCTCTTCAGAAATGCATTTCACTTCTCTTCTATTACCTGAAAATACATTTCCAAAGGGCGTTCCGCTGGAACTCTGTTCCATTCATTGCCCCCCTTCCCTATTCCTTTTCCGTGATTGCTTAATCTTTGGAACAAGGGCCAATCAGAGCGGCAGGATTTCGAAAAATCATCTTCGATGCCACAACAAAAGGATCTGGAAAAAAGAAGCTTGAATACCCAAAAGCAATTAAATCCAAACGCTTCGCTGGGATTTTTAACGGCGATATTTCACGACACGGGGACAACTCAACAGTTATCGTCTGCGCGCGAAAGGAAAACAAAAGACTGGGTTGGAATCTCACCACTGAGATAAATCGTTCGGAAAGTGGTAATTATTGGATTCCCTTCCGACCTTCCTGAAAGTCAACTATTGCTTCTTTTTCTTTTATTTCTTCTATTTTTTCAATTTTTTTCTACCTTTTTTTCTAAGTACCATCGCCAAAGGGTGGAAGTTTTAAAAGTGCAGTTGTGAAAAGAGATTTTCTCGTTAGCGAGCGAATCTCGAACAGATTACTCTAGAATAATTTTATTACATTCTTATAACTTTTAATAAGATAAACAAATCTTCATCGAAGCAAATATTTATTCCTAATTAGAAATATTGATTTTTAAACGATGAAGAGCTTTGAATTTGGATGTATAAATCAATTTGAGATAATGATATAAAGAAATGAAAAATATCGATCCCAGATTTAGCATAATGGGTGAAATGATTTGCAACTAAAATAAGTAACCAAAATACTTTATTAATAGCAATTTCGTTTTCCAATTTCAAGAAGAAAATTCCTGTGTTCTTTTACAATTTATTGCTTTACATTTCGGAAGTTAGCTTAAAGACAAAAAGTTCAGTCTCAAGATTGATCTGAATCGCAGTGACTTTAACTACAAATCGGTCCTTATCTCTCTATCCACCTTTCATTTTTTAGGAGGTGGGGAGAGAAAGATAGATTTAACTTTGAGGAATCTAGATATGACAAAATATATTTTCACAACCGCTTTTCAATTTTTTGGGAATACGAAATCTAACATGCAAATTAATGTTTGCTTATATTTGACAGCAAATTAAACGTAAAAAAATTTTTAAAAATATCTAAACTTTTGTTATGTGAAACTTTTTTTTTTTTTTTTACTTTTACACTGCTAAGGAGGACTACTGACCGGGAACAAGCCCTTGCAGTATGATGTCCGCCCTGCAGACATTTATTAGGTCTAAATTAAAAAAAAAAAAAAAAAAAAAAAAAAAAAAAAAAAGAAAAAAAGGACAGAGTCACATCTAGATAGGGAATACAAAGGACTACCTTGAATACATATGACATTCCTGATAGTATACGTTACAAAAAAAATAATAAATAAAAAAAAATACTTAGAAGTACAAAGCTACATTGATACAAAACTGGTAAAGGTAAAACAAAAACAGTAAAATTTAAGACTAACATTGGAATTTCAAGCCTGCAGTTATACATCACACTGACTTAGACTTACTATTATACACTTACTATAATTCCGCACATTACAACATATTATGCAATATATTACTATAATACTGAAAAACACACTAACATAGTAAAACTGATACTACAAATAAAACACACTATATACACTGTTCGTATCAGAAAAGTACACACTGACATAGTAAAGCTGATACTACAAATAAAACACAACATATACACTGCTCGTATCAGAAAAGTAGACAATTCTGTACATGATGGTGTACTGTAACGCTAAAACTAAAGAACACTAGACAATAACCTTTGGAAACAGTCACAGTGAAATTAGGAATATAATATATTCTAGCAGAGTTAGAATACGAGTCATTTCAAAACATTAAATCCAGCAAAATATTTCAATACATATTTACAAAGTTCTACAACCAAGAAAGTCTGGTCCAATACTACTATTATACATCACACTTACTTATCATTATACGACCCTAAACCATTATACTCCATTAATAGAAAAAATTATACAAGATACTTAATGGAATACTGTACATACATTGAAATAAAATGGCGAATACTACAAAATAACAATCAATATACAATGTGCTTATCAGAAAGTTGGTTCTGCGGCCACGAATATTTGTTATATAAACTGTTGCATTTTGCACAGTACTAGAAACTGTTACAAAACATTTGCACACAATATTTCATGGTACTAGCCGAGAGCTCTATATATGTATTTACTATTATACCGCAAACTTAATTTGAAAACATAACACAACGCACTTACTACTTAACAGGTCAATACACTAAGACAATATGTAAATTGAAATACACAGAATACAATACAAAAATTAAGTAAACACAATAAAATTTAAAGATTAATAATGATAGAAGCGACACTGAAGTACAAATAGACAGACATTGATTGTGGTAATCTGCATCTAGGAGGTAACATGTTCCAGCAAAGTTATTCATGTACTGCACTAAACATGGCTGTCATGCATGTACGTAACATAGGTACAATGGCATGCCATTAGTCTCTGAAATTGTCCTAATTTCAGTAGTTGAATATTATCGTATATAATAAGATACCAAATTTGTAAGGTAAGAATTATGAAAGTTGTTGGTATAGAATTGCCTGCTGTAGCTGCTGTTGACACCGCTTCTGTTCAACAGAATTCACGAGCACAAATGTCCATTACTCGATGAATCTGATTAAATGCGAGCTTACTTCTCTTGAGGGTGTCTGACCACCCGGACCAGTGTGCTTCAGAGGTTTTTTTTAAATGAAATGGTATCGTGAGAGAGCATTCGAAAGCAAAGTGATCCGGATCACCTAGTGTTCCACATCTACAACTGTCTGAAGTAGCTAATTTGAAGCGCCGTAAATAGCTTGGAAATGGTCCGTGTCCAGTAAAGAAATGTGTAAGATGAGCACTACTAGTGACCAGATTCAGACCAACTTTGGGGAAGAAACGAAAGGTTCTGCGGCCTGTGGTGGAGTTGTTCCATCTCTGTTGCCAAATTTCTAACATTTTAAGTTCGGTAATCTTTTTTAAATAGGAAACTGGTGCTTTTAGGGGTGTTACAGGCATATTCAAGTCGTTAGCTGCTAGCTTAGCAAGCCTATCGGCCTCTTCGTTTCCAGCAATGCCTACATGCGCTGGAACCCAGCTCAAGTACGGTCGTTGGGACTCGGGAATCTGAAGTAGAGCATCCTTAATAATGTGGACAGAATCCGCTTTGCTGTTGAGTTCTTTAATGGCCAGTAGGCTCGATGCTGAATCACTCAGTATTCTGACTGGTCCTGTTAGATTTTGCTTAATATAATCTAATGCTGCCTTTATTGCTACAAGTTCCGCCTGAAATACACTATTGTAATCTGACAGCCTCTGTGACCAAGTGTAGCAGATAGTATTGCCTCGCATGACGCAGAAGCCGCTACATGTGCCAAGCTCCGTTTTGGAACCATCCGTATAAAGACAAATTTCGTGCCTAGCCGGAATTAAGGGCTCTATGGTGACTTTGTCATCATAATTTATGTCCGCCGGATGTCCTAGAGAACGAGGGGAATGATCCTCGTAATCACGAGCGCGGTAATTGGTACCCCACAAGATAAAATCTTCCTTTATGCGTAGGATCCGTGCTTGTCCAGCCTCCCTCTCTACGACAAGATCCAATGGTGGTAACCCAGCGAGCACCTGCAATGAATCTGTAGAAGTGGTCCTATAAGCTTTAGTAATCATGAGGAGTTGGAGACGCTGAATAGAATTGAGTTTCCGTCTCAAGTTTCCATCGAGATGAATACCCCATGCTGAAGTCCCGTACAAAATCACCCTCGCTGTTATTGTACGATACCAGATCTTCAACATGTCTGGTCTAATGCCCCAATACATGCCAGTAGTTCGTCTCATGTTATTGGTAAGAGATACTACTTTCTGGTGTATATGATGCAAATGTGGAATCCAGTTGAGGCGGTTGTCTATGATGACACCTAGATATTTCAACTGGGAAACAGTCCTAACTGGATGACCTAATAATCTTATAGTTGGATTCCGCCTCAGTGGACCTTTACGCCCTATGAGTAAAATGTTAGTTTTGGACGCTGAAATTTCCAGTTTTGATCGGCTGCCCATTGTGCAAAGAGGTTCAGTGCTCGCTGTACATTCTCCTGCAGTCTGTGTCTTCCAGTGACCAAAAGCAGAAAGTCGTCGGCAAATGCCTGGACTTTGACAGTCTCGTCACCATTGTAAAGATCAAATATTGTGTTGGCAACCAGGTTCCATAAGACTGGGCCCAGGCATGAACCCTGGGGACAGCCACGCACCAGTCGTCGTTGAAGTTGGCCATTTGGCATTGTTATCTGTATTTGCCGATCAGACAAATAGCTGCGAATAATCCTGAGGATTTCAATCGGGCACTGAATTCGGTCTAGACATTCGATCACATCTGGCCACCAGAGTGAATCGAATGCCCCTTGGATGTCGACTGACACGACTGCTGTGTGCAGATCGTTATTTCGGTTAACCTTGATTGTGTCCAACAGACTGGTCAGAGCATGCTCTGTTGAAGTACCCTGTTTAAAACCAAACTGAGCTTGGTGTATTATATTTCTTTTGCTTAAGAAATGATTGAGTCTGCTCAGTATTACTCGTTCAACTACTTTACTAATGGCTGGTAGCAGACTGACAGGCCTGTAGGATCTTGGATCATCGGGGCCCCTCCCGACCTTCAGAAAGAGAACTATCTCGGCTATTTTCATAGTTGTTGGGAAATGACCCAGTCTCCAACATGTGCCGCATAATTTAACCAAGAGCTTTGGGCATGCTTGATGCACAACCTTGATTAAGATGTTGTCAAGGCCGTCCGGGCCCGGTGCCTTGTTATTGACTAGGGCCTTGACTATTCTGTGCAATTCCTTTGGCGCTGGCAGCTTCGAGTCACTTTCAGTGGTAGTCCAATTACAGTTATCATAGTGTTCTCTGATGTCCGCCTGTCGTGCTGAGTCTGTATCCTGTGTGTCATTGCGAAAGATAGCTTCAAGTATGTTGCCCAAAATTTCTTCGCTAGTAGTGCCAAGTTGCGAAGCTGTTAACTGTAGTGGACGAAATACTTTCGCACAGGCTACTTTCTGTACCTTGCCATAATGCTCTATGACTCTGCTGCAATGGTTTTGCCACCCTTCCAGTTTGCTATTAATGATTAGTTTTTTGTAACTGGCGTGTTCCATTCTGTAAAGTTGCATTCTACTTTGCCTGGCAGCAGGGTCTATTTCCGCCTGCGCTCTTCTGCGTAAAGCCCTAACTCTACTCCTCTGCTCCGTAAGTTTGCCGTTCCACCAGGATAAAGAGTCAGATATTTTCAATCTCTTCCTTTTGTATGACATCCGAGCAACTGCCATTAGATCATGTATTAATTTATCGTAGATCCTGTCCAAATCGATACCAGATGTACAGTTGTCTAGTCCTTTGAAGTACTGGGGCAAAATCAGCCTGCACTGTTGCATGAACTTGGAATGTCCGCCATATTTCGTCTTTAAGCGATACTGTGTGTAATATATGCTCGGTAATTTCAGTTCAAAGAGAATCAGCCTGTGATCACTGAACGTCGGCGTATCACTGACTCTCCAATTGCTGATAAGATGTGCTAGGGGGGATGAAGCTAAAGTCAGATCAGGCCAACCCTCCGCCCTAGTGGTAAAGAAAGTGGGAGGGGACTCCTCAGAGTTGATCACAACTAGCCGACTTTCCGAGATAAAGTCTAGAACCTTCCGGCCTCTCTCATTTTCTCCCCGTGCTCCCCAAAGAGAACTCGAGGCATTAAAATCCCCTGCTATAATGTGAAACGGATATCTGGCAAGAAAATCAGGATTCAGTTCCTGCAGAAGATCATCCATAGAACCATTGGGAGGCACATAGACGCTCGTGAGGGCTAGCGAGGAAGTGTGTAGTTCTAAAAGGATTGTAACTGTATATCCGGTTTGTCGTATTAGAACTGGTGACAATGGACCATGATAAATCAAACCTGCGAGTTTTAAAGTTGACAAGTAAATTTTAGCTGTGCTTGGCAGACCAGGTATGTATTCACCACTAGTATAAAACTCCTGTATAAATGAGACTGTGGCCTTAAATCTTACCAATAGATCAGCAAAATTTAATGTAGCTGCTCGCGCCCTTTGCAGATTGCATTGGGCGAATATCATACCTTGCAATTCGTTAGCAAATAGAGAAGTTAATTGTTCGCCTGAACGTGACGCATCAGACGCTCCATATGCTGCTTGTAGATGGGACATTGCGTGTCACTTGCTGTGTGTTTTGTATCTAAATTCAATTGCTGAGAAGCGTTTGCCCTTTGACAGTTGACACAGATTGTTAGATCACCACTGCAATCTGTGTGGCGGTGGGCGCCCCCACAAGTGCTGCACACTATTTCTTCACTACAATACCTGGCTAGGTGTCCAAAGCCTTGACACTTGAAACAACGCGTAATGCGATGATATTCCTTTACAGCACAGGAACTTAGGCCAAGATAGACACTTCTGAGTGAAAGGACTTTATCTATAATATGAACATCAAACTCTACGATCCAATTCGTGAGACCCAGTTTACTCTTGAAGGAGCGTGCTGGGTGTATACCTTCGTTTGAGTAGCGCCCGAGTGCTTCACGAAACGCTGTCGTAAGATCTTCTTTAGTTGTGTCTTCTGGAGTAGCGAACACAATAGCGGAGCGTCTTGGAACTCTTGGCTCTCGAACTTGCAGGTTGCTTAATTGAGAATTCGCAGTGATGGCGCCTCTTAGTCTTGCTAGATGTGCCTTCTCCCTGCACCTTACCAAGAGTTCACGAGATCGTGTGGATCTTACCTGTACTACGTGGACACCTAGCTTAATTGGATTGATAACAGATTTTAAAAGCTCTTTAATGCTGTCTGGAGTCCTCTTATCGTCTTTGTCTTTAATTAGTAGTACGTGCTCCGAGAGAGGAATCTGAACGGAAGCTTGTTGCTTTTTGCGGGCGCGTTTGTTAACAACTGTTATGTGAAACTATATAAAGTCGTATCATTTTATTATCTCTTTTCGTTGTAGACTATTTTAAGTCGGCACTAGTATAATTGTCATTTATTATATATGGTTTTCATTTTCTACTTTAATTTCTTCCTTACAAGCATTATCTTCATAAAACATTTTCGCCATACAGAGTAACCACATTTAGTAATTTGATTTTATTTTTTAATTTTCTCGTGCGTTTACCATTAGACCTAGTATTGACTTTCTTCCTAATATTAATTATAAAAATAATATATGGGAGTGTTCATTATATGTACTTATACCTTACCTAGAATGCAGTATAAGATGGTATTTTAAAAAAGTTAAAGCAGTTTTATTTTTATTACTGTAACACAGGAGAAGATCAACTGTCTGTAATTTTAGGCAAAATAATAACCCAACAAAGAGATTTCAATATCCTCACACGTTTTTAATAAGGTGAACATTTCTTGTTGGCTTTAACATATAAACAGGGCTTAATTTCTAAAATGAGAAGTGCCGGAGCTTTGTGGAAAACTGTCAGCAAGGAAGGAAACAAAAAAGAACTAAAATAATCCAAAATGAAAATAATTATTTAGTTAAATTAAAATTAAAAGAAATACAAACAGGTAACTAGAGATTTAATAAATATTTAATTAATTATAAATAGTTTATAAGGTATTTCTCCCGCCTTGTTAGCAGCATGCCTTCGTGGTGTAATGGTCAGCATACTCGGCGCACGTATTCGAGAGATTCGAGGTTCGAGTCCTGGCGAGGACACTGCCCATTTTTGACGTCTCCTACTTCAAATAACCTGATGTTTCTACAGCGGGGCCCGAACTAAAAAAGGCGGTGGATGATGATTCTCCACCACCAGGATTTGGTGATTGGGTTCCCTAATCCCCAGTCGCCCTTTAAAAGAGGGTACATAAGGCATTTCTCCCGTCTTGTTAGCATGCCTTCACTGTGTAGTGGTCAGCACGCTCGACGCGTATTCCAGAGGTCCGTGGTTCGAGTCTCGGCGAGGGCATTGCTCATTTTTCATTTCTCCTGCTTCAAAAATACCTATGTTTCTCCAAGTTAAATAAAAAATAAATTATCGGCCCTTGTCTTATTTTAGGTTTCGATTAGAATTACAATTCAACTCAGAAGCTAAGAAGTACCTCAGCCGATCTCCCTAAGTCCTAACTATACAGATTTACTATATTAAAGGACGATAGATACCAAAGCCATTCTTTTCTGCACCACACCAATGAAAAATGATAAAACGATTAAAGCGTCAAGGGAGAATAGTGAGAATTCTCGAAACACTATCAGGATATGGAAGGAAATTTTAACGGAAAAGTGTAGCTTTGAAAACAAAAAGGAAAGAGTTCAAGACTTTCTGATCACAATGCTCTGTCGGTATAATTCTGACCGTCAAGCAGAAATTTTCCCTGAATACGATCCGATAACAACGTGAGAATACACGTAAAACTCCTCTACATAAGTGACAGTAGTGGTCTCCCGCGTTTGGTTATATCGTTCAAAAAGTGTACAGGAGCTCTGCTTTTTTAGCCTTTTCAGAAACGAAAAATTAACCCGATCTCACAAATTCGTTGCATTTCCTGGAAAATAAGCGTTTGGCATATGGGTGGGGGCATTTCATTACTTAAAAGTCTCATCCTCTGCCCAAGGGAAAGACAGGCCTGCATTTAGAAGTTAGAATCAATTTTTGAAACATATTTATTATTAAAATAAAATTCGTTTGCTGGTGGTTTACTTACATAGAAGGCGTTCCGGAGCCCTTTTATTTAGGGTTCCGGCGCGCTTCGGCTAAAATTATGATTCATCTCAAAAACCAAGAAGTACCGGAGCCGAGCTTCGGCGTGCTACGGCGCAATTTAAGCTCTGCATATAAATGATCTTCGGGAAAATGACTGTGCCAGAATTCTAACTGAGCCGATCAGTGATGATAACATTGATTTAGTTTCACCTCGCAAAATGATCTGCCTAACTGTTATGGAGTCTTCAATAAGGAAAGGTTTAATAGCTTTAGTTTACCAGCACAGGAACCAAACACACTGTGCAGAAAACAAAGGCATTGATTGAAACAGCAGAAAAGAATTCAACATACCGAGCAGCCAAACAAGAAGAAACGAAACACAGATGGCACGAAGCACTTTGCTTATCGCTTCTCTCGTTTAAATAGTTCACTTTCACGAAATCAATTTTAGCGCTATGGAAAGTAGGAAACACAGATTTTCAACAGTTAAAAAATTTTTTAATTAAATCACATTTTGTATTTTTAATATTTGAATTATTACCAGCAGTGGTAAAATTGAATTTAGATTACTAATTTTAATTGAATATCACTTTCGTTTTCTAATTTTATTAGTAAGATAGGAAATGAAAATTGTTATGAAATATTTCACATCTTATAAATAACACTAAGAGAAAAGATAAATCCAGCCAATACTCTTCACTCTTTAGACACAGAAAAGATACAGCTAAGGGTGAATACTTTTCTAAAATGAGTTGAGATGAGCGTAAAGTTTCAAAAACAGCCGTTGGTGAAATGCTTGCCAGTCTACGCTGAATTCCTAATCCAGTTTTCGAATGAAGAAATTTCAGAAATCTTACCAATGGTGAACTCTGAAATGTGGATATCAGATTATTTTTACACTGTAAAGCTGGTTTCTTTGAATTTCCTAAATCGTACTTAAGAATATAGCTATGAAGATCTTGGAAAATAAATCGAATGAGGACTGTAAAAGTACTAAAAGTATATAATTCATAATTTTTCAAAGAAATAAACCTGAGTAGAAAAAGTGTTTCTTATTTTAATAATATTAGGAAAAAATGTATTATGGTTACCTTACTCAAAGCCCTAGTGTGTTTAATCATATTCGAATAATCAACTGATCGTAAGCAGTAACTAAAAGAATATTTCGAGTAGTGATTAATAAGAACTAAAATAAAAGTCATTTACAAATTCTATTGAATCACAAATGACTCCTTTTGACTAAGAAAAAATAAAACAATAATCAGAAATAGATTTTACTCTTTTTAAAAGTTAATTAATTTACCCAAAATATGCTAAAAATAATGAAATGCAATTAGCAAATAAAATATTAAATGAATTATCTGTATACCATCAGTTTCATATGAAATAAACTTAGATGTCTGTATGCAAATAGAAAAAAATAACTAGCTAAAATTATAATCTTCACTTCGATGCCTACATTGAGCAAAAACTTGATATTTTTCCTTTTGTTATTGCCCAAGTAGGTAAATTTATCAATTTTAGCTTGAATTCAGTTGTGATAATAAGATAATAATATTATAAAATTCCCTAAAGAGAATGACTGAAAAGCAAATACAAATTCAAGACATTTTTTACACATTTCATGAACTGAAATTTAACTCCTTTACAATTAAATCATGTTCGAGAATGATCAAAATATTTATCTTTCTTAAAATCTTAGCATCGAAATTTATGATTCCTAAATTTTCTGCACTTTTGTGAATAAAGGATGTAAAAGCAAGACTGATTTTACCAAAGAGAACTGTAACGTAATTGATTTGTTCAAAGATCTTTCCTCTGGCAGAATAATCCAAGTGCATATTTGATCAGTGTATTCTTAACACGTTTTCCTTGAATAAGCACTTTTTTTTTTCTGTTTAAGTAGAAGAAAGCTTCTTTTCTTCGTAGCAATGTACGTTTTTCTTGCCATTTTTCACATCACACTATGTTAATTTAATTTATGATTTCTGCAAACATAATTTGACATTTGCACTCCTTCGTAAAATAAAAAACGTTTTCTGGAATTTAGAAATTCCTATAAAATCCGAAGAACTGAAAATCTTATTTCCGAACTCTTTATCGAATGCCATCTAGTACAAAGCCCCGCATACGACAAGAATTTACGAGCCGAATTTATTCTTTTCATCACCGCCGCTGGCAACAACGAATCCGTCGAAGAATTCGATTTGTCATTGGCATACGTAATTGCCACTCATTGGCTGCCAACAGGCACCTGGCTAAAAAAGAAAATAAATAAATATTATAAGCGCAAAATAAAAATAAAAAACAAATCGCTCCAATACATTTCATCTGCTGGTTTAGAGAGAATATCACTTTTTTTTTTTTTGGTATTTTTTCTATCAGTTATCCCCTTTTTTTACGTGCTCTTTAATTCTTTCTGCAGGACTTAGTAGTGTTTCTCTGTTGGTCACGGTCTTTGCAAATGCGTGCAAAAAGGAGGTAAGTGGTGATACTTCAATCATATAATTATCTCAGCCATCTGGTAGGCTGATTGGATATGCATAGCAAAATGTATCAAATTAAAGTATAGAGGATTAATTATGATGTATCTATTTCTGTTCATGTTTTTGTACATTATTTACTGATTTACAGCTTCAACGTCATCTGAGCGGATAAAATTCATAGCCTCTTGATTCATATTTAATATGTATAAAAAATGACTGTTATTTTTCACTTTCACTTTTTACTTTGCAAACGTTTAATTTAAGCTACACTGTTATTACACTTGATTATAAATCCTTGTTGTACGCTGAAACAGCTTTTCAGGCTCAGATGGAAAGAAGCCACGTATGTTTGCTACATTTTGTAAGCTGGTACTTTAATGAAGTTACCGATAAGCTGTAGTGTACGAAACAGATTCGAAAAATGTGTTTGCGGACTTAATTTCTTTGAACACCGCCCACACGGGATAGTGGTTATAATGACGCTATTGTACCGAAGGACCCAGATTCGTGTCCCGGAGAAGGCTCGAGTATTTGTAAACGTATAGTGTTTGTATAGCATGAGGGACATTCAATATATATAGGGAGCGCGAAGTCTTCTGAAGTAATTTGATGATAGAGGAATAATGGTGGGAGAACCTCGGGCCCGTCCCAGGCTTTCAAAATTGTGGTGTAACTGGACAAAGTCGTACTTCCACTTTATGGTGCTCAAGGCTCGTGCCAAAGACAAAACACAATCTTGCAGTCCTTTCCGATCTAAAATTCGTGAACTTGTCCTTATTAGGTCAGACAAGTGAGTTTAACTACAACAATATTTCTTTGAATAGTAATAAGAACGTACTGAAGAGACTTTTAATATGTTCTGAGTTCATATGATTTATTACTTATGGAGCAACGAGCTTGGTGAATTTGGAAGTGTTAAAAGAAAAGCATGGACAGAAGGCATTATTATTTGATTTTTGAGAAACTGTTAAATGTCGTCAGTCAGTGATGTTTGTTAATACTGAAAATATTATCAAACATTCTTCAGTAATTGAGTTCTTGACATAAGAAGGCATATAACACCGATAAATATTCTTAAATAAAAGGTTGCAATCCATAGTAGTACATAGGGGAGGATAAAGACAGTATGGCAGGCGCAACCAACTTTCATAAAGGTGCGAGCACCTTATTTGCAGGTTAATCATTGTACCCCAAGGTACAAGGTTGAGCCGGCACAAGATACCTGGCACTCTTATGAAGCTTATTTTACGCTAAAAAGAATGCTGTCTTCATCAAGATGCTGGGATTCCCATGTGAAAGTCTGTTTTAGAGAAAAGTAGCTGACCTGCATAATTATGAAATCCTAAGGGTAGTGGAACATGAAATATTTCATCTTTGTTCAAAAGAATAAAGAACTGGATCTATCAGTAATGACTTTGCTAACGGGCTAGTGACGTCAAGGATAAGGCGATGATTTTAATACGTTTAGCTATTATCTTTCGATTTTTTTTTTTTTTTTTTTGTGAGGAAGCTATCTTTAATTTTTTTTCTAATATGTTGTTTTGGATACTTTTGTGTTCTTTTGTTTTGTTTTGTAGTTTGCTAAATCCCGAAATAATTATTAATGTTCCACCCGCTTTTGAACTATTGATACTAGGTGACAAGCCGAATTTATGGCCACCAGCACCTCGAGAAGTTTTGCCACCTTCCGATAGAACCATCCACCTCTAGTGGTACAGCATCTTATTGTGTCGCCATCGAAATGTGTGTTACCGCATTTAAACTGGGTACAGCGTTACTTGAAGATGATCTTGAAATTTTGTCAGAGAGGGAAATGTGTTAAATTCCAGGAAAAAATGATGAAAAATAAATATGTTACAATCTGTCAGACTGCTCCGGAAATGGACATCGGTAGAAAACGTCCTGCATGAGCAAAAGTGGAGATCACAGAGGTCACAGCAGTTGGATATTCAGAATACCCACAGGAAATATAAGAGAAACATCGGGCTGAATGTTCGCAAGAACCGCTTTCGACGAGAAGGACCGATGAAACGTTTTGTTCATAGCTTTTGATGGGGTATGAAACACCGCTTCACCGCAGAATCCAGATATGACAGTATGGTAACAAAGTACTGGAACAAAATATATCTCCTCAAAGCCACAAATTCGGAACCCAAAAATCTACCAAGAAGCTTTAAGACATCATTTTCTGGAATTTAATGAAACCACAGTTTATTGATTTATGGTATATAAAACCGAGATAATGGATATTTATTATGCTAACCTTACTGACTCAGCATATCATGAATAAACGATGCAGTAAACTGAGTAGAAAAGGGTTGTTTTTTCACGAGAAGGTTGCAGTACAGATTTCTTAGAATGGCTTTCATTACGGATTTTAGCCTTTTCTGCTATCAACAGCAATTGTTAAATCTAGCGTCATGGTCGCCCAGACGGTATAGTGGTTAGGGAAGCCTGACTACGATACAGGTGACAGGTGACGGAGGACGGGGACGCCTGAAGTTTAACAACAGAGGTTAACAGGCATATGTGCCGCGTCCTTCCCTGGAGTTTATTTAATAATTATAAGTGTGGATACATAACCATACAGGGGCAACTGTTCAACATCTGGCATTTGAGGTACATTTGAATTAACATACAGGCACGGTAGTAAAAAAAAAAAAAAAAAAAAAAAAAAAAACACCATTTAATAGGTTATAACAAAAGAAGAAAATTAAACACCTAAAAATGGTGTTCAATTTTCTTCTGCTCCCTATGCAGTCAGATATTAGATGGTAGAGCATTAGAGTGCATATGTCAGTGCAAGTAATGCATGTAAGCCCTATTACTCTGGTTGACAGAGGTCCTGGCCATATGCTGCAATGGTGGTTATTACTTTGCAGATTTTATTTATGGCCGCTCTGTTTTTGGCTAGGAACTTGTAAAATGCTGAGATATTGGCTGGTATTGGGAAGTGGAATTGTTCCGTGAGTGGGCACTGAAAGATATAATGGTCCGGCGACTCCTCACCCTCGCAAACACAGCGATCTGTGGTTGAGATGGTGCGGCGGTAAAAGTAATCCGGGAAGGGACCATGACCAGTAATGAAGTTGGTAAGGGGAGCAATTGCCATAAGGCGCTCCGTGGTTACTTTTGGCAAGAAGCTATACGCTCTCCTTTCCGTATCGCCCTGATCCCATTCTCTTTGCCACCACTGGATAGCGGCATTTCGCAGTTGACTTTTGAGGAAAGATGGTGGTGCTGATACTGATATCGGTCTGGCATTTTGGTCCGAAGCAGCGTCCTTAGCGAGTTCATCCGCTGTCTCATTACCCATGTTACCTGCATGGGCTTTAATCCATACTAGGTCAACATGTGCGTGCCGATTATCTTTTAGGATATGCTGCAGTCGTATGATCAGCGGGGAGGCGTGACTATGTTTGTCAAGAGCAAGCAGTGTCGACATACTGTCTTTATAAAGCTGCACATGTGTGATGTTGTTGAGCGCCACGTATTCAATGGCAGCTGTTATGGCAACTACTTCTGCTTGAAAAATGCTATTATTTGGATTGAGGTGCCCTTTGCAATGGTGTGCAGCATGGCCTTGCCTGTAGTATATAAAGGCACTACCTACACCCTCAGCAGTTTTCGATCTGTGTAGAACGCGTGCATATTAGGGTTTCCTTCTGGTTGACGTCGTGACGGTTTGAGGATAGTGTGAATGCCAAGTCCCTTGTGTACTGGGTGGGTGTGGAGAGGAGTATATGGATGTTCGTAATTTGCAGGGCTATGTAAGGTGCCTGCAAAGGTTGCGTCTTTCTGTAGATGTATTATTTTAGTATATATGGCCTCTAGCTCCGCTTGGATATGAAGTGGCATGATGCCTGCCAAGGTGAGTGCTGCATAAGTTGCAGTGGTGCGGTAGGCTCTGCATAAACCTAGGGCGAATGAGCGCTGTAATGATAGGAGTTGCTTAACCTTGCGTGCGGTCATGGGTTGTGCCCATATAGCTGCCGCATAGAGTGCCACCTTCTCAGCTACAGTTTTGTAAAGTACCTTTTGAATGTGGGGATTCCGTCCCCAGTTCCGGCTTTGGAATTGTCGTGATCTCTTGGCAATTGCAGATGTTTTAATCTTTTGTGCCTGGATATGCGGAAGCCAAGTCAGACCTGGGTCCCATATTACCCCAAGGTATCTTAAAGTTTTTACGACCTTAATATTTCGGCCTTGTAGTTTGATACATGGGCTACGTGTTGGATTTGTACCCTTTCTTGGAAAGATGATAGCAGTGGACTTTGTGGTGGATATTTGGAGTTTTAGCTCTTCGCAGAGGTTGGCAAAGATAGTGCATGACTCACTACCATGGGCTTTAAGCTCAGCGCGTGTGCGGCCTCTGACCAGTAATGCCGCGTCGTCCGCGTATGCAACTAACATAGTATGTTGTGCCCACTTTGCCTCTAAGACTTTATTAAAGGTGAGGTTCCATAGCAGAGGCCCTGCACAGGACCCCTGTGGACATCCTCTCACTTGTGTTATTGAAACAGTATTACTGTTGTTAGAGATCATCAGTTGCCGGTCTGCCAGATAGTTGTCCAGGACTTGATAGATATTTCTTGGGCATCTTGCCTTTCTGAGGCATGATGCCTGCCATGAGAGGCCATGATGAGGCCACCAGAGGGTATCGAACGCACTTTGCAAATCTATCGATATAAAAGCCGTCTGGTAGCCCTGCGATTTGTTCTGAATTATGACTTCATGGATTCGCTGCAGGGCATGAGTGGTAGAACTGCCTGATTTGAAGCCAAATTGTCTTGAGCTAATGCTTTGGTATTGATGTAGATGAAATTTTAGCCTGTTGACGATGAGCTTCTCGTAGATCTTTCCCATCGCCGACAGAAGGCAGATTGGCCTAAAGGAACTCGGTACTAGGGGGTCTTTATCTTTTTTTAAAAATAATAACACATTGCCTTTTTTAAAGGCTGTGGGGAATATTTTATAATGCAGAAGCTGTTTGTAGTATTTATGAAAGTAGGATGGTCGTGCCTGATATACTTTGATATCAGGTAACTTTGATATTGCGTAATCGAGTCCGTCTGGACCAGGGGCCTTTTTTAGTGGCAGATACCGGAAGATATTACGTATCTCCTGTGCAGGAAACTGTATATCGTTCGGTGTGCATGGCGAGCTAGTATCTTCTCTAATTTGCCTATGTTTTGAAGTATCTGCTTGTGTATCATCTGTGGGAAAGATAGCATTTAAAAGTTCCTTGGCGGTGGAGGCCGCTACGTCCATAGTATGTGGTGCTGTTGGTTGAACTGGTACTTGCGCTGGTTGGAAGATCTTCTGCGTTGCCAGTTTGTGTAAAATTCCATATGGATTACTGTTACTGGTGCAGAAAGATCTCCAACTGTTGATTTTAGCTTCATGAATTGCTTTCTTGTAGGCGGCCCTTTCTTGCCGAAAGGCCGTAAGGATGTTTGAAGCTACAATTTCGTTGGTAGCTGATCTGAGGCGGCGGCTCAGAGCTCTGCACCTCTGTTTCATCTCTCTCAGTCTTCCCGTCCACCAGGATATGCCTTGGAGTTTTTTGGCGGTCCTTGTAGGGAGGATCTGCGGACATATTTGTCTGAGTAATGACAGAATGTGGTCTGTGTAATCATCCAGTTCTTGGGGGGTGGTAAGCTCTTCTAGTATGTCTTCTCTGATGAGCAGCTCCTGAAAGGCATTCTTCAGTCGTCGTATCTTTCCGCTCGGTAGTTTGAACCTCTGGAGGATATTAATGCTGGCTTCAAGTGTTAGTGTGAAGTGGATGTATCGATGATCTGAGTTACTCTGATCATCTAGAACATCCCATGAGCTAAAGTTGTTATCAAAATTAGCAGTTGAGAGTGTAAGATTAGGCCATCCTTTATGATAGCTATTGTCATAGGTTGGTTGTGCCCCTTGACTATTATGCAAATGTAATCGTGACAGGCCATAAAGTCTTCCATGTCTCGCCCTTTAGGCGTTGTGTCTTGGTAGCCCCATATAATATTATGTGCATTGAAATCTCCTCCAACGACGTGAGGTACTGTTGGGCATTTCTGTTTCACTCGTATAAAGTTGCAAGTCACATCCGTAAGACCTTCCGTGGGCGGGAAGTAGACAGAGGTTAGAAGGAATTGCTGCTCTTCAAAGATGACTAGAATAGTAACGAAGTCTCTTTCTATGGTTACTACGTATGGAGACTAGGAGGGGATGCAGCAGACAATGGCTGCCCGTGGTGCTTGATCTGAATTGGCTTTCTTCTGAAAAATTTTCCATGCCTGTGGTAGGCTTGCCACTTGGCCCTCGCGACAATAAGGTTCTTGAATTATAAAGAAATCTAAGTTATATTGAATAGCATGCTGGACTACCTGCGTGGTCGCGGCTACCGCCCGTTGTAAGTTAATTTGTGTGCACTTTATCTGTGCTTGATTAGAATTAGCTTCCGCACTTGAAGTTTCTTGGGTTGGCCCGCGTATCGCTTGCGCTGTTGTCGTGCTGTTCGGATCTTGTTCATTATTCATAGAGAGTGGAGTGCTCCTTCTGACGCGTTCGATGTATCGTCCATACGTTGGGCAGTTGGTATCATAGGCCGGATGGTTGCATGGCATTGTGCTGCGCGTTTTATAGTTGGCGTCTGAACAGTTGATGCATGTTGGCCTGCTGACGTGACAGTCCTTAACACTGTGACTTCCAGAGCAGAAGGCACAGTAGATTCTATTGGTGCATGTTTGCTGCAAATGGCCAAACTCTTAGCATCAGAAACATCTTTTTGTGTCGAAGTGCTCAGCAATCCTGTGTCCTCCCCACCCAATGAAGAGCTTGGATGACTGGAGGAGGATTCTAAATGCCGCTGGTTGACATTAAAGTATCCATCTGACGGTGTTTCCTCTGTCCTTGAGTCGGTACATGACTTTGGCTGTTGTTTTGGTGAGGTGGAGTTCTGAGGCGAGTGCATTTTCTATCTCTTCTGGCTGGACGTCAGGAGATACGTTGTGGATATCCACTCGTGGTAGTCTAGTCAGTGGTTGCTTGATCTTGACTATTACTTGTCCCTGCGTGCTTTCTAAAGTAGTAGTGAGCTTGGTCACGTCCTCTTTGGAAACACAGTCTACAGCTAGTCCTCCTTTCTGTAGATTTCTAATGGAGGAGATTTTAACTCCAAGCTTCTGAATAGGGAAATTTTCGTTAAGGACAGCTTTTAGGTTCTTATTACCCTGTGCAGTACTCTCAGAGGGATAAATTAAAACCGTATGTTTTGGCTTCGGTCTGGTTCCTTGCGCGTATGTTTTGACTCTGACGACGGTATCCCTAAGCGCTGATGAGTCGTTGGTGCCTTATTTGGGAGCTGTGCAGTGCAATGAACCGCAACAGACTATGGAGTGGTTTTGGTATGTAATTTGGACCATCGAGTCCCAAAGTGTGCGCTGCGTCTATCAAATCCAGGAGAGATACCTTTACGTCTGAAGGAAGAAGGTATCTGCCTCGTCTTTGTATGGAGGCTGTTTGTCTAAGACTTTCGCAGAGCTTATTGATTTTTGTGTGATAGTCTTAATTCTGAGCCAGCAAGAGTTGCCGGACCAGAGTCGCAGTTAGAGTTGTCGTACTCAGCCACTGAGGTTGATGGCCGTGTCATAGTAGCAATCACTTGCACTATACAATGCGAGAAACAATTGTGGACTTGAGATGGCGCACTGAATTTGATGCAAAGAGTCAAATCACATAGAGACACACAGAAGTCGCTTCACAGGTATCACTGTTACACTTAAAGATCACTTATACACTTCACTGTAGTAAAAATTTCACTGTGACACTTACTCTGCTCGTAAATTCACTCACTGAACGTAAATGCACTTGTGCTAATTAGCACTAATCACTAATGCACTTTTTGTGCACTAATTACTTGCACACGTATCACTGTAAGCAATTAATAATCACTTATTCACTTTCACTGTAGTAAAATTTCACTGTGACACTAACTCTAATCAGCACTAATCACTAATCCACTTTTTGTGCACTAATTACTTGCACACGTATCACTGTAAGCACTTAATAATCACTTATTCACTTTCACTGTAGTAAAATTTCACTGTGACACTAACTCTAATCAGCACTAATCACTAATGCACTTTTTGTGCACTAATTACTTGCACACGTATCACTGTAAGCACTTAATAATCACTTATTCACTTTCACTGCAGTAAAATTTCACTGTGACACTAACTCTGCTCGTAATTCACACACACTTGCTCTTTAAGTAATGCTAATGCTCTTATTCGAAGAAATATGTAATGATCAACAAATTAATTAATGTTAATTAATAAAATAGAATAATCAAAAGGTGACTAGAATGCTGTAACAGTACTATTGTACATTCGCGGAATAGATTATATGCACAGAGATACACACAAATGATATAGTATTACTATTTAGGTTTAATTATTGCCTAATTAAAACACGTTGGTAAGCCAAGAGAATTATATTGGCAATTAATATAATTAATGAGCCAGTTTGAACTGCGGTAAACAAAACAGATTTGTAATGGGAGCTGGAGCCTTCTGTGCAGAGTACAAATTAAATGCACACGATCACAGCAAAATTGTAGCGTTAGAAACTGTAATTAAATTAACATAGCAGTGATAGATATTATTAGATAGAACAAAATGACACAAATTGACATAGTTTGGTAATTATACAGTATCCGATGTTATTCCCAAGTATACCTGAAGCCTATTTTATAATATGAAGTTAATGACTAAAATTAGCCGAGTCTAACCAGTAAGTAATGCGATTCTTAATTAAACTAATTGATTTAATTAGAAACAGGCAATCCTACCTTGGTTGCTAACCTTCTCTATACTATCTATAAGCAGCTGTGGTAAGCCAATTGACACTTGGCCGCTATTTTCTCTGCGCTATATTCTTCTGTATAATGAGTTTCTGCAGAAATCGTTCAAATATTGTCACTGTGTAATCCAAGAGATGGACATAAATCAGGTAAACACTGTACGTAAACACAGTCGCGCGAAGGTGAAAATCCTATGTCCAAAATAAAGTCACAAAAAATGAAAACTCGGGTTGTAGTCGTCCAAAAATTTTGAAATTTATATCCCTTTGTTTGGTCCATTCATAGGAGGCAATGGTGGGCCACCTATTAAGTGCCTTCATAATAAAGAGACCACCACATCTGTCCTTGCATAGATTAATAGACACTGTAACTGTTCACAATCTGTCATTGGAAAAAAAAATCTGGCGTCATGTGATTTCATTTCGTTTTGACAACTGAAGCAGCCTTTGTTTGGTTCAGGTAAAAGAGACGATAATGATTTTAAATTTGCTATTCAGGAAAGTCTTAAAGGTTGGGACAAAGCATTACTTCGTAAAAAAAAAATATATAATTCTAAACGGATTACTGTATATTAAGTATGCGGAAGTCCAGAGAAGCTAAAAATAAATCAGAGAAATTAAATTTAGAATTGATCTCGTACAAGAGTGTTAAGCTTAACATTTTTTGAATGCTTCCATGCATATTTTCAGTTGCAAAGTAGGATCCAGAGAGTTTTGCAAACTACGTCGGATAAGGAAGACATTGTTGAGAAAAAAATCCATTTTACCGGCAGAAGAAAATTTGTATTAGTAAAATATTTTTTGTGCTTTATTTAGTTAGGTTTTTAACTAAATAAAACCAATTAATTATATCCTTCCGTATCTTTACATGACATAGTTGTGAAGCTATTCGAGAACGAATTTAGCGGCTGTTTTTATGTGCCTTTACCGACAAGACTTTCGCAAACGCATTTCAGAATTAGCTGGGGAAAAATGCTTCTAAGAAATGTAATTATTTTTGTCCAATAGCTTACGAATATGTTTATTAACATATCTTCGTCAAAACAAACAACAAGAATTCGACTTTCGAAGAGGATTTCCCACTCCTTTTTCCCTCAGACGCTTCTCTTGCATGCAATGCAGCCGTAAGACAGTTCAATACTCGATACACACTTTTTGCTGCCTTCGTCTAAACTGATTTCTTTAGAGATGTATTTTTCATTCAATCAATTCAGTTCTCACTTCGTGGCAGGCAAAAATACATAAAATCTCAAAGCATCTTCATTAAAGACTGTAAAATACGGAATAACATAAAGCACTAAATGCAGTTAAAAACAATTTTTACAATTAAAATTGGAGCAAAAGCAAACCATTTGGCCAGCGGACAAGAAGACAGACCTTTAGGAGCACAAAACTGAAAGTTTACTTTTGGCTGCACTCGGCAAAAAGACACTGAAGTTGATGCAGAAACTGACTTAATACCCTGTCTACTAAGAGTTTCAATTGTAAACAAATGACGTTTTCGTTAGGCTTAGTAGCTCTTAAACAACTTTTAAATTATTGATAATTCTACAACTATTACATGCAGATTGAATAAAGAAATGAAAACCTTGCCGGAACATGTAAGAACAATATAATTCAATAACTTTTAAAGCGAAAAATGCTCAATTTAACAACACAGGAGAATAAAACTGAGCTTACCCAAGATGGTAACAGAGTGGGTATATAAATATATATATGTAATGTTTTCAGTTATTCCAACACATCGTGGGCGAATGGTGAGGCTATTCCATTACACGTTCTGGCATATGGTTGACGAAGCTGGGATGATTGAAACACGGAGAAAAATGACGACTCAGGACTTTTCACTTTTAACAGCAAGCATATCTTTATTTTAATTTAGAGCAGATTTTCCAGATGAAGTTAATCAAATAACTTATTCAGTAATTGAACTATTAGATATGACTGACTTAAAACTTTAATACGTCATAACGTTCTAACAAACAAAGAGGAGCATAGCGGAAGCGTTAGCAGAACGAAGACGAGAAGGCATCTGTCTAGGAGAACTTATGACGCAGCATTTATATGAAAGGTTATGTAACAGAGTAGCTTCTAGAAAAATGTAGAAAAACTTATGACGCAGCATTTATATCAGGAGGTTATGTAATAGTTATGTTTAGGGGAAGATCCTCAATTGCAGAAAATTAATTAAAGGTTGCTGGTTCGCAAAGAGCAAAGCCATCGTATTTTTTTTTTATATCTTACATCTTCCCCCCCCCCCCGTCAAGAAGAGAGGCCGGGATGAGAAAAGCATTAGTACAGGAGTAAAGCAAAAGTATGAGAAAAGACATGAAAACATCCAGGACATAGCGTACAAGCTTTAACTATGGCCTATCATAGTTCATGACTTTCTCATATAAAATTTTGACTTTATAGCATATGAAATTTTGAACATTAAAACTATGAGTTATAAATAAATATACAATATATGACTAATTTTAAAACTATAACATAATAAGTATGGAATACTGATAAATAAATAAGTTATAATTACAAAAGTCCTCAATTTTGTTAAAAATGTCCATTTTGTTTTTTGAAAGTCCTTTTCATAAAAAGAGTTCGAATAGAATGAAAAGATCTGGTAAAATCTCGAAATGCCAGATAGTCCACAAATATGATGCATTTTTTTGCGCTGAATATGTTTTCATAATAATAAGCTTTGATTAGAAAATATGTTAAATTTTTCTTCCTTCAGATAAAACTTAGAAAAGAAATAGATTATACAATTTATGAATATTATGTGCATTTTTCCCTCTCATCGTAGGCAATTAAAGATTGACATATTTTACACTTCAATACAAAATATTATAATTTTTCAAAAAACAATTCAATATAATTAATACAATTATACACTAGAGCATTAACATTTTGGCGTTAAAATTATGGCATTCCTCGCCAACAGATCAGCGTGATTACTTGCTGATGATTGGGGGGTGCTAGGTACAAATATCGAAAAACCTCCGTTGCCTAATACAAGGTAACTAGTTTTTGGCATTGTACATTACCTCAAAGTGGTTTTAGAAAAATAAAACATCATATAAAATCAAAATTATAAGACAGATAACTTGTATAATCAAGTTAAAGTCTTTTTTATAATTTTGTAAATTAGAAACAAATATTATCCTACAATAAGAAGAAAATTTTTGCTACAAAATAATTCAAATTATGTGAAAAATATAAAAGGTCAAGATCGGGAGAATAATTTGTCATAGACGGGAAAATAACTTGTCATAGTTAGGGTTTAAACTTAAATCAGGTATTAAAAGTCATAATCAGGAAAATGTTTAAAAGAGAATTTTGAAAAAATTAATTTTAATTTTGAACAGAGATAGGAATTCTACTATTTCTGAAAGTTAACTTAAACTCACTTGCTGGATTAAAAGGTCTTAATCTAGTTGAATGAACAATTTCTGATTTCGTTTTAGTTAAAGGATTAGGTTTATCTATTTCATAAGTAACTTTAGAATATTGTTTTAAAATTTTATAAGGTCCTGAGAATGGAGTAGATAATATACGTGTATTAGAGTATTGAAATTCTTCATACATTACTAAATCACCAATTTTAAAATTACTAGGTTTAAAATGAATATCATATCTTTATTTACATTATGATAATCATCAGATCTCTTTTGAGCTATTTTTCTAGCTTCTTCTATTGACGGATACAATTCTTGATTTTGAATTAAGGAATCATAAGGTAATTCTCCATACATTAAATATGATGGAGGGAATTTTGTTACAGAATGAGGGGTATTATTATACTCTTCAGTTACTTGGGGTAATAATTTTGTCCATGCTATATTACCTTGATATGAATTTAGTTTACATTTTAATCTAGTTATAATAGTTTGATAAACACGTTCAATTTTACCATTAGTTTGCAGTAGTTAGCAATTGTTTTACATTATGATTCCTTAAAAAGTGCTTAAATTTTGAAGATGTAAAAGCAGCGTTCCTATCACTTAAAATCTTTTTAGGGACCTGAATTTGGAAAATTTGTTTTAAGCAATTTATATAAATATCTGTAGTTCAGAGGCGTAGCTAGAGGGGGTCAAAAGGGGGCATCTGTCCCCGGGCGCAGAATCCAAGGGGCGCCAAACTGATGTTACGACATTTTAGAATTAAATGTTTTCCATCCTTGGCAAGCAGTAGGAGGCGCGAAATCTTCAGTTGTCCCTGGGCGCTGAAAACCGTAGCTACGACTCTGCTGTAGTTACACTTTTGGAAGCAAAAGTCCAGATATATCTAGTTGCATGATCAATAATTATGTGAACATACTTTTTAGTAGAATTATAATAATTTAAACCACCAGTATCAATAGATAATATTTCAAAAGGTTCACTAACTGATGGTAAATTTTGCATTAAACCAAATTTCTTTTGTTTACTTTTCTTATTAAACTGACATACTTCACAATGTTTACAATAATTTCTAACATCTTGAACAATTCCTGGCCAATAATATTGTGGAGATAACAAATTTAGCATAGATGATACACCAATATGATCAAATTGTATATGGGCCTTTTCAAGTAATTTCGTACGTAGAGACATGGGTATCACAATTTTGTACAATGCCTGTTTTTTTATAGTTAAGACATCATTCATTTTCCTATACTTAGTATTACAAACATTATCTAAATTTTGATATTCTTTTATTTCTTCTGATGATAATAAATTAACTTGAAATCTTAAATGTTGACACATAGGATTTCTAGAGAATATGTCAGCTTCAACATTAGTAGATCCTTTTTTATATTTTATATCAAAATAATACACAGATAATTTTAAAGTAGGGTGTTTTATATTTTTAAGCCACACTAAAGCAGCATGATCAGTATTTACAGTAAAATGGTTACCACGTAAATAATAATAAAATTTATCAATTGCACCAATAATAGATAAACATTCCAGCTCAGTAATTGCATAATTTTGTTCATAAGATCTTAATTTTCTAGAATGAAAAAGCAATGGGATGTAAACTACCATCAGGATGTTCTTGTTTTAAAACAGCACCAACAGCTTCTTTGGACGCATCAACAAATACAAGACAGGGATATTTAGGATTAAACAAAGTTAAAATAGGTCTAGAAATTAATGTATCTTTTAATTTTTGAAAAGCTTTTTAACATTCATCAGTCCAATTATAAGGAGTATCTTTCTTAAGTAAATTTGTTAATGGGGCTCTAATTTTAGCATAATTTTGAATAAATTTATGATAAACATTAATACTTCCTAAAAATCTTTGTAATTCTTTGATATTTTTAGGGGGTTGCAATTTCTTGATAACCTCTATATTTGCATTACTGGGCTGGTATTTACCTGTTTGAATTTCATATCCTAGAAAATTTATTTTTTCTTTAGCAAAATTACATTTAGATTGTTTTAATTTTATATTCTCTTTCTCACATATATCAAATATTATTTTAAGATGATTTAAATGTTCACCAAAATTTTGAGAGAATACTATAATATCATCAAAATAATTTAAAGCAAATTGAATCTGATATTTGTTTAAAATTTGTCTAAGAGCTCGTTGGAAAACAGCCGGGGAATTTTTCCAACCAAAAGGTAATCTAGTAAACTCATACAGTCCAAAATTTGTAGTGAATGCCAATTTTTCAGTATCCTTTTCATTTAATTTTATATGCCAATAGCCTGATGCCAAATCCAATGTAGAAAAGATTTTTGCATTTGTTAATTGATCTAATACAGTATCAATTCTAGGAATAGGTTCAGAATCAGTTTTAGTAATTTGGTTAAGCTTCCTGAAATCAATACACAATCTGCTTCTGGACTGCTCATCTCGCTTATAAGCTAAAGTTACAGGAGCAGCATAAGGACTATAAGAAGGTTTAATAGTTCCAGCTTTTAACAATTCATCTATTTGTTTTTTAATTTCACTATTATCTTTAGGAGATGCTCTATATGGTCTATAAGCTATTGGTAATTCAGAAGTTAATATAACTCTGAGAGTTTCAACCCTTATACAACCAACATCATATTTACATTTGCAAATATATGATTATAATCATTCAACAATTTCTGTAATTTACTATCAGAATTTTTACTATTTTCAAAATAATTACCACAATTTTTAGTACTAAGATCATTTTTACATACAAAATTTTCGCTATTATCAAAATATTTACTAGATCGTTCAGCACTGATATCATTTTTACATACATAATTATTTTGGAAAAATTTGTCTACTTTAACATTTTTACTTACCTGTTTTCCAAGCTGATACACTTCATAATTATGAAAATTCAATTGTAATTTAAATAATGAAACACATGGTGATGAAAGCAATAAATAATTCAAATTTGAATCTACTACATAAAATATCACATTATTTTCTATTTTACCTACTTTACACTTTTATTTTGATTATTTTCTCTATATGAACTTGACTAGATATTGAAAATATTTTATCATGGGATTTCACTGAAATTTCTCTAAATTTATCACCAATTTTGTTAAAACTTTTTAACGGTAAAACGTTAATTTGCGATCCCGTATCAATAATACTGGGAATTTTTTCCTGTCCAATTTGGACATTCACTTTAAAGTAATATCATGTTTTAACTTCTCTTTTAGGAACCGTGTTAGAGTTAATAGCAGGTAATTGTGGATATCGAATTCGCCGATACGCATACTGTAGAGTCGGTATTGCACTTGTTGATAATTAAAAGGTCTCACACTACGAAAACTTTGATAAGGAGTGGCTTGCACTGGTCTGGGATAATAGCACCTCGGAACAGTTTGCCTTGGAGAAACAAATTGGTAATTACTATTTCCTAGACCATCCAACGGCATCTGAACTGGAAACAGTTTCCTAGCAAGAGTAATTCAGTCTTTCGATGTGTCTATTTTTTGCACTGTTAACAGCATTCTTTGAGACTCAGGAAGTCCTTCCGTAAGTGCTTCCACCATTGTGGAATCAGTTAGTTTCAAGCTGGCTCCTAATTTAAACTTATTACGAAAATAAACATCAACATTATTAAATTTCTCGTATTTTAAAGACACAAAATCACTAAAAGTAACAGATTCCGAAGTTGTGAAGTACGTCTCGAAAATATCCTTTATGTTGTTCCAGTCTTTATCTAAACAATCACATAAATAGAGGGCTAAAGCCTCTCTTCTAATACACTCTGAGAAAACAAATTTCTTTTCCTTTTCTGGAATGTTCTTTGAGGCACATTTCTCTTCAAACAACAGAAGATATTTGTTTATTGGAAAATTTGTACTTGTGCCGTCAAAAATAGGGAATTGAAATTTCACTGTATCCACAATAGCCACGGATTCTTGCTTATCAGTTGACATTTTTGCCGTTTTTGAGCGTGTTAGCATTCCAATCACAAAACCTTGAATTTAAGAGTTCGCATACACATCAATTTGAACCCTAAAATCAATCACTTTAGAAGCACTTGATAAAACGTATAACTTTGGAGGCGAGATAAAACACTTAAGCATCGCCGGAAAAGAAGCACAAGCATAAGACGATCACACACTGTCCTTGACCCGCTGTTGAATTTAGAAGCGCGTTAGAAATAAATCCAGGAGCTTTCTCCCACGTAGAGGATAAATCCGACCGGCTAATTAATAACTGTAATCTTTTCAGTTATTCCAACACATCGTGGGCGAATGGTGAGGCTATTCCATTACACGTTCTGGCATATGGTTGACGAAGCTGGGATGATTGAAACACGGAGAAAAATGACGACTCAGGACTTTTCACTTTTAACAGCAAGCATATCTTTATTTTAATTTAGAGCAGATTTAAGATGAAGTTAATCAAATAACTTATTCAGTAATTGAACTATTAGATGTGACTGACTTAAAACTTTAATACGTCATAACGTTCTAACAAACAAAGAGGAGCATAGCGGAAGCGTTAGCAGAACGAAGACGAGAAGGCATCTGTCTAGGAGAACTTATGACGCAGCATTTATATGAAAGGTTATGTAACAGAGTAGCTTCTAGAAAAATGTAGAAAAACTTATGACGCAGCATTTATATGAGGAATTTATGTAATAGGTGCAAATGTTCTAGAAGGTACTGGTTTAGGGGAAGATCCTCAATTGCAGAAAATTAATTAAAGGTTGCTGGTTCGCAAAGAGCAAACCCATCGTATTTTTTTTTATATCTTACATATATATATGTATGTTTGGTGCAGCCTATTGCAGTCGAAGAGGGAGCTGCACAACTACATGTTTATAGCAGTCCTATATCCAAAATTTCAATGTTCTGAGGCTACTCGTTTTTGAGTTATGCGACATACATACCTAAATCCATTTTAAATTCGTTTTGAGAAAAAGAATCCTTTATTCTGTCCATACACACAAATATCAGGCAAAAACACTGTTCAAATGGGAAGCGGTCAAAACGGATATTTTCGTTGAAATATGATACCCGAATTTTTTCGAGATTACAATATATCCTTTATTTCTTACCAAGAAGTAAAAATAATAGTATTAATAAAGAATTCTGTAAAATGTATAAAACAAAACTTACAATTATTAATTAGGATGTTTCAAACTTTTACAAAATTAAACAATGGAGTAGATGAATGTTATGGGAATAAAATCTAGGTACTATTAATACAATAATAAAGTCAGTAGTATTGAATTAAATAAATAAATTATTCACTTGCTTTTATTCAGAATTAATAGCTATCTAATTATATTTTTTCTCTACACTGCTTTTATGTCCGATACTGTTAGTAATTTAGCGTCATAAATAAACTGAGTTACAGCTTTTTATGCTTGAAAACATTTTTAATAAATAATGAAGGCAATTTTTAATTGTAGAGGAAAATGCTTACCATTATTTATTACTCTTATTTTTAGTATTATTATTTATTATTATATATCTTATTATAAGCGTCGTATTATGTAATATATTAATATTTCAGTGATAAACACAAATTTTTAAAATCTCTTCCATTGAAACTTCTGGAAACTTATTTCTGTTTGAATGTAAAATTCACCTGAGTTATACATCTGCCTTTTCTCAACTATCTCACTTTTACAAAAAATGCCGCATAACTTTCATATTTGAAAAAAATATGCAAATATCTACATAATTAAGTGCAATGCAAAACGACATTGCTTCTTGTTGCGATAAAATCAGGTACACTTCATAATCGCATATTCTAATTAATATTTAATTTCTGCTTAGGTAAACGACTACCTCAAAGAGGCTCTGTGGAAAAGGCCGTAAAGAACGTTTCCCACGTTTTTTAAACTGTTTACTAATTACTTTTATGTGAAGTTAGATCTTCTTAAAGTCGTAAATTATGGAAATTTATCTGCACCGTCAAAAAATGAAATGATAGGCACGTCGAATCGCTAACCAACTTCATAGCCTGGAGAATGTTTTGCAAGTTTTAACAACTACCTTACAGCTGTTAATAAATTACGCTTCACATCGTTAAAAGCCTATAGTAGAGTTTGATTGGCAGCCTTCATCATATTCCCACACCGAAAAAGCGTTGAAGCTTGCGTTAAAGAAGTCACTTCATATTTATAATGGAAGCTCACAAAAGTTTAAATCAATTAGTCTGGTAGCTGGGATCATTCACCATTCAACATCATTTATACAGTACACTTTATAAACAATACAATGTGAACTAAAATGATAATTTATAATGTTAATTAGTAAAAACTGTATAATAGAAAACAGCTTTATTCTAAAGAGAATGTTTTGCGTCTCATAACCTAAAAAAAGTCTAAAACAAGCAATTATTATATAAAAAGCAATTATATATATATATATATATCACATACACACGCACACATATAAATTCTGTATCTGGTCCGCAATATGGTGCGTCAAAATACCATTTATTAAAAATAATACTGCAGATATACAAAAATTTTAAATAACTTTTATTGTAAATTTTATGTATTTAAAGCTACATTATTTAGGTAGACTAGCTATTAAAACAAAATTAAACTGAACGTCACCGTCTAAGACATTCATTACATATTGTAGTTCAACCTCGCCAGCCACGACCACGAGCACAAACATGCATACGCCGTTCGGGCCGATTTACTGACGAAACAGGCTGAATGGACATGAATCATGTAGTAGGGATTTTTTCAGTTCTTATTTTTTCCTTTTTATTCTCACTGCGTTCAAACAACGCAGATTTAAGGAGGAAAAAAATTACTTTTAATTAATCTAATATGCAGATCATCATTTGCAATTAAAGATTTGATTACACAGTGTGTAATTATATGCATTTATAACTGTCTATAACTATGTTGCAATTAACTGTTTGATTACACAGTGTGTAATTATATGCATTTATAACTGTTTATAACTATGTTGCAATTAAATGTTTGATTACACAGTGTGTAATTATATGCATTTATAACTGTTTATAACTATGTTGCAATTAACTGTTTGATTACACAGTGTGTAATTTATATATGTATTTATTTATATATATCGGTAAAACGTGAGAGCGTTTTCAAGGCTTAACTTTGATATATATATATATCTATAATTTATTTCTTAAACAGTATTGATTAATTGATTATATTATCTCCTAAGTTTAATTAAAGTAGAATTATTTTAAAAGTGTGCATCCATACTGGTAAGTTATATTTTGAAAGATGTTTTGAAGTAATTTGAAAGCAAAATGTTAATAATGTTTTAACGGGGACTGGAGTTAAATCATCACGAAGAATAATATTACAATTGTAAAAGTAAAAATTAAAACATGTAATTATTGTCATTGATCGGAAATTAGTTGACTTTTCAAGGGGAACAAACCAACTCCCGTTCAATGATCAATAATTGATAAAAATACGTAAATATGAAAGTGTTTCGTCTTTACTCGAGTTATAAGTTAAAGCCAAACCGGCAATTCCAGTCAGGCCAAACACCTCCGCGAATAGTTGTTACTCAAAGAACTTATTCTCATGAAGCATTTTAGTCAATTCAATTTGGAGTAAAAATCAATTACTGTAGAGAAATCCTGTAAAACTCGAGTAATCGTCCCCGACACTATCATCTTTATGTATTTGAGTACTATATTATTTGTAGAAATTAAACATTGGGAATTGTCATTATGAAATCGAAATCAAAGTAAAGTTGAAATAAACATAGAAGATTATAAAAAAGATAAATAATGCAAACTTTGTAAAAACAAATCAAAGAGAACATAAAAATAATATAAAAATAATATAAAAATAAGATAGAAAATAATATAAATAAGATCAGTGAATGTACATGAAGATATAAAGGCCAGAAAGGTATTAAGTAACTTACATTCTTTCTAGTGGGGGAGTTGGCAATGTGTTCTCTTCGTGTCTGACTCAGAAGTGTAGGGTGTCCGAAAATTCTTAGCGGCAGTAGGGGCTTTGAATTATATCAGTCGGTAAGACTTGGGTGAAGAAATTTATGGTAGTGGGTGGGACTTGGAATTCTTGAGGGATGTATTTTGTGGAGTTCTTATCTGAGAGAGACCGTCTGTTAAGATTTTTTTAAAAATACTAGTGAATGGAAATTAATTAATTTCTGGCTAATTGTCGTGTCGCAATGATTAAGAATTTAAGAAAGGAAAAAGGCATTTTCGCTGTCCAAGAGCTAGTAGACAGTCTAAAGGCAGGAAATAGGCCCATTTTTTTAGTAACAGTATAGTAACAGTATATGTCTGAAGACAATTAGCTTTTTACAATATATACAATTGAGTAATTACACTATATACAAATCTTTTAACTGACTGTCATCCAACTTATACCGCCTTCTCAGGTTTAGGAATAAATTATCATATCCCTATCAGTTAAATGATTTAGAGTGAGTATTTAACGCCTGCTCTTTTAAGGCAATGGTTGATAAATTGAAAGGGAATTAGATTATTTTTGAGAATTTTGATAAGGATCAAAATTTCGCGTTGTAAATCTATTGTATCTGTGCATATAGTTTTAATTCGTTGTATTTGATTAATTATAGTATTGTTAATTACTTTTTTGGATATGTTGGAGTTCCAATTTATTAATTTGTTAGTATTGAAATTGAAGTTTCTTGTTTTGTCAAAAAGTAAAATTTTTTTGTAGTTAATGATTTGAAGATCTAGAAAGTCTATGCTATTTTGTGAATTATTAGTTTTATTAAGTTTAAGACAATTCGGATAAATGTCGGAGTTTTCAATTTGACCAAAATTATTAATTGTAATAAGGTCATCAATAAATCTGTAGGTGTGTTTGTAGTAATTTAACTCTTGCGGTTGTAGATTTTTTTGGAAGTTAAATTCTTTGACAAATAAAAAGATATTACAGATCGAGGTGCTGGAATGTAAGCCCATTGGCAATCCTCTGACTTGTTTAAAAAGTTGATTTTGAAATTTGATGTAGTTATGAAAAAGTGTGCATTTTAGGTAGGTTTTCCATTTGTCAAGAGTCATGATATTGAGTATATTAGGGAAAAGTTTTGGTAGATCAAGTAGACTGGTATAGATTTCTTCTAGAGGAAGTGAGGTATATAAGTTTTCAAAATCATAGCAGTTAATGTTTTGGATGTTAATGGTATGAATGGTATTAATGACAGGAGTGTTATTATGAATGATCCAGCAATAGTTATGATTAGTGTTACAATCATTGAAAATAAATTTACAGATTTTATTAAGTTGAATTGAAAAATAATAGTCTATATTTTTCTTGTAATTATTAGTTCCATTAGCTATAAATCTAAATTTTAATGGTGTTTTATGGAATTTGGGAATCGCATAAAGATTAGTAAATCTGTTGTAGTTTGCATTGAAAGTAATATTGAGTTTCTTATGAAAAGTTTTAATCCTGTTTATTATAGATGTTTCTGTAAGGTTGGCTGATTGATAAGTAGTTGCGTTGAGAAGTTCTTTATGAATAATCTCAGTGTAGAATTGTTTTCATATAATGCTAAAGTTATTAGTTGCTTTATCTATTTTTGTAATAGTAAAAAGCTGTTTTAATTTACTAATATCAGATGTAAGTTGCGACCAGTTCAGTGTACTTTTAAATTTGAGGTGACTGATTTCTGTGGATATGCGTTGAAGAATTTTAGCTTTCCATTTTAAGAAGGTATCTATGGGAAAATTCAGTTGATAGCTTGCTTTAACTATAAATTCGTTGATGTTGTTTTCGAAAGTCTTGTAACAGTAATTTGTAGTCATGTTTCTGACTGGTCTAAATTTTGTACCATAACTCATTAGTGTTTTTAGTTGATGGTTTTGTATGATATTCAGGTTGCCAGTAATTATGTGCTGGTGATGAGAATCTACGTAATTGCTGTAAATTGGTGTCTTACAATGTCATTCTGCAGTTTCATCTATTTCATGGTGGTTAGTAAGCAAGTTGCTTAAGGTCCTTTGATATTTAAATGCAATCATTGGTATAGTGTCAACTGCGGGGAAGTAATCTTTACAATCTCTGATGATTCTTGAGAAATGAATATTGTCAAACTGCGGATGCAGAAAATTGACTTTAAAATAAATTTTGCGTTGAGTGAGACTATTAGAGAGTCTGAAAAGACTAAAATCAAGAATCATGTCTTTAATGATTTGTATGTCGTCGTAGCTTTCTTGAATGAATTTTTTTAGTTTGATAAGGAATTTATTAGTACAGGAGTGTAACCAGTTGAGAAGTTTCTTGGGAAAGCAGTCTGAGTCAAAAAAACATTTCAATTGTTTTTTCAATGCAAGTGTTATATATATATATAATTTTATGATAAAGTGTAGTAAATAACTATTATTATAGAATAATTGTTATTACAATTACCTAATTATTATATTTTATTGTATAATTTTCATTACAATGAATTCTAATAAATATAATACTTATTATCATAAAATTAATTACTTATTATCATAAAATTATTATAATCAATTATAACTCCGTCAAATATTATATTATATTATAATATTAGAATTATATTATATTAGAATTATTTACTTTATACTTTTTTTTCATCTTTGAACTAAAATATTTATATATTAATATACACTGAAAAGAAGACATTTCTCCATAACTAATTAAAATAATTATATGATAGTAAACTATTGTTATATGTCTCTAATTTATTGTAGTAATTATATTATAATAAATAATTATTACATATCTTTTTGATTTTGGGGCTAAAAAAAATTGGGGTTAGCTACATAGTTAACGTGACGAAAAAAATATTACTTTAGAAAAAAAAAAAAATTAATACTTGCATAAAAGACAACAATATTGGCAAATAAATATAACGTTAAATTATCTGCGGTCAGGGAAGACACTTCTCAAATATGGTCGACACCTGTTTACCTTTTTTCTTTTTCTTTAAACTATAGAAAGATTACTTCTGCTAAATAATATAGTTCCACATTTTCTAGGAATCTTATTTTTAAAAGTAAGAAATGAGATGTGCACTGTTCGCGAAAAATTCATATGTTATTGAAAAAAAAAGTTCAACATTGGTATCAACCTTTAAAAATTTCAATCAGTGATACCAACATTAATACCCCTTCTAGACGATCCTAAGCGTTTTGGTAGAATGCCAGCCAAGGTTGCGTTTGACATAGTTGAACTATACCTGTCAGTTTACAGTCACTTGTGATCATCTAATTAGTCACCTGCATTCATGGGGTAAGGGCTGTAATAAATATTGATAAGAATTTTATTTAAAATTAAACCGTGGTAGGTCCCTGTTCATTCACAAGTGCAGGTTAAGGGCCACAGAAGTTCAACCCATAGGTCAAATGGTGTGAGAAAGTAGACAAAATTTAGACACATTTTAAATTGTAATTTAAGATGAAGCATATCGTTTTCCGTTAAGGATACTGGTCACTAATAACCTACATCATTTATGATCAACTTACATTTCACAGACCTGCAGTAAGCCGAAGAATACCGGTGTCCGTTACAGCTGTTGGCCATCGGTGACATACAGATTGATGTGCAGCTAAACATCAAACTATTTGTGACTAATGAAGGACAGTGTAATAAATTAGGATATATTGTAAAATTTAAATAAAATCGAAGAATACTGATGCTTTTCAAAGCTGTCGGTCACTGCTGATTTCAGACTGAGAGTCACAATGAATCAACAAATCGGTAAACTGTGGCGGGTACTGCAATAAATCGAGATTAATTATTTAAATTAAAATTAATTCCAAGCACAACGATATCCGTCCAGGTTATTGATCACCAGTTACCTGCCAGTTGAAAGTCGCTTGAGGTGTGAGACTCTGCTGTGCACTTAGACAGATATTTATATAAAATTAAATTTAAGCATATTACCGCCCGTAAAAACTGTTAGTCCTTGATGGCGGTTTGAAGGTCTGTTGCAGTCAGTCATCAGTATCGAATGGTGAAATAAATTTAGATATGAATTTAAATTAAAATTAATCTAGAGACATTCGTGTCTTTGACAGTATTTGGTTATCTATGACCTACTGCAAAATACTTGTGCACCTCCCTAGAAATTGGTCTGCCCTGGGGACAAACATAATGTTAGAAAGGCCATTTTTTACAATTTTCGCTTAGGTTATTCAAATTATACTCATGTTTTAATGTGTCTCGGATCCAAAAACGTGAAGAAGTCTCCTTTATGCCGACTTTACTAGCCACCCTATTTCATAAATAAATCGATTCAGTTAGCTTGGAATTCGAATTCGCCATGGAGTAAATTTTTATTATATTGTCTTGTAAATAATGTCTGCATTATCACATTTCAAAATGATAAAAAAATTGAAGTCTTTATTTTCTTAAATATTAATTTCAGATAGATAATTTCTCAAAATAAAATAGAGAATTTCTTAAGAATAGCTATCATCATTGAGAATGAGAGGAATTAGTAAATACGAGCTCTAACGTTTTGCGGTACTCGAATAACAAAATATCCGTTTAGAAAAATAATCATCATGCTTGTTGACTACAAGCTATGAAAAGTTTAGCAAGCATAATTTATGGACGTATTTGCAATGACTATTTGCTCGCGGCCATATACAAATTTAATTGCTGATATTATTCTATTCGACACGGAACAATAATCTTCGAAACAAAGAGATAATTTTTTTTGAGGGGGGGTGGAGTGGAGCAGTTACGATTTAAATTTATTCGGAATTTTCTGGAAAATTCCAGGGATTTCTTTAAGTTTCCTTTAATTTGCATTAAAAAGTCACATAATACAGCAAATAAGTTCCTTAACATCCCTGTGAAATTTAGTCTAAGCTACGGAACTTTTTAATATACGGAACTTTTTAATAGTTAACTTACAGAAGCATACTAAATATTCCTTACGTTTGGATTTTTTTTTGCTTTCAGAGACCTCATAGAAAGTTAGTTTCCATAATCATGGGAGCTTGTCGAAATTATACATCATGTCGAAATTATCCTAAAAAAATTCCTTTTTTTCTTGAGGAATTTTGCAATTTGAAATATATGCCTAAGATCAATGTTTAAAGAAATAAAGATGTACCTGTATTTTACGAACGTCTTATTATTACATGAACTCGACTTAACCTAATAGAAATAATTTTGAGACTTCTGAAATTTTAACCCGAAGAAGAAAACCTAATAAAATATTAAATTAAAACTTGTTTAACGTTGCTATGCTTTGAACGAATTTAGTCTTTGCACTTAAATAAAAGTCTAGAAATATAAGAACACAGACCGCTGGTAAAACTTAGTTAAAAACTGGTTAAAAGCTACATCTTGTAGATACATTTAAAAATTAATAAAATTGCTCACTACTGCTTGCAGGTTAGCAGAAATACAAATATTTAAACATATGCAATACCGAGGATGGTTTTCAAAGTCTTACCAACCCAGCTTCAGCTTTGAAAACTATAGTCCTGTGAACTAGCTAATATAAAAATGTTCACCAACACCAAATCTGAACGCAGGTAGATGATTTAGGACATATATTGCATTCTGGCTTTTGTCACAGCTGCTTCTCAATTTTTTTTCACTATTTAAACTTAACTTTTAATGCATATTCGTGATGGGCGGAGGAAATATAAGTTCCCGAAAAGAATTAATTTAAAAAATAACCTGCTACCTAAACGAAATCTTACAAATTAATTTACAGATCAATAATCAATAACGTTTAAACATTGCGAAAAACACTTAAACGTAGCTATGGTTGCAATTTTTGCAATTTAAATTTAATAGTTAGCTTGTAGAATCATTAGCTTTTATTCTTATTCTCATTCTTACTTTATTTTATTTTACTTATTTATTTATATATATATATTGCATGTTTGTGAATGTTCATGTGGGTAAGCAACAATGCTGAAACTATCACTACGTCTTTCCCTGGAATCGAATCCTAGATCTTCCAGTTTCAAATTTGGTTCATTAACTATTAAATCACACGAATACTTACATATTGTTAATTGCGTGCAGGTTCGTAATGAATTGAATGCACATAGAATCGATGATAGCCTGATAAAATTTATTTTCCCAAAAGCAACATTTTTCACAAAAATGTTCGTACAGCTCTTCTTAGTATGACAGAGCATAATCAGTAGTTACCACTTCAGATTATTAAGAATGTTGAATACAAAATTATAAAAAACGTCAAAATGCGTAAGCTGCATAGTGATCTCTTAATAATCTTAGTATTCTGAGCTAAACTCAACTCTGAACTAAACAGAGAATTGATACTCTTTCCGGTTTTATATATATTTTCCCCTGCCGTCAAGAAATTTCCAGTACCTTCAATTTCTCGAGATTGCTGAAAGACATATACAGTTTCAATTAGATAGAACCGGATAGAATTGTAATTACAAACGGTCAGACCAGTTTCAGTTACACAGGAATCGAACTAAAATGTCGCCAAATGGTAGCCAAGTTTGATGTCTTTAGAAGATTTCTGCCAAATCTGGTGACAAAAGTAGTCGTTAAAACTATTGCCAGCTGGCGAGATAGCCATATAGCTCCATCTTAAATGGGACTTGCCCCTGTAACCTTATTTTTCTGACGAAGCTTCTTATACTTGAAGTCTCTTTTGTTACATTATACAAGATATACTACAGTTTTACATATAATTTTATGAAAATTATTTACTTGCATTAAAAATTCGTAACATTGTCCTCTTCCCAAGGACTACACGTCCCAGGCAGTACAACAGACAGGGAGCCTTACAACTTAGGGAAATAAATGCTAAAACAATAAGTTCAATAAATAACATTGAAAAAACTCAAATACTAAATCAATAAATAAATGCATGCATTTACAAATTTTATATACACAGGATCATGGTCATAATATACTATTTACATTATATATGCTGTGGGGACTACGTACTATAGTCAGAGTAAAAGCCTAGGCTGTGGTAATGAGCCCTTTTTGCTTAGAACTGGATGACTTATGGATCCGAACTACGAAGTCTTTCAGCCTGTTTAACACCGTCCCAAGGTTAGTATAATATAGGAGAAAGTCCTTGTCATTGAATCGGATTCTGTAACCACATGTTATCACCTTCGTTGAATTTATTTCCTGTAGCTCACATGTCGTATCGGGTCTTCATCTTCTCCGTCGCTGTCGTGCCAAATTGCAAAAACTCTCTATCGTACCAAATTGTGAGTCACATCCATCCGTGTCTGGAGATATTGAATGTACTCCTCAGATGATGAAGGTACATCCAGAGAGCGACCAAACAGCGGATCACGAGGCAGATAAAGGTCACGACCGAAGGGCACTGTGAGGGGGGATAGCCGGTAGTCTCGTGGACAACGCCGCGATAGGTCAGTAAGAACAGAGGGAACTTCTGATACCTATCCTGTTGGTTCTGGAAGCCATCAGAGAGAAGTTGTTAAGGACGGTTCCATTAAACCTCTGTACTTTGCCGTCTGACTGTAAATATAAAGGTGTCATTGGGTTTTGTCTATGCCGAGTAGTTTGTAGAGTCCTTTAATTGCAGCCGAGATAAAATTCCTTCCAAAAGAATACAACTGCATATGGAAATCCAGTGCTGTATCATAACCTCCGCTACAGTGGAAGCTTCTTGATCAGGAATAGGGCAGGCTTTTGATGAAGTAATCAGTGAAGACGAGGATGTATTTGTTGCCATCAGCAGTTCATGGTAGAGTTCCCAGAATGTCAAAGGGGATGCATTCAAAATGCGCTCCTACACTGTAACGTAGTAGCATCGTTCGGCTAAGTTTTTTCAATCTTTTCCGACCCTTACAGGCATTACAAAACTGGCAACACTTTTGCATATCAGTCCTTGCATAACTCCAGTAGAAGCGCTTTCGAACTCCTTGCAAAGTTTTCATTATTACGATGTGATCTCCTGCCGAACTGTCATGTTATTCTTTAAGGACGCCTGTGATCAGAGTTCTTGCAATAATCAGTTACCATCGGAATGCCTTCCAGCATCGGATTAGAATTTAAGATACAACACGCCCTTTCGATTATGGAGTGATTCCCAGATCGACACTGCTTTGTCGTAGGACTAGAGCTAAAATGTCTTGCCAGGTAGGTTTTCTTACTTGAAGACTTCTCTTTCACGTTTCCTTTTGAATACGTTACTTTCCTGCTGTTTGTTTGCTTCCAACTAAATTATCACCGCTCGCTTCTCTATCATCAGTCTTAATGTCATAATCGTAATTAAAACAGGTACAAAACGTGATGAAGAATGGGTGCACACTGCATCCATTATAATGTTGTTCATTACAGTGGATGTTGTAATGTTGATTAATAATGGGAATGTGCTTCTAAAGACTTACTTTAGCCAGAAATAAAATGTATTGAATCGCCACGACTCGATTGATTGCAACTATGCAGTTATGCGTCGCAGTGCCGTAAACCATCTACAGTCTTGATCATGATTGAAAGTACTTGTGTTGTCTTTTCTAGTATCATAAATAATTAAAAATATATATGTGTGTTTATAAGAAGAGAGAAGGAGAGCGAGAAGGGGCAAAACTACACTCTATATATTGTTATAAAATTTCATCATTACTGCGAAATTTTATATTTGATGCAAACCTCAGTGTTCCCCAGATGAGTCAGAAATTCTGCAATCAACATGTTAGAGTTAGAAAACTGTTGTATTTATGGTACTCTCATATAAAATAACTTTTTACAAGTATAGAAACATATAAAATTTCTTTTACACGGTTCTCGTTGTTACGGAGACGAACAAAACACTTTTTTTATTTGCATAAGAGAAATTCATTCCTGAAGACTTTTCGCCATCGAATATATTCGTGAATCGAAACTATTTTCTCCATGGGAATTAATCTGTTCTTGGACTGTAAATGGGTGGTTATTTTGAATTCCTAACAGTACTTTATGCATGTATTCATAGCATAAGCCAATAGAAATCTTTAAATCGAAGATAAAAAATAAAGTCAATATTAAACAGGTGAAAATTATTAGGCAGAGCAAGGAGCAATATTTATTGTTTAAACCGAATGAGAAGTCTCCATAACAAACAGCAGATAACTGTCCTTCTGGGGTATCTTTTATCTTTTCTTTATCTTACATAACAGTTCTGCTTGAGATTCATTGAATCTCCATTTCATATAAAATCTTTCCAGTAGGATTTGTTGTTGTTTACGTTATAGAGGTTGGTCTTCTCAGGGAGCATAAACTCTAAAATACGATCTGTGAATTTTCACTATGTCTTGTAAACACCACAGAGATTGGGAAAGGATGTAAGAGACCCTTTTATTAACTGAAATAAAGTTCAACAGTCGACACCACTCGTGCTTACAGAAGACAAGAATTATGGCTTAACTCAATGATAATGGATTTACTAAAACTAAGAAAGTAAGTTAACAGTCTGTTCTTTCTACCTCATTTAAATATCACGCAAACTGGAAATTTGCAGTTTGAAAAGAAAATGGAAATGAGAAAGATGGGGAAGTAAATTAAAATAAAACACAAGGTTAGGAACTTTAGGAACTTAAACGTGAACTGCATAACGTTTTAAAATATTTCTAAAGTGAGACATGGCTTTCGAATTGATAGCTGCTTATGCTGTAGCTTCCTGCTGCTTTATTAGGTGGTATCTTTAGATAAAAATACTATATTTATAAATTTGCATAAATTCCGTGGATCATCAAATATAATCAGACAGAATCAGCTTTCCTTTACTCTCGTTCTTCTGAAGAGATTTCCTCCACTATCGGCCTTTGCCCCTGCTTTTAAAGTTTTTTTACCTCTTTCTTGTGAAATTCATCTTCATGTTTCTCTAGTATTTCCGTTGAGGTTTCATTATTAAATTCCAACCCCACGGTTTTGAGCAGAGATTACAAAAAAGGTTTAGGTAACCGAGTTCTGAGAGACTGCCTGCAAGAGAAATTGGCCATAATTTTTCTAGGTCGTATTCAGGGGCCTGTAAGCCATTTGTCGTCAGGCTTTTCTAGTGAGAGGAAAGCAATGGAAGTAATAAAATAATGTTTCAAGAAGTTCCTGAATATTAATTTTGGTCAGAGTTACTTCAGAGTTAGCCCAAGATAGCCTGAGAACATCTTAGAAAATCATTTGTTGCCGACTGGAGTGTTCGGATCTCGAGACACCTTTATGTTACCAACATTTCTTTTTCCTCAGATAACTTGTCCGTGAAACGATTTTCTCGTAACGCATACGACAGGAGGTTTCATTATGCTTTTCATCATCGTTTATCTATAAAGAAGACAGCTGAGAGAAAGCAATAACATTCTTACTAATTTTTAAAAAATAATATCTTTCCATTTTGTTAAAAGGCATATGCGTCTAAATTACTTCTCCGAAATTAATAAAGTAAATGCTCTTTTATACTCGTTTTCAGTTCCAAATTTAGATGCATGCATTACGGTAACAATTCTTTAAAGGCCCACATTTAATTTCTTTATAACTTTTTTCACCTCACGAATGAAAGCAATTCAACAAGTAATGCTTTTGATTTCTTTTTTCCCCATATATCCAATTACTTAGAACTTGATTTTTTAGCAAATTCTATCGCATTCAAAATATATGGTATAAAACTGTAATATTGTCCTACTGTTTCCAAAAGTGCAAAAAGGTTTCGAATGCTTATCGGAATTGCACAACGTTTGTGAGAAATATGAGATATTCAATGTCACATCCTCGCTGCTAATTTTCTCCCTATACTCCGCTAGTTGTTTTTTTTTTTTTTTTTTTTTTTTTTTTTTTTTTTTGGTGCAAATGAGAAATTGCAATTAACGACGAATAAAAGATTGTAATGAGAATACTTTTTGACTTAATTGAGTTTGTTCTAGATTTGGTGTTAAGTTTAATAATTCATCAAATCAACCAAATTTTCAGCTAAACTGAAAATGAGAGAAAGGCATTTTTTCCTGAAAATTTCGTTATTGCGCTATTTCTCTCTAATTATTGTTCATTGTTTAGCATGAAAAGATAATTTTATTACGAAAGTTCAAACTGAATATATCTGAATCTTCATTTTGTGGGGAGGAAAAAGAAAGTTTACATATTTTCATCATTTCCAGACGCTCAAGGAATGACTTGCTAAGCTTCATTAAGGTCATTGTTACGATGCTATTCATCGTGTTACGAAATGGTTTTTATTTATTAATGAATTCGCTCCGAAACAGGAAATGCAATACCAGATTTAATTTAGGAATGAATTCAAGTCAGATTTGCATTTATGGAAAAGTGTCATTTAAACGTTGTTCAGTATGAAATATTTAAGGTTAAAAGAACAGTACAGAAATTTTGCAGAATATTCAGAGGAAAAATCTTACTCGAAATATTTTCTGCTTCAATACTATTAGATAGATGTTACGTATATATTCCGCGTTGATAAGGGGAGTTTTTCTAATTACATGCGTTTAATTAACTTTAGACGGTATTTATATAATTAAGGGAAAGGCCGGATGGAATGGAACGGAAAATTTAAAACTAACTATAACTAAAATAGTATCAGAAAGAAAATATATTTGCATTAGCTATAAGGTATTTCTCCCGCCTTGTTAGTATGCCTTCGTGGTGTAATGATCAGGATGTTTGGCGCGTATTCGAGAGGTCCGAGGTTCGAGTCCTGGCGAGTGCATTGCATGTTTTTCATGTCTCCTGCTTCGAAATAACCTAATATCTCTACATAGCAATCGATGCAATGTTCTTTATCGAAAAGTTACACCCTATAATAAAAAAAGCAAATTACTATTAAATTACTAATAAATTTATCTTTGAAAACGAAATCAAGTCATTTTTCTATCGATAACCTGTACTGATAAACCATATTAAAAATTTAGTCCTTTTAAGCGATTGTTAAAAGCTAAATCCTTTCATGTTTTTTTGCTTATTATTATTATTGGCGTATTTTAATAGTAGTCAATAGGAAGAGGAAGATTAATGGACATCCATTTAATTATTTGTATGACTGTAGAGTTATTTTTGTTTTCATTAACCAGTTATTTATAATTTTAGCCTTTACTATCGCTTCTCCTTTTGCTTGTCTTCATCAGAAATGTAAATGAGTTTAGAGAGTATTTAAATCGAGGATTTCGAATTTTAAGACAGAGTGTGTTTCTTCCTCTCGAGGCTACGTTTCTAGTTTTCGCCAGCTCTGGTAAGATTGTAATTCTTCGGCTTTGCGTTACTGCCGCCGACTTTTAATTGTTACACCGGGGAGAAGCTCTAGAGCTTAAATCAATTGTATAGTCGTTAACTACTAGGATTAGTTTTAAATTTTACTGTTATTTTAAGTTAATCGCCGTAAGTGGTGATTGATACTGTCAAGCACAAGAAGTGCGTTTATATTCAAGTCCTATTTTAATAAAAAAGTTTATTGTAAACCTTTTCAAGACTCTATTCTTATTTCAGGCAGAACGATACTTCGCTTCAAGTGTGTACAGTTGTAACAAGTTGATACTAGTTTATGCTACCAAAGAAGATTAAGCGCTATACTATTTAGCAATTATTTAATTTAATGGATGGTAAAATGATTTAATATTCTTAATTAAGCACTATTAAATTATGTACTTAACAAACAATACAAAACAATTTCTAAATATTGTGACATCATCTGCGATTATTGCTGTTACCAACGAATTTTATACTTCTTTTTATATTTCACACAGAAATTTGGCTTTATTCTGATGGTTTGGCTAGTAAGTTTTTTATCCTTCTGCAATAAATAAATATAAACTCTTTTTTAGACAGGGTTCTATTAAACTGCAATCCAGTTAATCCCTTTCCGGTTAATTAAGAGTCGACAGTACATTGAAATAATTTTACGGTTTCTACCTTGGTGGTATCTCTAAACACGCCACGGTAAGCAATATTTTTGAGAGCGTAATTAAATAACAGTATTAAATATCAGAAATCATGTTCTTAATAGTGACCAAAGACCTAAGCAGAAGACCAAAGCCGTCTAGTAGCGGTTGTTGTTTGGAGAAAATTTCAGCCTGGTACTTGACAAGAAATAATATTCTGTTCTTTTATATTTTAACTTAGTATTCAACAGAAGCAAATGAGTTTTAAAAAATCTCGCTAACTTCATTAAAAGTATACTCTGAACTTCATTTGCTTTTAAAGGTGATTTTCATATCCGCTTCATTTAATACATTCAGAATCGAAAGATTTCGTATTTGCTATCTGCTCATCAAAAGTTTCTTAAGCTCACAGAGATTTAAACTTGTGAATCGCAATTTAGAAAATGTCGCAACTTGAATCACAAGATAAGAAATTATTCAAACAATTTTCATAACTGCATTATGTTGCTAATAGTGTATTTTCTATTCCTGACCTACCGATTCCTTTTAAAATTTTCTTGGAAAGAAAGATTTGAAAAATCATTCCAAGGAAAAATTCTATCCATAACTAAATCGGAAATAATTTTTGCTTTATATGCTTCGAGCCGAACCAATGGAAACAAGCCTGAAATCGAGAATATCATTTAGTGACAATAAACAGAGTTTAGCTGCATTTAAAATAATATTCATTTTTGCCTGCACAAGGCTTATCTGGTGTTTTCTGCTATGAATACTGAATATATAGTATAGTATTGTCTTATATAACATTAATTAGGGATAAATAGCATATTCTCTCTCTTGCCATCCTCTCATTTTATGACCAAACCGACGCGCAGCCTTCAACAAGAATTACTTCCTCTTCCTTTCACTTTCCCTCTTATCGTTCTCATGCGCCCTAGTACATCATTAAATGGATCTCTGCTTCATTTTAAGATGGATTAGATGGCTGTAATAATTGGATTACATATGATCTCGACGTAGTATCTATTCATGGCTCAGATTTTCAAGGGTACTGGAAAGCTCGTCTTTATGAATGCTTATTTTAACACTAGACTATGAATCACTATCAGGCAGTTTATTGGATGAAGTTGTCTTGTCTAATTTATCTGATAACCGATATAAGTGGCATAAAAATTAATATTCATTTAGCTCAACTGACTTTTGTCAAAAACTGTCTGTGTGGCACATTTTTCAGCTTTGGAAGGGTATGCGTGCAAGGTATGCATTTAGGCAAAAGAGGTGAAATCTGCTTCCCAGGAAGAAGGATGATGTACTTTTAGGAAACGCTTGAAGAAAACTTTTTTAAAGAATTTCAAAAGAAATTTCTGTTATTTCAGAATATTATATGAGTTCTTGTATCTTCTTTACCAAACCTTTCGACAATTCAGATAATGTATCCAGAATTCGTAAATGAGTCATTATTCTTGCCAACTTTCGCGAACATCGTAGGGCTATATTTCTTCTCTGAATTCTTACATCACTTTCCTCAGGAAGTACAGCTTAAAAATAAATTAAAAAGCTATATGACAGTTTTGTATTCGCTATAATAAGATCTTTGGCATTTATATCAGGATAAATTGCCAGTTTTAGTGAAATGGCATAAATAAGCCCTTCACATAGTCTACATTGTTACTTTTTTGCATGCCATATGTAATATTGCTTTAATCCTAACCTGGAAATAAATTACAAAGTGAAATAAAAAAATTCCATAGATTTTGGGCAGTGATAAATTATTGCCTTATTAGTGCTAGTTTTTAAAGATCAAAACATTTGATTATACTGAAGTAAAAATTCATTCTATCTTAAATACATGGAATAATTTAAAACTGTAATGGTCTAAACCTCTGAACAAAAATGCATTGTGCTTTAAGAGTATGATAAAACCCATTTCAGCAAGAGTGTCCCTATGGTGGACAAGGGAAAAGTGGAGATAGTTCGCCAAATTATCTCGCTGGAAACAAAAAAGGATCCAGCCGAGCGCGTGATCATGAAGGGTTGCTCCAACAACAGGAGTTGAGTTGCCGGGTGCCATTTGCTCGTCCATACATTTATGCCTCGTCGACCCATTAAAGGCGCGAGCGAGGAGCAACATTGAAAATCAACCACTGCGGTGCCTATGGAACCAGGATACGTGGCTCCGCACTTCCTCCTCCTCCTCAAATTGTTCCGCTCCCGCGAGATCCTGAATTTAATTCCGCGAACAGCTACTTAAGCAACTGGAGCGTGCACCAGAGGACGGAAGACTCGGAACAGTAGAAGCTAGGCTAGGGTATAAAATTAATTTTGGAGATTAAGCGGTTTAAAATGTTCATCGATTTGTCGTTTCCTACGAAGGGATTCTTAGAGGGGGTAGTGGCGGGGCATACCCTCTGCCTGCTCCCCATGCACATACATCCCCAATTTATAAATTTGAATGAAACTAGGAACTTGGACGAAGTGGCGCGTGCTGATGAGCATGTGCTATTAAATTTGCATGGGATCGTGATTATGGAAATTGATAGATATTGAAAGAGGTACTGATGAGAGAACGAACGAGAACACCAGGTCCGGAGAGAATTGCTTAATAATATTAGTTAATGATTACCAGAATTATTCTCATCTACTGTTCGCATGGGCTCAACGATGTTTCAAATAATGCATCTGTTGCAATGATATGTCTAGGTATGATTATTCACGCAAGTTTAAGAGTAATTTTCCAGCTGCTTCATTGAGAAAATCCAAGTAATCATAATAGAATGGTTATGTATACTGTATACCAAATTTCAGTATATGTAGTTGAGCTAGAAATGCGCACCTCGATATTTTGAATTTGATCTGTCTGACACTGAATTTTTTAGGCTAAACTAAAGCGTGCACATTCCAAATAAAATACATATCAGACATAGAATATTCACTGATTTGTGATAAAATATTGCTCCCCAACTTATCAAATTAACGTCATTTCTGAGAAAATACTAAATACTAAGTTATATTTATCTAATTATGTTAACAGGCTTATTTTTGCCTCAGAAGTTTGGAACAAATGCTAACTTGAGACAAAATTAAAGCATGAAACAATTTTTCTCGAATATGAATTTGCTGTAAATAAATGTATTTTAGAAGTTTTATCGTAAGCTTTTACTTTTTTAGGTGTGAAATTAATTTTTTTCTTTTTTACGTCATGAATTAGGTACTATTTTAATAATTTACTGAAGCACATTCTTTAAAATTGAGTGCATTGCTTATCAGTGCATTACCCATTGATCTTGGTAAGCAATTTATTTCTGAATTTATTTCTATATGTCAACATGAGGGTTGAAATGGAGAATTTAAATTTAAGGCTAACTTTGCTTAAGAAAAGCGAATTTTTATTCATTAAAAATTTCTTTTTTTCTTCTTTTAATCTGCCCTTTTTAAAAAGATTGGCTTTGTTTTGGGTATAACACATGATGAGATCTTAGGTTCCGATCCAATGTCGAAATCAGAATTTTAACAATTTGCCAAAACTGAATATAATATCTGATATTTTGGCAAGCATTATTTTAACGGATGATAAGCTGAATTAGGGATTGGGTTTCAACTCACATTTTATATTACATTGCTCTTGGAATCATTTCCACACATTAAATCATAAGGGAGCAAAATTTCTTCTTTAATAAAATAAAATAGTGAAACATAGTCACATAATAATTTTATATGCAGTTATAAATCTACTATTTTTTTTTAATTCTGTTTTATTGAAAGTAGTTAATCCTATTGATGTATATTTGTAATTAGTATTTTTAAATAATTAAATATGCATTTGTTAAATTATTTTTATTGTATAGTTGACGTGTATTATTATTGCTTTAAATGAAATGACAAAGCTATTAGATGATTAAAGATTTTAGGAAACTGATCATTTGTCTCAATTTTACGATGTATCTTAACACTTCTGTCAAAGTCAGAATCATTCTAGAATGTTATATATCAAATGGCATCACCTCCCCCCAAAATCCAGTTACTTAAGTTCAAGTTAATTTCATTTAAAAAAGTGTGACAAAGCTTTCTCCCTATTACATTATTTGAGAGGGGATCATTTGCGCATGTGATCTCCCGTGCCACATTTCGAATCCAAAACTGTCACGTTTCGCTGCACAGTTCATTCTCCCCGCCTTACAACTACTTCCCACGACACCCCTCTGCTTCTCCCTCTGAATACCAATTTCATTTCGAAAATTACCAAAACTACTGTTTCAAACCTCCCATCCACAAAGCGATTTCTCGAATTTGGGTACCCATTTCTGGAAGTTGTAAGTCCCATCAGTTTAAAAGGGAGATGAGATCCCCCGTTCCTTCCCCAATCCAGAACGCAATGCCCAAGCTGGTATTTTATTTTTCAATTTTTCATTCAGACCTTTCTCTTTATACTTTTTTTTTTTTTTTTTTTTGTCCACGCATAAATTTAATTTAATGTTCCAACCCCTGCAAAAAAAGCGAAGTTTTTGATGGCCCCACGGAGTTGTTTTCTTATTGTGTACCTTAGCCTTTTCTAGTCATGTAGAGAGAATTATTAATTGCGTTGTGTATTGAGTACATTCACTGTGGTAACTTTCGGTATGCTTTTCTATAATCGTGAAATCGAGAGCGGCAAAAGTGAAATAGTTTTCATTTAAGTAGTCACTATTTGTTCTTGTAGTGCAACATAATTTAATGTTTCTATATACTTATTAAGATTTCCTAAGTGGCAACATGATGCAATGTTTTGAATAGTTATTAAGATTTGCCGTGTGGCAACAACGAGTCGAGCTAAAAATGTAGTTACTTCTAGCGTTCGTTGATAAGCGTTGAGTAAGCTTTATTTCTTAAAAGTTTGTTATATTTTATGTAAAAAATGAGTAACATGTTACAAAAAAAAATGGAAATTGTAAAAATAAATATGCTGTTTCTTTTAAGAGAAAAATAAGCATTTATTTCATTTATGAAAAGCTCTGGCTGATCAGTTTCGATTTCGCTTATTCATCAAATCCACATTCTCTTTGCAAACCTATTTCGTTGTTCAATTGATTTTCTATTTTCAAGATTTTTTGTTGTAGGAAAGAGAATGTAAACACTTAATGATCATGTAATAATAATTGTGCTCTACCTTAGTTTCGGAAACAATACGTCAATACATTTACAATTATGAGGAGGACAAAGCAGATAATTTTCCAAAATAAATTAAAATTAGAGTAAATAATAGGCAGTATAATCCAAAATTCGATAAGAATTAATTTCAATTACTTAAAAAATCAATCTTAAAACAATTGCCAATTTTCTATCCAAGTGAACAAAATAGGTCATAAATAAGCCTTTGGGATTTTTTCGACAAACGGTAAAGGCTGGGATACAAATGTCCCAGCCGTAGTTAATGGTTAAGATACATATGTCCCAGACGTATCACCTACTATAAGCACACCTATTATTCTGGAAAATTTATTATATGAAATACATTTTACATCGTATGGTACAGGGTAAAGCATTCTTTGCATAACCCAACATTACACATTGGGCAACTCATGTTTGTCCTTTTCTGTATATTCATTTGTGTACAACGAGCACAGCGGCGTCTTGATTTCCCAATTATTGAAAGATGATCCCCAACATTCAGGAGATTCCTAAGTACTTCTTAATTCAGCAGTAATTTTTAAACTTTTAGTGGGACATGTCCCACTAAAAGTTTAAAATTTCTCCCGTTAGTAGTCAAAGGGTTCAAAGGCAATAATTGTTTAAAAAATTCACATTTCATTAAGTTTAAAATGCAGTAAAGCAAAAGTATATAGTATACAAAAGACAGTGCCTCATCTATGAAGCAACACAACATTCCACATAAGTGGAATAAAGTAATACATAAGTATAGCAACCATTATTATCAAGCTCAGGTTGAATAAAGCGAGCTAAGACATTTAGACAATAAAATGGCATATGGCCAATAAAAGACATAAAGACAATTTCTCTGAGATCTGGTTGCGTGCTGCCAAACAATGTTTTACAATTTGCAAATGATGTTGCCCTCTGCACACTTCAGATAGCTTCAAAAAAAAACATTCGCGGGGTTTGAGATCTAAATGCTTTTAATGTTACTCCTACCAGAAATAACAATTTGTTAATCGATTCTTTCTAAAAGCCGAAAGGTAAGAGTTCCTTGCATTAAAAGCTTTCATAAGAAATTAACAGGATCTTTGACAGAGGTATCTCAAAAGAAGTAGTTTTTATTCAGAATTCCTGCGTAAAAAAGCGTTTAGTAGCTGCTGTTATCTAAAAAAATATAATAAATTTCTCTTAAAAAGAATTTACCCATTTCTGTTCTGTATACTCTTTGAGATATAACTTTTTGTGGACTCTTGAATCTTTAATGCATATGAATGTGCGCTGGAAATTTGCTATTTATGAGATTTAAAATTTTATAAATGAAAACACAGCTTTCTGAAAGAAAGATTTTTTTCGATTTGATGTATTTATTATGAACACTTAATTATTATAATGAACTAACTAAATAGATTTATTCAACGTTCAACAGTTAACAGGAACTATTAAGTGTCGTTGATGATTTTCTGACTTATTTTGCTCCTGTGGAAGCCCTATGGAATCGGTGTATATTTAAGTTACATGTAAGGAAAGTTACGAAAGCCATATTCATTGGCTATGTCCAGAAGCCATACTCGTTTATTAGTTTCTAGTGGCCTCACCTCCCTCAGTCATTTAATCATTTGCATATCTCAGTTTTTAAGAACAAGCAATAAATTTTAATTCATATTAAAGTAGCTGCGCCTAAACAATCAACTCTTATTAGCAAAAAATGCTAAAACGAAATTGAAAAAATGGTAAATTTTTTAATATTAAGGCTTGAGACAGAGCAAAATCATTCCGTTCTCGTATATCTAATACTAAATGAAAAGAAAGCAACAAGCGACTCTGCGTAAGTGAAAAACAAACGTGATGGAAGAGAAATTAACAGAAGGTGCCGAAAGTCTGGTTGGTTTCTTCGCTTCAGTGTTCTTGGAAAATAGCAATTGTTATAAAATATTTGATCACTGGTTCCAACGAAGATAGAGATTAATGAAGATGATCGATGCGGAAGAAATAGGAGTCTTTTAGGAAAAAAAAAGGGCTTAAACAAATCATGTACCTCAAAAAAAAAATAAATAAATAAAGCACAACCTGGTTGAAAATCGGGACATCTAATTTTGTATGTAACCCAAATCAGCATCACATATAAAATTGTTGGTGGCTTAATATATGCACAACATTTGAGAAAAGAAATAAGCCTCCATCTCGGATTCCATCACAAATAAATTATCGGCATCAATTAGATTCGTTACGTAAACTTCTAGTGTATGAATTATTACATCTCGTGCTTACGGCTAGAATAATAATAACTAATCGAAGGTCGAATTTCTCAGCACAATTAGAGTCCAGACTTAATAAATATCTCAAGTTCATTAATAAATTGGTACTCGGAATTGCATTTTTTCGTATGTCTCTTAATTATTACTGCAACCGAACTGCTGTTTATTCTGTTTACTATTTAGGATATGGTCTAAATAATGATCTAATAGTAATGTAATGAACGGCGTATGTTATTATTATTTTTTTTTCTACTCATCAATTTCCCGTTGGAAAACATGCTATCAGAATATAAGGTTATTATAATTTTACATAACCAGTTACTATTTTGTGACTTAGATCTTTACTGTTACTTCTCCCTTCGATTTCCCTACCAGAATGCTTTGAGAAGTATTTAAGATGAGATTGCACGGATTGTAAATCAGAGCGTTTTTCTGCCTGTCGAGGCCACGTTTCTAGGTTTCGCTACCTCAGGTAAAATCGTAGTCTTCTTATTAATCTTCAGTATTATTGGCAATATTTAAATTGTTACACCGGTGAAAGGTTTAAGCCAACTCCGCGTTTAATCATTTGTGTAGCCCTTTGCCACTGGACTAGTTTTAAATCTTGAATTTGTCTGCTACATAAATTACCTCAAGTGGTGACTGAGCTTGTCAAGCACGAATCGCACGTTTCTATTAAAGCTCTGTCAAATAAAATGATTATTTTTAAGGTTCTCAAGCCTTTGTCGTTAACTTCAGACCAAGCGACAATACGCTTCAATTTTGTTAGGGGTTTGGATATCAAATGCTACTCTATAAGAGGATGAAAGTAAAAAATAGTAAGAGTGACGTAATCGACGAGTTCAGGTCATAAACTCTTAGCTATTTTTTATTTTGTTTTTGTATTTTGGCATTTTTCTATTCACTACTGGTGAATTTTTATCGCAGAAATAGTTTCAACTCAGCTTTAAGTGTTTCTTATTCTCTTCCTCCAAACAAAATCAGAAAAATCTCAACTCCAATGGCAAGTCAGCTATCATTTTTATTTCCTACCGCAGTTCTTTACAGGCAAATTCAGTTTTGAAAAGCTGCAGATATTTTTATTCATTATTTTCTCTACTTTATTAGTATGGAGCTGAATTTTCCCTTTCGTTTTGTTATACGGTAGATGATATTGAATGAATCTCATATTTTTTTGTGTACCTACTACATTCTGTACAAATAACACAATCCGCTGTTTAGTTTGCTATGGATTTCCTGTGGGACAATTCACCTAAAAACCAACTCATTGAATTTATGAATACAAGCTCTTTTTTTTTTATTATAATCATTTCCAGTCCTCACTTTCTCAAGGTATTTCCTAATATTCCTCACGACATATAGGAAAATTTTCCCTCATCCAGCTTCCTCTCTGCATTTCTACCCCCCCCCCCCCTCCCCACAGTAATCTACTACCCAGGCCTAGGTTATATCACATGATCAAGTTTGACGCAATTGTTTGTTTAAAGACAGGTTCCTGCACGGGAAACGAGAAAAAAATCGATATTCCTTCATTTTATTGAAAATTGAAAAGATTCTCCCCGCTAAAAACATTAAATGGGAAGGGGGAAACTTTAAAAAGTATTCGAAATGATATGAATGAGAAGAGAAAGGTAGCTTCACAACGTCATAGCAGAAAAACGTTATTAAAGAAAGCAAAAGATATTGATCATTATTCAGCTGGAAAATAAATAAGTAGATAATTTTTTACAATAATTTTACTAACTAAATCGATGTCAATCATTTTAGCAAAAATTTATGCGATTATGAAAAATATTTTAATTACTATCTTTGAAAATCTCTATTATTCATATTCATTGTAATTGGAAACTTAGTTAACATAGTTTTGAATACAGTGAGATACGTGTTTTAATATAAAGCATCCACTAAGTCTATCAATATTTCCAATTTCAAGGACAAGTCGAGAGTAGCAGCTGAGTAGCCCCAAGAAGTCAAGATCTAACGCAATTTGATTTTGTAACAGGTAGTGTCACCTGGTTTAGACCAAGCAAATTACTGGTGTGTAGCTTCTGAAAAGAAAGTGTACTATATTACTCTTTTGGTCAGGCTGATTCAATAACAATCAGACACTTGTTATCGGAGAAAAAATAAATCGGGTATTTTATTGTAAGTAAAGAAACTTATTTAAAAATATTCTATAAAATTTGATATGAATTTTATAGAATATTTTTAAATGGGAGAAAAATGGGGGAAAGTGCAGAATCGGCCACTGCTTGGCACGTACTCGGTCTCCATGTGCATGTCGATCTATTTTCACTTAAAAAAATCCCAGAATTGCACAAAAATGCCATTCCGCACACTCTTGACTTTATCCATGTACACATCGATTTATTTTCACTTAAAAAGTCAAAGAAAATTGACACAAATCCAATTTTTCTTGTTATTCCTGTAAAAAGTGCCAAACAAATAAGTGGAATGTTCTGATAAGGCCCACCAGACGGCATAGTAGGAGCCGACTGCGATACCGAAGGGTCTGGGTTCGATTCCTGGAGAAAGCATGGTTGTAACTGTCCGTCCCTTCATAGGAGGCAACGGTGATCGCCTGTTAGGTGTATCCGCAATAAAATGGCTACCACTTCTGGCCTTAGGAATGGCGAATGTCGAATAGCTAAGTGTCCACCATTAGATTAAAAAAAAATTTATGACAAGTATGATAAAAAGATTTTTGTTGGATTATTTTTTTGCAGTCCATGTTTATGTACCAAAAATAACTTCTCCATTCTCCTGGAAATTTAGCTCCTGGAATCTGTCATATACAAATGAATTTCACCAAAAATTTTAAATACAGTAAATCCTTAAACTGTTCTCTTAGTAGAATAGCATTAAATTAGTCTCAGATGTCTACGACTGCTATATTGTATTATGACAGTAAATATATGAGCATTTCTAAAATAAGTCTGAATTGTTAAAAAATGTACCTTCATTTCCTTCACTATGATTACAAGCTTTGTATAGTATCTGCTTTATCAGCAACGAAACGTGATAGTACGTTGACTACTGAAAGTCTTAAAATGTTATACAGGGTTGAGAAATACAACGCAGAATTTTACATTAAGTTAACAAACTTCGATTTCTGTCTTCCTGACACATCAACGAAATTTTAAAATTAAGCTCGCGAAAATCAAAAGTTGAAATCTTAGTTCTTAAACTTCAATTATACGATCTTTGTAAGTCTATAGAAAGCTTGGCACGTTCACACAGCTGGCTTGAACAATTTCTAGAACTCATTTTCTGGAATACTATTTAAATGCCTGGTTAGGTTTTCTGAATCTATTTGGTGCTATTAAAGCAATGATCTCTGAGGTCAGACTTCGCTTTAGAGAGAAGTAAATAGTTTGCAGGTACTAAAACTGATGAAAAGAGTGAAAGCTGTGATTTGGGACATCTTTTTTTTTTTTTTTTTTTTTTTTGCTAAAAACTGTTTGATGAAAATAGAATTGTGCGGCTGCAAGACAAACTAATAATTTAATTCAGCATTTTTTGAACAAACGAGCTGAATGTTTTTTGAAAGTCCGGTTTTACATCTTAACAAAATATGAAATTCGCCCTCTTTCCGTCGGGAAAACTTCTTGGGAATTATCACTTTCCAATCAAGAAAGGTTACTAATATGCCTTTATATCTAGATTTCAGAAACCGAAGTTTTTCTGGCCTTGGTAGATAATATCCAATTCAAGCAGGTAATTACCATTTTGTATCAAGTTCATAAACAAAGCCCCAAATTTCATCCCCAATCCCAATCCATTTGAAAATATCAAGGATTAACGGATGCCACATGGATCAAATTATGACATATGAAGTTTAATTTTCTTTCTCTTCTGCACTCAATGCCCAGAAAAAAATGAGAATGCATTGCTTTTCAGGATCTTTTACGGCAAATTTGTAAGCAGTGATTTTATTAAAATTAAATTCATCAGCTATCATTCGGAAAGACTGGTGATGATTTTTACGAGCAAATTTTCAAACCTTCTCGATAAGTTCCGAACTGCGAAAGGCGACAACTCGTGGGTTTATAATCAATAACTTTGCGTTCATTGTGGAATTGCTTTTACCAAAGAAAAGCATATATCGCGTTAATACTTGACTACCGGATATTTTATATATTTCATTTGTCTCTTGCGATTCTTTACTCAGCTCGAATAGCAGCTCAGCTTTGCGATATATGCCGTCAGATATTCACTATATTAAACATAACAATTAGTTGCACAGAAAATTCTGTTCGTAAACAAATGATATTTCAAGGAAAGCAGATTGAGACGTCGTATTAATAAATGTTTTCTACTATTGTTGACAGGTGTCCTAGTATTGTCAAACAATTACTCCTCAAACTTTGTAGCCACACTAAAGCTATACATATGTAAAATATAAAATATGAAACAAAATTATTAAACTTAAATTGGAGTAAACTGGCAATAGATCTTCAAATTCATAAATTTTAATTAAACGCGTCCCCGCTTAAAGGGCTACGCTTTGCTGCATCACTCTGCCGCATGTTACGTCACTCTTTCCCTGCAATCTCTCTGCACTTCGACATCTATAGCTTAATCGCTGCTCAACATTAACAGAATGACTTTCTGGCTATAAATAGGGTTGAAGTGAGTAAGCATTACTTTTCTGTTTTAGTCCAAAGGGGGCTTTGTCCCTGAAGGACTATTGTTTTCGTTTTGCGATTTTGCGTTGAATCACTATAAATGTCTGTTTCACTTTTCAAACAGTTGCCAACAAATGTTAGAGTCCTGCATTATATTTGAAGAAGTTAAATAATATAAAATCTGCATAAAATGTATGTATATTTCTCGCATTGTGATAAAACAACGGTACATAGATCCATCGAACTTTGAATGACGTAATCCTACTGCGAATATGGGCATGTGGAAGCCCAAATTTGAAATTTGGGATTTGTTTTATTATCGATTTCATATTTTGGAAAAAAAGAATTTCAAAGCGAGCAATGGCAACACTCTACGGAGGGGGGGGGGACCTTTTTATCTCCAGCGCGCGGAACTGTGTATCGGAAACTCTAAAGATATGCTCATTTTAAAATTATTTTGCGACACTGCTATTGAACTGAATTTTATGGTTTAAGTGCAAAGAACATTATATTTAATAAATAAAGATAACACACAAAACGTTAGAAAAACGTCTCTTTGAACGTAATTAAAAATCTGAAACCTTTCAGATTCTTTTTATTATTAATTATTTTCTTTCCTTATGATGCTTTCCTGCTGCAGGACTCACCTGATTTCCCTTCAACGCCATGTTCTTTCGGGAGTTCTTTCAAGATGACTGGGAAGTACTGTCTTTATCCCGTAGAATCCCAATAAACCAACTTAGTATCTTTAGCATTGCTTTTTCTCACTTGCTGTTGCCTGATAAACCACGTCCCTCGCTTCGCTATCTTTTTTATTGGCTCAGATCACGTATATCGAAATTTTAGGGCGTCACCCCTAATTTTGTACGAGTTTCGGGGTTGAAAAATTTTGAAATTTCGCAGATTATAAAATAAGTTTTTCGTCCTTTTTTTAAAACAAGAATGATAAATAAGATACTAAATGGACGATATTCTGCATTTTTTTTAAAATATGATAATAAATGAATGTTTCGCCTTTTAATTTAATAATTATTCTATGAATTTTAAATAAAAGCTTATTTTATTAAAAAAACTTTATTTTAATGTTTTCATTACTATTCTAACCATAGAGATAACTCAATAACTTTTACTTAGCATATCACATAGCAGGTAAAAAGGTCCAAGATTAATTTAGGCTTTTAATCTGATTTAATTTCAATAAAATAAAACATTTCTTTTTAATAAATGGCAAACACCACACGAAATTTTTTAATAGTAGTAAAAATCATGTTTATATCCTTATAAACGGTATGTGAAAAAATTCGAAAAATATGTGCAGTGTATGCTTTTCTTAATCCTCGGATGTAGGAGACTACGAATAATATATACTAGAAACAAAGAATGCTGATGCAGTTACATGTATCCTAGAAGGTAACTCATATTTTACTCCGGTACCTACAGAACATATAAATGTGATCTCTTGATCTTCTTTAAACTCATAACTGCATATTTGAGATGTCCTAAGAGTAATTCCTACATACCTTAAGCTGTTCTGTGCTTCGAGAATAAGCGGAGAAAAAAAACATATGAAATGCATTTTTCTCAAAAATAAACCGAATTCCCGATGACTCAGCAATGTATGTTCCAAATTCTACATCCTTCTTACATTGTTCCTTTGATGATATTTCGTGCAGTTTCAGCGTTATTTTTCTCTAAGCTTTCTGGAAAATTTCCCTTTTAAAACATTATTTTCCTTTTACCTGATAGAGGAAAACGACTGGGATTAGCAAATGTTTACGGGACAAAATATGTGTCCGGATATTTCCGAGAAATGTCTGCGTGGATACATTTTAAGAAATCGGATAAATTCAGGAGAGAAAAAAAAGCGGGAAAAAGGGCGGAATATCAAAAATTTTCTTTCCTTTCCTATATGTTATTCACATTCTTAATTCTGTTCGGTAAAGGATTATATTCTATATGCGTTCGTGTTCTTTAGGGCTTTGGTACTTAGTCCTTCTTTCTACAACGCCCTTTTCACCGAGTCGAGCTGGGTGCCCGAGATCGGCTTTCTAATCGATAAAAATGGGATTATGGATTATGTTTTATTTACTTTAGTTTATTTTTTTACGTCAATGCAGTAAACTTATAGTTTCTTCAAGGAATGTGGGATGGCTGCTTTTATGTTCCAGTGGAATTCTATCCATCTAAAAGACAAGTTTCAATGCAGATTTTGCCTACGTCTTGCTTTTCTTGCTTGGTTAGAGAAAGAAATAGTCTACTTGAAATTTCATATGTGTGTGCATATTTTAGTGTAGTTAACTGACTAAAAATATTTTATTCTGTCTATAAAAGAAAGCAACAGATTCTGTTTTATGCGTATTTATTTAACATAAAAACATTTTCTTGTTATAACTGCTAGATTGGCGAGACAACAATAGGTGAAATTTCCAAAAATGGTTTGATTTCCAAATATGCTTCTTGAAAGAAAGAAGTTATTATTATAATTATTTTATTTATTTATTTAGTTTCCCCCTCCCCCCTTTTTGTCAAATCTATTCAAATTGAAGTGTAGATTTCATGACTCTGTAAAGTTTTATTTTAATTAAATACCTATTTTCTATTATTTTTTGTTTCTCTTTCTTTTTCCTTCCATCGGATTTCACCAGAACGTAAATTAGAGGAACATCCTGCCTCTATTTGAGGTTAAATACTTAGTTTGTGCTTAACTTGGTTTAATTGAATCTAACACAATTACATGAATATGATCGTTGATTATTAATATGGTCACTTTTTCCCTTTTATAGCATCATACCACTTTCCTTTTTATAGCATGAAACGACGAGAAAAAAGAGATATACAATATTAAAGTAACTTCACTAATTTAATGAAAATATACTAGATGTTATGAAATGAAAGTTTACTAAATTTTAATTAGAAATAGAATTTAAATCATTTATTTCCAGACGAATACCTTCAAATATTACGAAATATTTCGCTTATGTACTGTGCATTATTCGTGTTATTTGGGGAAATTATTTAACTCACACAATATCGGTAATCTTGAGTGTTTGCCTTAGCCCAGCATTAAGAGCAGATTCCTAATCAATTTCATTAATATCATTTTATTATCATAAAGCATCTCGCCTATTGTTCTTAGATTTATTTAAAAATTCATCATAGATGAAGCTTGAATTTTTTCATGAATATATACTCATCTTCAGGATTTCTCTCAGTTCATGAATTTTATTTCGTAATTTTATCTGCTTTAGCATTTAAGTTTGCCAGTGTTCCGAAGTTACGCCTCAGAAAGACAGTGTTTTTTAATCAATTCATTTGCATTTACATTAATGTTTTTCATGTTTTGTGGAATCATACTCATCTAGTCTCTAGGATTTTCAGAGCTCTAATAATTCCTTAATCCCACCGATAGTATTATTATAGACATCATATTTGCTGGCAAGAAACAACTTCATTGAGCATTAAATAAGAATTTAAACTCTACATTGTGCAACTGTCAGCCAGGAGGAAACTATTATTCACTTCATTACTTTATTTTAAAATATGTCCATCCAAAATTACTATTTTCATCCCCGCCATTGAAGCTTTGTGATTTCATTTTCTAGTTTGTTAATTGCATTTTAGCTGAAGAAAAGAACTAATTTTTTTTTTCATTAAAGGGCAGTTTGATCACAGTAAACGACTTGCTGATTACAACAAGCAACCCGCGTTTTTATTAACGAACTGAAGTTACATCGCTAATTCAGAAACAGTGTCTGAATGATAACATCAACCACAATCACATGAAATGATAATTAGTGTACCTAATTTTAGTACAGACCTTTTTATTAGGAGTTTGGTGCAAAATTCTTTCTAGTTTACTTCACTTTCTGCCTTCCTACAAGTATCGGTAATCAGTTTGCATTTCAGTTTATTTCAGTTTGTTTCAGTTTATTTCAGATATTTCAGTTTGTAAATTTTCTATAATTTTTAGAACAAACCTTTTAGTTAATTCTGAGTTGCAAATGATTGAAGCACATGCAACTTAGAACAGTGGTTATAATTTCTTTTAGTTAAAATCCAGAACTATATGAGAGACTAAAGCAGCGAGTTAATTAAAGAAGAAAAGTTTTATGATCTTTTTTATGCCTAAAAAACATTTAGTGGTTTATGCTATTTTGTGCCAAAGCAATTTTTAAGATGCGTGTTAGTTTTGAGAGAGCAACAAAGATCCTTAATTCAAATCAATGAATTTATCAATATTCTCTATTGCATCATTTCGAGATCTGTATACTCACCTAGCTTGTATTCTCTTCGTAAAATGCAAATGGATATCAGAATGGTTTTATCTCAGTATCCGCTAGTACCCAGTCGCAGGCTCATAATTCGCCACTCCCGTCATCTTAAGAAGTCTATTGGAAGATCCAGATGCGGACTTGAACTTTTATCATAAACTAAATGAGATACTCGCAGTATCCTTTGTGAACGCTGTTCACATTCCTATACATCGTTGTTGAATTTGAATTCGAACCTAACTAGCTCTTGATGAATATAAAATAAAATCTTTAGTGACAAGCGTCTTTTATGTAAGAGCACTGATGAAGCTTAAGTAAAACACTGCAGGATGGGGCCATCTAATAACAGCCTCACTGGTCTGTTGGATCTAAATATTGCCTAAGCATTTTTATCGAATGAGACGTAAAGATCTGACATATAAAATGGTAAGCCTTAAGCTACCATATAGTATGATATATAGCATCACCTCCTTTTTGAAGAATCTATATTTCAAAATAGAGCAAACATATACTACTAGGACAGATATCAAAACAGGTTTTTCTCAAAGGCAGCGTACTAGAGGCTTTCTCTTTAATACTTATACTTCTGGTATCACATACGATCCCCAAATACAAGTAGCATTATCTGCCGGTGGCAGTTATCCAGACTCAAGCAACTAATAGTAAATATTTCCACTTCTAATTACACATTACTACTACATTCTGGGAAAATATATACTGAATGATGCATTTCTGGCAGTTCCCAAAATTTAATACCATAATGTTAAGAAACGGTATTTCATCCATCCTCTTTATCAGAATAAATCTGCCTTTCCGATCAACAGATTATCTGGACCAACAAAATTCATTACTCGATGCGGTTCTAAATTTAAAACTCACTTTTAAGGATGACTTTAAAAATGTCACTGAAAAGTTCAATTTCCCCATCTGAAATCTCCTTCTTCCTAAAAGGAATGCTAGTCTCTGAAGAGGAATACTCTATAAATCAGTTATCTGCCTCACCTTATTCTGTGCATTTACAATCTACTATGACGCGGGTAAGCCTCGAGTACAAAAGATTCAATTTCTACGAAATAAAGTTCTCTGGAGCTCGTTAATTTACTGTGGTTCGTTTCGTTTACTGTTTGTGGTTAAAATATCCAAGAGGACTTAAAGGTGGAATATTTCAAAGATTATATGACACCACCAAATTTTACCTCTATATTAAGCTTTAGAAAAACTCCGTCTTATCTGTCCAAGTGCATATTCTTTTGTAAAAAATTTATATCCAGTGTATACAATCTTACTTTAATTTCTTTCTTCTTCCTCCATGTACATATTTCATTCATTGGCAAAATTTCTTTCCTTATTAATTTATGTAAATTGGTCTCTCTTAAAAGATATTTCCTTTTGTCATACTGGTCAAAGGAGCCTTCACTCAAAATCACGGAATCACGGGTAAAGAATCACGGGAATTCTCTCGATAGAAACTGATCTTGCTAGTACTGTTATGATACCCATACGGATAGAGCCCACAGACGGTTGACCTGCAAATCATGATTTAAAGTGCCTTTAATATTCATATCGCATTATCGCTAATAATTAGTATGGGTTCAATAACGATACATCAATAAATCAGTAAGATGGTGTGATTTGCCATTTTTACCACATGTGATAGGTAGGTTGTTTATCAATGTGGAAATTCCTAGTCGCACAAATTCAGCTAACATTAGTAGCCGGACCATGTAAAACATTCAGGTTTTTACATTTCTTTAGAACTTTTTTTGTTTATCAAATTAACACCATTCGTGAAACTTCCTAGAAATGAAGATGAATTAATTTTATGTCAAGAAGGAACATTTTCTTGATATAAAACATCATCAAAAAATGTATTCGTCTGTTTGCTTGTCAAGTTTAATAGTAGTTTTCCATCAAGCAAATATAATTTTAAAATATAACTAAATACACTGGCAGGAAACATTAAAGTAGCAAACTATGAAAAAATACGCTTTGTTTAATTTTATTTTATTAAGTCCAGTGAAAGTTAGTCGGTTGGTAGCTCAAGATCAACGTTATCTGGCAACCTAATGGAATCCACCTCCGATGCTTAGAAGTGTGCAAATGTTGTACCGTTTTTTTTCGGCAGGCAGGAAAAGATTTGGCGTTGCTTTAAATCCTAATTTCAAGGATTCTAGTTAGATAATGTAAATTAGTAAAATCACATGGGGCACCAGAGACTTCACTACAGAATGGAATTCACTACAGAATCTCTCCCTAGTGACCAGCATTAAGTCCTTAATTGTGCTTTTTTTTATAAATTGTATGCATGTTCTAAGGTGATAAAAGTAACTATGAAATTAATTTAGGTAAGGTTTTCTTTGTAATTATGTACCAGCATTATGTATTCAAGTGTTTAGAATCAGATATCAGTTTTACTGAGTAAGGTGCTGTACTTTTCTGTTTATGTTCACTTTAACGTACTCAAGTCTGTATTTATTACTTTTCTGCATGTACTATGGAGGTCAGTTCGTACTTGGCTAGGATTTAGACTACATAGCATTACTTAATGATCAGTTTTGTGTATTATGTTCATCAGTTTTAGTTTTCATGTATTACGTATGCATTTTTAAGTGTTATGTATGCAGGATTTAGGGATCAGCTTTCTGTATTTCTGTACTCAGTATCATGTTAGTTTTTCACTTTAATATTCAGTTTTGTACTGTATGTCTGTATTATTATGTCTACAAGTACTACGAAAGAAAATGTAGATGCATGGTTCAATCTGTAAAACAACTCCAGTTTATGTTTGCGCAAAGAACTAAATTATGCAGGAATTTGTTATCTTAGTGATAAAAGGTACATAATCTTTTAAATGTTTTTACGTAAGAGTCAAGCACATGGAAAGCAGTCTGCGTTAAATTACGTTTGGGCGCTAGAATTTTTTTTAATCTTATTATTTTTTTTAAAGTTTACTATGTGCAATAATTTAATAGGTTACGTCTTTCCTTCATGCAAGACCAACGACTTTACAAAAGCCCAATAAGTATATGCCAGTTGTGTCAGGATTAGAATCCGCATGTAGACATTTAGCAAATTCAGAAAATCCACGGCAGTTAATTTTTCAGGCAGATTCCTCCTTTCTTTTTATCTAACACAAGTTTCTGTCCATTCTAAAAGCGATTCTTAACAGTCTTTTCATTGCTTCTTTGTTTAATTTTAAGTAGTTCGTAACAGAATACTCTTTCCCCAAACAACAACATCTAGGCTTACATGTAGACTTTATGAGGCTCTTAGCCGTCTATTCGGCTGCGTTCCCGGAGCAGGGTGGAGCAAAGAGTAGATGGTTTCTGCCAGGAAGATAACACACTGTGAGGCTAAGGCCAGGTGAGTGGTCTTCCTTGGTGGCGCTCACTCACTCACTACAGAATGAAACAAGTATTGTCCCAATACACTAACCAGCTAGAGTAAGAAAAATTGGAATTGACTATATGCTTTTTCTCCTAAGGAACAGTGGAGTTTACATCGACGTTGCTGCATTTAAACATAAAGCAAAGGTATATAATATAACACACACTGTTGTGTATACTAATTACAGTATTGGATTACATCCAATACAACAGAGCTGATAGTTTGGAGATCGTTGTATGGAATGTTTCATTTCTCTGTAAGTAGATAAACATATGGGATTTAATTTTGCTAATATACTGGAATGTCTGATTTGTTATGTGAGAATATTTGTTACAGGTGAAACTGTACTGAGCTCAGATCTTTCAGTCCAAAGTTCAAAAACTGGGGTGTAACGTAGGCATTGCTCTTTCCGCTTTTGGTCCTAACATGTGACTTGGCATAGGTCCAGTGCTAGAGCACTGAGAATTTGGTGTGGTTTCATGACTGTTAGATATAGGTGGCGTTGAGATATCACCTGTCTTTCGAAGTTATGGTTGTGCTGGTTGTGAGAGAGAAGAAGAAATGGTAATGGTCTGCACCTCCTTTGACTACAGACGCAATGTCACTATTAGAGGAATTCTTTTAAAAAATAATCTGGATGTGGGTCATGAGCGGTGAGGTAATAAGTTAGGAAGGACTTGTAGCTTTTGATTTCTGTGCTGACTTTTGGGAGAATTTGTGGGTGAGTCGGCATATTGTGGAGTTATTCCACTCTTCTTGCCACTCGTGGCTTAGATATTTGTTTAGGATTTGTCGTAATTGCGATTTAGGAAGCTTGATTTTGAAGAATTCGCCTTCTTGGGAAAGAACTACCTCTTTTGCTAGATTGTCGGCGGTGTCGTTGCCATTGTTGCCGCTGTGCCCTTAGATCCAAGTTATGGTTATTTCACCATTGAGATCGTCAAAGATAAGGTACTAGTAATTAAATAAAATTTTCGCCTGTGGAAAGTGGTATATGTGGTTGAGAGAGAATCCGACGGAGTACGAGATTATGAGAAATGGTGTGCGATTGGAAGAACATAAGCAGGCCTAAAGACTTAAAAGTAGCCAAAAACGCTCTGGTCAAGGATCTCAAAATGGTTTAAAGACAATGATGATGTAAGGAAACGACCAAATCAAGGCCGGAAACGTAGGTAAAAAGTGTACCATATTCTTAGGACAGTTACTTGATAACAGTTGCTGACAGAAATTCACGACTGGCGTAAGCCCAGATTGAATGGGAGTTGGTTTCGAATATACCATAAGTGACATACCGTATAAAAGAAGGTGGTAGGCAAGGAAACCCATCATTTGTGTGCCACTAAATCGGCCCTCGAAATGCGCCCGGTTCCAGGTGATGTAAAGATTATCGCGATTCGAATACCACGAGCTGGGGCTGAGTTCTGTTTACCGATGAATTTAGCTCTTGCTTGGAGAATAATTCCTTACGTATTAAAATCCGAAGGAAGGAAAACACATCCAATAAGTCTGAGGAAATCCATAAAAAGCTTCGTTACAAAGGTGGTGGAATTCTAGTAGGGCGGGTATAATTCTGAATGGTCACACTAACCTACACAATTTTATCAGTGTAAGTATGAATGCTGAAATATGTGGAAAAATTCTTGATCCTTATGTCAAGTTGTTTAGAGTGCAATCTTTAATAGTTATCGCCTAATGAACGATAATGTTCGCCCCTCCATCGTGTTGCACTAGGGAGCTATTATCTTGAAAGAGAAAGTATCCAAAGGATGAAGTTATCGGCATATTCTCCTGACCTGAATACGAAAGAACGTGTGTGAAAGGTACTGGACTGCCTGCTAGCATTACTGTAACATATACCTAGCACTCTTCAGGAGTTTCAAGCTACTGTTCATCCTAAATACACTCTATTACCACAGAAACTCGTGAACAATATAAAACAGTGCATGCGATATCTGTGTAAAACTTGCATTTCGATCAGGGGTGACTGATACCTAATACCTCTGAAACGTTGTAACACCAGCTTTCCGTAATTTACATTTTATCACATTTCCTATATTCTTATTGCCCACAAGCGGCCGAGCGGTAAAGTCGCTGAACACTGGTAGTTCGGTCCGAGGTTCGAATCCCGCGAACGGGCTGGCTGCATGGGCGTTTTCGTGGTTTTCCCCATGTGTAACGTGTATACGAGCCAGTTTCCCTTAGAAAGTCCTCCACGAAGGCATCCCTCACCTTAGGCAGATAGCCCTCGAGGCTTTGCCATAATCACACACACACACAACACAACAACCTATATTCTTATTTAAATTTATTTTTTGCAGGAATAGACGATTCTGCACTTTGATGTCGCGCGCATGGCAAAATAAGGACCTTGTGCAAGTTCCATGTTCTCAGCTGCAAAAATCTTTCACGTTGAGTGAGTTTTAACGGTTGTTCTTAAACATTTCTCTCCAGATTATAATATTAATAACTGCAACAGCAAGTTTGTTTATATTAGGTACATGAATGTATTCAAATAAAATTTTAGTACACAGTGATACTTGTAATTAGTTCATTTCATTAACGGAAAAAATTAACTAAATACAGATGTCAGCTGAGGAATATTTTAAAATGTTTAGTTAAAATATAACCTTTGATATAAAAGTAGCCAAGGAAATCTACGAATTTAATTTAATTTTTCTTTATCGTGCATTTTTCTTTAAATCATTGGAATCAATCAAAACTGCACTTCGATTGAAATAAAATCGCAGTCTTGAAAAATATGCAGTCCTAAGATTACTTCTGCATTTATTATTTCTTATCTTCATAAGTTCAATTATTTAACACATGATTAGTATCTCTCACAAAACAGATCAATAGGCCTATCCAAATCAAAGAATGCAAAACAAAATAATTTTCAGATTTCTAAATGAGTGATAACCATTTTGTCTTTTTAATAAATTTTGAGAAAAAAAGTAGCTTTTAATCATACTCAATACTTTGAATCTTTCATGTCACATATATTGAAAATCTTTCAAAATTCTTTATTTACTTTCAAATGATATTTTTTTCAAATTTAGTTCTTTGTCTGCTAGTAAATTATAAAGACTTACGTAATGCAAATCTGTTATTTCCACGTTTTATTTCAAAATCTTTTTTTCCCATTAGTTACAAGTACTCACCTTGATTTTATTAATTTTGATTTGTTAAATTGAGTTTATAAATTTAAGAAAAAAAGTAATATCAGAAACAAGTCTATAAAATTCGTCTAGATTTCATCGAAAGCTTAAAATAACTTAACAGCAGTATCTTCAGTACCGCTGTATACTTTTAGAATTAATTAATTTGATTTGGATACTTAAACGCAAATATATATATATTGCTTTTTATATTGATTTTACAACTAATAATTATAATAATAACAGTATCCAGTAACCAAAAATTATGTTAGAGTATTTTATTGAACATTTGTTTCTTTCTAATAATTTATATTCTTATTAAACATAATTCATTTCAAACTGCTTCTGGGTTCATATATGCATACCACTTCATTGTTAAGACAATTTGCTGGGAAACAATTTATTTTACTTTCATTTTGTTTAGCAGTTTCATAATAAACTCATTCTTCCACTGGATGCGTGTTATTAATTTGCGCGAGAATTTTTTTGCTGTTAATTACCCTTAAAATAACATTTATTTAATTAGCCTTTTTTACTATTTAGTTAGAGGTGATACATTTTTGTGCTACAAATATTAATTAAAATTCCCTGGTTGTGGAATGATGATGAGAAAATTATATCTGTAACATCTTCGTTACTTACAATTCATATGTTAAATATAATTCTTTCGTCATCTCTGCAGCGCCAATATTTGTTTGAGTGTCAAGATTAGTTAAGAAAACCTTTTTTACTCTTCGTGCATAATAAATAGGAGTTTTCCAGCTATCAAAACGTGTGTTTGAATAAGAATTTTCTACTATTGCGTTGCATTTATTATAATTCTTCTTTAACGTTATATCAACGTATCTTAATAATATTTACTAAAACTGTTTTTATGCCTAGAATAATCTGTGTATAGTAATAATTCATGAATGGAAAGTAAGCCAGATTGAATTTTAATGTCATCCGAGTTTCATCCGAGATCGACATTAGTGTCACATGAAAGTTCTATACGATTCAAGAAACTTTATGCAACTTTCTCTTTCTTCAAAAAGGAAAAGTATTCTATAGAATTATTGAAAATATAATTCATTTAATTACCTTCCTCTCTTTTGTTAGTAAATTAAAAAACACTCTATAGCCATTTATGATCTTGATTTAGAATGATTATCTTTTAAAGGTGGAATATAAACATCTGGCCAAGCATATAAAACAGCTAGAATATATATAAACAGCTTAGAATAATTTTGTGGCGTATTTAAGGAAATATGTATATATACATCTTTAATGTTGTACAAGAAATTAAATCAATATATTATAAGAACATAAATCCAGACACCAGAGGCATTTTGGTACTTTAATTTAAAATCAAGAAAATGTATGTCTTTCTTGTAGCAGATTTTGGAAATTTGGAGTTTCTCACTGAAATGGTTGGCCTGTTGAAGAGTTAAAAAAGTTCATATCGTTGCGGAATGCCCATCTGCGGTGAGACAGTTTCCCCGCAAAGCGGAGTTAGTGTTGCCAGAAAGTAGCAGGAAAAAAAAGGAGCTGCCAGATTTGGTTCAGAATCGTTTGTTTGTCGATAAAATTGGTGATATGCCATAGACGGAGCGAGAACATTCTAAAACACATTTTTTTTTTCGGTTTTCTCGAAGATAGGTTAAGTTATATATACCCTGCCAGTCCTGGGAGAAAGTAGTGTCTTGAGTTCAGAGCTATCGAACGAGTCGGGAGCTGCACTTCAGTGCTTTCCCGTGAAGCTATCTTCACTGTTATAGCCTGAAGGCAATGTTGCTGATTGTTTGAGCGTGTATGTAGTAGTTTTTGACTAGTGTAAACGTGTCTTTGGAACTCCCCTTGTAATAGTCCTTACTGACGAATAAATTGTGTTTTGATTCTTCATCGAGTGTTATCATCAATTACTCCTAATCCACGAACCCGTAGAACGCAACAATATTATTGAAGTTAGGGAATTTTAACTTGAACGTAGACAGTGTGCCAATTTATTAGTAAATTAATATGAAAGTTATTATCTATGATGTCATTTCATGTGATTAAAAGTTTGCTTACAATACTTATGAAAGTGAATAATTTGTTTAAAAAATTATTGTCAACGTTAGGACTAAAAGAAATACAATTTATATTTCATTTTAAACGTTACTGAATTTATAAAACATTGACGTGCCTTCATCAAAAGAAATATTACTAAAAAAAAGTTGCCTTTTCATACAGACAAATCGAAAATCTCATTTAGAAGGATACAGCAGCGCCATCTGCTAGCTGCTACAACTCACTGGCTGATAGAATTGTTCCGATTTCAACATTCCACCAATCCAATTTCAGAGATGAAAGAAAAGATTCTTTCGCTGTTCGCATTATCCTATTGTTTTTCTACATTTGTGTCCGAAGAACAGTAGCAGAATATGAATAAATTATAAGAATGACATCGATTGCGCACTTTCATAACAGGATAATAAGCAAAGAAGAAAAGAATTGAGAAAAGATGTAAATATACCGTAGGGTAGTAATATTTCGTAGCCATTTCTTGGTTGGTTTTGAAAATACATATTCTGACAATTTCTGGGATTTCTTGCGAGACTGCTAGTATTTGAATTATGGGAGTAATACAAGAATTTCTTGCTTTGAACCTGAATTTTTTTAACCTTTAAAAATTGCCAAAACAGTAAGTAAGAAAAGTTTAACTCAGAGGATCTTAGTAAGGTATATATATTGATATTCTACAGTAGTATTTTTAAAACTTACACAAAAACCAAATTAATTAAAATAAATTTCTGATATTGGGAGGAAAAGTATTGTGGATTTGTAATTAAAAAGACAATGAAAATTAGAGTAGGGAAGAATCATACACTGATATTCGAAAATAAACTAAAAAGGGAATATGGCAAATTTTATAGAATAAGCTGAAATATACAAGCTACAATCATGTAAAGCGTCTCCAGCAGAAGATGTAGTTGGCCTACCATAATTTGGTTGCATGGCCTTTTAATTTGTGAATAGCACGATGCACCTTACAACCACTTCTAAGAAGAATTCTTAGAAGTAAATTAGGGAGGAAAATTATATAAATTCCCGATGCACAAAAAAGCGTTTTATGAAACAAATTTTCAATGACCTGGTAATTCTCCATCCAGGTATCCTATTTGTACACAAGGTGAAAAGGTTGATGAAATTATTGGCTTACGCAGGCTTATAAGCGTTTATACATGCAAAACATTCTGGCATGTAGAATATAATTGTAATACATGGTCATAAAATACTTCCCCGATGTATAAAGCCCTATCGGCCTATCCGCTAATCCAGCCGAAGTGAAATTTCAGATATTGCTATTTGAAGGTATGCGCTTGAGATATTGACGATTTTAAAACAATAGAACTCTCACGGTTACAGTTACAGTGAAAACATTTCGGAAATGTTCGAAAGAAAACATCCACTTCTTTCTTACGCAAATTGATTAGCGCACTGAAAACCCACAAATGGCGTTGGAATGAAGACAAATTGATTAAATGCATTTCCAGAAGACATGATACTAATTCAGTCAATTAGTCTTAAGAACTGTCATATTTCGCAACCACTATTTACTGCCAAAATAGCATCTCATATATACGTTTTCTAAATATTAGTTGCGCTCGCTGTTCAAAATTACCTTAATTTGAACTCTGGCGAAGGTCATTTGACAAAAATAAAAGTTGTTAATTGACACAGAACTCCTACTAATGAATTAGCGCTGGAAATATGTTTAATCCATTTATGCTGAAATAAATATTTCAACCACAGTCAATTTTTCACAAATGTCACAGCAGAAATCAATGCTTTGGCTTTCGTTGATTCCCTTACAACATACATCTTAAATCTGTATATAGGATTGTATTTAAGATAAAGTTAAAAAGCAAACCAATAATATTATTTGCATTAGTAGATAAAAATTTTTATATTCCTGAAAGAAAGTGGGGAATAAAACTTGAAAAATACTTCAGAATTGAATTTCATTGTTTAACTAAATATTTTAGTCTTTTGAAACAATATCTGAGCAACCAAATCTTAAAAATAATCAATTTCGAAATGGATTTTGAATTGAAGTACGCCATTTTTCGTGAACAAATTTAAACCAAATCCCATCAAAAATTTTCGTGGAGAAATACGTTATTCTGACTACCAGGTTATTTTTACACAAATATTGAATTTCTCATTGCCTACAGGAAAGTCCGAAAATATTTGTAGTACAAAAATCGGTTGTTTGAGATGAAAGCCAACAATAAATTTTTATTTCAACAGGGTCTCCAGAATACTTCCTTGTGAGATGAAGAATAAGTTTAAGCCACGGGCCATAAACGTATTCTACGTCATGGAAGAATTCACATCCATAAAAAAGAAACAGCAAAAAGTCAACGAACGCAAAATTCATGAAACAAATACTTAATTGATTCTGCCTTGCTCCTATAAAATGTTCAGAAGATTGGGAAAAAGGTCGAAAAAATTTAAGTAAGTAACTGAGCGTAGGCCAAAGCAAACAGTTATATATATGTATTATCCAAACGCATAGCAATTTTTTTTTTCTGAGAACAAAGTACATTTGGCAGTTATGTCAACATAGAAACTCTGCAGATCTTTTGTTGATTTTAGATATATGAAAACAATCCAGCTTGCTTTTGCACTTTTTTCCTTCTGATGTGTATTTTAGTTAGCTTATATAGGAAATTCATTGTCAGTAGGATCGTGATATTCCTCGAAATAAATGATTTGTCCCTTGCTTTTTTCACTCAGAGCTGTTATTATTGCGATCGTGAATTCTCTCCTGACCGAAAATAAATGTATGTGGAATTTTGTGTAACTAGGCGTATCATCATTTATTGTGTTTTGGAACAATGTTGGCATCATTTATCAAAATAAGAGGAATTTTACCGAAAACAGAAAGTATTACAGGAGTTGCTAAAAATATGTCTTAAAAAATTTAATGCTTACATTTGCTGTTCTTTTCCTCTCACGTTTCTTTCTCTGTAAACAGTCTTACTTTTTTTAAAAATTTTTAACTCTCCTTTTTCTCCTCGTAGTCAAAACAAACAGAAGCAATATAGATTGTAATAAAAATCTAATACTTATATCCAGTGTGCTATTTCATTTTCCTTTTTATTAACATAAAGCACAGTTTTAACAATTCAAGGGAATTCAAGGGAAAGAGCTGGCTGCATGGTTGATTTTTGTGATTTTCCACCATGTCTAACGGGAATATGAGCCAGTTTCCTTTAGAAAATCCTTCACAAAGGCATCAATTCCCTTAGGCAGATACCCGCGTGAGCTTTGTCATATTCAACTAACGTAATCCAAGGGACCTGATCTCCTGCTTTCAGTTCCCGGATGTTAAAAAGGTGGCTGCCTGGAATTTTCGACATTTCTTCCTGTATACTGTGACTCTGTATCAGTTTTCTTTAAACATTTTTTTTGCGAAACTCTTAGTTACCTTGAATAGATTGTTGTTGTTTTCTCCATAAATTTCATAAACAAATGGTTGCCATAGCCTCAAGGAGGTTAGACTTCGACTTCCACCGCAGTTTTGAAGTAGAGCACCCCGGGGGGGCGAGGGTTACCCACCTTCTCCCCTTCTACCAAACCCCACGAGAGGATTTTCGGCTCGCCATATATTTAGAGTTCCCTATGCCGCAAAGACACTATACATTTACAAACATCCATGCCTTCTTTGGGATTCGAGCCCCTGGTCCTTCGGCACCGCAGTAGGCTCCCCTAATCACTATACCATCTGGGAGGTACCTTAAATAGGTAATGCTCCCGAATGCTTTTCTACACTGAAGTAAATCAACTTAGTTGCCAGAAAATTTGCGGCATAGTATAAAAGTCTATTAATAGAAATAAATGATTTTAATTATGTTTCTCATTATCCTTGAGTTTTACATATTTACTTTGCTTGCTTACTTTTTTTTATTTTAGTTCCTATTTTTAAATGTGTTATTTATTTTTGCTTAAATCTAGGATGATATATGTTCGTAATAGACACAAAAAATAATGGTATAAAATTATTTGCTTTTAAAAATGGAAATCAAATCCGTCTCTCTTTGATCGCTATTAAATAAATTGTTAAAAAATTGTTTTTTTCACTTATCTGATTTGCTTAGAATCAACCTCCACCCCTTTCCTGGTGGAATTTAAATCAATGTGATCATCTTAAAATTGAAGAAATAACGATAGGCGAGGTACCTTTTGTGAATAAAAAATAAACAATGATTACAGTAATTACAATGATGATGATGATGATGATGCTTGCGGTGATTCTCATCACGATAATGAAAAGGTGATAGAGAATAATAAAAGATCTCGATACTTACACTATACTATTTCATTTTAAACGAAAAGATTTTCAATATCTATATAATAAAAGGAAACATACATATCGTGAAACATTATTCCGGTCTTCTCGGTGCAGGCGAAGAAACATGCTACCACTTTCTAAATGTTAAAGATCATGTCTTGCATACCAGAACACACATTTGTTTCATCGCGTAAGATTTATGTACACCCTACTTTTGCGTTATCGTTACGGTATCTGCATCTATTTACAATTTTTGTTTGATATATATTCAGATCACTATTTCCGTATATCGCACGCGATATTCGACTTAACGCTCGACTAGAAAAATCTGTCTGCATAATATAAGTAGTTCAAAGGACAAAAACAGCAAAGTCTCATCACGTGAGAGTTGAGCATCTGAATCAACATCTGTTAGTTAAGTGACACTGGGATAAACAACGAAAGATACCTACCCGAAGTGCATGAAATATAGGATGCTTATATAATAAGTATATATTTCCATGTTGAATTCTAGGAAGATTATGATAAAAATGGATGGCAATCGTCAAAAGTTTTTCCTACGTAGATAATATGCATCGACGTGCTCCGCATTTAAAGCATGGTAGCACCCATGTAGGTTACAAAATAGCAAATCTTAATACAGAAGAAGAAAATAGTGTAGTATTGCATTCTTTAAGGTCGCTAAAAGATGTCCTCTCTATTTTGCATATAATATCCTCAATAAAATCCTTAAGAAGCTGCAAGCGGATTTTTTAACTTTTTTATCTCGTGGCCTCCATACACTATTTTTTAAACTTTTAAGATACCCTCAAAATGTATAATGTTTTTGATGATCTGAGCGGAAAATATAGATTTTCGACTAAATGTAAAAAATTAATAAAAGTAATTTTGTACCACTTTTTATTTTAAAGCGGAAATAAAACAACTGTTTTCGGTTTAAATAACTGTGTTAGGTATTTAATGACCTGCGGAGATAAATTTCCGCAACTTCGTTTTTTGGAAATTAATTTCTTATTTACATTTTGGAAAAAAAAAAATAAAGTTAAAACAAGTTTTAAATAAAACGTCCGAAGGCTTTCAGATTTAACATTATGCCCAAAGGGCTGTTTGCCATTGCTCGCTTTAGAATCACGATTTCGTTAATCAACAATCCGTTAAAGCTTTACAAAATATGAAATAGATAATAAAACAAATTCCAAATTTTGGCTTCCAAATGCCCATATTCCAGTGGAAGACTACGCTATTCAAAACTTGATGTCTCTATGAACCGTTGTTTTTTCACAAAACTAGAAACATAATACATACAACCATAGAAATTCTTCATTATTTAATTTCTTTAAATATAATGCAGGGCTCTAATATTTTGTGGCAACAATTTGAAAAGAGAAACATCCTTTTATAATTGACGACGCAAAACTCCGAAATGAAATTAATAGCTTTTCTGGGCAAACTACCTCTTTGGGCTAAAATGTTCTTATAAAATAAGTTTTTATTTAAAACTCACAAAATAAGGGATGAACTAAAAGGAGAAATGTAATTTATATGTTCATGGAAACAAAACATTAAATAGTTCTCTTTACAAAATTTATTTACATCACGAATAGTAAAAACATGTATCAATCTAGATAAATTTCTAAAGATAATGGCTCATGTTTTTTTATAATGCATTTTGATTAATTAACTTCGTTATTTGGGCACCAACGCTTTTATTACTCGTAATATACGTAAAACAGTATATACATTTTGTAAACCGAATTATTTAACAATCTTTTCCCCATGAAACTACAATATAAATTATTTTTCTTCTTTCAGTTGACTAATTATATTATGAGTTTTAAATAAAACCTAATTTTACAAAACTTTCTTATTACTTACGTTTATTTTCATCTTTTCAATTTTACTCATATGTTGTCAATTAACTTAGACAGGTGAAAATATGTTTTTCAATTAAAAAAATCTCTCTTTTGCTTCAAACTATTTTGTTATGTAAAATGGATGAAAACATGAAGAGATTTTGGAAAATTTCTCAGAAATTAAGTTAAAAATTTCATACAAATATCATTTAAAAAATTATTTTCCGCTCTATTCCGTGACAGTAGAATTCGAAGCGTTTTAGTTTTTCTCATTAAACGAAGATATGTGCGAAGAATCGTTTCAGCAAAATACCTTGGGAAAATAGTTTAAAAATTCGATGGAAAAGTTCTGACCGTAGCGATAAATACCATGAGCGAGTTAAGAAAAAAGGTTTTCAAAATGCAGCTATTTTAAAAATATTTTAATAAGACATGTCTGATTAATATTATTTTTTAATTTAAAAGAGAGTCATTTAAAAGAGAGTGAACAAACAGATTGTTTGATAATGTTTGTAAAATTTTAATCGTCATAACGGATGCATTTTTGGATATTTGAATTTTAAAGTCATATAAAAGAATACAATATTACCTGTCATAAGAAACAAAGAGAAGAAAATAAGTTAAACTTTTAGCTGATTAAAACTAAAAGCTCAGAAAAATATATATAAGCTTATGAAATAGAAAACATTAAGAAAGGGCATGGTAGAATCCATTCCAAATAATTTTAAACTCTAACCAATACTTAAAGTTTGTTTTTGAGATACATTTTTAAATATTGAAATTTTAAAATAATGCATGCGAAACAGTTCCAGAAATCCAGAGATTTTTAAAAATTCGCTAAAAATTCAGAAATTAAAATATCATAGAAGTTTTACTTTAAAGATTTTTTCCGGTCTATCCGACGGTAGAAACAGAAAAATTTATTTTTAGCTTGTTAGTTAAACGGCGATATGTGCAAAAAATCGTTTAAATACTAAATTTTAAAAAATCGGAATTTTGAAACATCGGATCACTACATTGCATTTTTGTCATCCACAAACAGTGTACGTACAAAATTTCAGTTCAAGAAACAGGAAGCAGTTCAAAAAGGAATGACAAACCTTTCACCATACCGACAAACTCCATGAGTGAACTAGTTAAGTTAAAAGCTTACAGTAATACATGTGTTTAATAAGCTTGATGTTGCTTTAGAATGCTTTTTTTTTTTTTTTGCAAAATTGAATAATAGGAAAACAAACATACAATGAAATAATCTACCGCAATTACAAAAGATCATCAGTCTTACCTTCTTAACGATACATTCTCTAAATAAATGTGTTTTATTTCAAGTATTTATAAATCATAGGAATGGGATATGCTTACTTGAAGAATCAAAATTATGTTTTTCACTATTCACAAAAGGATGAACAATTTCTTCTTGATTTACAAAGTGGTGGTTAATAAATTACACATTTCACTTTTTGTTTCTTCTCCCTTTTTAAATTATCTTCTTGCAAGGATTACTCACATTTTAAACTTATTTATTACTTTTAATAATGTATTGAACTTAATGAATTTTTATTAATAATTTTAATTAAATATTATTGGTTATTTTTTAAAAATATTTATTATTACTCACACAGGATGGAGCATATTGTATCTTTCAACTTATGGGTAAATAATAATAGAAAAATAGTGGTTGCTAGTAGAACTTTATGTCATTGTGAAATAACAGTATATATAGAGAGAGAGACATTTAATGCAGTATATAATATGTACAATACAGGCATCAGTAAATCTTGAAATGAATGTCCTCCTACTGTTTCGCTGCATTTTTTAGCTGCGATGTGGGAAAGAGCATCTCAGCATGTCCCGTGGAACAGCATGCACTACTTCACTGTTAATGGGAGGCTTCAATTCTTCACTCATCCTCAAACAGTGTGTAAAGAGTGTTCCACAAGTAACCCCAGAGAAAGTACACTGAGTTATCAAATTTGGGAAGCCGGATGGCCAAATCAAATAGCCAAAGCGATAAACAGACGATTTGGGAACGTCTACGTGTAGTAAGCCATACTTGTGCTCTGCGATGACCTGAACTTCCGGAATCCTTGCGTCACGGTCTCGCTGAACGATCGTGACGCAACGTGTTTGATTGAAGGCTTCCACCGCCAGATTACGCACTTGCTTGGGCCAATGATTCATAGTACACTGCCTGATTTCTAATTGTCCACATACACTCTTTTGCAGAAAAATCGAAGCACCAAGAAGGACTTTTGCGATCCTGACGACATTTGGTATGTGATATGCGACGGAGGACATGGGCACCATCCCTTTACCATGACATTTGGTATACAAAAACATCTAGATCGAACAAGCAAATGATCAAAGTTTCAAGGCAAATAAACAGGAACTGCGATTATAGCTTTAAAGCGAGCTATTCCTGTTTATCGGTTTACAGTCCAGAGATATGCGAGTGGAATGTGACCTGGCATTATCTTGTAAAATGGCCCAGGATGACGTGCCATGAAGGGTAATGCAACCGACCGCCGGATGGCATCAACATATCCTTGAGCTGTTAAAGATGCACGGAGGATGACTAAGGATGATCTGCTGTCATAAGAAATAGCGCCACACACCATCACACCAGGGGTGTGGCTGCATGCCTTTGTAAAACAAAGGCTGAATGGGACCGGGTCCCGTCCTCTCCAGACACGAACACGGTCGTTATCTGCTTGGAGAGTGAAGCGGGATTCATCGCTGAACACTATACGATGCCAGTCTGATAGCAGCCATGATGATCGGCTACGACACCACTCCACACGACTAGTGCGCAAAAGTATAAAACCAGTAACAGAGGCACAAAATTTATCTTTTTTGTTGCTGCCATTGTAATTACGTAAAGAAGCAACTAAAGATGCCATTACGACGATATCCAAAACCTACAGACAACTAAACAACTTCAAACGTAGGGTTGCGTGAAGCTGGGTGGTCATACCGAGCAATAGGCTGCCACCTGCAGCGTACAGACACTGCTGTGCAAAGATGTTGACAGCAAAGGTTACTGCAAGGAAATTGACGATGAAATGCAGGTTCTGGAAGGCCAAAGAGCACAAATGCGAGGCAAGATAGGGTGATTTTCCGCCAGGCCCGAATTGCCCCAGAGGTATCATTGTGGACTGTTCATCGCACTATTGCTACGTCTATACATCTCGTGGTACCGTCCACCATCTCACGGCGCTAATCTGAGGCGGGGTTACTCTCACAGAGGCCTTTACGACGTTTGCCTTTGACTCCAGAACATCGACGGAGTCGTCTGGAGTGGTGTCGCAGCCGATCATCATAGCTGCTATCAGACTGGCATCCTACAGTGTTCAGCGATGAATCCCGCTTCACTCTTGAAGCAGATGACTACCGTGTTCGTGTCTGGAGAGGACGGGACCAGAGGTTCCAATCAGCCTTTGTTTTACAAAGGCATGCAGCCATAACCCCTGGTGTGATGGTGTGAGGTGCTATTTCTTATGACAGCAGATCATCTTTAGTCATCCTCCGTACATCTTTAACAGCTAAAGGATATGTTGATGCCATCCTGCGGTCGGTTGCATTACCCTTCATGGCACGTCATCCTGGGGCCATTTTACAAGATAATGCCAGGTCACATACCGCTCGCATATCTCTGGACTGTCTCCGTGCGGTTGTACTCTTTCTTGGCCAGCAAGGTCACCAGACCTTTCACCAATCGAGCATGTCTGGGACATGGTAGTCCGCCAAATTCGTTGATCTATATTCAAAATATCGCGGATCTGGAGCGACAACTGATGAATGCCTGGCAGAATGTGTCGTGGGTAGACATTAGGAAAATCTGCCACTCCTTGGCACGACGAATTCAAGCATGCATTGCCGCCAGGGGCGGTCCGACCAACTACTCATTTGAACACTCAGTGGGTGATTGTAAGCCGTGAACAGGTACTACGACCATGATTTTTTAATCATTTTATTATCTGTGTATGAGCTTTACATATATTTAATTTCATTATAAACGACCACTTCCTTCATGGTGCTTCGATTTTTTTGCAAAAGAGTGTATACGCTACTCATGCCTACATGCATTCTGGTAGGACTAGGAACTAAGAGCCGCAGAAACAACATCCGTGGTCGTGTATTTGTTAATACTGAATCTGAAAACGTTGCGTGGTTTAAAAGTTTGCTTCTAAAAAAGACACAAATCTCTAATAATAGCAATTTGTCTCAACTGCTTCTAAAAATATATATCCAGAATGTATCAACTTATTGGTCTCCGTCGTTAAGATTTTCGAGAAAGCGAGTAGTACGAAACCATGCTACTTCAAGTTTATGTGAGTTCTGAGAGCTATTTAAAAAAGAATCTTAATTTGTCTAACATAAGTTATTTAACCGACTGTATACCAATCTTACCAGTTTTCCGAATTCACAGGGTGATTATAATTAAAGTTGTGATTTCAAAATGTTCTAACTTTAAATCTACCGATCAGAATGACTTGGTATTTTGCCAGAACAATCGTGAGGCAATGGAAGTTTGTTTGTTGAAGACAAAAATAGTTTTAAAATATGCCGATAGATGCCGTTGTCAGAGTGCACATGGCTGTTGTGGAGGTATGCACATTGCTAAGACTTGACATGCGCACCACAGACATAGCGGTGATAAAAATGTAGAAAACTAGAGGAACATGTAATGCTTTGCCTGAATGCTTCATCATGACTGACAAAGAAAGATCGCGCTCTTCTCGTGAAGCTTTTATATCAGAACGGTGATTCTGCGTTAACACTTATCAGGAAGTTTTGGACATTGAAAGGCATAAAATCCGGCACCATGACCACTTACAGCCTGGGGAAATGATAGATAAATTTGAAGAGACTGGTTTATTTAATGTGAAACGAGGTACAGGACGGAAACCAGCTCCGGTGGCGGCAGTGGAAGGTGTGGCTACAACATTACAAGTATAGACGAACAGTGAGCGATCAGCAGTGCAAAGAGAATTGGACGAATGTTGAATATGCCTATCAGCACGGTACGTAATATGTCCTACGGAACATCTTGCGCTGTTCATCCTTGCACGATAACTCGTGTGTAGAAGTTGCTACTTGCTGACCTGGAAACAAGTGAATCGTTTGCACAATGATTTCTTACCCAGATAGAAGAGGACAGTGGATGGCCAGGGAACATTCTGTTGTCTGACGAAGCCCATTTCCATTTGCAAAGTTCTGTAAATACTCAAAATTGCAGGATATCGGTGATCGAGAATCCGAACAAAATTCCATTGCCTCACGATTGTTCTGGTAAAATATTAAGTCTTTCTGACTAATAGTTTCAAAGTTAGAGCGTTTTGAAATCGCGACTTTAATTATAATCACCCTGTATAACAAGCAGAAAGCAAACGTATCTTAGAATATAAAGATAAGGTTAATAAATTTATTATTTTATCTATTTATTGCTCAAATCTATTTATTGCTATGTATTTATGCCATCTATTTATTGTCCATAAATAGTGAGTTCATTTTAAAACAGCCGAGAAACAAACTTATTACTTGAATCTTCTTTTTCTAATATTACACATTTTTGTTTATAGTTCTGTTTATTGCTACAGCTGTTTTAGACACTCTCTACTCTCCCCTACGTTCTATTCTCTACTCTTCCTCTGAAACAACTGTAAAAACGAACAGAACTGAATAACAGTATCAAATAGTAGAAATAAAAGACTCGTGTAATGAATTTTTTCCCTACCTGTTTTTAAACGAGAGCACTATTTCACAATATTTTTATGCATGATATGAAAATCATTCAAATGTTTCCTACAGAGCAAAAATGTGTAAGTATATTGATTATGCTGATATTAAAAACTAAAAAATTCTTTGTGTAAAAAACGGTTTTAGTTCCTGAGTTAGTTAATTAAATTACGTTTAAGTGCAGTAACAAATTACGTTTAATTTAAGTCAAGGGTTTTACTTTAATTTTCTAATAGTTATTCTATTTTGAAACAAGTCTTTTCTATATATTCTAATTTCACTCCTAGTTTTCGCTACCATAATGAGTTTTCAGGATTGGGATTTATGCAAATAAGGTAGAAAAGAGTATTTAAACTAGTATTTAGTAAGGGTCACTTCAATCGAGGAGAGCGCATTGTACCTTTCGGCCACCTTGCTGCTATTCGTCTAATCTTGCTATTCTACGGCCGCAAATTTTACGCGCCTGCTAGTATACGCCAGTGATTTTTAAATAAGAGCTCATTCCGTTACTTGATTCTGTTCAGCTTCGGCTGATTAAATTTATTTAGCATTAGATTAGTTTTACATTTTCTATTTTGAGTTAAAAACCAAGAGGAGGCTTATTGTACTACCAGGAAGGGCCAAATCTTACTCATTTTGAGTTGAAATAAAGTGTAATTTAACCCTTCTATGGCGATCTTACTTAAGCTACAAAAACACAGCGGTTATTCGCTACACAGTTCTTCAGTCTTCTAGATTACAAAGAATTCTAGCTTAGCTAAGATATTACAAAAGAAATACTAATACAATAATTAAATTTTTACAAAAATCTGAACAATGGCTATAATGTAATTAACTATCTTTAGACAGTATTGCATAGTGAATAAGCTATCTTGAGTTTCTATCGGAGAGATGCAAAGCAAGTAAGTATATGTATGTTTATTATTCAATTGTTTTTGAAATAGGAAAATTAATCTTATAGTATTTATTCTCTTAATAATAATAAGAATTATCAGTCAGTAAAGTTTTAGTTGTGACTATTATTGAGAAATTGAATTTAAAAATTAATACAAAGATTAAAACGGTATCAAGATTTCAAGAAAGAAAACTAATTGTAATGAAGTGCAACAATTTAACAAGGAATCCAAGTTTTGAGCAGAAAGGAAAAATGGTATAAGCTTTTTAAAATATTAGCATTTTTGAAACCCAAGTTTCAGTTAATCTTAAATCAAAATTTCCTCAATTAAATATTTCAGAGTCATGGTCAGTCTACAAAATGCGCTTTATCCGAATATCCAAACGTACGTCAGTGTGCTGAACGTGAAATTGCTGGATTTCTGCAACTTGCACTAGAAATAATATAGCTGACAGAAACCCTAATTCACTTAATTTCAATCCTGCATAGTTTTCTGCGTGTTAATAGAAAATTCTATTGATTATATTTCATACAGGATTGTTGAAAGGACATTTTCTGAACTCAGAGGGACTCTTCACGAACTGCCTGAAGGAAATTTGCCTGTATATGATCCTCTCATCTGGCTTTAGTTGGAAAAGGTACTCTGCCTCAATAACCCTTCATCGATTTTCTTGTTGATCTGAAGCTAAATATTTAATGACATTGACCAACTGTATAAAGTTCGTTCGTCCAGATAGGAATTTTGTAATCAACTTCAACAATTTCAATGATCAACTTAAGTTTCTGGCAGACCATCAAAGATGCATTCTTGAGCACTTTGACTCAAAATTGGAATTCTATGCTTCATTGTAACACGTATATATTGACTGAAGTGATGGAAATTGATTCTTGGAAAGATCGAAATATGTGAAGTTTGAACTTTTGCAGGAAGATCATTGTTAAGTTATTGATACGCTTGGGTTTAGATTGTACTTAAACCAGACATTTTAGATAGTCTACAATGAATATGATTGTTATTTTGCTACGAATTTATGAAATTTTTAAGTATAGCAATTATTTTCCATAGTAATTAATTTTGTAGTTTAACTATGAACTATTATGTAAGATTTAAATATTGTGAACAGCAATCCTATGCAATAAGTAACAGGATAAAATTTACACTAAGCTAAAAAATTGCTTTAATTTTTTTTAAACTCAAAGCATATAAGAGTAAAGAAGCTCCATTTTGCACAAGAAAAGTGCGATGTAAAAGTATAAAGTTCTTAAATAAAAATAAATTAGAATATTTTGTATGTTGTAATTAATGTTTTGCAAATAACAAACAATTCATAATGCTTAATACATATTCTTGATTTACAACGCGAAATGTCTTAATTCACATCTAAAAAATGCTTCAAAATTTCAAAATTCACAACTTCTCTATTTTAGATTTATAATTCACGACATCAAAACTCATGATTTCAAAATTTCGAAATTTACATCTAAAAAGTGCTTAAGCGCATTAAATATCCAAAAGCGCTTGGAAGACATTCTAGATGCGAATTTTGATCAGTAAAGCTACAGGATGTGTTTCAGTGTCACTGAAGATGATTTAAAATTTGCAAATAAATATCCATGAATTTAAATAATCAAGTACCATTACTCCTAGCACAGATCATGATAATGAAAAATTTATTGAAACATTGTGAAGAGCATTCTCTAACACTTTAAAAATCTTTTTAATAATTTTACTTTTAAAGAATACTTATTATAATTTGGTATATTTAATGAAATTAATTGCTGTATGGAATATTTATTATAACCTCTTTTATTTAGTTAATTTTCTTTAATATCAATTTATATAAATATTTAACAACTTTTTTGTTGTTAAAAGGTAGTAGGTATTATTGTTCACAACGGGACAAAATCTTTCGAAACAAAATAGCAAGTTTGCTGCTTCATGTGATACGAATTCTTTCCAGTTACGAGTCTTAGTAATTTAAGGATTTCTTCACTGATTCTGACGCACACCTTTTTACTGGTGCTCAGTTAAATTCTTAGGAACTCTACGGCAAATTAGAATTTTCATATGCAATTCTTCCTGAATAATTTTATGTATGGTGGCGGATCCAATGTTAAGTTCCTTCTGTATCATTTGATAGGTGCAGCGACTGTCATCGATGAACACATTCTGTATGGCAGATTGTGTGTTCTTCAACCTCTGTGAAATTCTGTAAACCATCTGAATACAGTAGCAAGAGATGGAGATTCATTTCCAAATTGTAACTGCATACATTGAACATATGATTTAATCCCACTTTAAAATTATAGAATATCATAGCGCGATAATGTTCTCGCGTCAACTCCATTTTCCCTCCTCCCTATAATTTATTCTATGCTAAACTACTTGCAGACGCTAATAAAAAATCGTCTGCTAGGCTAAAATTGTTCATATTTTCAAAGATAACCGTTAATTTTTTTTTTCTGCCATTCGTCTGCCACTGCGCATCTCAAAAATTTTAGAGTGATCTCCATGAAATTTTAGAGTGAATGATAACAGTGCATTGATTATGAGTCTAACAAAAAGGACAGCTTAAAAATAATGTGTAAATTTTAGTACTATTTTAATTATTAATTTATTAATTATTAATTAATCGTTTTAATTAATTTATTAGTTTTATTTTCGATAGGATGAAGAAATTGCTTATTAATTATATATTAATATAATTCCTTATAATATTATTTATATGTAAATAATAATTGTATTTCTTTCTTTTTTATTAGTCCAAAGGGACAAATTGCCCTGAAGGACTGTTAATTTCGTTTTGGCATTTTGCGTTGAAAACTGTATGACTTTTTAAATCGTTGCCACCATATATTATAGCCCTGTCTTATATTTAAAGAAATTAAATAATGATGAATCTGCATAAATGTATATGCGTTTCTCGCATTATGACAATACAACGGTACCTAGAGCCATCGAGATTTGAATAACATAATCTTCCATAGAATATGGGCATGTGGAAGCCCTAATTTGAAATTGAAATTTGTTTTATTATCGATTTCAGATTTTGTAGCACTTCAACGAATTTTTGATTAAAAAACTAAACGATTTCAAAGCAAGCAATGGCAACGCAGTAAGAGAAAAAAAAAACATTTTCATCTCCAGCTCGCGAGACTCTGTATCGGAAATTCTAAAGATAAGCTCATTTTAAAATTATTTTGCGATATTGCTATTGTACTGAATTTTATGGTTTGAGTATGAAGAACGTGATATATGTTGAAGGATTATTATTTCCGTTTTGACATTTTGCGTTGGTTGACTATAAATGTCCGATTCACTTTTCAAATTTTTGCCACCAAATATTATCGACCTGTAAGAATTGGAGGTTCTCTTCAGCCCACCTGGACACGAGTGTCCCCATAGCTCAAAAGAAGGGGCCCCGTGTCTCCACATACGAGGGCATCCAGTAACCCAGCCACTCCCAAACAACAAACAAAATCAACCTGTATTATATTTAAAGAAATTAAATAATGAAGAATCTGCATAAATGTATATATGTTTCTGGCATTGTGATAAAACAACGTTACACAGAGATATCCAGTTTTGAATAACGTAAGTTTCCACCCGAATATGGGCATCTGGAAGCCCAAATTTGGAATTTGTTTTATTATCTATTTCATAGTTTGTAAACCTTCAACTAATTTTTGATTGATAAACTCAACGATTTAAAAGCGAGCAATGACAACACTCTACGGGGGGGGGGACCTTTTTACCTCCAACGCGTGTATCGGAAATTCTAAAGATATGCTCATTTTAAAATTATTTTGCGATATTGCTGTTGAACTGAATTTTATGGTTTAAGTTTGAAGAACACGATATTTAATAAATAAAGGTAACACACAAAACGGACAACGGATTTTAATTTAAATTAATGCCCCTTTGAACGTAATATAAAATCTGAAACCTTTCAGTTATTTTTATTTTTTTATTTTTCTATTTAAATGAAAAAATTTGGTTCTTACTAGATAATTATAAAGAAAATAATTAAGAGGAAACAGAATATTTATGATTTCCTGCTTATACATAAATTATCTTCAGAATCTTTGTATTTCTCATTTAATTTGTACACTTTGTGAATATTCGTCATTTGCAAAAAGTGCTTTTGTTCATACATATGCTTATAGAAGCAAATATTCCTCATTAAAAGTCCATTTCGGTTGTTTGATAGGCTTACTATTTCTCCAACAAAGATGCAAATTTATGGAATTTTAGGTAATAAGCTGGAATCTTAAGAATCAGACAAAAACATTTATTTGTTCATCCGAAGAAATTTTTAATCATTTGGTTATAATAAATTTTAAAAATTAATTTATAGATATATCGTCTAGTTACTACATACATTAAAAATATAATTAAATAGTGTTAAATATTTGTCGGCTTTTTATTTATTCTTTCGACAAACAAGAACATTCAATAAATATTAGTGGTCTTAGTTTTTGAATGGAGGCATCGATTCCATTTTCTAAGGCCGTCCGTTTCATACGGTAAGACAAAACACCAGAACAAATGGAGTAAATTATGTTTTGAGAAACTAACTTGAAACTTGTTTTTCTAGAAATTCATTAATAAAGACAATTCCCCATTGGCGTCAGACATGACAGCGCACAACGCCGCCAATCAAGTTAATTTCCCATAGTGCTTTGCGGTTTCGTTAAGGAAAACTGACACGTTCTGTAATCACAGAAATTGTTGGCTAATGGCAGCGTTTTTCGCTTTAGTTGCTAAACCTAAAGTGCTTAACTCACTATTATTTTCTTTTTCTTTGGTATTTTATCTGGCACCGCCCAGTATTTAGTGTATTTACAACGTGAAAACTTCGACGAGATTTGTCATTTTTTTGGGCATGTATGTGTTTTATTCGGACCCCTTAAAAGCGAATAATGGCATTTGATTGTTTCGGATTCGTTGATTGATGCGATTTAGCTTCAATAAAATGCTTTTATTTTATTAATGTTACAATGTTTTTTTTTTATGTTCCATTTGTCAAGTTTTTTTTCCTTGAAAATTCGTATTTAAGAAACGTAATATCTTACAAATTTGTTTGTAAATGAAATGGCAGTCGCCTGGCAGTTGAATATAATTTTTAATTTTATAATATTAAGAATTACCCATGTTTTATAATTAGGTTTCTTATACCATGTTTTATTTTTAATGAAGTACTAAGCAGATAGTTAGTTTCGCATCCTTATATTAAAAATCCCGTTTGCTAGGCTTGTTCTGATTATTTTACTTCGATTTAAAAATGATTAAAATAAAATGCAGAAATTTTGATGAAGTCACATAGCAGGATTAAATAAAGTAAGAAATACAAATAAAGTAAGAAATCTTATCAAGCTGACAAACGTAGTAAAAAATGTTGTTTATTTTTAGGGCATGATGCCTAATACTTTATCAAAAATTAAAAATCCGTTATTTTTAGAAGAGATTTTTACGTACGTAAGTATCATATCTAAGCGAAAAGAAACGTATTGATTACTTTATAATGATAAATATTTATTCGCAATACGCCTAGATATATTTAATTAAATAGGAATTGTAAAGATTTCAAGTTCTAATAATGTAACTTCTTGAAATAAAGATCGCAAGGTTGAAAAGTGTAACTATGGTTAAGCTACATGTTCCTTTGTGTTAAATAACTTCTAGAATTCAGCTAAACGTCAGTTAATAGTGTTTAAGTTAACATTCATTCCATAGGACATTTGAATGCTTTAGAATATAAAAATGTTTTGCTTGCTTTAACTGCGTTTTCTTTCGTAAGAGATAGCAATAGCTTTTCATTAAGAAAGGCGTCCAAAAATTACGAGTACTTTTATATTCCGACAAATCAAAATGGCATTTATTTATCGATGATATTCCCTGAGCAAAATTACATACAAGACATATTTTGTAGGTTAGGGAGATACTTGTTTTTCGTTTAATCAATTTTAAAATGGTATCGAAATGTAAATTGAAATCTCTGTTATGGTATTCCATGTATATGTGAATAGATATCGTTTGCTTGGAATGCAGCACAAAGTATTATTTTTTATATAAAATTAAAGCACTAAAATAATTAGTTTTGATAAATGAGTTTTCAATTGAATATACGTTAAGGAGCTCCGTTTTTGTGGCTTTGTTTTACAATATTAATTCTTGTTCTTAGCTGACAATATTATTGAAACATTACGAATAATTTACACACAGCTCCAGATAAATTACACTCATTCGTAGCATAATCATGTTTGGCAAACCCAAAAGAGTATCTCCAAACACAAATGGGTTCTCATTGTCTCGAAGGTTCTCTCTGAACCAACATGAACCCGCCCTTGCTAAGGTATAATTGCAATCTTTTACAACGCTTTTATTCTCATACCATCCTAGTTGCTGTCTTTTATTAGAAAGAGCCCATTCGAAACTTAGCAATCAAGTAATTATTGCATAACATAAGCACGCTCACAGCAAGCTGACGTGCCCGTGAATTGCATATCATTTGCTGAAACAATCCGAACAACCTCTAAGGATAAATTGCAATTTAAAAGCAGTCTTTGTGGCGGCAATTCAACGTCTATTCCACTTTCCATCTCTGGAGACATGGGTATAATAGCCGGACGACACTCTCGCGTGGCCTAAGAATCGAAGAGCGAACATACTTTTCATTTCCATAAAACTTGGGGGAGCTTTTCGTGACGCAATCTGAACGCCAGAGGGCGTTGTTCACCGTCAACGCAATAGAAGAGGACAGGTAACTTCGGTGATATATGGCGTTAACGCGTCTTGTTTTTAAAACCGCACCTCCGTCCATTCCTGACATTTGTTGCGGGAATTCTGGAACACCCCCGGGATCAGTTTGGAAAATGACGAGGAGGAACGTCCAGAATGAGAAATTAAGTGATTAAAAGCACAGTTGGAGTGAAACGCCCAAATGATGTCCAATATCTTTATTTATTTTTTTCGGTGCACAAGTTTTAAAAATTTCTAGTTACCCTTGGGATTAATTGCCTAACACTGTAAACGATGAACAGGCAACAAAAATACGAAAAGAAAAAAAAAAGAAAGCTTTTCACTTCATATTTTCTCCACAGCATGATGTACATAATTTCTGATCACCAGTTTTTGCTAAAATTACCATATATCTCTAATAATGGCAAATCACGTATTCAGGTAAGCTGCTGGAAGTAAAACTTGCTATGATATTGACACGTACAGGAAGAAATACTGTCCTGAGAAAAAAAAAAAGAATATTGTTTACATAGAAACAAACTGTAAACGTGTGCGTTGTATAATTAGACTCCTAAATTCCTTCTGACACATTTCTTATCGGCATCTTTGTATGGAATTTTTATTTGACTAAACATTTCAAAATAATTGTTCTTTGGTATATACAAGAGAAAATCAGAGATTTTTTTGGTGATTGATTCGTTTTGGTCAAAATGCATTGATTTTTATAGACAAATAACATCAATCTAATATTGAAATTTGCCAGTTTTAAACACATGCTTTGTATTATTGTAATTTAGATGGCGATGACCAAGTAAAAATAATTTTATTAAATTCAACGTCAAAAGCGTAACGAATGTTAAAAATTATCAGTCCATTAATAAGTATAATTAATCCATTAATTAGCGTAAAAGGCAGGCAACATGTCCTCACACTGAGATGAAAACCTATCTCAGTGTGAGGACAGATCAAATCTGTAATAATAGTAAATCAGATAAAGAATAATAGTAAATCAGATTAAATCTTTAATATAAGTAAATCAGATAAAGCTTTATAAACATTACAGGTCGGCTAACAACACATGCCAAGGACATTCCTCCTCTTAGGCCAATAACTGTCGTGTGCTTTGAAATAATCAATAAATCAACCAATGTCTAATTACTCCCTTAAAATAATAACTAAAAAATTAATGCATCAATCTGGAAACTGCAGCTTCCTTACATGAAATATATTAATTTCCGTTAATAATATGTGTTGGAGGTTAAAATCCGATGTTCTTCTTGAGAACGAAGGTTATATTCAGAGAATTACATCTAAAAGCTTCAGTGAAATAATTTGCTTTCATAAAAGGCTTCCTGCATTTATTGGTAAAAATTAATATTTCTTAAAATATGGAAAGCTGTTTTCCAGTTTCTGCAATGAATGGGTTCTTATTTTCATTACTGCTTTTAAACGCGAAATATGTGAACGGCTTCACCCTATCTTCGTATCATCATTACTATCACAGTAAAACCATTAATTCTGGTACTGTTTACTCCCACATGACAAAGAATATACCCAGAATTATTTAATTTCACGAAAAACCAACAAAACCTCGCATAACGAGTGATTACATTAAACACCATAGACTCTCATTTTACGCGATGATAAAGCAACCCTGGTTGTATTCAAGGTACGGTTTCGGAATAAATCCATTTAGCCCATTCTTAGGATAAAACTCCTTTTCGGAAGAAGTGGAAGTTTTTAATCGGATTAATGCGTTTCTTGTTGAAAAGTGAAAGCAGCGAGGAAGTTCCTTAGTTTCAAGGGAGAAGAGTGCTCGAAAATGATTGTTTACCTTTTAAAGCCTCACAAAATAAAAGACTACCCATATTTCAGGTCCGATTACATTTTTCAAATTATTAGAATTATAAATTTTGCAAATAAAATTTGAAAGTTTTACTCTGTTCGGTAATATGTGACATTAAGTATGTTGTTGTTAATGTCGAATATTTCTATTTAGATCTAACAAAGTTTATTTACATGTTTAAAGTTGCTCCAAGGCTTTGTATTGCTTTCGATATTCGGATAAAAGGTTTACTGATAAAAATGCTGCTGCTTTTTCATTTTGAGTTAATACGGGGTCATTATAAAAAAACCTCTATGACTTTAAATGCAAATATATTTGATGCACTGCATCTTCATGAGTAACGCTTGTGTCACATAACGTCACCGTCTTGGAAGTTTGTATTGCAATCACAGACACAAGATTCTTCCAGAGGAAGCCTTTTGTGATACATTGTTACGAAATGTATAGGCGCGGTGAGATAGCTTTCCCGCAAAGCAAGTTTAGGGTTGCCATATAATAGCAAGGGAAGGCAGGGCTGCAACATTTGGCGAGAAATCGCCCATTTGGCGACAAAATTGTCGATATACCATGGACGGATGGAGAACCTTCTGGAACGAATTCTTACCGGTTTAGCCCAAAATGTTCTCGAACACAAGCCGAATGCTATATAAACCCTGCTAGTTCGCAGTCAGTCAGAGTGTGTGCCTCGTCTAGAGAGCTGATAGTCAGTCATTGAGCGAGTGTCTCGAAATCTAGCGCCGAGTTGGTCGTCGAGTGCATCAAAGAGTCTCTTAGTCTATCGCGATTACTGCATCGTCGAAAGAGTGTGTTAATCTCCGGGAACGACTGAACCGAAGAGTCGGGCGTTGTGCTCTGTGTGTCGCCAAGTGCATTGCGAGTTGTAACATGGAGAGTCTCGAGAGTACGTGGAGTTCCGAGAACGACAGAGCAGAGTCGGAAGCTGTACTCTGATGCTTTGCAGTGAAGCTGTCTCCACCGTTATTGCCTAATATTGTGAAGGCTGTTTCGCTGAGTTTCAGCGTGTTTATAGTAGATCTTCGACGACTGTAAAAAGTGACTTTGGAGCTTTCTTGATTTATATTGGCTAAATAAAGTGTGTTTCGATACTTCACCAAATGTCGTATTTATTCACTCCAAATCCACACGAACGTGAAGGAAGAAAAAAACGTAACAACTGGTGTCAGAAAAAAAAAAAAAAAACGTAACAATATTATTTAAAGCTTACCAGCCATTCTCTCTTTGCTGGTGAACATATTGTTCTTTATCGATCAAAGGAACAAACAAGATGAGGCAAGACCACAGACGACGAATGTTCAGCTGAATCATCTAAATGATAATTTCGAGAGCAGAATAACTTACAATCCAATTAACTAATCGATGGCTTTGGTGATCCCAGCTGCTTTCTCTCCTGATGTTTTCCATGGCCAGGTGGTTAAGGACCGCTGAATACTAGTAGTTCCATTTGGGTTCGTACCCAGCCAACGGCTGGCTACACAGTTGGTTTTTGTGAGTAACATAAATACGAGCCAGTTTCCCTTCGATAATCCTTCCCGAAGGCATCTCTAATATTAAACATATGGTCCTCCTGTGCTATGCCATAGCCTAACCTTTTCTGATGTGTATCATTTATGATGATGGAAACACGGAAATAATCCGCTTATGTGAGTAAAGAACTAAAAAATGCTTGCAAGAAAGCTTTCTACAGCAGATTTTGAATCTGCTTTCCACAGCAGATTTTGCTGTAGAAATTATGCCTTAAGAAATACTAGCTGCTATAACAAAACAATTTTGGTCGCTCATTAGTTGCCACAGAACAGCTCGATCGACTGCTGAAATACAGGATGTTTCTAAATCAGTATCGTTTTAACGCTTTGTAGTATTTATTACATAAAACTTAAAATTATAATTTATACATTAAATTAAGCAGCAACTCAAACAGTTATACCTACAAGCTTACAATTATCCAATGTGAGCACCTTTTGTCACACGGCACACATCAAGTCTAAAACCCTTGGTCCAACTAACCCTTGGTCGTCCCATACTCTTCCTTTTGCAAAGACAGCCAGTATTTTCAAACTGATAATAGTATCTACGGATGTTATTATTACTTGGCGGATCACATCTGAACTTAATCCGGAACGTACGTTGCGCAGTAACTACAGATTCGGTCTTTGCCAAACTGCAGAATGCAAAAAGCTTTCAGTTCACTAGTTGCCATTTTTGTTACTAGCGGTTTCTGGTGCATGCGTGTACATACAAACAGAGTGGTTTGAATTGCTCTTTCATTTCATGCATTAATTATGATTTTAAGTTTTACGTAATAAATACTACAAAGCGCTAAAACCCCAATATTCATTTAGAGACGCCCTGTATAGTAGTTCGATCGAGGTTCGAATTAACGAGGTACAGGCTAACTGCTTGAATAGTTTTGTGGTTTTCCTCATGTCTAATGTGAATACGAGCCAGTTTCTTATAGAACCTCTTCCACGAAGTCATCCTTCTCCTTAGGTAGATAGTCTTTGTGTGTTTTATCATGGTCCAAGAAGCATTTTTGTTGGAGTTTGCGAAGGATGTGTACACAAGATCAAACATCATCTGATTTGAATTTAAACAGAAATTCTTAAATTTACGACGTTATTTGACAACAAAATCATTTTTATGTAAATATAATGTTTACCTTCAAAAGCAGTTTACTTGTTCTTATGACCTTATACATATTCTTGAGTAATGGAGTTCGCAAAATTCGAGAGATGTGAACGAAGAATTTCATTTTCGGGTCAAATAAGTTCATTGTTAATAAATAATTAATTTTTTTATGTTAAAAAATAAAAGTTAAGATACCTGTTAAGACTGCTTTTATAAAGTAAACGTTAGATTATTAGATTATTAAAACGACAACGCGAAGGATTTGAAAAAAAAAAAAAAAAAAAAGCTCCATTTTTCTTCTGCGGTTAAGTTAGTTGTTATATTTTCAGTTTACCTTAATCAAGTGAAATGATTTCAAGATTCTGTAATCCGCACAGATATTATAGATGCATCTGTTTATATCTTACCGAAGATTTTCCTAAAATATCCTCTAAAATGTTTGTTGTTTGGGGCAGTCTAACATTTTTATATATAGATTCTGAAGTTATTTCTATATCAAAGTCACGCAGGTGTAGTATTTTTCCTTGATTCAGCTTTCAAACGTTACATTTCACTGGCATTAACATGGTGTTTCACAGGGTCTCAACAATGAAGAAAACTGAATAGCTTTTGAATGGAAAATGACTTTGAATGGAAATTTCAGTTTCATAATTTACAAATGAGAATAAAGAAACTAAAGAGGACTTTCTTAAAATGTTTGCCATTTTAGGAGACTACAGAACGATTTCTCAGCTCGAAGTTCTCAATAACTCACTTGCGTTGGTCTGATGAAACGGACTCTATTAGACTATAATCTGTATTTTCAGCTGTTCTGTAGAAGTTGATGTCAGTAGACTTTAATACAACTCTATAAAAAGAAGTCGAGTGCCAATAAGCCAGCGCTATGGTGAGGACAAGCAAGTCTTTCCCCACAGATTCGAGCAGCCTCCGAAATGATTGTCATAATGACTTCTGAGCAAGTTCAGATTTTGCCTGTTGAGTATGAACGAGCTCTATCGTGTGGAAAGCACGTGTCTTGGATCTTCAGTTGTTTGTAAAGCATTAGGAATGAACCTCGCGCACTAAACGTACACGGGATAGCACTCTGAATTCTCTGTCTATTCAATTTTGGTCTACCTTTTAAAGGCACTAGACGACTTCCTGAGTGTTTTGACAGGTCTCTGATCACAAAGATAAAAATTTGGCTAGAATCACTGTCTGATTAAATATCCGTATGGTACAAAAAAAGAAAAAAAATTCTACCAAAATTAATCAGACTTTGTAAGTTTTTTTTTTTCGACCATTGTGCAAGCTCTTGGAATTTGGTGGAACTAGTTTTAGCCATTGGCGAGTTATTCAAATAATAGATTAGAAAGACACATTGAAACATTTGAAGATTCACTTGGGGCAATGTGAAATTTTGATTATTTGGAATAGCCACACCTCCATTCATGCTGCTTAAGGTTTACATATTTACTTACTCATTTAATATGCACACTCCTGCTAGCCCTGTGAAAGAAAAAGATATAGAAATTCATATGCACAATAAATTAATGACTACCTTTTATCATTAGGATGCATTTAATTTCCAATGCAGAAAATAGTGCATATCTTAGAAAACATTTTACTGTCGCATAGCAGTTTATTTAAGATGCAAAAATTTAAAAGGAAAGAACAAATTGAAGAACTATCTTTAAATACATAACTTCCTTTCAATGAAAAATTAAAAATAAAACCTAAAATTTGAGTGTGAAATTAAAAATAAACCAAATTTCAACCCTGCCAAAAGAAAAATAGATGCAGTGTTCAAGATATAATAATTCCACAGGTGAATAAAATGAATAAAAATAATTTAGCAGTAAGGAATTATGTTTTAATCTGTACTGCATATATGATAAATTACGACAGCTAAAATGTGATAAATAAATAAACAATTAAATGTGCTGGAAGCTAAAAAACACATTTCCGCATCTCTGACCACAGAAGTCTGACTGTATTTGCATCATTACATGGAAATAAAAGATGTTTTATAGAGTGTAATTCTCCTTTTCATAGCTAGATTAACATAAAGAGCGTTCATCATCTGATGTAATAATGTGACTTTTCAGTTTTCGGTGAAAAAAAAATGTTGATCCACCTCTGCGCACTTTTCCCGCTTAAAAGCAAAGCGAAATGTACCTTATTTTAAGCAATAAGTTTTTATGAGGCTTTAAATATACGCTTGTACGATGATAAATGATGGAAGTAATTTGTTGTGCATTATCCACTCTGCTCAAATGATAAATAAAAAGATTTTTTAAAATATTTTTCTAGTAATTTATAGTATTTTATGCACATTTTATTGATTATCTTCGTAGTTTATCTTACATATTTACAGATACTTAAAATTTTAAGCGAAGCAATTTATTACTTAAATTCTTATTTGGTGGTACTTTTTATTTTGATTTTTATCAGTGTTATTGTGATTTTTCTTAAATGTCTCTTCAATACCAAGCAGTTTTCCTTCAATGTTTCGAGTTTGATAATTTTTTAAATTTTTCTTTTAAATTTTAATATATATTAAGTAGATTTTTAATTTATAGCTTGCTTTTTTTTTCAGCACAATATAATGTTTGGAAGATTTTTGAAATTTAAATAGTAGCTTTTAGTCAAATCAGATCTATTCTTGTCATAGATAAAAATAGATGAAAGAGAAAGAATTAAAAGAATTCTGATACTTTGTAAGTGTGAGAAATTAAGGTATTCACCTGCATATGATCTCATGATGTACGTTAGGCTATCAACTGGAAGATCAATGGCTCGAATTCGAGAAGGCCTGAGTTTATTTTTCATGTTTTTTGCTTCAAAAATCCTAATAGTCTCTACAATGGCGTCCGAATTAAAACATCGCGAACGATAATTCATCATCACTTGCGTTTGCTTGATGATTACCTTTACCGTGCATATTTTCTTAGTGTAAATGAATAACCAGTAATATGTTCAAGCAATAACTGGAAGATGAGTGTTCGAATCCCAGTGACAGCACAGTTGAATTTTCACTTTTCTCTCTCCAGATGCTTACCTGTACAAACTTGTTTTAATTAAGGAAAAAAAAATATTTCTCTCGTGTAAAAAAATTATTTAAACTCATTTTCTGAATTAAATTAAAATTTAAAATTATATTTTCTGCCAAAGCAAATGCAAATGAATTGAAATATTATAAAATCAGGAAAAGATAAGAAGACTGAAGTATACAATAGCATCTCAAAACTTCACATTCGTATCAAAGGAAATAAAAATATACATGCACTGTTCCATGATTTGATTATAAATCGCGCAGATGGGATAATAAAATATATTCTAAATTTTTGACTGTGTAAAAAAACACTTCAAATTGTAAGGATCTTAAGTTTTACTAACGTTTATTTTATTTTAAATCTTTACTATCACTTCTTATTTTCTACTTCCGGCCAGAATTAAAAGCTTTAACTTATTTATGCAAATTTGTCTTGCGAACGCCAAGTACTTAAGTTGTGGCTATTTGCCAAGCAAGAGAGAGGAAGGAGCTATTAGAAGCAGGCCGCTTGCCATAGTAGTTTTACTCGGTTGCTGGTTGCCTTCAAGGCCAGAGGTTTAATCCTCTTGATAATTTTAAACGTAGCGTAGTGTTAGCAGTTCTCTGTACTACATACGGCTTTTTGCTAATATACGGCCAATCTTGCAGTAGGCACTTGTTTGATTAATTAATTAAGTTAAGTTTAGTTAGAGTTTAGTTAATATTTTTATATTCTTACGTTCAGACCACAAGTGGTTGGTCTCACACAAGTCGTTGGTCTCACACAAGACCACAAGTGGTTGGTCTGTATTTCGAAGTCCAGAAATCATTGTAAAGAGAGAAAAATGAAGGGTTTCATATACCCTTCCTGTGTGTATTCTCTACTTCCCAAATTTATTGAACATAGCTTTAATAAGCTCCCTGTTCCGAGTCAGGACATTTAATGTTCCCAAAGCAAGTAAGGAGGAACACAGAACCTGATAGTGGCGCCCGAAGAAGAAAAATAACCATGGCCGAGTTTCAAGAAGAAGCTGTGCTGCATGCAGAAGCGGCTCAGAATCCAGAAACGCCAGCTGCCGCCCTGGAAGGATTTGGTTACATCGTCCAGACCATGCGCGCATCGATGAAACCAGAAACAACATTTAATGGAAACTCACCGGTAACAAGTTTTTTTTGGAAAAAATTGGATGACCACTTCATGCTGTATCCAGTGCATGAGTTCCAAATAGTCACCTTAGCTACCAGCGCTTTGAGGGGCCAAGCGCTTAATTGGTTCAAATGTATAGGCAGAAACCTCTTGGGTCAAGCGGGAAGTCCCACCTATACTTAGGAAAATTTTAAGACAGCCTTAGTAAAAGCCTTCCCTGTCGTAAGAGATCGTCCAAGATTAGAAGCGGAACTTTTCAGCATATACCAGAAACGAATTGAAAATCTCTCAAGCTTTATTTTAAGAAAAATTCACGTCTTCAAACTCTTGTATGGAAATCGTCCGGATCCTGAGATAATTCAAGTGATTTTGCCGAGGTTACTTCCCCAAGTACAAGACTTTATTGAATTAAGGAATCCGACTACACTGGAAACGTTATTTGAGCTAGCAATCCAGTTTGAAAGTACAAGAACGGCGGACATTGAAAGAAGACGCCAGTATGAGCAACGAAGCCAATTTGGTGCGCCAAGACCACACCAAAGTCAAGAACACGGCAACGGAAGCAAAGCGAATCAGTGGGCAAGGAAACCCGAGTATTCAAAAACAACCGGCGAACGTCGACAGTTTAATAGTAAGCAAGGAAAAAAAGTCTGAAGGCCAGTGGAAAAAGAAGGAAGGCATGGAAAGGAAGAAACAAGATTTAAACTAAAACGGATTTCTGCAGACGGGAGGGTGCGGAAATCCGAAGGCCATGAAAAACCCTCTTCCTTCAAGTTAAATACAGTGATGGTAAAAAATTTTACTCTTCCAAAGATTGAAATGTTGGTGAATAACATCCCAGCCACCGCACTCCTGGATACAGGCGCGCAGTGTTCCTGTGTGGCAGAAGATTTTTTTAGGAAGTATTTCCGTAAATACCGCATATATAATTCGGATAATACGACAGTGTTAGCTGCGCAGGGAGAAAGATGTAAGTGCATAGGTAAATTACCGTTATACATTCGTATCAAGGACGAGCAAGTAAAGATTATGTTTTTTATCGTAAAGAACTTGCAAGAACATGTCATCTTAGGGATAGACTTTCTTTCAGAGGCAGAAGCAACGCTGGATTTTAACGAAGCGTCCCTTAAGCTGACGATGAAACCAGTTCGAGAAGAAAAAACAGAACCACCAACGTTAAACCTCGACCACCTACCTAAGGAAGAGCAACAAAAAATTCGACAAGTGTTAAGTGAATTTGCTTCGTTATTTAGTGATATTCCAGGATTTACTCAAGTTACTAACCATAGTATCGACACCGGAGATTCACTGCCAGTTCGCCACAAACCATACCGATATGATAAGAATAAAGAAAAAATTATAGAGTGGCACATTAGAGATATGTTACGTAAAAAGATCATAACGCCCATCTCAAGTAGTTATGCTAGCCCGGTTGTGTTATGTAAGAAAAATAATGACTATCCGGTAACACATCCAAAAAGGTGGCGTTTTGCAATTGACTATCGTAAATTAAACTCCATGACTAAATATCCGGTATATCCGTTACTTATTATCGAAGAAATTCTAAGGAACATAACTTCTACCAAATATGACTACGTTAGACTTAACGACTGGTTATTTTCAAATAGGGGTTAAACCGGAACATGTGCCTAAGACTGATTTTATAACCAAGTCTGGCACTTATGTATTCCTGCGTATGCCGTTTGGCCTTTCAGGGGCACCGACAACATTTCAGCGATGTATGGACATTGCGCTAAGGCCTGTTCTTGGAAAGTCCACATTTATCTATTTAGACGATATCATTATTACTAGTGATAATCTGGACCAACATGTACAGGATTTAAGACAGGTGTTTTCATTATTTAATGAGGCCGGTCTAAAAGTTAATGTCGAAAAGTGCAAATTTGCAGCCCCGGAATTAAAATACTTAGGTTAAAAATATCTCAGAAAGGAATCGAGACAGACGAATCAAAAATAATCGCTGTGTAAAAGTATCCGCCGCCAAATACGGCGAAGAAGCTCTCTTCTTTTCTAGGACTTTGTTCATATTATAGGTCCTTTATAAAAGATTTTGCAGCTATTGCTGAACCATTGTTAAAATTCAAAAGGAAAAAGGCAAGATTCTCGTGGACGGCCGAAGCCAATAGTGCTTTCGAAAAATTAAAGCAAGCATTAACGCAAGCCCCTGTTTTGAAATTTCCTGAAAATGATAAGAATTTAGAAATTTCAGCGGATGCTTCGGATTATGCGTTAGAAGCGGTACTTTCGAAAAATCAGCAGCCCGTGGCATTTTTTAGTCGAACTTTAAATCAAACACAAAAAAATTATTCCTCGACTGAGAGAGAGGCACTTGCAGTTCTGTTAGCAGTGCAAAAGTTTCAAGTCTATTTTGGAAGGGCGCCAATAACAGTGTATTCTGATCATGCGGCGGTAACTAGATTGTACTCAGGGAAAAACTTATCCCCAAGGTTAATAAGATGGGCACTCAAGTTACAAGAGTATAATCTGGTAATCAAGCACACCCCCGAAAAGGAAAATATCGTAGCAGATGCCCTATCCAGAATAAAAATAGATGAAGAAGGTAATACTGTAAAGGTGGCAATGCTCACAGCATGTACGATAAATTCCCAAGAAACTGTAATAACCGAACTGGGTAAGGATCCTGAATTTAAAACATTTATGAGTATTTAAAGGATTCTAAAAATTTTAGCCACCAAGATATTGTGGCGATAAGAAATAGGGCGGCCCATTACGAACTAATAGATGGTCTATTATTTTATACAAAAAGTACAAATTCCAACAACGAATTTCGACCTGTTATCCCAGCTAGTCTTAGATTAAATATACTGCAGGAGTTACACGACTGCCCTTTAGCTTCTCATGCTGGTATTCGAAAAACCATCCAACGCGTACGCGAAGCAGTTTATTTTCCTGAACTGCAAAAGTTAACAAGGGCGTATGTCCAGTCCTGCCCAACATGTCAAGCAGTTAATTATATTAATTTCCGCCCGGCCGGGTTTCTAAATAGCATTAAATCCGAATTTCCAAATGAAATAATTGGCATCGATTTATTGGGCCCTTTCCCCAAAAGTCAGTTAAATAAAAGTCGGTATCTCCTTGTTATGGTTGATCATTTTAGTAAGTGGACCGAAATTGTTCCCTTAAAACGAGCCTCCGCGAAATTAGTTACTGATTCTATTTTAAATAAATATATTTTAAAATACGGGGCGCCCCTAAAAGTTATATCGGATAATGGTCCTCAATTTGTAAGTAATATATTTGAAGACATGTGCCAAAAACTGGGCATACGTCATTTAAAAATGATCCCGTATCGGCCGCAATCAAATATAGCGGAACGGGTCAATAGAAATATTGTGAAAATTATCCGTAGTTATGTTAAAAATTTTTATAAAAGCTGGCATAACTATGTCAATGAATTAGCTTTCGCCCTTAGGACCGCAAAACATGATACAACGGGAAAAACTTCTGCTGAGTAATTTTTAGGCAGAAAGATTATAACGCCGTTAGATAAATTATTTTATGTTCAACCAAGAGCCCTAGAATTTAAAATGGGCGATATAGAAAAATTAATTAAAGAAGCAAAAAAGAACACTGAAGTAGCACAGAGAAAACAGAAACTTTATTATGATATGAAACAACGGGGAGTAACTTATAAAGTAGGAGATGAAGTGTTAAAAATTAAGCATTCACTTTCTTCAGCACCAGAAGATAAACTGCCAAATTTTTTCCACGATTTGAAGGACTATATGTCATAGAAAAAATAACTCAGGCTGTTTCTATAATCGCTATCTAAAACCATTCTATAATCGTAATAAAATGGAAATATTTAAAGATCTTTTGCAGGATCCGACACGGCAGGCACTGCAGGCACAAGCTCCAGAAGTGGAACAACGACAATCACAAGGGAAAGCCATTAGGAGGAGCAATTCAAGACAGGAGCAATTGAAAAGAAAGTTTCCCCATTGGAAAATTGAAGGTAAGAAGAAAAAGAAGCCGTTCCACCGGCCAGAAAAGAGAGAGCACGACCACCCCCAGAATGAAGAAGGGAGAAATACGACGAATGCAAAGAGAGCCAGGAGAAATGACGACAACTATAACCCGGCATCAAAACGGAAGATCTACCCATCGGACAGGAGTCTACGCAGCAAATGTCGACGAATTGATGAAGGAACACCATCTGCGGAGGCAAAGAAACAAGGAAAATTTGAACAGCCAGCAACGAGATCCAAGCAGAAACGAGAGAGAGTTGTCCTGGTTCCGCCAAGGCCAGCTGCCATCAAACGGCCGAGACCACAGGCAGATGCTAAAAAGAAGGTCTTCAAGGGTGACCAAACTGGAAGGAAAAGAAAGCTCATGGAGGAAGGAACTGAAGGGCGAACCCGCACAAGAAAGAAGATAAACCAAACCGTAATCTTCGCTACCTTCCAGGACTGGGCAGAAAAAAGGATGTCCGAATATCACAAAGATATGTAAAACTTTATGTTACTTTGAAACCTTAAGTTAATCTTTCATTTTTACTGCAAGTGGCAGAATTCAAGACGTTTTACCTCATGTGAGGTCTACCTTTATCGCCAAAAAGGCGAGAAATGAGTTGTTACCTATTTTGGTATTATGTTTTTCAATTAGTCGCGAGTAAAACTAAAATTCATGTATAATAGGAATGTGTAAATACTTGAATATTGTAAAAGCATTGATAATCTTTGAGAAAGGTACCTTAAGAGAATTGTAAAAGTTATTGTGTAGAATTTTATTTAAAAGATTCTGGCAAGAAAGAAGTTTTAGTCTGAAAGACTTTTGAAATGTAGTATTTCAATGTTGAAGAATTGGCACTTGCTTGGAAAAGAATAGAAGTTACTACTAATGTATGTTTTAAAATGCGTAAAATTAACGGCATGTTAATATGTCCTTATATACAATGTTAACTGTTATTTTAAACGTTAAGAAATACTGTGATATGTTAAAAGTGAAAGTAATGCCAAAAATTTTAACTTATTCGTGTGACTGTAAAAAGAGCAAATTATTGTGAATATGTGTTAAAGGTTGAATGAATGTACGAGTTAGGCTCTCTGAGTCTCGTAGTTAGGCTCTCTGACGCTGCACTTCAGAGTTAGCCACTTTCAGAATAGTACCTCAGGGTTTAGAGATGAATATAAGGTGTGTTATGAGGTCTTGTTATGTTGAATTTTAACACGTTAGTGTTTTGATTGCAGGCGGTAGTGTTGAACACTTGTACATAAACACGTTCGTGTTTGGTGTTTTCCTTTACAACACGTGTCAGAGAGCACGGGGAGATAATTAAATAACGTCATGAATGAAATAAGAATGTTAAGAGAAATATAAGTATTCATGTTACTTGCCATTTAATTGTGTAACATTTCATTAAACTAGTTTTCCTTCCAGATCTCTGGAAGGAACCAGATTTCAACTAAGAACTCCTGTTTAGATGCGGTACAGATGAAAAGTAATTGTCCATGGAGTTGATAATGTAAAAACGACTTTTTTTTAAAATTTCTAGTTTCTAGTGAGAAATGTTTGTAAAAGATTGGCCTCGCGTTAGATTAGAGCTAAAAGTTTTTATCAAGGTCGTTTTAGACCTCAGTTTCAAACTAATTAACTCTGGCGGGAAGTATGTAAGGATCCTAAGTTTTACTAACGTTTATTTTATTTTAAATCTTTACTATCACTTCTTATTTTCTACTTCCGGCCAGAATTAAAAGTTTTAACTTATTTATGCAAATTTTTCTTGCTAACGCCAAGTACTTAATTTGTGGCTTTTTGCCAAGAAAGAGAGAGGAAGGAGCTATTAGAAGCAGGCCGCTTGCCATACTAGTTTTACTCGGTTGCTGGTTGCCTTCAAGGCCAGAGCTTTAATCCTCTTGATAATTTTAAACGTAGCGTAGTGTTAGCAGTTCTCTGTACTACATACGGCTTTTTGCTAATATACGGCCAATCTTGGAGTAGGCACTTGTTTGATTAATTAATTAAGTTTAGTTAGAGTTTAGTTAATATTTTTATATTCTTACGTTCAGACCACAAGTGGTTTGGTCTCTGTATTCCGAAGTCCGGAAATCATTGTAAAGAGAGAAAAATGGTTTCGTATACCCTTCCTGTGTGTATTGTCTACTTCCCAAATTTATTGAACATAGCTTTAGTAAGCTCCCTGTTCCGAGTCAGGACATTTAATGTTCCCAAAGCAAGTAAGGAGGAACACAGAACCTGATAAGATGTTTAAGAATTATGAAAATAAAGCGAAAAAAAAGTATTTAAAATCCTGTTAATCTAACGCAGAGGTTTTCCGACTACAAAATTTTCAAAACATTTTGGGAATTTGAATGGCCTAACAAGCTGCCATCAAGTTCTATACGTTCAAAGAACTATGTAGAGAATAAAATTTTCATTTATAACAGTAATATAATCTATATTGCTCTTAATTCTGATAAACCTGTCTTTAATTTTGAATCCAAAAACTATTTAGTAGGGAAAAATCAGTATAGGATAATTTTAATACGACTTCTGGCCCTTTTTTTAGTTTTCTTTTTTTTTTTCTTTTTTGTCTGATTACGAGTGAATCTACTCTTAACGCCAGGTTATTCATGCCAATTGTCAAGGTCAGAAAATATGGAAAATTAAAAATTGGCAATTTAGTAAACTTGTAATGATCGTAAATTTAGAATTATTACAAGGAAACTATAAAAAGTATCTTTAAATGTTTAAATAAACGAAATAGACTGTAAAATATAGCTTAATTAAAAATAATAATAAAGCTTAATCTGATATTTTAGTGTTTCTTCTGAATATTATTCTACATTCCATATTCTGAGAGTCATTATAACATGGTTTTAGACAACGTGGTAAATATTATGCAAAATTTTGAAGCCGTTAGTTTGAACTTAATTTTTTCCAGGTATATAGTCTAAAACTTTCTTTCACCAAATAGCTGAGCGGATAATATCGCTATTCACTGTCAGTTTTTCCTTGTTTCTTAGCAGACAGGGATGAAAGATGGGGACATCTGGTGGATAACGTAATTAAACATGCATACTCGCAAAGTTTACTTAAGTTTCCCCTGTGGACTGAAGAGGCCGCATCAGAAGATTTTGAATAAATTTACTTACATTGATATACAGAGAAAAACTCGGCAGACAGTTTTTGCCTTTGATTGACATAAGTATGTAAGAGTATAGCTTAGGAAATGTTCCACAAAGATAGATTTCGTATACTTCGTCTTAATTAATTAACTGGTGTTGGTCTGACAAAATCCCATGTTATTCATTGGCCCTTTCTTCAAAAATACTTCTGCATTTTCTTCCCTCATATTTCCAAAATTTTCAATATTAGAAATAATTTTTGTAAGACACAATGCCATCATATTTGTATCGTCAGATGTTTAGGTTATATTACTGGATTATGGGAAAGTGCACGAGGTCTTTATATCTAATGTGAGGGATACTTTTGCTGAGGTCTTTCTAAGGGAAATTGACTCTTACTTATGTTGCACATGAGGAAAATCGCGAAAACCAATAATGCAGCCAGATTCTTCTCTTGAGATCGAACTCGAGTCGAATTCCTAGTATTTAACCGTCTTAACCGCTCGGCCAGTAATGTTGCCCTTTACTGGGAAAACTATCCTAGTTTTTAAACCATAAATCAGCGTGTATTGCTTTAACTTCGTTCCATGCCTTGAAAGAGATTTACTGCATAAAAAATTCAGAAGTTCTTTTAAAGTTTAGAAGATTTTGTTCTTCTTTAAGCGCCAGCGAATATATGCGGTACACAGATAATTGAGTTTACAAAGCATATCTAGTTTGGCAGAGACGATAGCGATTTCGAAGACCATGTTTTAGATGTTCGTCTGAAAGTTATTTTCTTTCCAATTTTACATACTTTATACTTTATAAGAGCCCCTGATGTGCAAGTGCGCCTGTTAAAGGGAAATATCTTTATTATTTTAAGCTTTATGTTATAATACTGTGCACGAAACCATAAAAGTGTCTTATTTAGAACTTTCAGTGAAAATATTCGACCTGTTTAAACCATTGTTCGACCTTTATCAAAATAAAATGTGTTTTGGGATGAACTGGCAAAGCTTAGGAATCGTGCATATGTTAACCAGTATCCCTTGCTACTCGATTTCTGTTAACCGCCACTTTCAGTGTTTTGGTCATGCCCAAATCCCAAGGCTGATTATATTTAAAATTGAAAACAGCTACTTTAAGTTTGATTCTGAGAAATTTTAATCTTTTCCAACTGAAAGGAGATGCGCTATATAAGAATAGCAAAGAATGTTGAGCACAAAATGTGTTTGAAGTACAAATAATTTTGAAAAATGTATTTTATTAGACAAACAAAAAGCATTATTTTGTACCGAGGTATACAATATATGGCATCAAAAACCTCTTTTTATTAATTACAAACGTGCTATAAATATTTAACATCTTTATGTGTTAAGTAATATATGTACAATATGGATTAAATAAACTACAGTTATTAGAAATTGCATCAATAGGAAAGGGAAAACTATCAAAAATAGTATAAAATTATTATTATTATAGTGTTTTATTATTAAATTTATTATTATTATACTGCTTTTAAATCACCGAGCTGGTTATACAAAGAATAGTTTCAGTTTCAAAATTAAAGATTTTATGCTCGTGTAGATGAAGGCACACGCCAGATCGCGCAAATGATGAAGACCATGTTAGCATAATTTAACGTTAAGTTGATGCCAAATTTGATTTGAATAGCTCTTTTTAATATCAAACACAGTAGAAAAAATTTAGCGATTTTGTAAAAGGGTAACATTTAATGCCAAATTAAATTTATTTTTAGGAACTGCTGCGAATTAACATTTTAAAAGCAGAATTGAAAAATTTGGAACAAAAAGATCTAAGTCTTTCTTATAGAATATCTTTATAGACTCCTTTTATGTTTTGAAAATAAAATCACTTGTACTTACTTAACTGTTAATAAAAAATAACAAAAACCTTTGATTAGTAAAAAATACAAAATAAACTTTTAGAGAATATTTTAGCGCTGATGTAAGTATTATATTCTTTGATCTATTGCCTTATGATAGTAAACAATAAATTCTAAACACAGGACAAGCGCTGAGAATCAGAAGTAATCAGAAATAATATTATCTACATTATATTCTTTAAAACTGTATGTTACCAAATTATATTAGTAAGAAGTGAGAAAAAAGATTAAAACTAGAAATGATTTCATATATTATGACCTGCTTTATACCTAAATCTGTCTCAGTCCTTCCCCCTCTCAAGAAAAAAGAAACACCTAGATAAATTTTAACATAATTTCAGCTTAATTTTAAAACTCTCAAACGACAGCTTAACAGCCTCTAAAAATCCACTGAACGAGACAATTAAGCACCGACCTCCGAAATCAATTTGACCAATCCAGTGGGCGGGAAGGATGAAAAAATGAAAGTTAAAATAAATGACCAACAACGGAAAAAAAAATATCAAACCCCTTGAAATCACCCCATAAAGAAATTAAAAACCTCTTATAGCAGCCAATTTCCTGTATTCCAACTACTCATTAGCCATAGCCTCTCTTCATAACGGCAGATATTACACCGAAGACATAAAAAATATCGGGTGAAAGAATATTCGGAACAGACTGTGCTCTTACCAATATGGCAGCTGGCTGAGAAGAACCACTAGCTGTTGAAAACGCGCGGAGTACGCTATGCCTAATTACAACGTGTTCATTAGTGTAGAACCGCGCCTGATGGGGGATCTAATTAAGAGGGGGCGGGAAAACGGCTGCCGCGTAAAAATTACGGTCGACCGTATTTTTAAAATAATGGCTTTTGAGGAGGGGTAATATTCGAATGCGGGAGTGTGGTTTTCTTTTTGTTTTGTCAAGGGTGATTATTATTATTGGAGCACGGATAACGACGAGAAAGGGTCTTTCTCCTGCCATTTTGTCATTTCGGGAACTTTGTGAAAGAATTTGAATGTTTGGTGACGTTTACCGATCCGGCTTGTTTTTTTCGTAGATGAAAAGGAATATCCTTTTGGCATTTATGGCTTTCAATTTAATAATGTTATTTCTACTACGACTAACAACTCATACAGTTCATGAATGCTGCATGTAACTGCAATAATGAAAACAAATTCAAATGCTGAAAGTCAGAAATTTATTAGATCTTCATTAAATCGTGATAAATCTCTTAAAGATTATTGTAGCACAAAGGCGCATCTTAGATTAAGCAGAGGTCCATTAATAGATATGTGGGACGACCATCGAAAACTCAGCTCAGGGTTTGAAACAGCGTGAACTTCATTTATATAACGTGAAAATGAACCAGTTTTCTTAGTCTCCATGAAATCCTTCCTGAAAATATTCCTCCACTCAAACAGGTAAGGTTCGTGCGTTTTTCAATAATAAATAAAACAAACAAACTGTAATCTACTGCATTATAACTGAATCGATAGGCTGTACCGCAAGCAGAATGGCTTAGAAAATTAATCTCTAATGTGTAAGTTGACGTGCTAATTGTAATTAAGAGATTAATAAAGAACATGACCTGATTCTGCCCAATCACTTCAAAATTTTGGGTTTTGTTGAAGACATTATTAGCTAAATCACGAAGGAAAGCATTTGTAGTGTTCGTTATTAGATTGATCTTAAGCCATGGAACATATACCAGTGTTAATTGATGGGCGAATTTAAAAATATTTAGTATTGACAAACTAAAGCTGGAGAACAAGAAGTATCAGACTAGCATCTCTTGATGACATTTCGATCTTAAAGCTTTTTTAAATATTGTAATGTTAAAAATTAAGAGAACTTTAACATTGGTACTCATGCATTAAGGTACATACGCTAAATATAAAAACAGAGTTTGCAAGATCTAACAGAAAAGGAATCTGGTGTGTCCTTAATAATACAACTCTCACAACGTAACGTTTCCTGGAAATGAGGGAGTTTATCTGGCGTTGGTTCCACTCTTCAGCAACGCTGTTTGTAGGACCCAGAGAGTTTTCCGAGAGGAAAGACGATTGATGTTGCTCTTTCAGAAGCGTCCGATGCATGTTATACGAGGATTATGCTTGAAGGGCTGACTGGCCAACGTATCCGGTTAAGATTCCACTTTCCAGAAAATCATTAATCAGAGTAGATTCGCATAGACAGGCGTTGTTCTCCATAAAAATGAAATGAGGGTCGAATGCTGTCCTGGAAAATCAAACTTAGGGTTCTAATATCTCTTCTTTATACCTACAACCTCTGTGAAAGCCACTAACGTGTGTGCGTCTGTCCAACTTGTCTGCCTAGACCATTAAACCTCCGCTGTTCTGCTCATCCCTTTCTGGGATGTTGGAAGATAAGCAACAGATTCCTGACTCTCTCCAGAATAAAACTGCGTCGAGAAATACTAGTTGAGTTGAATCGAGATTTTTCTGTGAAGAGAATAGTTTCCCTACTGAAGCTTGGTCCAAATTCGGTGCTTTCTCCAAAGCTAGTCCTGATAAACGAGAGCTGTCTTGTGCACACAAGTTAGTGAAACGCAAATAATGTCTTCATACAAACATGCCTTTCTCATGTAGCCTTCTGGAAACAGAAATCCCTGAAGCTCGGTTTTCTGTGGCCGCATGGAGATCAGGGAAAACCTGAAAAGCTGTTGCACCTTCCATTAAAAGCTTCACTGAAATGGATCTTCGGCCGTCGTGGCTCTTGGACACACTTGACCAGGTATTCCCTTAATGAATCTGATACCCTTACCCTGTTTCCGTACGTTGCACATGAGGCTGAACATTACATTCAACTCTCTAATAATCTGTTCATGAGACTACCCTACTTCCACTCTGAAAGCTTTAAGAAGCAAGCTTATATATAATTTAATTCTTGCTTTTAATTCCTTTTACAATTGAAACTTTGTTATTCATGATTTAATTCCGGTCCCCGTTAAACATTTTTAACAATTTACATTCAAGTTACTTAAAAACATCTTTCGAAATAGAACTTACTAAGTATGGATTCACTCTTTTCAGATAATTCTACTATAATTAATCTTACGAGATAATATAAACAATATTATTTAGTAAATAAATTATTATTAACTTACTTTGCAGCAGTTGCGCAAGTAGTAGAATAACTTGATTTCGCACTAAATGAATTTAAAATCATACAACATATATATATATATAACTTTGTTTCTTTCATAAATAACATAAGGCAAAGGAATACGTACTACTACTGTTACTGATATGTGACACATTTATGAGCCTCAAGGATTTTTATACAAACAAAAAAGAAAGCAAAACGCTCAGACATGTCAAGTAACGCAAAAAACATAAATAATAAATAAAGTATCAGTTATATGACATATATACAGCACACGTAAAAAAAATAACGCGCGTAGATTAGTTTCATTATGCCAAAACTAGAGAGCAGTAAGTACATATCAAAACTTAGAGGCTCTGCATTGCAGGAGATTAGAGAGAGGAATATGCGAAATTACACTTTCCATACGCTTATGGAGCTTTGTGAGATCAAACAGGCATTTATCAAACAAATAATTCTTATTTCGGGATACATATTTTAGTGCATAAAAAAGAATGATTTGTAAAAAGCATTTAAGATTTTCTCTTCTAGATACACTTTTGCATTTGAAGAAATGGGGAGAACAATTAAATTTCACATTTTTAAAATATGATATAAAATATATGGCAGAATGAAAATAAAATCTTGAAAGAAGCTTAGCTTTTGCAAAACTATATTTTGTGAAAAGAAAGTTGTATGATAAATATTATTCAGTGAAATGCCATATATAAAAAGATGTATAAAATTAAAGCTGCACGGCTAAAAACTGAATCTAAGTGTAAAACTGAAAAGTGGACCAAGATTTGACCATTTTCAAAGCAATCATGTTTTATTAACATTCAAAATTTTAATTGTTCAACTCTGCTTGTTGGGAACAAATTGAGCAGCGCAATATCACGATAACTAATTCAGTGAATCCTCTTGCACTGATCACTTTTCCTGAAACTGCTTTCTTCTAGTCTAGGAAAAAGAGGATTGTTTTTATTAATACAAGACAAAATATGAAGTCTGCAATTTTTCGTTCTTTTCACCTTCATGTATGTCTGGCTGATAGTTTGACTCTTTTTTTTTTTTTTTTTTTAGCTACGTTTATTTTAAGCATTTGAAACTTTAAAAAAATATATAAGCCTTTGTATTTCTTCATAATTATAGTCATACATTTCGTTAATCATTGCAATAAACTGTTAGTTGCTCATTGTTAACTATTAGTTGTTAACATTGTCAGTTGCCTCCTTCCTCAAAAGCGAAAATGCTCTTCGAATTTGTAATGCACAATCAAATGTGTTCCACAAAATGTGTTTCCTCAGGTGTTTTCCACGAAACATTTTGAAACTGGGTCAGAGAATAAGAAAAGCTTTGCCTGCTTTTCTGTTTTAACACAATTTAAAACAACTCTTAAAATAAATTTAAAGATAAAACATAAAACAATATAGATTTCTTCTTATTATTTATTTCATTTAATTAGATTTATTATGTCATTTTTTGTCAAATTAAAGTTTTAAAAACGCTTTCTTTATACCTACAATATAAAAATTGGAACAGATGTTTATTTTACATAGCGTTTTATGAATGAATTTATTTTAATTAAAAATACGAATTTACTCTAGTTTTCCTTAAAAATTTTAGAATTTAAAAAATGTTCCGCGCAGTTTGGGTTTAATGAATTGAAAGAAGTTCTAAAGCAAGTCTCGTTAAATGAATTCTGACAAATCGAACTTTCTTAGAGCCAGAGATATCTATATGGAATAATGCTTTTGACTGAAGGCTACATATCTGTATTTTTTTAAGGTAGAGTCTCCTAAATCAATGACTTTTGTGAAATAAATTTTTCTGTCTCTTCAATGTCAAAAACGCAATGAAATGTAAAAGAATTAAGGTCGAGGTTTTCAAAATTGCAGATATTTATCCATACATACATACTATATACAAGTAAAAAGCAGAGTTAGCCCAACAGTGATATTAAGCATTAACGTCAAGAACTCAAAATTTAGAGGATACTAGAATACACAATTCCTAAATGTGCCTCTGCCAACACGATTCTCATTTCCACACCTATGTAATAAAACAGCCCCGAGTTCTAAAATTGGAAACATTCTTTTGCTAGACGGTTTGTTACGTTAGAAAATTATACGACTGCAAAAGAAGCTTGTTAAAAGAAACAGTCAGTGTAAGCAGAAACAAAAGACTTGTTGAATGATGGGTCCAAGGTCAAACAGACTTCGTTTCGTGCTCAAGAGGGGGTGAAATACCTGTAACTTTGGCTTTATAAAACTTCTGCGTTGGATGTTTTCCTCTTTAAAGGTCTTGTATTTTGAGCACCATTACTGCACGTAATCCTTATGTTCCTATGGATTGCTGTGACTTACGCATTTCATTCTCACAATGACAAAGGTATGGAGACGTGCAACAAATAGTTTTTACGTCATCAAATATAAATTAATTGTCAAAATCAGTAATGCGTGACCTGAGAGGCGCATCTTTGAGAAAGGGAGCACTTATCATAGGAAAACCGAGAACTTTTATCAATTCTCTTTCTGCGTGCTATTTCCTAGTTTCACAAAATTTTGATATTTTTAGTTGTTAACCGGGGATTGATATTGGCAAACGTAAAATAAATACCGTTCTGTCATTGTATATTTAATTAATATGTGTAACCCTATAAAGTATTTTTCCACCTTCTTGACATGCCTTCGGGGTGTAGTGGTCAGCACGCTCGACGCGTATTCGAGAAGTCCGTGGTTCGAGTCCCGGTGAGGGCATTCCCAATTTTTCATATCTCCTGCTTCGAAATAACCTACAATCCGTCTTCTATTTATTAACATGGTAGCTTCCGGCCTCTAAAATGAAAATCTTCAATAACGTTGCATTTTCAAAGGGATTGTCTACCACTAGACTAAGGTATTTCACTACAAATAATTGGATAGTGAAGAATCTAATTATTCAGGTGTAAAAATCAAAAGAGCAGCGTTTCTCAAATGCCGAGTTGTGAGCCAGCACTGAATCATTAAAGAAAAACGCCGAGTCGCAATTAAACTTGAAAACGAAATGATTAACAGTATCATGAAACTATGCTATAATTTTTCAATAGATGACGTCGAGAGTTAATAATTTAACATCTTCTTAGACATCATCTTATGATAATCAAAGTTATAGCTTATTAATTTATTTCTTAGTGTAGTCCCTATGATAATAATATCTGCGGCGCCACCAAAACTTGGTTAAGTTTGACTGGAGTAAGGTAGCAAACCCTACCGATGTTTTTCTATGAGACGGAAGCTACCCAGTCTAAATAGAGGGAGAAAACATTGCTAGGATCTACTTGCTAGGCCTAATTTGAGTCGTAGAATCGAAATATGTAAACACATTTGCATGTTATTTCAGAAAAATGCCCGATCTTTTGTCAAAATACCTATCTTAGTACAATGCTATATATAAATCTAATATGTATCCTAAGTCGCGCTTTCGAGACATATAAAACACAATTTGAATTTCGTCAATCGGCCCATTAGAACGGGCCCATTTTTTTTTTCGCAGTGTACATGAGTAGAGACATTAGGTATATTTTTGGAAGCCGAAGAGATGAAACATTAGCAACCGCCTTCGCCGGGAATTGAACCACGGACCTCTGGAATACAGCCCCAGTGTGCAGAACCACTAAACTACGAAGGCACGCTAGGAAAGCGGGAGAAATACCTTAGATACTTCCCTTTTTAAAGGGCGACTAGGGTTTTAGGGGACCTAGTCGCCAAATCCTGGGTGTGGAGAATCATCATCCACAACCCTTTTTAGTTAGGGCGTCACTGTAGAGACATTGGAATTTTTTTTGGAAGCAAGAGAGATGAAAAATTAGCAACCGCCTTCGCCGGGAATCAAACCACTGACCTCTGGAATATCGGCCCAGTGTGCAGAACCACTACACCACGAAGGCACTCTAGGAAAGCGGGAAAAATACCTTTTACATGTATGAATAACTAGATAGAAAGAGGAAGTTTGGGATATTTTGCATAATGCATTGTAAAATCAAACTGAAGAAATAAATTTCAATGTTACTACTATATATATGTAACTACTATCATACGGAATGCAAAATCGGAATAATAAAGTACGTATCACTATCTTAAGCTACTTACTGCAAGATCGAAGCATGGAAGTGAACGTAATAAACCACAAATTCCTGCCTTCTAGATACAGCTACTTTTCTGATGATCAGATTTCGATTTGAAAGAACTAACCAATCAGAAGGAAAATGCATTTACTTGCTAAATAACTGAGCAGGTATCATGAGGACGTTAAAAAATGCTCCTTACATTATGAAAATAATGCAGAAGGAAGATCTTCCATCAACAGTTTCTAACCAATACTTTTGACAATATATTACTTGTAGAAAGGGCTACTTAGAGACATTTACAACAGCTGAAAGTTAGATGGACGTGAGTTGAAAGTAAGATTTTTCCTGAAATTTAGAAAAAATTCCGCTCCAAATGACAAATTCTGCGAAGAAACAAGCTCTAAGCTAGGTAGATTACTACAGAATCAACAATTAAAGAAAAGGCATTCTACGATCAGTTGTATTACGTTTTTAAAGACAAAGAAAATCCCTGATGCTCTCAGATACCGGTCACATAAAATTCATAGCATCAGATGTCTGGTGAAGAATGTGGCAAACATATTTTTTACTAATTCACCTTAACCTCAACGATTTCATTGTTTCACCACACCCGTTACACTTTTTGCCACATTCAGTTGCATGACTAAGTAACTCCGCATGTTTTCCATTTATATTGTATTTTCTATGTCATTGTCTTCATGACAAGGATTTTGCCTATAAAATTTAAAAGTTTTTATAAGATCATTAAAATCCTTTTGGTATTTTCATTATTTTTCGTACATGTTAATGAATACGTCCTTTTAGAATCTCTAAGATAGAGTTGCGTCATTTATGCCTTGAATCTCTGAAGAGACTACGAGAAAGACAGATATGCAACTGAAAAAGGGGGCAAAAGGTAATAAAATATAAAATTTTTACAATGATGAAACACATTCCTGATCTCAAACAGAACAAAACACGAAAGCGAGAAACGTAATCCCCCCCAACCACGAAAAAATAAATAAAAATTACCCATTAATCGGTATTGCTATGATTGTATCACTCCAATTCCCTGAAACACATTTACTTAATTTCAGCTAATATATTAAATGGTTTTCTGAGCTGCATAAATAAAATATAAATACACTTCTGTCCATTTATCTAAACCATTACTTTTCAATCCATGTACCTTCATACGAACTCGGGATACTTCATACGAACGGGAATAATCGTAATAAAGCTATATCTTATTCCTAAAAACTAAATTAATCAAAAATATCGCATGACTTCATATTTCTAGAAGCAAGCTGAAAGAAAACTTTTAAGTACTTTTAAAACTCTTATACCAAATAAATAAAAAGAACACACAGTTGGTCCAAGATTATAAACCCTTGAGACCATTAATAGCTAGAAATCTTACGGCGGACGTTCATTTTCTTGAGAAGTTTAAAAAGAAATAAAAAATTATTCCTCTTCCGCCCATCCCCGTATCAAATTGCTCTAACTAAATGGCATAAACTTTAAATATCCGTAATGCCATTAAAGATGGCAACGCGTAGCAGCAACTTCGGTTTTAACCCTGCCTATCATTAAAAAGAAGTTTTAACAGTGAAGAGGGAAAAAATGGTAATTCGGGATCAGTGATTAGAACTGTAGTGCTCATTTTATTAACCTCGTGAAATGTAGTTGATGTCCTGCCTTAAATGGATAGGGTTGCCAGTTTTGGCCGTGAGTCGCAGCTATCGGCACCCAAAATTGATAAGATGTTTTAATTTCGATTGACAAATGGTGGTGGTGGTGGGTAATAATCTAGATAGTGAAACCGGATTAGGGTAACTACTATCAGCAGGAGCCGCGGAAGCGGTTTTGCAAGGATTGTACGGTAGGCTGGCGCCGCCTATAGGGATCGATCGATGGTTTATGATCATATGAATTTTTATTAAAAATTTTGAGTCTGGAAAGAAATAATTTTTAAAAAATTAAATAGAGAAGGTTCAGTCATACAAAGTATATTTAACATAAACACTTTTACTTCTTGAAATTAAACTTTTCTCTGTGAATATAGTAAGATTTTAAAGTTAAAACTTCATAGTTTTTTTTTTACCTTGGCATGCTATTCCGTTCTGCATTAACACGACAATCGCGACTTTTTATCCAAAGAGACAATTGGCCCTGAATTACTATTAATTTCGTTTTGGCATTTTGCGTTGAAAAACTACAGAGGGCGAATAACTTTTCAAATTAATGCCACCAAATATTAGAACCCTGTATTGTTTAAAGAAATTAAATAATGAAGACTCTGCATGAATGTATGCATGTTTCTCGCATTGTGATAAAACGACGGTACCTAGAATCATCAAAATTTGAATAAGATAATCTTCCATAGAATATGGGCATGTGGAAGTCCTAATTTGGAATTCGAAATTTGTTTTATTATGGACTTCATATTTTGTAACACTTCACCGAAATTTTGATTAACAAACTAAGCGATTTCAAAGCGAGGAATGGCAACAGTGTGCGATTTTTTTTTTCTTTATCTCCAGCGCACGAGACTCTGTATCGGAAGCTCTAAGATATGCTTTTTTTTAAAATTATTTTGCGATATTGCTGTTGAACTGAATTTTATGGTTTGAGTATGTAGAACATGATATTTAATAAATAAATGTAACACACAAAACGTAAAAAAAACGCCCCTTTGAAAGTAATTTAAAATCTGAAACCTTTCAGGTATTTTTTTTTATTATAGCCCTTTGGGCTAATAAAAAAGGGCTATTAATTTCGTTTTGGCATTTTACCTCAAAAAACTTTAAAAGTCTAATCACTTTTCAAATTTTCTCCACCAGATATTATCGCCCTGTATCATATTTAAAGAAATTAAATAATGAAGAATCTGTATAAATGTATGTATGTTTCTCGCATTGTTTTTATTTATTTATACATTCTTTTTGAAAAGTCACCGTATGCCACGTTATCCAATTCCGTTTTAACACAAAACGCTTAGAGTGTAGATAAAAAATATAGATATAGATAGAGCGTAGATAGAATCACTAATGCGTTAAGGACCTTTAAAATTTTAATACATTATATTATTTGTAACACTCAGTATTCTGTTTTACAATGTAAAAATGCAAAATCTACAAATATTTAGTAGTTTATAATGTTTTACTTACATATTATACAATGAGATTGGTCAATGGAATATGGGAACTAAACAAGTGCTATCTGTCTAAAGTAATAGATGTTTTGGTGAAGGACTAAAGAAAACTGGTTGATATTCACGTTGCACATGGGAAAACCACATAAGCTAACCATGCTGTTATCCTGAGACTGGACTCAGGTCAAGTACCCATATTCATCTGTCTTAACAGCTCAGCCACTGAAAAATCTAAAAACTTGAAGATTAGTGTATTTTGTTTCAAATTTAACTTTAATCGAGGCAGTAATACAAATAAAAAAAGGAATTATTATTATGTGTATAGTTCAATAGTTCTTTTTGTAAAAATGTAATTTGCAGAATTTACACAAATATGTTCTTATGAGTTTTTAATTTTCTTCCGGATTTATGTGTTATTCCTTCTCGATAAATTGACCTTCCAATACTGTAAACGGTACAAGAACATGTTTTCTGATGTTTTTATATTTGAAGCATATAAAATCTGTTTCTACATTTGCATACCGTTATAACTATTCCTAAACAATTTAAGATTATCTACCACAGAAAAAGGTAAATTAAAAGTGTTGCTTAATAAATAAAACTTTCTTAAAAACAGTGACAAACGTAAATTTCTATCTTTAATCTTAAACGTGTTTATGGAGTAAGAGAATTCAGTGGAAAACCTCAGAGTTTTTGCAAAGTTATGATTCTAGAGATCTTCTTTAAATTGAAACAGTAATTAAACACTGCAAAACAAGCGTGACCATGTCTCAGGATATAAGCAGTCAAGTACACAAAGCAGCGAATATGAAATAAAGAGAAATTAATTTTAATTTAAAATTAACGTAATTTTACACAGAAGTGGAAATCCTGGAACTTTTGCGTTCTGCTCATACTCTGAGTTCTGCTCATACTTTAGCAATAAATGATGAAAAAAATGCCAAAAGGGACACTAACTTTCTTTTTATCACTGAGACTTTGGAAAACTCTTTTAGAATCTTTATTCAGTTTAATACTGAAATAATCATTACACACTCCTTGGGAAAATAAAATTGAATCAATCAGACTCCCACGACACCACCTAAGAGAAATTTTTAAGGTACTTCATAAAATTAAGAATTATGAGAATTTTAATTTAAATGTAACGTATAAGAACGAATTTTTTATCTTAAAATTGAAAGCTTTTAAATGAAAATTCTGTCATAATTTGACGTCATATTTTTATTATAGTGAATATCACCAGCAAAGATTTCTATGATAAACTGTGAATTTTAAATTTATTTATAATTCATTGAAACGTTTTAATCGAACAGAAAAAAGGTATACATTATAAAATGTGCTTGATATTGAGCGAAAAGAATAATAATGAAGATAATAAGTGCAGAATCAGAATTTAAACTTGTAACTTTCAATACAAACATCCACGAACATCCTGTTTACAAACAAGTTTCAATACATTTCCAAACATATCTATAGAAACCTTTCTATAGATAAATTCAGAAAAAAATTATTTCATATTCGTTTGGCTTACATGTGCATTACACTGTAATTTCTGAAAGACAAAAATTGATACCTTTTTTTTTTTTTTTTTTTTTTGTATTTTTGAAAGGAAGTCAAAATCTACTGATCTACTGAAAGATGGTAACTAAAAGGATATAAATAACGTAGTTCTATGTGCTTTTAGTTACCGTCTGCCCCAACATTATGTGCTATCAAACCCACTGTCACCTCCATTATCATGAAATCTGTTTGTATGAGCATGACAATGGATCTAATCAAAAAATGGCATTAATAATATCACTCTTGGAAGTATTTTCTCGCTCCTTCCAGCATGCCTTCGTGGTGAAACTATAGCACACTCGGTGCGTATTCGAGAGATTCCAGTTCGAGTCCCGTCTAGAGCGTTGCACATTTTTCACATCTTGTGCATCAAAAAAACTTAATGATTCTACATTTGCGCCTTAACTAAAAGGTGGTAGACGATAATTCGTCACCACCAGGATTTGGCAATTAGGTCCTGTAATCTCCAGTTAGCCCTTAAAAAGGGCACTATGTAAGGTATTTCCTCCCTCCTTCCAGCATGCCTTCGTGTTATAACCGTAACACTCGGTGCGTATTCAAGAGGTCCAGGTTCGAGTCCTGGCGAGGGCATTGCACATTTTTCACATCTTCTGCATCAAAAAATTCTAATGACTCTATGCATGATTCAACGTATTGGTTATGCCTGCTGCATAGCAGAAGTTGGCATTGGAGCGACTCCGTCATATTACAATTAAAAAAATATATATGCTTTATTTCTTATTTTGAATTCCTGAAATCTTTAGTCCATAGAGAATATTATAAGAGTGTGTGTGTAATAATGTAGAAATACTGATTACGTTGTTAACATCCATAATGAAGAGCAAACGCATACAGCCATAACCCCTGGTGCGATGGTGTTGGGAGCTGTTTATTATGACACCAGGTCATCTTCAGTCATCCTCCTTACATTTTTAACAGTCAACGGTATTTTGATACCATCCTGCGGCCGGTTGCATTACCCTTCATGGCACGTCATCCTGGGGCCATTTTCCAACACAAATAATGCCATGCCACTTACTGCTCGCATGTCTCTGAACTGTCTCCGTGCGGTTGATACTCTACCTTGATCAGCAAGGTCACCAGACCTTTCACCAATCGAGCATGTCTGAAACAGGGTAGGCCGGCAGATTCGGGCACCCCAAAATATCGCAGATCTGGAGCGACAACTAATGAATGCCTGACAGAATATGTCGCAGGCTGACATTAGAAACCTCTACTACTCTTCACTTGCCTCTACGAATTCAAGCATGGGTTGTTGCCAGGGGTGGTTCGAGCAACTACTAATTTGAACACTCAGTGTGTGATTGTGAGTCGTGAACAGGTACTATGATTTTTTAATCCTTTTATTATCTGTGTATGAGCTATACACATATTCAATTTCATCAAACCCAACCACTTCCTTCATGGTGCTTGAATTTTTTTTGCAAACGAGTGTATATACATATTAATAATATTAATATAATTTACTTCATTTTTAAAACTTTTCTTTTACTTAATGTAAAACATTTAAAATTTAGAAGACTGATTAAACGTAGGAGTACTTCTCTGAAATATTTGATAATTTATTAAATATATAAAAATGTCAAGTAAATATTCTGTCAAATAGTCTAGAAGAACAGAAACATTAATGAGTATTCACTAATTATTTACTTAGCTTTACTTGTTTAAATCAGCTTTATTTCAGTGAAAAATCAGTAATTAATTATTATTTTTATCTCTAATTTTTATTTAATATTTAATTTAATTCAACTTTGATTTGAACTTTAATTTTTGTAAAACATTTATGACCTTAGCTGATTTACAATACTTATTTCACACGCTATTATTTCTACAAATAAACAGTATTTAATAATCTACAACTTTATAAATTAAATTATTTTAATCTTAGCTGCTTTAGAGCTAGATTTAAGTTTGATAGTCCTTATTATAAGCATTATTACAATTTTATTTAAATGTATATATTCATTTATGTAAAATTTAAGATTATAATATCTTGTGCTACTGACGTGAAAAGCTACAAAATTACTTCAGTCTTAAGTAAAAGAAACGTTTAAAAATTATTTTGAACTCTTGGCGAGATTCTATGGCCTCCATTTAATGTGGCAACCATGTTCCCAAAAACCTTTTGGCGCTTAGTTTCTTCGGAACATCAGCATTCAAAGAAGGAAATAGATATTAAAGGCCTAGTATCGGAGCTGCTAATTCCGTTTTAATGGAGTTATAAATTCTACTTTAACGATGTTCCAAAAAGATTTGCTTATCAGAACAGTCGGGAAACCCCCCCAAAAGAAGAATTTTATTTCTCCCAATTTTATTTTTATAAATGCAGCAGCGGAGTTTTAAATCATCTTTTCTGCGGTCGAAAACTTTTCGAATTTAAGTGCCTTTTGAAAGTTCGGAGTTGTTTCGAAGTGCTCTTAGATCAAAAAAGTTTGATGGAGAGGTTTTAGGAGGTTGGAATTTTTTTTCCTATTCCTCTTTCTTCGTTTCTATTCCGTATTTTTTCCCACATGAATTCAAGAATTTCGATGACAAATTTATCTGAGATTGGGTAAGGGAATAATAAATAAAACTACAATATATTTTCTGTTTTCGAGTGAACTTAAGTGAAGTAAAGCTGTCAAATAAGCTTTTATAATTTTTTATTTGATTTTCAGTTATTGAAAATTTTAAGTGGTATAAAACACTAAAATATGAAGATATTAATTAATAAGAAATAATATAATATACTTCAGCTGTTATAAAAAATAGCGAAAGTCATAATTTTTTTAAAAATAGTGTATTGTTTAATTTGGATTTTAAGTTAAAGAATAAAGTGATAAAAATATACTGGTCATGTTGTAAAACTAGGTACACCTCAATCCTCAAATCCGAAGAATATGTATACATATATATATGTGGGTGTCTTTCTACTTTACTTTAAGAATGACACCAATGTTAAGTTTTAGTATTTTAATGAAAAAAAAGAAACATAGAAAGATGAAAAGAAGTAAGATACAAATTTAGCTCCATATCATAGGGTGGCATCACAATAGTGGTAATCCTCACACCAAATGGGAATGTTTGACAGTCTCTTAACTACTGCGTAATACTTTTTTGGATCCGTTCACCACGTTGCCGTCGCAGCATCTCTCACGCGCAGAAGTGGAGAAGTCAATTCATCACACAGCTTCGAGAATCATCTAGCTGCTGATGCGGTTGCCAGGTGCAGGAAGGAGGAAGGTTGAGTTGTAGGAGCGCATTACCACACGGCCATTCTGCCTTGTCGGGCGTCCTCGCCTGGGGGTTGATCTGAAAAGAAAGAAAAAAAACAAAAAGCAGAGAAAGTGAAAAAAAATCAATGTCCAGGTGGCGAATGTTAGCTTTGTGCACTACCAGTTCATCTTATCAGCACAGGTTGACATCATAAAGGTGTCTTCATGGCGTATCTTTCGTACTTCGTAACAATCAGAAGGATGAACTGTCTCATAAGGACCGAATAATTTGGGACGAAGTTTAAGTCCAAGTTTCAGTTCAAGTCGAAGATTCAGTCCAAGTGGAAGTTTCAGTTCAGGCTGGATTGGTATTTGGTGTCCAAGTTTGTATTTGCAGGGAGGTTTGCGACGTTTCTTATACTGTCGTATATGTGCTTGTTGTAAACGGAGGAGGTTCCGTTGAGCTTCAATGCATAATGCAGCTTTTTCATTATCATGCTGTGTCAGCAATGTCATTGTCTTTGAAGTTCGTTTAAATTTTCTTCGTTTATACTTCCAGGCTCTCTTCTTGCGTTTCTTTGGGTGTGAAGCGGATAAAGTGTATGAAACAGTAATTTTGATTCTAAGTATTTCAGCATTCTGTTTTGCCTCAAAAGCTTCAACTGCATCATTTTCCTGTATATAACTTACGGTAACATTTGGATGTACAGGTAATAAATTCAGAGTTATCTGAGATGCTTTTGGAAAAAGTTCGGCAATTTGAGAAATTGTACTATCTGCTGGAATGTCAGAGACAAGTAGTTTCCTTAGATTATTTTTCTGTTCTTTGGGAATTTCTGCACTTTTAGCAGGTGTTGTCTCGTTTGCTTGATCAGCGCATCCTTGTTCAAACTGATTCAGTAGATTTTTCACAGTTTCTTCAGTATTCTGTACGCTTGGATCATTATTGACATCATCATCATCATTAGCTTCTTGACTGATATCATCATTATCGTCGTTGTCATCAACATCAACTTCATTGGCATGACCTTCATCAACAACAGCAATGTCATCTTGATCAACATGATTATCACCATCTTCATTAGCTTCATGAGTGCCATCATCATCATCAGCACCATTAGCGTTATGATTGTCGTCATCATCAATATCATGATGTTGATCAATGTCGTCGTCTGCGTCATCACCATCTTCATCAACATCATCGTCATGAGCTATACGATTGGTATTAGCATCAACTTTGTCATCGTGGTTATCCAAATCCAAAGTGTCATCATCTAAATCCAATTCTGAATCGTCATGTGCATCATCATTATTTTCCTTACTTGTTTTCTTCAACTGATTCTCACTTTCTGTTATTTTCTGAAAATCTTCCATAGCAGTTTTAACTTCGTGTGGGTTGTGAGGAGTAATGATATGTTGAACTTCTTGGAAAATTTCCGATTTTGGGATGTGTGAAAGATCAGGTGCAAATGTGTGATCATGTGGGATCAATGTGTGATCAACATTAGCGACATTAACAAAAATTTGATCATTATTATTGCTGCATAAATGAATACCATCTTTATCAAATGTAAATCGAGTTTGTTGCAAAAAGTCTATTCCAATAATCGCATCAAGAGGAATCATGTAGTTTTTTACTACATGGATTTTAGCAGGTAAAATAGTGTTTTTAATTTGAATGTAGTCCTGAAAGAATCCAATACTTTGAACTGTGTTTCGGCCAAGTCCTGAGAATGTAATTTTGGAAGGATGTAATGGTGGAGAACCAATTTCGCAGTATGTTTTCTCCGTAATAAGTGTTGCTTGCGATCCAGTGTCATAGAGAGAAGTTAATTGAGTTCCTTTAAGTTGAATATCAACATGCATAGGATTTTTAGAAAACTTTTGAGCAGAAAGTGCATTTACAGTACTATCAGATGTAGAACAATCAGGAGCAGATTCCGTGGTCGAACTACCAGAACGTTTGGGACAGTTGGAATGAACGTGACCATAATTTTGGCAGCCATAACAGAATTTGCCATTAGATTTATTAGGACAAATATTGCTTTTGTGGCCTTCCAAACCACAAGAATAACAAACTGGCTGTGTATTTCATGTGCGTTTAGCATCAATTTTAGCATAGGGAAAGTTCGCTTCAAGGTCGCTGTAGTCAGCGGAATCTGATTTTAATAACGATACATCAGCTAGATTCGTAAGAATATTGTTAGCACAGTTTTCAATATCGGTGGAAAATTCTAAATATAGTAAGTTACATATGGCAATTAAATCTGTGAGAGAAAATTCTTTGATAATTTTTTGTTTCGTATCTTCAAAGTTAAATGATTTGGGAAAACCAGAAAAATTGCGTAACCTAGCACGATTCTGCCGATCACCATCTGAGCCAAAAACTAAACGATGTAAAAGCTTGATATGCTTTGTACTGGCAGTGTTTAATGACTGTGCAATGTTGGGATAATCGTTAAGTGTAGCCATTATTTATCAGTTTTGTTTTTACCAAATATGAAATGCACAAAATATGTATGTTTCGATTTCATCAAATATTATTTATCTGGTTTCAGAAATTATCACAACAAAATATGTTAAATTTCTTATTATTCACAATAATATTAATTCTTCTTAGTATATTACACAATAACCAAACTTTTTAGTCAAAAAATCATAAATGAAATTGTGAAAGTACGATAAATGATGTAAAAGGCTGAAGGTGGTTACAAAAGAAGAAGATTTTAATTGAAATATTTTCATTGTAGAGCAAAATGCATGTTTCTGGGGTACTAGCGTAATACTTTTTTTTTCTAATGGCAGATTTTGAACAGTTACAGTTTTGTAATAGAATCCATTATTCTGTACTAAGGCTAGATGTGGTGGTCTCTGTATTATGGAGGCACCTAATAGGCGGGCCACCATTACCTCCTATGAAGGAAAGGACAGTTACAACCATGCATTCTCCGGGATTCGAACCTAGGCGCTTCGGTATCGCAGTCAGGCTCTCCTAACGACTATACCGTCTGGGCGGCAGTGCAATACTACACAGTGCTATTCGTCGAATTTGCTTCTGTGTTACAATCAGGTTGAGTGTCTAGGTTTCATGTTAGCCTAGCATCCTGTAAAATTGTTAGTGTTCTTTCAAGGTGTATTTTATGACCTGGAATCAGTTAAAATACAAATTGATTGATAAAAAAATTACATCAAGAATGATATTATAATAAATTTGGTAGTTTAAGAAAGTTGAAAGAGCTTAGAGCAGAAATCCACAACTAATGTCATTTCCATAAAAATAACAGGAATAAGACTGATGATGGTATAATAGAACTGTTTCCTTTTTTATGGTCACTGTGTAAAATTTTTCTGTAGAATGAAAATTCATTATCAGACTAAAGCCATAAAAGTTCGGACTTACGTCACTTTCAAAATCAGTTACTCAAGCTTTCCACTGAAGAAATAGAGCGCTCTAGTAATTGAAGTAAATAGTTGTTTTTTGCATTACAGTGTCTGCAATGTCTGCAGCAAAATTTGGTTTGGGATTTTTAGTTTGTGAGCTGTAAGTTGGTTGAAAGTAATTTTTCTTTTTTCACGTATTAAAAATTTGAGTTATTTAAAGTTCTTTTCAGACAGAAAGTTCTCATTTACAATTTAAATCGAGCTAACCGATAGCTGTAGAAAGTTTAATGAAATCAAGGTTAGAATGCCGCTCACGCTTTGTTTTTTGATTAGAACGTTTTATATATGTTATATGTTTATCTATAGTGGATAGTTTCTAAACACCAAATCACTCTGAAATACCGTAATTACATGTTTTTTAATAACTTATAAGGTATTTTCTCCCTCTTTTCCGCATGCCTTCGTGTTGTAACTGGAAGCACGCTCGACGCGTATTCGGGAGGCCTTAAATTCCGGCGTGGGCACTGCACATTCTTTACGTTTCTTCATCATATAACCTAATGATTCTATAATCTTCTTCAGTAGGTTTCCAACAAACAGCTCAGATGCACTATTAACTCTCTAAGTGCTCAGTTACGAAACGAAACATCTGCTACACCAGGGGTTCCCAAACTTTTCAAATTTTGTTGCACATAAATATGAAACAAAAATATATGTACCACTATAAAAGCATTTCGCCAATAAAAATCAATGCATCCTAAATGGAGTGTATATAATCAAAAAATAAAATCTTTTAAATTTATATTATTTAATTATATTCGTAAAGGAAATGTTTACACTACAGTACACTGCAGTGCCGCTATGATTCTTAGAAATCGTAACGTCGGGAAATTGTTCGAAGCTCTTGGAAAAGTCGTCATTTCAGCATTAAAACTAGAGTCGTAAAAGTAAAAAACTTGACAAATATATGTGTTTCTGAATAAGAAAAATTAAACCAAAATGTTAAAAGGAGCGCAATTTTACATTCATTTAATTTCCTACCGTAAAGTTGTACCACAAAAATATTGTAATGTACCACCAGTGATACATGTACCACAGTTTAAGAACCGGTGTGCTACACGGTTGTTTTTCCTGCACATGAAATGCACTTGGCATGCACATTAATGATATCTGCAGTTGTCCTTAGTCCTTCTTGTAAATGAAAGACAGTTTGTAACTGTTTATTATAAAACTATAATTTCCGATAGCATATGAAGATGCTTTCCGATGTCATAAAAAGATGTAACGAATTGTTTGTAAAAATGGTTATAGTAGTTTCCAAAAATTATATGAAAAGGTTGAAAAACATTATTCAGAATCTGAAGTTAGGGCAAATCCCTATCCTATTCATGAGATGTTGAAAGTACTCTTAAGGAAGTACAAATAAAATCACTTTGAGGTTTTGTTTGATTTAGTTAAGCAATAGTCTTTGCCCGTCTGATTTTAGTTAAAAGAAACATAATATTTTGTAACTGCTCAGCTACTTATGGTATTTGTTTGAAGGAAATAAATGTGATTTTTTAATGTCATGTTTCAATACTATTTGGGATACTTTCTTTATTTTAGTTCAAATGAATAATAATACACTTCTTTTCTAAAGAGTCATGTTTCAAAACTCTTTAGGAAAGAAGTACAGTATTATTCATTTGAACTTTTCTTAAGCTCTCAACAGACTGCTAAGCCTATTCTCAACCATCTCCAACTTTGCAGTACTTTTCAGCAATATTGAAATTAGTGTTGCATATAAAATTGCTGACATTTTGACTTGAAATGAAACGAATTCTTAATAATAGTGGATAAAAATTTTGTGGACACTCATCGTATACGCATTAAAAAACAACAAGAAATTTATTAAAAAAGAATCAAAGCGAATGTAATCGACATCTTTCTATCATTTAAATTGTCTTCTAAGACCGCATGAATAAAATATGCTTTATACGGAAGTTTTCCCTTTCTTCAAACTGTTTCTGTATTGATCCGTCAGTAAACCTAACGGAGGGGAAAATTCTTCCGATAAAACAGAAATACGTTATTAATAGATTTCATATCCATTCGCTTAATTCTAAAGATATTTGAGTAGTAGTAATAATAGTTAGTGGGAAACGTTAACTGAAACTATTTCAATGCCGATGTTATTTCGATATTTTACTGGCATTATTTGAATTTTTGGGTAATATGAGGAAAAGTGAGTTATGTTAGAAGATTTACGTCTTTCTTTCTGCGTGTGCTTTTGAAGACCATATACTGGATTTTCGTAGGTAATGGTTTGAAATTTTTTGTAAGAATTGAATTTTGAGAGATTTTCCAAAGTGTTTCTGTTTCAAAATCAAGAATCAAAAGTTCAAAGATCGAAATGTAGTGGTTCGGAATCCTTTCAATGTCGCTTTGAGCTAGAAAATTAAGCAGGCAAAATAAATTTCTGATCCGATTTTTCAAATAACATTTTCTTAGGCTGTAATCTATAACATTTCCTTGCAGCATAAAAGTGAATGTTAGATTTTTTAAGAAAACTGAACTGCTCTGTACTTAAACACAAAGCAGTTCAGTTTTCTCAAAAGATCTAACATCCTATTAATATCTCTTACATCAGTTAATTCAGCAGCGGTTATCACTGACACTAAGTACATTACATAATCTTATTCGAATAAGCCAATTTTATGATTTTCGAAAGCATATTCTGCATAATTTATTAGAATAATCATTTTTACCTCTTTTCATTCTTCTACTAGTGAAATTTTAAACGAAAAGGTACATGCATGCCAAGTTCTGCTAATTATAGAATTTGTTTTCTGATATTGACTACTAATGACTTCAAATAAATAATGTTGACAAAACTTAAAGTTAATTTTGATAATATTATTGTACCCGTAGACATTTTACGATAAAAATAAAAGCAGGAAACGTTGTTAAAGTTAAGGAAAATTCTGACTTTTTATTCACGAACCCATTCCTTTGAGATCCAAGGCGTCCCACTTCAATGAAAGGTAAGATTCCACTACAATAAAAATTGCTCAGCATAATGAATGGCAAATTCGTCCTGATCAATAAAATACAGTGAAGAGTTATGAGCAATTGTAGTGATACAAAATCTTCTTTCCTTCACAGTAGGAAAATAGAGATAATAATCGTGACAGAATTGGAAGTAATTCACTTAAATTCTATGTGCCTAGTTCTTGGATGAAAGTCTATTCTGCTTAGAAATTTAGTAACCACAAGCAATATTCCTTTGTTCCTTTTTAATATTAAATTACGTTTAATAAAATACGTTCTAGATGATTTTAGCGAAGTTTTGAATATCTTAGTAAGATAACTGCAAATCTATGAGAAGTTAAAATGAAATAAAATGTTTTTGTTTCTTTAGATACCAGCTTCCGAATTAGAATTTGCAGAAAAATTTGCCGACATTGCAAAAGAACTCGTATGAGATTGTAAACTGATGTAAATGTTTCAAGCAGAAATTTTAAATATTTTAAATATAAAAGCATCGTTGGAAAAATTGCTTTAGAGAAGCTGCATGTGAACTTCAAAATTTTTTTCCGGCCTTTTAGTCTCAGACATTTTTATGAGTCATTCAGGTGAAAATATGTTAATAAAAATTCTTTTGCGTCACAACTATATCACAGATATTATATTATTGCTATGATGAAAGAGAAAGAAACTGTTCCTGGTAGTTAAAAACACAGCTGAAATTCTATTGAAAGCATTTAGTCATTAGTCTCAGAATAAACAATTAGAAATAATATAAAAGATCCTAAAGGGCATCAGTAAAATTCGCGACATATTGTGCATCTAAATTAAATGCGAAAAATACGTTGTTTATAAGAAAAATCTAAAAACAAATGTGTAGATGTAGTCATTTATTTCAACATTCCATGCAAACTCCTTATACACTGGTGGACAATTGCTAAGGGTGGATGGCAGTAGCAGCGATAGCAACCACAAAATGAAAGACAGGAAAATGTGGAGATTAGCATAAGTACGGGATACCGTAAGTCGTGTTGTGCGAATGCAAATTTTGAATTGCCTGAAGTTGTTCCTCCCGTGATAGCGCTGATAAGAAATGTAAAGGATTTGATGCGTATTGACCGTTGTTGCTCAAAAGCGCGGGAAAGAATCAACTGACGAATTGCAATTTTCGGTATGTCTTCTCAACTTTACTTCGATGATTTTACTCGTGGCCGTATTATTGGCAAGATTTCAGAAGAGCGAAAAATAACAGATGTTGCTAGGGAATTCGACGAATTCTTCCTTTCTACGTGCTATATAGCCGTTTGTAATCCGTCCTTAGCAACTGCCTACAATATATAGTGATATATAAAATTTATTTTAAAAGTTAGCGGAGAAAATTTTGTTTATTTATTTGTATTCATTATCATTGTTGTTATTATTATTATTTCTATCCAAATATTTGTTAAAATCCTAGACTTATGATTCTAGATAGAGGTTTGCATTGAAATTACAATGAAAAAAATGTAGCGTATCTTTTAACATAGTTTCCAAGTACTGTGGTATTTTTTAATTGGAGTTCAAATATGCATATCAAATATTTTTATCAGGTGTTGTTTTTGATGCAAATGAAGTTTTACCATTTACAGAAGGCACCGTTATTTTATAAGTTAGTCAGACGACATGGTCACTTTATAATAATACTCGTATTTCAGTTGATTTTCTTTGATACTTTACTGTCGTACATCCTTTATTTAACGTCTACGTATGATGTCTCGTTTAAGACCTCCAGACTATTAGCAAAAGGAGGAAAAAAAATTAATCTTTTATTTACACCCATAAATGTAAGCACATGACGTTCAATGCAGAATTCCTGGTGGTCAACTTGCCAGAGTTATATTCTGAACTAGAATGATCATGGCCGATGTAGATTTTCATCCTTACAGTATTCGCTACCGACGTTGTACAAGAGAACGCGTCGATTGCGAATACTAATAGTAAGATGTAACAAAACTTCACTTTGCATATTCAAGCATACACATTTTTTCCTACCATATTAGCATCTATATTGCTCGGCTGAAATCAAAAGCACTCACGTGATGCTGATGTAACGAAACGTGAAAAGAAGAAGCAGTCGTTAACTTGAAATAACATGGTACTAAATGCTTCCTGATAAAGCTTTTAGGTTTATTCGGTATTTATTTGTCCTTGCTATTCCTTTAGCATAAAAGGCAGCAATATTATGTATACAGTGGTACCTCAGTATACATCATTAATCCGTTTCAGATCCTTGGATGTATATCAAACTAGCTTATAACTCCATTCTTATAAAATAACTATTATTAAAACAGTGGTTAATAGTAAAATACATGCAGTCGGTGCAATATATACTCTGTGTAAATGAAATACTGCGCATAATACAATACATAAAAATTTTTTTTTTGAATTATCTAAATCAGAAACAATTTTTCGGCATTATGTAGTGTCTCTGATTTTTATTTGGTAATTGATTTCACCATCTTCGCAAAACGAATTTTGTATTTCACAATGGTACGGTATGCCATTGTGAAATACAAAATTCCTCGGGTACGGTATGCCATAGCCAAATTCCGGATACACAAGTCAACTTCATGCTTTTTAGCAATCTCTTTTATATTTCCATTGTGATCCTAGCCATTTTTTTTTGTCTGCTTGATTCTTCTCATTAATTTTCTTAAAACTCGCTGTTAACGAATTTGCAAAAGATTTGCCCAGAAAAGCACAAAATCACGTGAAATTTCAGTGCTATATCACGGGTTGTTTACTGAACAATAGCAAGAGGTGTACTGATGCTCACGAGCAATCGTAGCATTGTCTAAAAAGGTGGTCAATAAGAATAGTGGACGCAGTCGTGACTCAGCGAAATCTATTTGTATTCTGAGCAAATATCGTATGCCACACAAAATTCTCCACATCCAAACAGGACGAATACCAAGATGGACTTAACTTCAAAGCGGACGTATACTGACTGAGGTACCCCTGCATATAAGTTGTATCTAAGAAACAAAGATGTTGTTTTCACATTTCCTCAAACAAGCTATGAACGTTTCCAACAATTTATATTACTAAGAAGGCTTCATCTGATTCTTTTATTTGTCAATAGTTATCAATAGCACTGATTAATAAGCATTTCTTTTATCGCTACATAAGGATTACTTCTAAGCTTGTTTTCGAGAAGTCCATGGCCATGCAACATTTTATAAGTGTTTTGGTGCTTTTAAACACCAAGCAATGAATTTATATAAATTTATAAGTTTAAAAAAATAAGTGTTTTAAAATTAACTTTTTCAATTTCTTGTAAGAAATACACACATTTTGAAACTTTTATAAGAAAATCCATATCTTTAATTTTGATAGCCTCAGCCTGACTGTCTGGCAAAATGTAAATCGGAGTTTAGAAAGACAGTAAAGTGACAACACAGAGTAATAGCGTCACTTGAAAGTTCTGTTATACAGAGTGAAGCCTAATGAACATACTACTCTGACCTTACAAATAATATTAGCATCTTAAAATGCATAAAGATTATTAACCTATATTTCTGTAATAAATCTTATTGAGCAACAGTGTTAAAAATCAACATTAGCAGAATATAATTATGGTATTTGAATTTTTTTATATGTTGCTTTTATATTTTTATCAGACATAAATATGCAAATTTTTTTATTTAGTTTTTATCTTGCTTCGATCTTAAACATTAAAAGTATGTGTTTCAAGCATAAGATAACATCTTTTTTAAATTCACTAGCAATTCATAAATAACTCAGTATAATGCTTGTAATTTAAAGTAATGTTTGTAATTGCAATCATGTTAAAAATATTTTATATATACATTGTGTGTAAATAATTTAATGTAATGTTTGTAGTTGCAATCATGTTATAAATAGTTTATACATGTAATTGTATGTTAAAGATAACAGCTCATATGTTCACTAATGAACTTTTTTTTATATATCTTATTGCATGATAAAGAAAGTGACTTGTATATTTTTAATGAACTTTAATTTATACATGCGCTGCATGATAAAGATAGTAACGCATATATTCTTTGATGTACTATAATGTATACATATATTGCATGATGTAAATAGTGATATATGTATTCGCTAATGAATTTTTATACAGTAAATACGTTTAAATCAAACATGATTCTCTAGCTTCAAAAGTTTTGAAGAAATAGAATTTTGTTTTAATGCAGTTTAAGAGTGCAAAACGAAACTAGTTAAAAGTTAAAAATTATTAAAAAGTGTTACTATTAATATTAATTCATCTGAACGGAATGGTTTCATGCTGCATTAATGTTCTATGTCCTCTTAACTCCTTTATAAGAAACATGAAATACAATTTGTTTGTCTGCATTTCTTAAACTTTTTCCCTATTCTTAATGCACATTATTTAAAACATATACAAACATAAAAAATAAAAGCAGATCTTTGAATTAATATAATCATTCCTTACCGAGTTACAAATGAATGAGTTTTCTAGAACACTACAAACTTTTCTCAAAGCCTCAAATCGCGAACCATCACGTTTGATTGGAAATACAGTATCCATAATGAAATAATAAATAAAATGATAAAAATCTATTTCAGTTAGGAGTATTTTTTCCACAAGTTTTGTTCACCTAATTGAAAAACAGAAACAAAAAATATTATACCCCACTAGAGCCGATAACACAATTAAATTCACAAAGTAATCCAAAAAGCATATGTTAACTATACACAATTCTCTCATCATTTGAATCGACTCGTGGCGAAAAATTCGCTACACACCCTCAGCCGCTCTAAGTATTAATTTTTTCGATTTATCCTCCACATCTTCGGTTGGAAGAGCCGCGAATCCTCGCTGATTAGATTTTTCCATTTCCTTTTTCGTTAGATAACAAACCGCCATTACTAGAGCCAATTTGGCAACATGTAAGAAACTCGAATGCAGGACGAAAACGGTCGGCTCTCTCTCCAATTAAGAATTTTTCTTTAATAAGGATCATTAGTACATCTTTCGCTGGAAGGAAGAAACAAAACGAAAAAAAGCTAGAAAAAGCTACATGAAGTAGGTTTATTAAGTTTTGAGATTTTTGCTTAGTGGATGATTTTTCCATGTTCGAAGTTTAAGCTCATCAAGTCAGTCTTAGTTGCTGCTAATAAAGCAACTCGTCTCGTCAGCATCTTTAAACAAAGTTCTGATCATGAATTTAGTTCTTCGAGAATGGCAATCCTTCTGTGGTAAATTTCTTTATGTAACGATACATACTTGATATCTTAATGAACCCAAAAAATTTTCGAAAGGAGCATAGAATATTCCTTATCTTAAGAAGTAAAAAAAAAAAAAAAAAAAAAGGAACAGATGAATTAGTTAATTATTGTCGGGTAAATCTCAGAAGCCGCATAATTGAAGGTAATCAGGATATAATTACAGATTGTATGGCATATTTTTAATAAGCTTGCAATTGCTCTTAGTAAAAATTTGCAAAGGATCGAAACGTTATCTAACAGATGGTAAGAAAGACGAAGATCGTAGATGATAAGATAATGATATTCTTAAGATAATTTGCGAAATTGTTAAGTATGTGATTAAACGCGCATAAAAAGAACCTTAATCTGGAAGCCGAAATGAACTAATTAAGTTTGGTTGAAACCATTCGATTTTCGATGCAGCTCATTTGACTTAAAAAAATGGGTTATAGTTAAATGGTGAAGAATTAAAAGAATAAATACTAGCTCTGGAATGTTAATAAAGAAGCGCTGAATAAAGACACTAGCAACAAAAACGTTCAAATAAATAATTGTTGAATTCTAATATTGGTTAAGCAGTTTTAAATTTAGGAAACGTGTTAGTTCGAAATGTGACAAAACTTCTATAATATTACAAATGTTGAGATAGCGAATCTTAAGTTTCAATCAGTTATGTAGCGGAAGATTCTGATGAAAGGCCGAAAGTGGTTTGAATTATGGGTAAATGGGGCTGTAATATTTATATGGAATATATTCAATAACCATTGATCGTATGATAGGTATATTCAAGAGATCTTCGGATTCACAGCCAAAATTATTCTTACCGAAATCTGAATGGCGTTTTAGTAGATCCAAGTTAATCCGCACTGATATCCAAATTTTATGACCAAAGTTGCTCAATGATGGACGATGGTCGCTCAAGATCTATGCCCCTAGGCGTCTAAGAATGAAGAAAAACACGCAAAATCTATGAACGTGCTTCGAAAGTGTCCGAAGCAGAAATTCCATGTTACATGTCTTTTGCTGATCTCCTGTAACCATTTTTCATGTTGATCTTGCATACTGCCCTTTCTTTTTAATATACTGCAACTAAATTCGCATTACGTTCGTTACATTGCTTGTTTGTACCCAGTACTCTTCAGACTTGACATCATACTGGTGCCGTTTAGACTCATCACTAACTTCCTCCGTGGACTTTCTTCTTTGACCCATGACATAATTGCTTATCCTGCTGTTTCATGTATTATGGTTATCATTGCGAACGAAGTTTGCCTGAGCCGAAGAAGAAACAGTGTAACTTAAGGTCATTAATCAGTGACACTCAAAATGCTACTAGAGTCTCTGCTTCTGACCAGTTTTGGATAAGACCGCCCACTGTTGCCAAAGCGTTATGAAGAGATACACCTCTTGTTCTGTCTCTGATTACTCATAGACCCATTCACATTCTAGAATAAAGGCAGGCAAAGAAAATTTATTGTTTAAAACATTTGCTAAGGAATCGACGTTTTCAAAACGATATATACAAAGTAAAGGGAGTTTTTACTAAGTAGAAGATCGAGATTTTTGTTAATTTTATATTTCGCACTTTTTCTTTTATATATATGGAAAATATTGCGAATAATTTAAAACTTTTGAGAATTTAATAAGCACCTGTATTAAATCTTTAATAAAATATTACTTTATCTTACAAGAAGTTTAACATCGTAATAACCTCTAGCCCAGTCAATGTTTTTACCTTAAACACGGAAAACCATTTTGGGATAACTTTTAAATGTGGAATCACAGAGGATTTTGCGTAATTAAAAAAAAACTTCAATCATTCTAAGGAACACGCTTAAAAATATCCTAGCTATCACTTGCATCTGCTTTGCTACTACAAAGAATGAAATAGGATAACATTAAACAAGAGAAAGCGATGAGGAAATAGACTGAGTTGCATAAAATAAATTGAGTTCCTTAAAAATAGTACATGGAAACAGCATGTGGTGATAACGATTTGAGAAAAGATACGGATACAAAAGTATTACGGACAAAAATGCCAACATCGAAAGTAATAGCACGTCTGGTGATAAAAAGGAAGAAGAAAAAATAAAGGACAGGTATTACAAGTATTTGTTGTCGCTACATTCATTTTCTTCCATTAAATTATTCGTTTTTCATCAACTGCTTTTAAACAGGATAAAGATAGAAGTCCAAATCATATCATAAAAAGATATGGACTTTTCAAAGATATGAACTGTACTTCATAACTGAGACTTTTTTCATAGATTCACATTTTTTTAATTGATTCAGAATTCAATGCTGAGTAAAGTAATCGATTTTTTTCAGTATTTTTTATCATAGTGAGAAAAAAGAAATAACATTTCCTCATCGGAAGCTAATAAATATGGAAATTTAATAGCTTCCGATGAGGAAATACCACTTTTTATGTATAACTATACATTAGTAAATGTGAATTCATCATCACTTTTTCCAGAAATTTAAAAACAATTAATCATTCTTTTCTCAAAAATAAATTTCGAAATTTAGGAACTTTTCATCTTAAATATCAACACTTTTCTCTCGAAGGTAATAAGAAAGTGCTATGAATACCAAAATTGACGAAAATTAAATCGTTTTTTAAACACCCGAAATCATATAAGAAACCGATCCTTTTCGTCGAATATTCAACACTAAACTTATATAGTAAGGAAACAACATCCATAAACTCATTACATCTTTCCTCTAAATATTTTCTTCTAGCTTTCCCAATTTGCAATGCATTATCTGCAGAAATTTTAAAAAATTTTGAACACTTTAAATTTTATAATGATGTATTGACATTAATGAATTAAAATATACTTCCTGTAATTTGTCTTAAAAAAACTGTGATATATAATAGATGAACCATTTTTTTTTTGTCCTCGAGAAAGAAAGTAATAATTCTAAGAATTCTTTGAAGAGCAGAAAAGAACTTGTCAGCTACCTTTACAGTATCTTAGTAATTACTTGAAGCTTTATAAATTCTGGAAGTCTTTGAGATCCTCTTTTAAGAACAGGTTCGAAGAAAAATAAATTTAAAATGTTCATTATTGCAGTAGCAATGTCACGAATAAACAAGTCGCCTCTATGGCGTAAACAGCTATGCTGGATATGAGCTTCCTATGAGCTACTGGGAATACCCCACGTAAAACTTAAGTTTTAAATAGGTAAACATATTTTTGAACGATTGTGTGGAAAATCCAGTAAAATATGTGTTAATACTGCCATTTCTAAATGCAGCCCATTTCAGCCGCAAATTGTACTTGAAGTGCACTTTCATATAGTCATACTTCAAATTTCTACCTTTTTCATTGAGAACTATTTTAGTTCAGTTATTTTTAATTGGCATTTTCATTTTTCTGCTCAAAATACTCGAAAAGAATACAAAATAGTTTTGATTACTTTAATTACTAGAACCATTTAACAGGTATCAGGAAATTTAACAGGTAATCAGGAAATTCCATTAATTTTTTCGATAATAGTGTTCAAAGTGTAATATTTTTACTTCCTTGCTGCATGCCTTCGCCGTGTAATTGGAAAGCACGTCCCGCTAGGCGTCAGCAGACGGAGTTCGAATCCAGGCGAGGGCATTGCACATTTTTAACATCTTCTGCTTCAAACAAAATGCCGAATGGCCTCTCTAAAAGTGTGATAAATAAGAAATTTATTTGTTTTATGTTTCTGTTTTTGTATGCGCCTCATGCATGTTTTGTTGTCTCTGAATCATTAGTCTTTCCTTTTTACGAAGAAAAAGAATAATTGTTCAGCTTCCAACTAAACAGTAGTTAGCTATGTGTGATTAGCTCTGCAGTGCTCTCTTTTACATATATGTTTGAAAATTTTGGTTAAAACATTTAAGCATACAACAAAATTTGGAGTATCTTCCTTCTCATTGCTCATAATAAAACGATTTAAATATTCTCAGCGTTTTTCAGGTTTAAGTGTTAAAAAAAAAAAGAGGAAACAATCTCTATCTCTATTATTCTACATTCTTAAAAAGTGAAAAATTTGTATTTATGTATTGTTACGAATTTTAGATACATGTGAATAATTTCAATTAAATTAAATGTGAAACTGTAGAATCTTTTGTATAATGTAACATAAAATGCTTGAGAGAGAGCAAAGCACTGCCAGAAAAAGTAAGATTACAGGGGCAAGTCTATTTAGCAGGTGTTTAACAGGTACCGTTTGAGGTAAATGGGTATTTCGCTAAATTGGCGAAGAAATCACCAAAAATAGCCAAACATGGGGAACATTTGGGTCCGCTTCCTAAATAACTGTAATTGTTCCCTATATGTAACTGTAATCGCATCCGGCCCCTTATATGTAACTTTAAGTAACTATAAGGTACATGTCGTTAACTTATATATACATGTTACTAACTTATATGCAACTAAAGTATATAAGATTCCTCGGCTGCCGGAGGAAATTGTGTAAGACCATAGAGAGCATCAGTTCTGAGATTTTAGTTCAGATTTGGTAAGGAAGTATTAAGAGATCTCTTTGCGAGCTTTGCTGTTTGGATGCGCTTTGTACTGCGTTGTGTTTAACGTTATTAGTAGTTTGAAGTGGTAACTGTTGATTGTGCTCTGCCCTTTTCAGAAAGGCTGTGCGAGTACTTTTGAAAAAACTTCTAGAACCGTAAAGTGTTTCTTTTGGGTAAATTAATTTTATTAAGGTATTATTGGTTCTGTGTGCATTCGATTGATTACGAACCTGTATGCACACAACACTGTATGTATGTTCCTCGAATTATAGGAAAATGGTGACAACTAATACCACCAAATTTTGAGCATTTAGTCCTCCACCCGAATTTATGTACCTGGATGGCCGAATTTTGAATTTTGATTTTCTTTTCAATTTATTTTATGTTCTGTGCGAAATTAGTTAAAGGTAATTAAAAAACTTACTACTTTGAAAGGAGTGTGTTACCATTTGACAAAAAATGAGGTATTTATATTTTAAATACTACTAGAAAACTCAACGATTTAAAAGAAATACGTTGTTAATATGTTTGTCTTTCAAACTGAATCAACAAATGCCGCTATTTAAAGGAAATGTGTTGTAACTGCCCGATATAAATTTTTTATTTTCAACGCGCTAGCGCTTTGCCATTCGCAAAATGTAAGCCCTCTAACTTTCTTTCAAATTTAATGTCCTTTATTGATTAATAAATTAAGCGATTTAAAAGTAATACACGCAACTCTTAGTCTCTATTAACTTAACACTCTTTTAAATCGCTCTTAACTGAACCCGTGAAATTTAAATCTTTATATAAAACAATACTTTTTTTTTACAATAACTGTTTTAGGCGACTTACCGCTCAATCATCTATTATTTAAAAATAAATAAATAAATAAAAGAGTAGGGAAGGAGGACATATGTTTCAAAAGCAGAACACTTGGTTGTCCTGGCTGCTTAGGGATTTAGTGATTTTCCCATTGTGAAATGTAATGTGAGCCAGTTTCCCTTAGCAAATATGGAGACATATTTTTGTCATACGGAAGTGAAACTTGTCATGTATTATTTTTATCACGCACACAAATTTTCCTGATAAAGGCACAGAGACCAAGATGATCGTGTAAAATGTTATATTTCGTAATTTAAAAACAATGATTTCTTTGAATTAAAAAACTCCAAAATGTGAATTTTTACGTCACTTAAAACCTTTCTGCAACTAGAAGGATGTGTCTATAATGAACGGATGAGAAAATAAAGACCAGGTAAGGACTTTTTGAGAGCACTTAATGGTATTCTAAACCGTTTAACTAATCGATGTAACATATAATTAATTTTATATTCTAGGAGACTTAGTTTCAATAAATATTTTAATGTTTTTTTTTATTTCTATTGAGCTATTTTCCACATTAAACCTGGATAAAATGTTCCAAAATTGTAAATCACTAAAGAAAGCAAACTTTAATAACTAATTAAGTAAATGAATTATTGTTGATTAAAAAGCTAAGCCTGTCATTTTAATTTTAGAATTTTATGTAGAGGTAATGTTTTTTTAAATATACGTATGTAATGCAAAATGTTATCGTTACTGTAAGTCTGTAATATTAATCTGATCTCATTAATCAAAAGCAGCTAAATGGAACTCGAACGCACTCATTACGAGCTCTGCTCAAAACGTATTCGGCAAACATAAAAGTATTCAGTTGCAGGTCGAATAACCTTTTGGTATGGAATCCGGTGGTGGTCCGAGATAACCATTAACATTCATTATTCTGCTATCAAACGCAGTTACATTTAAGTAATCTCCTTATACTGGGCGTCATTTAAGTAGGCATTTTGTATGCTGTCGAGGTTTATAACCATTTGGCATTTGAGAAATGTTGGGCCTGTGTTTAATGGCAACATTTGACACGGTAGACGATGCGTTTCTTTGGTAAGGAACGATTGCACATTATCTAAGTAAATAATAAAACATAATATATAAATTACGTGCAAACGATTGCTTTCACCTAATGCTACGCCATTTCTAATACAGAAACAAACAAGTTTTAAGGTGTCTGCTAAATGACCCATCACAACCTGAAAATAGGAATTCAAAGCCTATATATTATAAATTTTTGTTCCCATATTATCGTAATACATTACGTGCTTTGCTTCATAATTCAATAATTCTTACAATAGAATGCTTTAGTCCTTATTCATAAAATTTTTTAATTTGCATACGATAAACGTAAGAATAATATCTTTACAAATGCAAAATTTTAACCAAACCATTATAATAATCAAGTCTAGAGCCTGGTGTGACTAAAAGAGACTTGCAGTTACAGTGAAGCTGTGATAATTGTTTTTAAGTATTATTTAAAATTTTATGATTAGTTAATCTTAAGCTAAATACTGTCACGCTTTTCTTTTAATTCATGTCACATATATTTTCTTACACCAAAGGATTATGCAAATAAATCATGCGCATCAAAATTTGAAAGCTAGAGGAGGTTAACTGCAACATTTATCTTATGCATGCCCAATCGCCTTGCTGTTTCTAATTGCTAGCGTTAATCCAGCTATCAGTATTGGAAGAATTTATTGTTAGGCCGCATGATTCCTGCTGTAGTGTTTAGCTAAGTATAAAACCAAGTATCTTTAGAGGATTTACTTTTGTTGTTTGTAAATTTCAACATAAATCACTTAACTATTACCAAGTATTAGCGATAATCGATTCGTTAGTTTTTGCTAATTCATGTTTTAGTTGTAAGAGTTATCAAATCAAGACTGCTGAATTTTAGTTTTTGCTCTTGTAAGTTGATAGTAATCATGGCATTAACTTGCCAACATTTGGAAAGTAAATTTTAACCAAGATTAATTTAAGTAAACTTTCTTTCGCCAATTGTTGAAGTACTACATAATTAAAATGCTGCATTTACCATTTTCGTCAGCATGCAAGATAAAATGTTTTATATTCTTCATTTCAGTAAATATGTCTAAAAATTATTTTATAATCATTAGAAAGTAAACCAGTGTTTCTATTTTTTAGGATGAGTTTTAGATTACAGGTTAAACTAACCCTTTTCACTAAAAATAATCAATATAAAACATATCATAGATTACTTGCTACTCTTTCTTTGTTCTAAAGCATTATTGATTGTAAGAACCATAGAAGCATTCCTTAATTTCAGTACCACGGAAACAAAAAATAAAGCTGATTCTGAGATTATTGTACAACTAAAAGCTTACGAAGTTTCTTTAACAAACAATCACACATTAATAGAATTCCACTTAACAAAGTAAGTACTCTCTGGTAAGTACAGGGTGCGGCAGCGTTTCTAGTAGGATATTAAAAACACACCGTAAGGCAGTAACTGTAATTTATTTATTACCTCTTACGTCAATTAATAGTTAAAGGTATGCTATTTGCTAATGTGTAAGTCATTGTTCATTGCGTGGATTACATTTTGAATATGATGCTTGTCAAATGATGCCCCCACTGCACAACACCATTCATCTAGGCGGCGTTGGAAGCTTGCCATAACTCGGCGTAACGTATTCCCTTGGACATTGCTTACAGCAGTTCTGATGCGATCCTTCAACTCAGGAACGGTAGCACAACGTGTTCGGTGCTTCAGGTAGCCCCAAAGAAAAACGTCTGCACATGAAAGATCAGGAGAGCGGGCGGCCAAGAAATGTCACCAAAACGGGAAATTACTCTACCTGGAAATGTCTGTCGCAAGAAATCCATGCAAATTCTGGCTGTATGCGAGGTCGCTTCGTCTTGTTGAAACCATAATTTTCCACGGCTTCTGGTGTCCGTACAGTTCTTTCACGTCTTCCCGGTTTGCCACTGCAAACAGAACCTGTTCGAAATGCACTTACCCACCTCACAATGGTCCGTCTATGTGGAACTTTCCCAAGTTGAAATGGTGCCGAAATAGACGCTGGGTAGCAATAACAGAGCAGTTATTCTTGAAATAACTTTCAACAGCAAAGGCACGAAGCTGTGCACTCCACCGATCCATATCACTGTCACACTCGAAATGGCAGCTCATTAGTACATGAATGCAGCACAAGTTGGCGCGCATTCATGCAGTACGTCATTGTACTATGCAAGTCAAATTACGCTATGAACGCTGCCGCACCTTGTATATCTAGTACTTCCTTTCTGAATCAATGGCCTAATATGATTCTTCTCTGCAGTAGGTAATTGCATCTCTGCAGTAGGTAATTGCATCTTAGTACCAAAATATACTTCTCATTTAAGAGTCTGATTCTTCTGCATAGTTTTCATTTTCATTATGCATTAATATAACTTACCCTAGGCCTTCGAGAACTTTGATGATGCCATATTATTTAATGAATAAAGTATGAAAAACAAAGAGTTGGTAGACGTTTGCGAAGACTTGAAAAAATTACGAATTAACAATGACTTTTTGATTTACCTGTTTTCTGTAACGTTTTCATGAGAAAAATAATATACTTAAAATCAAAGATCTACAATAATATAATTTTGACTTAGAGAAATATGCATCTTCCTTCTTATTTCGTAGCGATTCTATCATTGAAGTGAAAGTAGTCTTTGATTAAGGGATTATTTTTAAATGCATAGTAAATTGTATTTCAAGCTAATTTTACGTAACTTCAAATTTTCGTTATTATGCATTTGTAGTATTTAAATCATTCATAAAATTAGCCAATTCGTTACATTTTTCATATTAGCTTTTTTTTTTTTTTTTTTTTTTTTTTGTTTGTTTGTTTAGTATTTTGCAATCTATTCTCTTAAATTAAATGAAAATTGCATTCATTTCAGAAATTTTAGGTTTAAATTATAAAATGATTCTTGTTTTTGTAGATAGCAGCTCCTGGCGTACTTAAGATGGCCTGCGTTTTAGGAACTAACAATTATTCAAGTACAGAAAACGCTGGCTGCACAAATATTTGTAAATTAGTGAAAAAAGTGTAAGAGTGTTTGCAATTTTTAATGGCACGGAAGATTCAAAGCACGTGATTGATGTAAATTCGCACATGGTAGAACATCTAAATTATAATTCATTTCTCTCGGGAAGCTAGGTTTCTTTCGTTTCCTGGAGTGAAAATTGTATCGGAAACAACTCCTATATTAGATATATGTCCCCTATATTTACTTTGCATATACATTGCTTTCTTCCTCATGAAAGTGAACGCCCTTCCATTAATAATCACCTTTCAGGAATGGAAACAACACCTCATTATGCTGTTCACGATCTCCATTCAATTTCCACGAGGTCCCACCAGAGGGCTACTGGTGGGCAACGCCACCGACAGTAAAGTAGTCGCTCACATGTCTCGCTGGCACTCATTGTTTTTCATGCGAGAGGGTGTTTGAAGGTTTGTACTATAGTGTTACGAGTGAATGTTAATCGCTTTTTCTGATTAGCTCATTTGTTTTCTGACGTAAAGCTTATGTGTTGCTTCTTATTTTTCATGTAGCCGGGGCAGTGGCAAAAGGAATTAAACTTGGCAATTCTCGGCGTCAGACAGGTTATAAAAGAACTCATTTTTAGCTGGGAGATCGTAATTACACACGGGTTTATTTTCACTATTTGTTTGGTTTTTTATTCACACACAATATTTATTTTTCTCCCTATCCAGTTTAGGAACAGCTGTTTATTCATCAAGAGCAAAAGATAAATGCCATCAACACAAGGCGACAAATTGTTGAACAAGGTCTTTAGGCGGAGCTGAATCAGTCAAGTCGAATGTTGATTTTTTCTTTTTCCACTCGTTGCATACATATCTGATATTATATTCAGTAAAAATAATCAAGGAACTGAGTAATCTAATTACCATAAGCAACATTCTATAGTTTTTAAAGAATAACCGTTGAAAACATAAAAATGCTACTTGACATATGTGAACAAAAAGGATTAATAATGTCGGCGTGCTATCTGAAGAAAAAAAGGCAGTTGAAGATGTAACATTGAATTTGCCTCCAGAGAGATATAAAATTGCTTATGAAAAACATTTAGAAGGCTCAAAGATTGGTGTCAATAGAAACAGTTATATGAAGTTGATGTTTCTATACTTTTAGCGCATTTGCCAGTCCAGCTGCACATTGTAAAACAAACATCCTTATGATCAGAATAGTGAATGATTCAAGGATTACTGATAACAAAACAAAATATAAATGTGGAAAGCTATCTGGAATTCTATTTAAAGAATTTCCTTTCTGAATGAAAATTAGCCTGGACATTGTTTACACAAAAAAAAAGTGCTCGATTTTTGTTTGGGGACGGGTAAAATATTACGTTATTTATTGTATTTGATGCTTGCCGGTGATACGAATATTTTATAATGTCACTAGATGATACCAAAGATAAAGTTGTAATTAAAAGCTGTGGAGATAAATTTGAACACGACTAATACGCCAAAAACATTTGTTGTAAGTGCTTAAGGCCAGCGGTAGAGCCTATGCAACCAAGCGCCAGCACAGACGAGCAGAATATTTAAGTAGTTGTAAATTCCAAATATTCATCACTTAAAGCATGCTACCTACTGTTTTTTACAACTTGCAATAACTTTTTAACTATGCAGTAACTACTAAATATAGCATATATTTCAAGATGTTCAATATTAAAAATTATTAGACCAGAGATTTTCAAAACATTTCTTCCATCGACCCCTTTTACAAGCATGTTTTTCTTCATCTGTTTCATCTAATTTTTTTCTGTAATAAACCAGCATTATCATAAAATAAATAATTGCACATAAATAACAATTAGACTATAAATACAAGCAAATGTTTTGAAAAAATGATTTCTTAGATTTATGTTTTGTATTTTTATTATTTTTAATTTTACAAATGTAAACAAGTTTGCAAAAACAAAGTCACAGATTCCATTTGAACGCCCTTTCGATTTTACTTAGTGAAGGCTGCTCTTGTTGCATTGATGCAATATTTTTAATATTTGGCATAAAACTCTTTTATGTAATTCTTAAATCCTCTGCTTAAAAACTATTCAGTTTATTTCTTGCTTTCTGTGATAAGTTACTGATTTGACTAGAGTCCACATCGACTAAGTAAGATGAGGGAAAAATCAGTAATACTGGTTCGGTAACAGCTTTTACTTTTTGACATTTCTCTTGGATAACTTTTAAATATAAAAATATTTGAGCTAGAGAATTCTCCTTCAATGTAATCAACTCTTCTTGCATCAGGATACCAAGAACACGTGTTTCTCAGTTTAGCGGTTCTATGAGCGATGCTGGTAGAACAACATTCAAGTTTTCAGTGCTTTGAAAAGTGAACATCAAAATCTTGTTTTAAAATTTGCAAGTGACTTTTCTCCTTTGCATTTATTTTATATTTCTTCCTTTCTAAATGATTCGGCTTTATATTAATAAACAAAACTTAAAAATTTTATTAATAATTTTTATAATCTATGGGATCTTGACTCGGCTATCGATTCCTTGATCATCACTGACTCTCTTTAAAATTAGAGCATCAATGAAAGTAGAGTCATACCTATCTCGTGTTAAACCTCTGGTTTAGACGTAGTTTTTCAAAGTTTTATGATGAGCCATTCTCTTTGTGAGTTTTACTTTGGTCATTTCTCTTTGTGAGTCTCATAAAGCATTGTGACCTTATCACAATGCTTTATGAGATGTCTTTTGAGTGTAATCTTGAGGCTCTGACCGAATATTCATAAAATTAATTAATAAATGCTGTACTTGCATTGGATTAAATTATTAACTTCTGCGATATGAAAAAAATTACGATTGTCGAAGCATTTATAATAACGGACCTATTAAACACAAGCACGTTACTGTTGTTTTTATATCGTCAAGGGATATGCTATTTGAGTATACTGGATATCATAGCAAATATCTATTTGTAGTATATTTTAGAATATTTGACTGGTAATTTGTAAATTCTGATCCGCTGGTATCGCAAAGTAAAATTACATGCAACTTGTATAAAGAGACGACTAACATGATTTGTTGATTAATATTAAGCCTACAATACTTGTATTTGTATAATCAAAATGAGGATTTAAAAGTTTTCTTCTTTTTTTTAAGCGTTGAATCAACCAAATTTTTCAAACATGTTGTTGCCCATTTGCTGTTCCAGTGCTGTCATGCTGCGCTTCGAACGAGTAACATCCCCACAGATCTGAACGCCATCTTGTGGATAATAAAGGCTCACACTGGGAAATTATAGTCTAAAATGTAGACCACTATTTCCCAATCTGTGGACCTCAAGTGAACTTCGAAAACTGCCATTGTGATCCTAGATTTATACCATTATCAAATTAATATAATTTCAATTAAAATCGTACTTAAAAACCGTACCTAGAAAAATGTAAGTAGCTTATGCTGGAAATTTCGGTCAAAGGGGACAAAAATAAGGTGCTTCAATAAATATTCTAATTTGTAAAAGTGGTCCCCATTGCGAAAAAGTTTGAGAATCTCTGGTATAGACATTAACCACAACTTGGAATCTAAGAATTGAATTAATAAGGTGACGGGCGAAATTTCCATTGACCTTAGAACTCATGTGAGATTTACACTTTTACTTAAAATTCCTAATTGTTATGGTTTTTTTTTTTTTGAATGGCACCAAAAATGTTATGGTGTTTTTGAATTTTTACCTTCTAAATTTTCCTACGTTACCAAAAGGTACCCTACAAATTGACCATAACACCAAAAGACTTACCACAGAAAAATACTAGTAACAAAAAAGTTGAAAATTTTGCGTTGTGTTTATTCCGAATTAACCCTAAAATCCATTTGAGTAAAGACTGGTAAAAATCATGAACACACAAAATAAATTTAACCATTGAATGATCTAGAAAAACGTATTTATTTATTTAACTCTTATTGCAATTAATATATATATATATATATATTATCCATTACTTGGAAAATCAAAATATATTCAACAAATTTAGTACTATTGTTTTACAAATCAAACTATTACTGAGTGATTATTTCTTTAACATTAGTCTTTTGAATCTCTATTATAGTTACTTTTGCAATCATGTAAACATACCAAAAATAAACTATAAATTATTGAACAGTACCCTCCCCGGGGAGAAAAAAAAATATAAATTTTAACAAGTTACACCTTCCACTTCACACAGAATAATCAATACAGAAGACATATTATTGCACTCAATACCATCCAACAAAAATAAAATAGTTATTGCACATAATAATTTTCATTTTTTTAAAATTTTGTTTATTAAAGTAGTGTTTAACCGGATAAATGTTAAGTAATTACACTATTACGATCCTACCAAAAGTTAATCCCTGAGAGTAGCAGAGAGGCTCAAACAAAGATATTACAAATCAATCCTCACCAAGCAGGCACTCCAAAGTTGAATTACATAATTACAAGAAGAACTTATTTTTCCTTTACAATTAAGTTAAGTTACAATAATAATAAAAAAAAATTAAATCCTTCGTTAATTTAATACTTTACTTAATTGACACACACACACACAAAAAAAATGATTTCTATAGAGTTAGGTTAACTTGGTCTACTACAAAAAAAAAAAAAAAAAATTTAATGCTCAACACATCAATTAATTCAATCATTTAACTGTAGAATTCATTTTTTCTTTATCTAACCGGGAAAGAAAACATAAAAAAAAATTAACACTTATCTGAGGCAAGCAGTTGCTGAGTAGCAGGCAAAATCTAACCATACGAAACAAAATTGTCCCTTGAAGTTCAGGAGTAAAACCGGCAGCAAGTAGCAGGAAAAGAGAGTTCGTCGATTATATGGAGGTTATCACGGGAGCCGAGGAGGTTTTGTAATTGATTCAGGATGAACAAGGAAGATCCCAACTTTTAAGAAATTTGAAATACAGTCCAGGACTTGGAGACGACGGCTGTCAGCAAGGAGAAAATTTCAGCTCAGGAATCAGTCGGTGGAAAAGGCGAGTCCGACTTCTAAGTTCAAAGAAGAAGCGGGTGTTGGATGAAGGCAAAAAACAAATGAAGCATTTCTATGGTAGAGAACTAGGTAGTGACAGTAGAGACATCTTTCTAGACGACGATTTTCAGCATTAAATTTCTTGAAAACTTAAATGAAAAACGCATACACCCAAAATAATGATGTAGCCACGAAGACTTAGGTAGAGACAAAGCTACCCGTAAACCAGGGCCCGCGCTCAAGGCGCGGAGGCACGAGGCCCGTAACATTATCGGTTAGGATAATCATTTTCTCGGCAGAATCTGCTGCCTTGTGCGCAGCACAGAAAGGAATTTAAAAGAAAGCAGAAGACGTGTCAAAAAATGTGCTCGTCCCCCAAAACAACCCGTTAAAAGGGAGGACGCCGGACTGCCAAGTTGGTACAACCCACTCTTCGCCAAAAGTTAAAATAGTTGCAACAACAGCATACCCTCATGTTATCAAACTCGCCAAATCCACTACTTTGAAACCTCAATGAAAATTCTATGTCGCCAAACCCTCGCCAAATAAACACCACCTGTGGCAGGGGAAAATTAGGAATTTCAACAACCCTGCAAGGGGTCCCAACGAAAGAACGCTAAAACTCGCAAAAAGTGACTTTTCAACCGGAAAGAGGGCATTTCATCCCCCTTTAACTAAATCACAAGCAAACGAAGAAAAATCTACTAATTAAAGCTCATAACTGAAATGCAATTAAAGTTAAAAAAACGAAAGTTATGTCAAATTAAAGAGCTAATTTTTCTGCAACTAATGATATTAAATACTAAGAAATAAAATTAATTTTTGACATGAAAAACGGAGTTTATTACGTGAAAAAAATTCACCTATCCATTGTTTGCGTGTACAAGATTGAAGACGCAGTTCGCGTAAACTCGGTAAGCCAAAATATATTACACTAGAATTAATAAGCCAAAAAAGAATATAACCAAACTTGTGTAGCTCAAATTTTGAATAATTACAAATTAAAATTTTGATTTTTATGAATCACTTAATTAAATTAAATTCGCTCCACAACAAATTTATCTGAATGTGTTCACCGGTGGCCAAGAGATAAGATCGCTAAATCTCGTAGTTTGACCTGGGCTCATATCCCAGTATCGTGATCGTTCTCTTACTTCTATAAGTGTGAATTTAACGGACTTTGTTTTCGAATTCAAATTTTGATTTCGAACTGTAGCTGCATAGATTTTGTGAGTACGGTATTTTTTGTAAAAGTCTCTAAAACGTGCTTGTAATTTAAATGCTTTATTAAACGTTCCAAATACTGCATCACTGTTGTGAATTCTGATGAATTTCAGATTTAAGGAAAAAAGATATGCTCCATTTGCGGATTCTTTGGGAAAAAATAGTAGTGAAAACATCAAGGTGAAAATTCACCTTTTCTTTATTGATTTCATTTACACCCAGTATAGTCAGGCCCGGACTATTTGAGCGTTTTCGTACACGTAGCATGAATAGGAGCTATTTACGTAGCTCATATTCTCTACAAGGCTTCCACGAAGGTATTTCTATCCTTAGGCACATAGTCAAAACGTGCTTTGTCATAATTCAATAAATCACTTATTAGACATCTTATTAGACTATTACTCTTTTAATCATTAAGGAATGTGCCTGTCAAAGAATGCTAGTAATGTGTTTCGCGAAGAAATCTCCTTTCTTGCTACCTTCAACTGCATAGTAAATAGAAGGAAATAACACACATACGTTTTACAAGACTCTGAAAGCACACTTAAATTTAAGTGCTTAATTGCACTTAAATTGTTAAATTTCACATTGCATACTCATAACCTTTTGGGCCTAAATAATCAAGAGCAATTCAGTCTGTTTTTAATTTCAATGCATAATTGAGAGACCAAACGAAGGATACTCCTTCAGAATTAAATTACCACAATGAAAAGAGCATTTCATTCTAGTTTATTATCGGTGTCAAAACTGCAATGCAAATCATGCTTTAATTCAGAACTGAAATTTTTAGTTGAAAGTTATAAAAACAAAGATAGCGTTAAAAGCTTGATGAATATCTTAACACCAGCTGATAAATATCTTATTTATTAGGTAAAGTACAAGATGTTAAGAACATATCATTAGCAAAAGTTGTATTAAATCAGATATTTATTTATTTTCTATTTATTGTCTGTTTGTTATTTGAATAATAACAAATCAATCTATATAATATCATTATTCGCATATATAGATGATTGTTTCTTAGATAAATCTCTTAGATTATGCCTTTTTAACAAAAGAACGTGTATATATATAACATTTATGGTTTGGTGATAGGAGCGCAGCTAACAACATTAGTTTCTGACTAGTCGTTTCTTTTGTTCTGCTTTCTTGGAGAACGTGCTGGCTGCATGGGATTACTTAATTTTTCGCTTTGTATAAGGTGAATATGAGCTAGTTTCTCTGAGCCTCCAAGGAGGCATCTGTCTTAAAGTAGATAGCCTTAGGCATGATGCTTTCGTGGAGATTTCTCGTGTGTGATATTTGATTAGTCATACAACAAAACCTTCCCCCTTCTTGCCTTCTTCCTCTTGCTGTCGGAATAAGTAACCTAATTTCTTTTTGCTTAATTTGATTTCTGTTATTTCCCAGGACATTTAATGTTTTAACCTAGAAAAAAAGGACAGATTAAATGTTAAGACTGTTAATTCAAATGGTACTAAGAATCCTATAAAAAGAAAAAAAAATCATTCATGCTATAGACCAGCTTAAAATTAGGTATTGTTAAATTCTAAATTGTCATTTATATAAAAGTTGGTTGAGGTTTAGCTTTTGTTTCGATTCATAAAATACTTTGTTTAGCCCTTAAAAATACCGTATTTCAAATTTTAATGCTTAAAATATACAACGTTTCTGTTCGCGTTAATTAACTTAAATCGGCCTGACTAGAATAGTTCTAAAGTTTTTCTTTGAAGCCCGCTAACCATAAACCAGGAAAGAAGAAATTATTTAAATTTCTATTTTTATAATTTCTTAACTAAACATCCTAATGTCATCCATTATTTATACAACGTGATTTTCTAGAGCGTTCTTTTATTTCTTGAAAATTATTTATAAGACTTCTGTTGTGTCGTGTTGTGACTTATCTCACTTGTCTGACAGCAACATCAGAACAAGGTGACGAAATCCATCGTGGCAAGGAGAGCAAGATTGCACCTGTCGTTGGCAACAGCCTTGAGCATCATGCAGGTGACAGTACGACTTCGCTCATTTCCGCCCCAATTTTGATGCAGAGCACTTGGGTGGAATGGATCTGAGGGTCTCTCATCCCTCCTCTTTCCCTGCCAGCATCCTCTCTAGAGGACTTTCGGCTCGTCATGTATTTAGAGTGCTCCATGCCACACAAATACTATACAGTTTCAAACATCTATGCCTTGTTCAGGATTCGAGCCTTGACCCTTTGTTATCGCAGTAGGCTCCCCTAACCATTATACCATCTGGACGGTTTATAATACTTCTTCATTTAATGAATTAAATTTCTTAAAAGCTCGCTCCGTTTCTTATAGCTCAATACGTTAGGTTTATTTACTGATTGCAAATCTATTTTCGTAAAATTTAATTTTTTTCTTTTGTTCAGTAGATTGAATCACAGATTTTGCTACCTGCATATAATTTATTTATTACATTTCTCCTATTTAAATTGTTCATATCCAATTTATGATCCATATTAACAAAATGAAGTGGGCCTACAAAGTTTTGCTCAGGTCCTCAGTCGATCATGGAGCAATTATGGCTAGCAAAGCTAAAGAAGGTTTAAGTAATTCAATTGCAGAAAGAAGTAATAGAGTGGCATCCAGTGATAGCTCTCAGAGATTCTCTCTCGAATTCAAGAACTCTTCGTTCATCAACTAATCTGCATCCTGGTTGGAGCCGACGGAAGTAGAAATAATAAGATAACTGGTTCATTAAAGTAAAATTTTTCAAAGGAACCTCATGTTAGTTTTGTTCCAAAAGCGCAGGTTTTCCCTAAAAACCTAACGTCAAACTAAGCTTGAATTTTGTCTAATTTTATCTTTAAAAATGATTTGCTTCTGACATTTATTATTAAAATTTATAGGAATAAATATGTGGGAAATTGTATTAATTATTTACGAAAAATTAAAGGCATAAAGAAATCTGCTTAGTTTATTTAAAGAAAAGAGCTTTCCTTTGTTAAATAGCGGTTATTTTACACATCGCATAAATTAGACTGTAGTAATTTATATTTCTTGAAAATAGTTTTTATTTGTTCCTTACTCTAAAAAATAAAATGCAATGCAAAAGGTTAAAGCTTTATATGACATTGTTTAACATAATTTATATTACGAGTTACCTAACTAATGATTGCCATTAGTTCCATAAATTCTCTTGGCTATTTATGTATGATAGGCCTTCCGAAACATTTTCTGCGATTTTTTCCCTCCTTTAATTTAGGAGTACACGTTTCTACTCTCTACACCGTCTTGTGACATCCGGCAGTCACATAAACAATACAAAAACACTACTATTAACACTCTCAGCTTTGATAACAATTGCCCGAAATTCATCCGCCCTGGATAGTCGATCTCACAAATTGTCTAGAAGAGAAACGGCTGGTCTAGAAAACAGTAATAAACTGAGACAGCCACATTTTGTACGCATGCGCACATTAAGTCTACATCTAAAAAGTGGGAAATTGGACCACCTACGTGAACGAACTTTAATGACAATATACACAGAACAGAGAATCTATCCACAGCATCCAGCGCATTCAGAAGCACGTGGCTTACATAATACCATAGTGGTTCATTCAAGAAGATGCCATCCGCCTTTGCTTGGACTTCAAAGACAAGCCGCGAGGTGGGTTTGAGAGTGGGAGAGTGTGCAGAGGAAAAGATGTGGGAAGAGTAAAAAGCGCTTTTACCAGAAAAAGATTTTTTGAAAAGAAGAGGTTGGGGGTATCCTCCATCAAGCGGGAGTTTGGATTTTATCCCGAAAAGTTACGAAATCATATCCGGGCTGTTTAAAAATAATCTGCTTCTGGAGAGGTAAGCATACCAAAACAGATGAAGGAAACATGGAATCATGTTGCAGGAGCACTGAAAGATAAACCTTTAAAAGAAAAAAAAAAATGTATGATGCAATGCTTAATGTTCAGGATCTCACCGATACGATTACGAGCATCTGGCAATGAAGTCTCATTATTTTTTTAATCGCTGAACTTCTCGTTGTTCAATTACAATCTTCAGCCATCCAAGCTTGAATGATTGAGATAGGTTTCACATAGATAAACTTCTAGAATGTTATCGCATTCACTCCCCTCCGAGTGTGCTTCTACCGCGCAAGCGCGATCAGCAACTGGAAAATTCATGATTCGAATTCCTGCTACAGAATAGTTTATTTTTTTCTATTTTCTATTTCAAAATATCTTATAGTTTTTATAGCGGCACCCGTATTACAATGTGGTGCGCGATAATTCGTCCCCCCCCTGGATTTACTCACGTACGTCTCATGCCTTACCCCATTCGCTATTTAAGGGGAAAAGAATGCAACTGAATGACTCTATGTCCCTATTTGTGCTCTTCTGATGTTCTATTGAGTATTTTGTAGATCCAGCTGACATTTGGAAGATCGTGGTTCGAATTCAAGCGAAAGCATAATCGAATTTTCGTGATCCTTCTGTAAACGATTTAATAGTACGTACAAGGGGAGTATTCAAATATTTGAAGGAAAATTAACTGAATAATTCTATGTCTACTTTGGTTTTCCTATTCCTTAACAGTCTTTATTTTCGCTCACAGTTTCAATCTGCAAAACTGAATTCAGAACTGAACGATTACGCAAAGAATTTCTTCACTCTTAACTACTCGCATTTACAATCTTTTTCACCCTATTCGTGTATAAAAGTATAGCTTTTGACACATAAAATATAGTTTCCAGATATACTTTTATATGTCGTAACTTGTCAGCAACTCGGATCTGGTGTAGTTAGTTGAAATACTGGTTTTCGTTGGTCTGCGGGCTGTTTCTTTACCCCATGTATCTGTAACGTCGTTATCCGATCAGACGTAAGGCTGGTGAGAAATCCGAAGTCCTGAAGAAACTTGGTATTTAAACAAATTTTAGGTAACGTGAAACGATAACATTATTTAATAATTGATGTAATATTTTGAGAAATATATACAAAACATTAAATTATGTGACTTTTTAAAATCAGTTTTATAAATTAGTATTGTTACGAATTTGGTATTTAAAAAGCTAATGTTAGTTCAATTATAAATTAAATGCTTTTATTTCTCGCACAGTGCAGCGCGTGACGAATATTAAAAGAAAGCTAAGCCGAAAAAATTAAAAATACAAGAGCGCGTGCGTTAAATAAATAAATATCTCTTTTTGATTTCGAGAAAGTGCTGGAAAATTCTAGCGCGTGATTTTAAAATCTTATAAAAGGAGGAAAACATCTCAGTTTGTAGTAGTTGCTTAGTTTGTTGTTGTTTAGTAAACTGCTCTTGTTGATTGTAGCGAATTCGCGGATTAGCGTTCTTTAGCTGTTTTGAATTACGTTCTATTGGACATTTGAGTAGTTAAAAGATAACTACTGTGAGATATTGTAATACTGCATGATAATTTGAGAAAATTTAAGCATTTTTGTTGTGATAATAATAAATTTTTTTGTTCATTTTTCATCGGACTTGTGCATTCATTTCATAACGAACCCGTACGCACGCAACAATTTTTGGTGTCAGGAGTGGGGTTTTGAATGCCAATAACAAGAGCGATGGAAGAACAATTCAGGCAAATGATGACTGCATTTGCTGCTTTCCAAGAAAAGATGGAAGGAGCCGTCAACTCCGTTAAGGAAGATATAAAAGCTGTACAAGAAAAGATGGAAGCTGACCAAACATCTTTTAAAGAAGAAATTAAAGAGGAAATGAAATTGGGCCAGGAATCCGTTAAGGAAGAAATGAAATTGGGCCAGGAATCCGTTAAGGACGAAATTAAAGCCGTTCAAGCTGGTCAAGAAGAAATGAAAAGAGAAATTACTTGCATAATAGAAAATAAATTTGAAGCTATGGAAGGCAGAATTGACGCAGTTGAAAATAAAGTTGGACATATTGAAGAAAAAGTTTCTTCCGTAAAAGATCATATTGAAGAAAGAGTTTCTTCGGTGAAAGAAGAAATAGAAGAAAGAGTTTCTTCTGTAAAAGAACATATAGAATGGAGAGTTTCTGCTGTGGAGGAACGAATTGAAGGAAGAGTTTGTGCCGTCCAACACCAAATCGAACAACAAATTGATGATAGGGTTTCTGTAGCCAAAGAAGTGGATATTTTAAAGAAATTCGTAGCGACGGCAGGGAACAATAGTGATGGTTTTAAATTTTTACCCATGCCTGCTCGTCCCTCTCTGAAGTTATCCAATTATGATGGGAAGACATCCTGGCAAGAGTATAAAACACAATTTTCTATAGTGGCGGATGCGAATGGATGGGATTCCCAAACTAAGGCCTGTCATCTCGCCGCTTCGCTGAGAGCAGACGCAGCGGATATCCTGCAGACGCTTCCTGAAAACCAGAGACTAGACTTTGAAGCTCTATCCGGCGCATTGGAGCTGCGCTTTGGAGAGAAGTGTTTAAAAGACTACAGCAGGCTTCAACTAAAATCACGTCAGCAGAAGCCCACCGAAACACTTCAGGAACTCGCCACGGATGTTGAAAAGCTGTCCCACCTCGCCTTTACGGAGTGCCCGAGAGAAACGAGGGAAATCCTGTCGCTGCAATATTTCATCGATGGCATCCGGGACCCTGAAATACAGAAAGCACTGCGAATGGCGGATGTTAAAGATTTGAAAAGCGTTTTAGTGTACGCCATGAAATTGGAGGCAGCCCAGCAAGCAACTCTTAGGGATCGCTACCCAGTCAGAGCTGTGCGAGTCCACCACCCAGGGGACCAATTGATGGCTCGTTTAGATGATTTATCCAGACAAGTCGATGCTTTGATACGGAGTAGCAGTGAGAACAAAGTGGCTGTAAGATGTTGGAGATGTGGTTCTGAAGGTCACCTACGACGGCATTGCAGAACACCCCAGGGCACGGATAATGAAACGGATGAGTTGACAAGACCAGTGAATGCTTTAAGACGGAATAGTGGTGAAACAAAACCGATCCTAAAGTGCTGGAATTGCGGTGTTGAAGGCCATCTACGAAGGAAATGCAGAACTCCCCAGAGCACGGAAAATGAGGCATACGATTTAAACAGACAATTAAATGCCACGGGAAGGAAAAGGACTGACAAGAAACCAAAGTGCTGGAACTGTGGAGCTGAAGGCCACGTACGAAAGAATTGCAGAACACCCCAGGGTACGAAAATTGAGACAATTTCTGAGCAACGACGCAGGAAACAAATTAATTACCATATCAAGGAACGGAGGTTGCCAGATAATGAAAAACCCTGTTTTAAAGCGCTTAAGATCTCTATAGTGAGTGGCAACAATAACGGACTGTCCATCAATGGGAATATCGATGGAGTTCTTTGCAATATGATCATTGACACAGGAGCTAATGTTACCATCATTAGGAAAGATTTAGCTGAACAGTTTAAAGATAAACTTATTTGGACACCATCCTCTGTTACCTTTCAGACTGCGTGTGGTGACAAGATCGACATAACTGGGAAGTTAAACGTGAACATCACGTTTGGAAGTGCCGCCTACCATCACACGGCATATGTGGCGGATATTACAGATCCATGCATACTCGGACTGGACTTTTTAAGAAAATACAATTTTTCCTTAGACTTAAAAACAATAAACTGCTTTTAGGATCTGAAGGCATGACTATCCATCCTCAGAAGGGATCCTCACCGACTATCCATCCTCAGAAGGGATCACCTGGAAATGCCGACGCCTTGTCCGAAAGACCCAGCTCGGGAAGCTGCCGAAATCATACTAGGGTCGAAAAGAAACGCAAGACTACCAACTGTTCTCCATCACAAATGCTCTTCTGTAGTGACCTTCGTCTGCCTTGTGACCGCCTGTTTGATCGCCATACGGATGCTCCTTCATCGCCTGAGGAATACATCCAAGATGTCCAGGCCTGTTTTGAAGTGATGCGCCGTTCCGTACGAAAGCGAGTCAGCCTGGCGACGAAGAAAGTGAAGTCCAGGTACAACAGGAGAGCTACTAGACATAGATACAACAAAGGAGACAAGGTATGGTTGTGGAAGCCGATTCAACGAAAAGGACTTAGTCCTAAATTACAGTCACCTTCGAATGGTCCATATACAGTGCTGAACAGACTGAATGACGACGTGGTTCGGATCCATAAGTCTTCGAACTCTAAACCTAAAGTCGTTCATTACGACAGGTTAGCTCATTACTATGGCCATAGTACGTAATGTAAATAATTGTAAATAGTATCAGACCATGGTCCTTTCTGTTTATAAATGTGTATTTGATTTGATTTGTATTTAGTATTTGATTTGCATTTAGTATTTGATTTGTATTTAGTATTTGTTTTGTATTTAGTATTTGATAGCATTTGATTTGTTTAAGTTAGTTATTGCATTTATTGTTTATATTGTTTGATATTGTAATGTAATGTTATGGACGTGCAGTCCTTGGGAAGGGGGCAGTGTTACGAATTTGGTATTTAAAAAGCTAATGTTAGTTCAATTATAAATTAAATGGTTTTATTTCTCGCGCAGTGCAGCGCGTGACGAATATTAAAAGAAAGCTAAGCCGGAAAAATTAAAAATACAAGAGCGCGTGCGTTAAATAAATAAATATCTCTTTTTGATTTCGAGAAAGTGCTGGAAAATTCTAGCGCGTGATTTTAAAATCTTATAAAAGGAGGAAAACATCTCAGTTTGTAGTAGTTTCTTAGTTTGTTGTTTAGTAAACTGCTCTTGTTGATTGTAGCGAATTCGCGGATTAGCGTTCTTTAGCTGTTTTGAATTACGTTCTATTGGACATTTGAGTAGTTAAAAGATAACTACTGTGAGATATTGTAATACTGCATGATAATTTGAGAAAATTTAAGAATTTTTGTTTTGATAATAATAAATTTTTTTGTTCATTTTTCATCGGACTTGTGCATTCATTTCATAACGAACCCGTACGCACGCAACAGTATTATATATTTGTCTTTCAGGCTGCTTAAACATCTTTAAAATATTGAATGAATCATTCTATGAGAGATGAGGTGGTATACATATTTTGTTGCCACATTTAAATAGATTGAATATTTTATGGAATTCTTCACGACTACTTGATTAATCAAGTTCCAGCAATAAAGTTATCTAAAATGAAACATTTGTTTTGACACTGGGATACCTCGCAACATTTGGTTTGGCAACTGGGCGTGATTGATTGCTCCTTACGTAAGGTTATATGATCAGGATTAATTTTAAAATGAAGCAGCTTAGTTTGGTATGTTATAAATAGTGTTATTTTTAGCACAGAGAGCGGAAGTACCCAAAAGTAAAATGAAGAATGAAAGGAAATATTACGAAATTAAATTTAGTATTACGAAATTAAATTTAGTAGTTTGATTCATATTTTATAATCTTAAACTCCCTCAGTCCATATATATATATATATATATATATATATATATCTGTATATAGATTGGATGCATACAGCGACAAGCATATATATATATCAGTAATATATATCAGTATATAGACAAGTTTTTATCAGTATATATTCAGTTTTTTTTTCCAACAAAGCAAGAGAAGCCTCTTCTGAATCGACACTGATTTCGATGAAAAACTTCTAGGCATGTTTTCACCGAAAAACAGTTCTGTCATCCTCAATTATAAGAAGAAAAAATTCTGAGATGTTTTCACACTGAACTGCATTCTAGGCTATTTTTAAAATAGAGCCCATTAAATCTGTACAGCTGAATTTCTTTCAAGTCTGGCGACGGATGAAGAGGAAAGCCAAGGCTTTAAGATTTAACAATTGTATGAATGCTCATAGCTTAGGCAGGCGGAAAGCTTCCATTTGGCTTTCAGCCCAAGATTATAAGGTAATTTTTGAATGCATATTTAATTCTGTTGAATCATTAGTAGGAGATTTTATAACAGCAGAAAACACTAACTTTTTTTCTCTAACTTCCCTTTCAAAAGCTGGCTACATGAGTGCTTTCATGAGTTATGCCATATGTAACGTAAATACAAACCAGTCCTCCAAAGAATCAGCTATTATCAAGAGAGGTAACTCTTCTGTGTGTCTGTCTTTTTTTTATAATAATACAGCTACCATGATGTTTTAGAAAAAAAAAATATGTTTACGTCTATGAGCCAGAGAACTATTATTAAAGCCATTACAATATCATTTGTTTATATACATTTAATACTTTTCTAAATACCAAATATTTGAAAGGAATTTAAAAGTAGTGTGTCATTAATATTAATTGAGAGTTATTCAACTAACTCGGAACTATTTTCTAAACTAGAAAAATAACATATTCCAAATATTATTACTGCTTTTTCTCGAGAGTTATTATTCTCCTAAATTTATTTATTACATTATCTTGAAACTTTTGTGCTTCTTCTTCCGCAGTGTATTTAAAAAATTATTAAAAAACAAGTTAATTTTAATTTTAGATATATTTTCATGAATGGAGCGTCAATATTAACATCAGTTTCTCTCTTAGAGTTTAAATTAAACTCGTTCTTCGGACTAAAATATCTGTACTTCAAAAGGAATAAAAACATGAAGTTTTCGAGAAAGATTTTTTTAAAGGGAATTGGTTTCAAATTATACTTGAGTACATATACTGAATTCAAATTATACATGACAAACCTCATGCAGCCAACCAGCTTCGTTGGGAATCGATTTACGGGCGTTCAACGGTTTTATTAATCCACTTCCTAAGTTAGGCACCTTATTGTTGAGAACGATAAGCCGAAATTTACTTCATGCTTCGCATCTTTCTAATGCACGGTATTTTGGGAAATCCAAGAAGACAAAAGTCATTCCGAAAACATGAAACCCCTTTATGCAACACATCAAAACAGACACAAAACTAAAATGTTCTTCCCCGTTTCAAACAAAATTAAAGTCAAATTCTGATTAGCATACCTTCTTGAAGCTGACGTCCCTCTACCCCAGCTTCAATTCCCTTCATTTGGCAAGAGTTATATATAATATATATATTGATGATCTGCCCATAAATTAATCTCTTCTCACAGGTTCCAGATTTTTCTATCTTACGTAGCGTTTTAATTCAGATACATCTTGTCCAATAAAATTAATTGTAAACCAAAACTCTGAACTGAAACTTTTATAACTGTATATATATAATGTTGAATGTAGTTCGAAAACAAGTTTTCTAATACTTGCGCAATAGCTGCAAAGTAAGATAATAATAATTTATTTAATAATTTATTTACTGAAGAAATATTCATTATATTATCTCCTAAGATAAATTTAGTAGAAGTATCAAAAAAGAGGGAACCCATATGTAGGAAGTTTCATCCCCAAAATTGTGTTTTAAAGTAACTTGAATGTAAATTATTAAAAATGTTTTACGAGGACTTGAATTTAAATCATGAATAAAAAATTTCTAACTTTAAAAAAGAAATTAAATTAAAAGCAAGTAATTATCGCTATTGATCGGGAATTAGTTGACTTTTCAAAGGGAACAAACCAACTCCCGTTCAATGAACAATAAATGCGAAGGTGTTTCGTCTTTTACTCAAGTAAGAATGGTGATGCCAAACTGGCAAATTAAGTTAGGCCAAAATTGTAGTTCCGTGAAGTGATGAGATTTAGAACCAAAGTAGAGTACCAAAGAACTCATTCTGAACTAAGCATTTTCGCTAATACAAGATTCTTTATAAATTTTGAGTGAAAAACAATTTATGTAGTAAAATTTACAAAATACTTGAGTAAATGCCCCCCGACACCTTCGCTTTTATGCATGTTAATTGAAAACTATTTGTATAAAAATTAAATAGTGGTAATCTTAATTGTAATTATGAAATAGAACTCAAAGTAATTGAATTAAACATTAGAAAATTAAGATAAGCATTAGAAAATTAAGAAATATAATGCAATCTTTGCAAAAACAAATTAAATAATAAAAATTGAAAATTAATATATATATATAATAAGAAAAGGAAATGTACATGAAGATATAAAAGGCCAGAAAAAGCATTAATTAGCTTACGTTCTTTCTAGTGGGATGTGGGTAAAGTGTTGTCTTCGGCGTCTCACTCAGAAGGGTTGTGTGTCCGAAATACTTTATCGGCAGCGGGGGCTTATCAATATATGGAATGGGCAAGCATGCTTATATATCCACGCTTGCGCGGATTTAAAATTGAGATTATCAGTGCGGTAGATAACTAGTATATTAATCGGATTGTTTGAATTTAGTTGCATTCATTCAACTTAAGAAAAGCCCCTTTTTTCAACAAAAAATATGCCAGTTAATTGTTATAGAAAGAACTTGCAGGACAAAAGAAAAAAACTTGTTGTTTAGTTTTAGAAAATTTCTTGATTTTTATCAGATCTGTAAATGGTTACAATCTTTCTTCAAAGCTAAAAATATCAGCTACATTATCCTTCTGGTACCTTTTTTCTCAGTCCTTATAAGCCTGTGTTTGTGGCTCACGTTAAATGGGCTTAAGTGTTATGTACTTACGTGCTTAAATATTACTTTTCAAAAAGCTAAAACATATTTGGGCAATCTAACCTACTTTTTCCCCTTCATTTTGTATATTTTTGTTGGCAAAATAACAGGAAACAGTTCACTTTGTTTTGTCGCGCCGATTTGTTACCCCTGTTTTTGCTACTTTTATTTAGAAAATGTCTGCTCATAATGAAGGAACTTCTGATACTTGTGACAAGCCGCAGGATGCTACAGGGTGGGGCTGTAAAAGCTTCAAAGCGCCTCTTTGATTAGTTTGCTGCCACTTTCCCGTGTGAAAGGAAGAAAAAAATATTTGAGCAAGGGAAGAAAACGTGCATTTACTCGCGAAAAGTTTGATAAAAATTATTTGTGTGCACTTCCTAGGTTATTTTGAGATAGCTGTTGGAGTTCTTTATTTCGAAATTCTAATAGCTTCCCGTATCATATAATGTTCATGAAAGACACGCAATTCAGAAAAAATGTAATCTAAGAAATTAGACAATCATAAAAATGTTTTAGTCAAAACAATTTAAGAAATATATACATAAGGGATATTCAGATTTCTGTTTGCTTTTTCTAACTTCCTTATACAAAGTAAAGAAAGTATTGTAATCTCAAAAAATTTCGGGGATAATATTTCAAAGAAAATATCTATTTTGACCGCTCTCGATTCCATTTGAATGATGTTTTTGCGTTACATCTGTACCTTGGGACAGAATAAAAGACATTTTTTCCCAAAACGGATTGTAAAATGGATTAAAATGCATTAATAAGAGATTTTTAGTGACGTCTGTACGTACGTACGTATATAGGTATGTATCCCGTATAACCCCAAAACGAGTACGTGCAGAACATTGAAATTTTGCATATAGGACTGCTATAACACGTAGTTCTGCACCTCCCTTTTTTGTCGCAATCGAAAAAAATTAATAAATTTTAACGCACAAATAATTTTAAAAGGACTTTTGTAAAAATTAAACACATTTCAAAGATACATGATAAGTACAAAAAAACTGCAACAAAGGGTAAATAGCTCAACTCGAGGTTTGAGCCAGATTTATCAAGGGAAAAACAGCTCAAAACTCGAATCAAGTTAATACCTGTAGCGCGTTTCGTCAAACGATAATAATTGAGACTATAAACGCAATGTCACTTATAGAAAATTCCAACTTTACGATCTAAGAAAGTATGGTAAGTCTCAATTATATCGCTCTTTTCCCGAAGCGCCGTAATTTAAATTAAAAATGTGAAACTTACTATTTAACAAGAAAAAGCTTTACAAGAAAGCTCAGTTATGCAAAGGTACAATTAAAATAAAATAGCTAAAAGGCTATTGACGAGCTGTAAATTAAATTGTAAATGTAAAACTTACTATTAAACAACAACGAAATATATATATTGCTCTTATCTTCCGGTTAAGGTTCGTATGCCTTTATTTAATATGCATGCACAAGTTACAGAATTATCAATAATTTAAAAGTTGTTTAAGTTCCACTAAGCCTAACGACGCCGGCATTTGTTTACATTTGAAACTTAGCAGCATAGTGGCAAGTCAGTTTCTGCACCAACTTCAGTGTCTTTTTACCGAATGAGGCCAAACGTTTTGTGCACCGAAAAATCTCTCTTTCTGTCTAATTTTAATTAATTTAAACTCTAATTTTAATCGTAAAAATCGTTTTCCAGCGGTTTTTAACTCTATTTGGTGTTTTAGGTTTTTCTGTATTCTACAATTTTTAATGAAGATATTTTGAGTTTTAATGTATTTGTTCCTTGCCACGAAGTGAGAGCTGAATTGATCGAATGAGAAATATATCTGTAATGAAATTCGAGTAAATAAGTTTAAATAAAGGACATCAAAAAATGTACATAATTTAATATGGCGTATAAGGAAGTTATATAGTGTCCACATCTGATTTTTTAAGATTAGCAGCACGAAATTTCAGGTCAGATATTATTGAAATTCTGGATCATATCATTATTTAGACAAATCAGTTAGCTAAGTAACAGTCGTTTCAAAATCATTATTCTTAAATCAAAGAGTTAAATTATATTTCAAACATTATAAGTTTATATACAGCGGCCCAAATAATCTAATAAAAAACATAGTGAATTCAACATTTGTTTTTGCTCTTGATTTAAACTTTTTAAAACAGAAGTGCAGTACTAGTATCAGATATGTTGTTATAATTGAAAACAAAGTAATTGAGTCATAAAATAAAGATGCATTAACAAAATTCTAAATTATTTCTACGAAAAGCTTCTGATTTAAATGGCCAAAGAAAATGAACCTTTAACTGAACCGAAAGATTGAAATCTTTTCATGATTTTGTGTTAAAAATGAATTAATTAAAACCATTTTAAAACAAACCTTATGTAAAACTTCGTTTAAAAACCAAAATACAGTAAAACATAATTCTAAGCTGTTGCCATTTAAAGCGAAAACCGTCAGCAAATTCCTTGTTAAATTCGTTGAACTATACATAAAATGCTTCTGTAGAACTTCATACGAATATGTACTTAAGCATAATAGAACAGTAAACTTATTAGCATATTTACGAGTATATTCATTAATTTTAAGAAAGTAATACGCTTAAAAGGTTTTGAAGTTACATTTCTCAATTAAGATTTCACAGAAATGGTATTTTCTTGCTTTCGGACATAAATATCTCTCATCTGGCTGATTAGAGTTTCAAGAAATTTCCGTTAATCCTATAAATACTGTATCTGTCTAAAATTTCCAATTATTGTGATTAAGAACTTTTCGATCTATTATTAAATTTGTAATTCATATGAAAATTTCCACTCATCACTTTTCATTGTCTCAGTTAAAATTATGAGGATTATGTATAGTTTTAAGAATAGTAATTATACATACTTAATAGATCACTTTTATATTTCCCTATCAATAGTAAGAAAATAATACGCTCATAAGAATTTCATGGTAATTATAATTTTAAATTTTCTCAGAGTTATAATTTTCTTGCTTATGCGCAGGATTTTTCTGAAACTGTTGGTCAGATTTTCAAGAAAGTTAGATCAACTATATGAATTCTATATGATTGAACTAAATGACTAACTGTTATGTTTCTCGCATAAAATATATAGAAATTATCTTTAATGTATTTCATAATATTAAATGTAAAAATATATTATTTTAAGAAAATATAACTCGATAATTTTTATAGAAATCATTTTAATTGTTTTTTCTAATTATGAATTATTTTTCTATTTTGGGAAAAGTCAGTTCAAAATAGTGCCTTATTTATCCGTAATACTGGGCTCGGCTTGTATTATAATTTTATGATGATCACAAAGAAAATAGTTTACTTTTATTTTATTTAAAATATTTTAATATCTGGAACGTAAAGTAAGCGTGCAAATACAATACCAAGGATATTGAAATATGTCCTCAAACTTCACGATCATAAACTAGTTATTTCTAAAAATTTGAGCTTTAAAGTATGTTTCCTTTGATATATTCTTTTGGCATGCAAATCTTTTGTCATATTTTGATATCATAAAGGTACTTGACCCCTTAAACACGAAATATTTCATCTATATAAGAATACAGAAACATTCATTACCAGAGCAGAAGTTATGAGGTCGCGCATGTCGCAGTTTTTCCAAACTACCCCCAAATCGTTATTTAATTTTTAAGGAAATGGTAAGCATATTTCTTATCTTCAAATTAGCGCCCTCCAAAAGTTCAAATGATTTAAAGATGACTTGGATACTCTTCTCACTTCATAAAGCCGTGCATTTACTTCTAAACGAATAATTGTCCTAGTACTTTCAAAAGCTATTATAGGTAGGCAGAATTGTCAGGATTTGCTGGAACCAGAATTTGCCTTCGAAACTTGTCTACAGAATGATTGTGTAAAAATCGAACATTCTCTACCATTTGTAGCTGGAATGATGTTCGACGAAACACACTCAAAAGTGCTATTTAGCTATAAAAGTGCTATTTAGCTATTAAAATAAAATAGCGAAACACACTCAATAGCATTTTATAAAAAAATAACTAGATCACATACAAATAAATAAATGAATTGGAAAGGGTGTCTCATATCGTAGAGACATTAGTTATTTTTTAAAGCAGGAGATATGAAAAATGAGCAACGCCTTCTCCGGGGCTCGAACCACGGGCCTCTCGAATACGCGCCGAGCGTGCTGACCACTACACTACGAAGGCATGCTAAGAAGGCGGGAGAAATACCTCATAATATGACTTTCCATCTATCTCAGGCATCAATATTCTCTATCATTTCATACGCAGCCGTATTAATGCAAAAAAATGTGTCTGATTTACTTGAACATCTAAAATAGGCAATTACGAGTTTGATTAACGGCGTAAGCTCTGACATCTTAACAAGCAAGTCAGAATGTATGCTTCTGAGTTTAGAATCTCAGTTTATGCAACTATAAAGAAGGAAGCAAACCCTAATGATGAAAATATTATTTATTAAATTTATCTGATATTATTATCTCTTATACTTTTTTAATATTTTATTTTCATATAATCTTTTATTTCTGTATCATAGCATATTTTTTTGGAATGACATGCTTTTTATATTCTAGTTAGGCATAATTTAACTAGTACTAGTTAAATAATATAAACTTTATTACTTGAAAAAAGGGCTGAGAAATGTGCCTGGTTGCAGCAGAGCAGAGACCATCGCCATAGATTCTCACAGACTGAAGCCAAATCATCTTTACTGATGAAGTTTGGTTTTATATTGGGAAGTAACTCCAGATACATTACAATCTGGAGGGGTAAAACAAACGCAGTAAGCCGGAAAATATCTGTGAAAAACATCAGTACAAAAAAAGGTAATGGGCGGAAAACCGTTTGAATGACAACAGAGACTGAATACATTTTTACAAATGCAACAATTAATGATGAAATAGGAAGATTTGATATTTTTACTTCTTTGTACGAAGTAAAAAAGAAGTATTGTAATCGCGAAAAGTTTCAGGCATCATATTTCAAAGCAAATATCATTTTTTACCGCTATGGAATGCAATTTAACGATGTTTTTGCGCGACATCTGTGCATAAGAACAGAATAGAAGATTCTTTTCCCCCCAAAAAAATTATAAAACTGATTTAAAATAAATTATGAAGAAAATTTTTCGTGGCGTCTGTGCGTACGTACGTATGTACTATATCTCGCATAACTCAAAAACGAGCAGCCTCAGAACGTTGAAATTTTGTATATAGGACTGCTATAACATGTAGATGTGTACCTCGTATTTTGGTTGCAACCGGCCGCACCAAAAGTATATAAAAGTATGTAAATATATATATATATATATATATATATATATATATGTATATCCACTCTTACTCGGTTCAGTAATCTCAGTTTCTTTATTCTTATATGTTTGTAAATTGTACATTTGTTGCTTTAAAAATGATTGAATTATGTTGTTTCATCTTTTACCTTTAGTAAATTTGCGTGCAATATTTTTAGAATTATCCGCAATTTAAAAGTTGTTTAAGTGCCGCTAAGCCTAATTATTTTTGCCATGGCGGCCATTGCTTGTTTACATTTGAAACAGCAGAATACTAGATTTGTTGCCAATCCAGAGAAAGTAAGCTTTGCAATAACAAAGATAATGCCTTCTTTTATTATTGCGAATTAAATCATGCTTAATCCATTATGGAATTTATTCGAGGAAATAAGTGTTTAAGATTTACTTCGTAATTTTTAATATTGATATTTTGAGATTTTATGTATTTCAGCCATATTGATAAGTGAGGACTGAATTAATTGAATAAAAAATACTGAATCGTCTGTGAAAAACTGTTTCTTTTCTTTTGTCTTGTTTAATTTTTTAATACATCGTTTTAGATTTATTATAATATTTGAATAGAGCATGTGACAACGATAAGATAATTCTTCAAATGATATAAATCTTGTGCTTTCTAAGTGATAAAATGAATGAAATGTAACTATGTTAAGGGACCTTAGCGTAGCGCCAGAGTGTCACTATGGTAAACAAATATAGTGAATTTTAAAGAGTGTATTTATTCTATTGTGTTTTATACGCTGTGGATGAAGTAGATTTAATTCAATCCAATAAGTTTAAATGAAATTCAAGAAAAATGCGTATAATTTAATATTCCGTACAAGGAAGTCGTGTGGTGTACACATCAGATTTTTTATCCTTGTGTCAGGTTATTTAGGGATACATTCGGTAATAACGTTTCTCCTAATGGACGGTAATGCTCGTTCCCATGGAGCTGCAACGAGTAACCGATTATTCATAGAGAGAAGGAATCCAGCGGATAGAGCGAACTCGTATAATCTCCGGATTTAAATTTCATAGATGATGTGCAGACGTCCTAGGATGCACTTGCATAAATCACTACAGCCCCCACTTAGTACTGTCTATAAGCTTTAGGCGCTATTCATCGTGAATATGCTTATTACCGGATATACTCCCTCACGGTCTCATACATAGGATGGAAAAACACTGTAAAGTTTTGAAATTCTTTCAACTGTATTTGCAAAGTTTACTTTGTAAAATAAATTCCTATGCGTCTTTAAAAAGTTGTGATAGTAACTTTTGCCTACCCAATTTTATACCAGAATTTCTCTGATATTATTATTTTTTCTTTTTTTTAGGGGAAATAGGAAATCTGCATTTTGAAAATATGACCGATATGACAAAATATAGTTCTTGTGCAAATTCTGTTTGTTAGTTAAACTTAGCTGTAAAATCATTCAACTTGCATAAATTTGTATAGTTGTTTCTTTAATTATTCCCGCCGAATTAGTTATATGTATATATACTCTTAAAACAGTCCAAACATAATTTATTTAAATTTAAACTTAAAAAATTAAATTTTAAAACCCTTTGGGCACGAGAAGGAAAGAGAAAAGATCTGAACATTTGATAATTACTAAAAAGTTGTTTTAAAGTGAAGGTTTGATACTAATAAGCGGTTTCGAGTCTCAAATGATTCAGAGGGACGAAACGTGTATTCGGAACGCATTAATCAACTTGGTTTAAGGCTTCAAAACACTTTTTCCTTGGTAAGTTCTGTTTGAAGTGTTAAACAGAGGAGATTAATAATTTTTTTTTTTGTTGTTGTTGTTCTTTTGTTTTGTTTTCTGTAATTTTTAGTTAATATAACGTATTTGAAGATTAATTTAATTTACATGTATTACATTAGGTAATTCCTTATCTGGAGGAGAAATTGGTTAAACCTTCATAAAGAAGGAACACAATTTTTTTTTTAATTTAGTTCCGCCATTTCCTTTTTGATTTACATTCATATAAAATTTATCCCTGTAAAATTAGCTAAAAATAGAAGATTTACTTTTCGTGGATGATTTTACAGAATTACAGTAACGGTAAAAAATAGTTAAAAAGGGTTTTGGATGTCTCATTTTTATTGTATTGATAAACAACGAAACTGTATATTATAGTAGATAAATTAACAGATTTTTTATACGGCATAGATCGACAACTGCTTTCCTATTTCTCGGCTTGATTTGGGAAGTAATCTGACCGAAATGAAAACATTAATACCAAAAAGATAAAAACACATAGCGACTTCAAGTACTTCAAATGATGATAAAATATAATGGAGTATTTTATCAATAGAAATACTACGCTACTGATCCAGCATGCCATAAAATATTGAGCCATTCATAAAATACAACATTGACATTAATATTTTATTTTGCTATTAATATACTTTAACTAATAATTTAAAAGCTTTTTGAAGTATATATTTCTCGAGAATGAAAACATAATAAATATTTTAGCGTCTACTGTTTTCGGAACAATTCAATATCGCTTAGTAAATACACTACCATATCAATACTGCTATTTTTCGAATACCCCACGGCAAGAATAAACACACATTTCCAAGTACTCCATCCCTCACTGTTGTCGCTATCATTGTGAACGGAAAGACTTCGAGTACCCCATGCCACGGGGCCCAAAAGAATCGAGATTGGGGTAAATATAATCTCTTCCCATAAAATGAGACTGGAGATAAACAAATAAAATCCACACTGAATGTTTTGTTTACGGCAAATGTTGAGGGAGATTCTGGCAATGCTTAAATTCTGCTGGATCGTAATGTGCAATAAAGGTATACATTTTTGTGCATTCGTTCCAATAAAGAATGCCTAGATTAATACCCTATACTCCCAATTATTGGAAACAGATGAAGCATCTTTTGCTATGCAATCATTTCGGATGATTTTGTTTTCGGATAACTCAAGATAATTATTTTTGGGAATGGACTATATAAGTACCTAAAATAGTTAATCAGAAGTAAACTTTCTCATACATTCAAAAATCAATGTTGTATTGACATTCACTGAACAATACCCTGTATTTTCAAATCTGCTAGTATGTATTATGTCTCATTTCTGCTCATCAATTTTAACAACAATATTATTTTTGTATATGTTTTCCATGTCAGAAACTTCAGATTTTCTGCTCTAATATATTTTCTAACGTCTAAAAATATATTTCAAGTGTTAGGGTTTCAATTTTTAGCCGATCACATTTAAATTCCAAAATTAAATTCGAACTGATAAATCAAGTCTGATACTACAAATAATATAACTACTAATCCATTCTACAGAAACAATTTTCATTTATTTTCCATGTCATAAAAGTATATTAATTATCTATGCAGCATTTAAAAGCATTTAAACACACTGCACTTTTAACAGCATTTTGTAATAAATTTTGTGAAATTAAACTTAATATAATTCATGAAACCTGGCCAACCAACCGGGATATATCCAACCGGATTAGCGATGCTGACTGTCGTACCAAAGGGCCTGAGCTCGAATCTCAGAGAAGCTACGGATGTTTGTAAATGTATACTGTTTGTGAGCTATGGAGGCACTCTAAATATGCGGCGAGTCGAAATTCCTCTCGAGAGGTTGGTGTTAGGAAAAAAGGGAAGGAAACTTACTGCCCATATGAAGAGGCAGCTTCTCACTATACAAAGAATGCAACTTTTGATCATATGCAAAGGTTATAGAACATCCCCAACTGCGGCACTGCAAGTGCTGGCGGGTATCCCTCCGCTGGACCTTCTAGTGGAGAGAGAATCACTATTAGTAAGGACATTGCGCCTAGAAAATAACGTCTCTCTGTGGCAAAAGACATTCTACCATACAGACTATGATAAGCGCAAGCCGATCATGCTGGGACACCCTGCAGATACTGATTTATCGCACACAATATACATGCAATACACGCCGCCAAATGAGAAGGTATTTGCCATTTATACAGATGGCTCAAAGACGGAGAAAGGCACAGGCTGCGCCCACTGTGTACTCCAAGAAGGAGAAGTGGTTAAAACTTGGGAAAGACGACTGGCAGACAAAAATACCGTCTTTCAGGCAGAGCTTCTTGCATTAGAAGCAGCCATCAATTTGGCAAAATATCAATTAGGATTAAAGGTCAACATATATAGCGACTCTGCCTCAAGTTTGGAGTCCATCCGAGGGCACAAGACAAGGAGTCCTTTGGTGCAAGATATTCAGAAAATTCTTCTAAGTATCCCACCAGATGACAGACCTATCCTGATCTGGGTTCCAGCTCATGTGGGTATTACTGGCAACGAAGGGGCGGACCTGCTTGCGAAATCTGCTGCCAACAATGACTCCAGTAGATTGGAAAACGCAGTAAGTGTTCCGCAGTCCTATTTAAAAAAAAACCACGCTCAATAGCCTTTTAGAAGAATGGCAGAAAAGATGGAAAAGGGAAAGCACAAAGAGGAGAACCTACAAGTTCTTTCCAAAAGTCCCGTGCTCAGTTAATACATACAGCGGAGCACAAACTCAATTCTACACTGGTCATGGTCCCTTCCCACATTATCTTAAGAGATTCGGCATACGAGCATCAGATTTGTGTGAATGTGGTGCGGTAGGTGATGCAGATCACTTCCTCTTCAACTGCCCACAAACCGATAAACTGCATTTAAAAATGCCAGGCAGTGAATACTGGCCGCAATGGGCGGAGAATACCCGCGGCAAGAAGCAGACTAAAACTAAAATAGAGGAGGTAATCAGGCTTTGCTCAGCAAGATACTAAGAAATTCTCCCCCTCTCTTGAGAATTGTATCTTCGCAGCATAATTTTAATAGCAATTCAAAATACTACAACAACTGAATATCAACACTAGGAAAATAGCTCACCCCGTAGAATAATAACAGGACTGTAAGAGCAAAACTATTGTAATGTAAGCATATTACTATCCAGTTTGTATGTATTTGATAAAAATAATAGTGTAAAGCAGTTTAAATGATATTGAAAATCCAGTCAATGTGTAAATGAATTACAAAGTTTAATTTGATTATCTCAGTAAAAGTATTGTAAATATGAATTCATATAATGTTTAAATGTACACATAGCTGTCATGGTTTTATGTAACTATCATATGTAACTTGTACAAGACAATGTTTGTAATCAATATGCTTATACACAGGCCTTGTATGCCCATGTAATATTTATATGTATATTTTCACACGAAGGAAATTTTCCCTTCTTCCAGGATGAATATTAACACTGTAAGACTTTTACAACAAAGTCAGGTCAGTAGTTATCTCAGGCGGCGCTCAGGTGTTAGGAAAAGAGGTGGGAGACCCTCGGGGTCAGCTCCATTAAAATTGCGAGTAGAACTGAGCAAAGTCTTATTGTCACCTGTATGGTGCTCTAGGCTCTTGCCAACGAGAATATTCTTGCATTCCTTGCCTTCTCGTTGGCTTGTTCTGATGTTACTATCAGACAAGTGATATAAGTAACAACAACAGCAACAACAACATACTTCTATTACAATATTTTATGTAATAATAGTATAACGTTTCTTTCTTCTGTAGACGGCCCACCAGTGGCAGAGCGGTAAAGTCGCTGAACACTGGTAGTTCGGTCCGAGGTTCGAATCCCGCGAACGGGGTGGCTGCATGGTCGTTTCCGTGGTTTTCTCCATGTGTAACGTGTATACGAGCCAGTTTCCCTCAGAAAGACCTCCACGAAGGTATCCCTCCCTTAGACTGATAGCCCTAGATTGCTTTGTCGTAACTAAATAAACCAAACCAAACCAAATTCAGATTTCTTCTGCTGGCGTCTTAATATGTACTCTACCAGATACGAATCAAATCGCCCTGTTGCATTCCGAATACCACGGAGACTTCTGTTAGTAGCTCCCCAAGTTCTTTTAGTACTGTTGGTATGCTAAGCTGTTTCCAGATATTTAAAGCACAAGCTGCGATTCATTTTCAGATCCTTGTATCAGTCGGATTTGAGATAACTGCAGATTTTTCAGCAGAGCAATTACTCTAAACACACATTTTTTCATCCATCTCTCAAGCGAACCCAATTTTTACTTACCAAATTTACTTTAGTCAGCTTCCACAATCATGACCTCCCCATCCATATTTACAGTTATTTCTCTGTAAATCGTCTATACCCAAGCTTTTTGTCCTTAAGACCACATTCTAGAATATCTGTTGGACGGCAAGAACCAATTACGTTTTTAAGGTGAATTTATATTTGGATAGAGTTAATAATACATGCAAAAAACTTTTCGCATTTCGCTTTGTGGTGGTATCTGTGTTGAACTCAATTTTTATTTCATTAAATATGTGAAAACTTTGACATAGAATTTTATTGAAAACTAAAACATTTTTATTGTGGTCGCACAGCTGGGGGGCACACGTTAAACGATCGGCGGCCGCCATGGCGCCCGTGGGCATAGGGTTGGGAAGCCCTGTTTGTACATTTCCTTCGCAATACAGATTTATTAATCATTTTAAAAACAGGGCATATATTGTACCTTGCAATCGACATTTTCTCCATGGACCACTTAATCTCACCCTTTTTCTCCAAGTGGTAAAAAAAAAAAAAAAAAATTAAAATTTTCCTTTATTTTATAAGAAGCACCAACATTAAACATACTCATTAGTGATCAAAGAAGTCTTTTCTTTATTTTGAAAAGTTACAGTTGTAAATTTTAAATCATTCATTCAATATTTTCAGTCGTTCGGTAAATCTTAAAATGCAGTTTTCGAGCGTTAACTCGCTGTGTTAAATGCTAACAAACGCTTAACGTATAAAAGTCGATTTATAATAAAAAACGAAATCTCTCTTAGTAACATTATAAATCTAACATTTCAATTCAATTAAAATATAGCTTAAATTGCCGTCAAATATAAAGCTATATATTTCAAATATTAACCATATAAACATTCCATATTAATTAGTAAAACATAACTGTATTCTGCTTCTAAAAAGAGGATCAGCCAATAATACGTCATAAAAAGGCGTGTTCAAGCCTAAGACAAGTACACAACGTGTACAATTTGTGTAACGTCTTCTAGGCGTCACCTCTTAATGCTTTTTTATAACGCTCTTTTTAAACTATGTAATTAAGTTAAACTATGCTTTAAAAATTGAACCACAGCAAACTAAGTATTTGCACTCATTTAATTGCAATAATTTCTCCTTCCCCTCTAAAAATTTATTATTTCGCATTCTACTAATATTTGAAAATACTGATTCAATATAGTATATTCATATTAAATCTCGTTTCATTCATAAACAATTGCAATTCTTTTTACAATGTACAAATGAAATAAGCATAATAAATAAGCTAATGCTGCAGCAAATAAAGTCATTTCATTTTGCCTCATCGGAGAAACGCAAAAAGTAAAAATATCAAAGATGGAAAAATGTTCCATTATCCGTAAAATCGCATTCCGTTTCCCTAAGAACAAAACAATATTTGAGGGCAGAAAACAGAGAAAAATTATATCCTCTTAATGTTTTTGTAAAATAAAACGGGAGTACACGATGAAAAATAACTCCTTGAACGCAACCATCACTATGTTTTTAGTTATAACGCAGATAAAGAAAAAATGAAAATGTTTCCCCAGAGTTTCAATAGAAAACTTGCTTTGGTAAAAACAAAACATGAAATGATGATAAAATGATAAGCAAAAAAAGTGTCGTTTATCTACAATTTTTCACTTTATCTATATTTTTCTATTCCTTCTCCCATTTCCATTTGATAGCGGTCGTATAGATGAAAAAAAGAATAACTTTTGCAAACGATGATTGCTAGGTTTAGATATAAAAATGGCATACGAGTAATGGTCGCTAAGAGCTGCATCGCCTGCGTTGAATTTAGTTTTATTCCCCGGCTGAATGGCAACGGTACCGACCATTAGCGTTCAGCGAGCGATAATTCAGGATTAGGTGGAAAGATTATAGTCAGTATGTCACATTCGCTTTTAGTTTATTTAGATTATTTCTTCTGCCTCATTTAAGTCTGAATTTATAACTTAATGAAGATCTGACAAACATTTGGTAAAATGCTTTTAAAAAGCGTTTTATTTTTGTTATTTTTATTTATTTCTTTGACGAAAAGGCTTTAAAATGTTCCTTCAGAGTTAAAGTCCAAAATAGTAAACGTAGTTAATTACTGAAATGAAAAGCGTTGTAGAACGCGAGATAATAGCTTAAAGAACAGTTAACAACCGGTTACTAAAGATTTTAAAAAGAATTTTATTTGTTTTCTTAGAACAAGTGCTTCAAACTGTTGCTTTCATCTTAATTGCTTTACATCCAGTGTTTACAGAATAAAAAACATCAAATCTTTGTTAATTGAATAGTACATTAAGATAACTTTTGAGTCTACATTATAATCTAGAAGCTAGAAGAATTCTAAGATAGAAGCTTCTATTCCCAAACTTCAATAAGATATTCTATACAGCATATGAAGTAATATGCTTAATCAATCTTGCAATTAGGAGCAGCAATTCTTCATTTATTAATGTTGAGTTCGGGTTCTTATTTTTTGCGATAAAAAATCTTCAAGGAATTATTTCGTATTCTTCCGGCGGGTACTAAAGTAATCCGATTAAAAGTAATGTACTTTTAATGAGGCCTTCGTGGAGAATTTTTCTAAAGGAAACTGGTTTATATTCACGTTACACATGGCGAAAACCACGAAAACCAGCCATACAGCCAGCTCGTTCGCCTGGGATAGAACCCAAGCCAGGGATACCTACCAGTTTTCAGCGGTCTTAACCATTCGGTCACTGCCGAAGGATATACTAATTAGCGAAAGACAAGCGTAAAGCCATATTTACTATCAAGGCTACAGAATTTCATTTCAGAAAATTGGTTAATATTTTTTTAACTTTATTCATAACATACGTTTTAACTTTGATCTTGAAACAAACGTTTTTAAAGTAAATAAAAATTCTTTTGCAGTCCTTTCAAATTTATTGGAGACCCACCAGTGGCCGAGCGGTAAAGTCGCTGAACACTGGTAGTTCGGTCCGAGGTTCGAATTCCGCGAACGGGCTGGCTGCATGGGCGTTTTCGTGGTTTTCCCCAAGTGTAACGTGTATACGAGCCAGTTTCCCTTAGAAAGTCCTTCACAAAGACATTCCTCCCCTTAGGCATATAGCCCTCGAGATTTTTCCATAATCACACACACACAAATTTATTGGATAGTTACGTTACGTACTTAACATTACGTTGCATTATATTTCGTAACTTTATACTACCATATATTTATCATGCATGACATTACGTGTCATGCATTATACGCCACAGTTGCTAAGTGTATTTGGCAAGTACTAGGAAACATAAGATCTTTGACATATCATCTACGCAGCCTAGCAAACAGCCAGTTCTAAGAGTATTGCCATTCCGCGAAGAGTAGGAACTTCAATGTATCTTTAAAATAAAATGAACTTGTAGTTATTTAGCATCTTCAGAGATTTAAAAATGATTACCGCTTTTCTTGGTAATGTCAGTATTTAATTTTATTTATTTACTTGTTTATTTTGAATAATATATGGAACTGATATAATTTTAAGTACATTTGATATATAATATATCTGACTGATATTTTTTATTAATATTAGCAACTTTATCGTAATTTATAAAAGGTTGTTATGTTGTGTAACTGATATAAATAATTAATTAAAAATATTTCTAACACTGTACAGTTCTGAGAATTTTAAATACAAATCACCTTTCCAGACGATTAAAAAAAGTCTGATATGGACTTCCTTATACGGCCTATTAAAATGTATGCACACATTTTGCTGCACTTCATTTAAGCTTAACTTGATTAACCGAACCCTTAATGCAATCTGAAAATGACATCAAAAGCTGCAAATTTTGAAATTAACTGTCTCGACCAATTTTTGTCGTACTGAAGGCAAACTTCTTATAATTTTATTTTTCATAAAGAGCATAAAACCTTTCCAAATATAAGTATAGGAACTGGGAGACAGCATTAAGGGATGTTGGAACCCCGAAATCTTCAAAATATTGTCATTTCTGATTTTTGCATTTTCAAATTCTCTACACCTTTATCTTTCAAGCTTGTATCTACAGCAGATTTTGAGAAAAGGTACATCGAAAATGGCCAAGTTAACATTGTCGGTATAGGGCTTTCTGATACCCCTTAAAAGTTAGAATTTGGCATTTTGCGTTGATTCACCATAAATGTCGGTTCACTTTTCAAATTGTTGCCACCAAATGTTAGAGCCCTATATTCATACTTTAAGAAACTAAATAATGAAGAATTTGCATAAATGTATGTATGTTTCTCGCATTGTGATAAAACAAATGTACAGCCATCAAGGAAGCCCAAATTTGGAATTTTTTTTATTATAGATTTCATATTTTGTAACACTTTAACGAATTTTTGATTAACAAACTCAACGATTTCAAGGCGAAGAATGGAAAAAAAAAAAAAAAAATTTTCTCCATCGCGCAAAACTGTGTATTGGAAATTCTTTTGCGATATTGCTGTTGAATTCAATTTTATGGTTTAAGTGCGAAGAACATGAGATTTAATAAATGAAGGTAACGCACAAAAAATACGTCCTGTTGAACATAATGTAAAATCTGGAAAGCTTTCAGAATTTGTTTTTATTTGACATTGCTCAAATATGAATAGTTTCGTCATTCTGTAATTGTATGTGACTAGGACCACGTTAAGGGGATGGATATAGATGCACAACTAGATCTTATAGCGGGTCTCATACAAAATGTCAACATTCTACGGCCAATAGTTTTTGAGTTATGCGAGATACCTACTTACATACATTACATACATACATACATACGTACAGACGTCATGAAAAATTTCCTTTTGAATCCATTTTACAAACTATTTTGGAAAAACGAATCTTTTATTCTGTTCATAATTACAGACATCATGCAAAACAATCGTCCATATGGATTCGGGAACTGTCAAAAATAGATATTTTCGTTGAAATATAATATCAAATTTTTTCATAATTATAATATACTTCCTTTATTAAAGTAAAAAAAAATAGTAATAAAGACCGCGAGTCACGAATAAAAGAGAAAGAATTATGCTTTGCGATTAGCAATATCGAACTGATATTCTAAACATTTGATATAAAAATTATACTATTAAAAATGTTCGAGATAGAGTAGATGTTTTTTTGTGGTTTTTAAAAAAAAGTTTAACTGACACCACAAACAATTTGAAATAATCAACATTCCTTATTTAAGAACATATTCCACAAAACAGAACGTATTGTGGTTTCTTGCGGCACCAGGACACAGTTTAGATTAGTCTTTGAGTATACAGAAGTTGGTAGCTACAGTTATGAAACACCCTATATCGCGTAAGTCGAAAGAAAAATCGTTTGTTGATGACATCTTTGTTTGTTTTGCTTGTTTCTTAATTTGTTCATTTTCTTTTTTTATTTCTTCTTTAATTATTTAAATAATGTACAAAGAACAGATAACAGTACGTATTCTCTTTTAGAAGTTGTAAATGTACATTTATATATAATATGTAGATTGATCAAGAATGTTAGGCAAATATGCAGTCTATAAACATTAGTCAACAAATAAGTATAAGCTAAAGCAAAAATGAATGATATGTTAGTTTTCAGTTGTAGTTGAACAGAGATAAGTTACTTCTTTGGTTTAAAGCAAGTAAAAATTAATGTCGGTATTTTATTTCAATTCAAAGGCAAATCGACTGTGTGATTACTTAAAACATAAAACATGAAAATTAAAACCACCGATTCAAATCCAGTTACTGAGTGCTGAGCTTTATTGGTACCATTTTAACATTGTCGTTCAAAAATCCAAATAAATACGCTAGTCTTCCTCACGACAACAAGGGAGAAAAAATTAAACAAAAATTCCAGGAGGTGTACAGTGTCACATCTTTCACATCAATCTATCACTCACGCTCTACTTGGCAAACTCTCCCACCCAGGTTTGGCCACTGACGTTTTTTTTTTTTTATTATTATTATCTGTCATTGCTCTGCTAAAAAAAAAAAAACTTTTTTCCTTCCTCACTTTCAGAGAGCCCTTTTCACTCCTGCAGAAGCAACAACATGAGAAGATAAAAGATGGACGCCATGTTTGGTCTTTCATAAATAATTGATTTCCATTCGTTCCCGCTTAGTGTAATTTGCATTTTCAAAACCACAGCTGGGAACAGTATTATAGATCTTTGTAAGTACTCTGAACATATTCTAACAATAAGTCAGTTCTGCAAGACCATTTTATAGTTTTATTTAGGTGTAATATAAATTACAACGAATTAACATTAGAAAATGTTTCACGAATATCTCATCCACGAAGCAATTTTAAACTTATAGCTTGGAAATTAGAGGAAAGCTTCGAAAAAACGTACTTTAGGTTAATTTGCTTTTTTAAGTCAAAACACTCTAGGAATGCCTGCTATAAAGAGTTTTTTTTTGTTGAGGATTTTCTCAAACAATATATCTCTTAATCATAGTCCGTATGAAGGAGATAATAAAAGTGCGTATAATCTACCCCATCATTTTTGGCTCTAACAACATTTATATCCCTGTTGGTATCCATGCGTATACAAATGAATCAGAACAAATTCTATTACGTTGCTTATGAACATTTACATTCGTTCATAAGGTCAACTTACAACCACAACCAATTTAGAAACAAAATATTTTCATCAATATTTCTTAAAATAAACTGTTGAAAAAATGTAAGAGTCTTGTTAATACCAAAAATGTATATCTAAATTTTGTTTCTATGTAGGTGAATGTAATAGACTTCTTGAGAATTTGAACAGAGAAGCAGGAAGCAGTGATGGCACATGCTGATAAAATTAAAGAGAGCGTAAATATGGAATATGTTGATGTGAACAGTTTAGTGATATATGTTTGTTAAAAATTTGGTTTGCCATACAATATCCGGTGTCTCTTAACTACCAGTAAAATCTTGACAACAATTGTAATCTCCAAAGTAGACCCTTGACTAGAATTGCGAAGAACTTAACGAATACTGAGAGTGTTCGCACACTTTTGTTACGATTTTGCAAAGATTTATATGTAAACAAATCTTAGAATTTTATTTTCTAATATGTTCAGTTTGATAGATCGTTTCTTGAACTATCATATTACATCTTGATTTCAAGATAAAAGTCCTTTCTTAAAACATCAAGATTGATTTCATTTCACTCCTCCTTCACAATCTTCCCAGGTTCATCCAACTGCCGTTATTCAAACTATAGAACTGCAGATCATCTGAATATCCCAAAAATCTAGATAATTCAGCTTCCTTTCTTGCAGGCGAAATGCGTATTTTCTGTAATGTAATTAAGGTAATTTTATTTCTTCCTTAACAGCATTTTATTTTACCAAATATCGATAGTTATGCAGATAAATAAAAAGATAAGAAGGTAATCTATTATAAACTCCACAATATTCGACCCAAAAAATCAAGAAATCATTTTCATTTCCTTCAATATATTACTGCTTTTTAAGTCAAGTATCTTTCCATTTAAAAATTTTGTTAACAGAAAATAATAATATTATACAGCGGGAAATACAGCAGTATTGTTACGAATTACCTATATGGATAATTTTGGTAAACATTTTACATTATACTAAAAAAAAAAAAAAAAAAAAAAAAAAAAAAAAAAAATACAAAAATATCACATAAAATTTCTCCGAAATTATCCGTATATGTACAAAATTCGTAACAATATATTAAGTTTTTGCTTTTACAATACAGCATTTATTTTATTCTTTTCAGGGTACAATGTAGAAAAATATGTAAATAAATAAATAACAGTAAGCTTAATTGCCTATAGAGAATAACTGTTCCGGATAATGTGAGTTCTGATAATTCGGATAACCTGATATCTGGAGTCCGCATGTTTGGAACTCTACTATGGCTAATATTTTCGAACATAAGATGTCTTTCAAACATCATATATAATCATGTTGATCTTTTAGAATTGTAGAACATACTATAACGCATTAGAATGTAACTACGAATGAAAAACTTCACTTAAAGCACCAGTCTTCATGGTGCCTATAATAAAGAATATTTCCTATAATAAAGAAATTATCTTATATATTTATCTTAATAAGTATGTTTTACCAATAAAAACTATCTGACATTTCTAAATAAATATTTTTTCAAATCTTTGAAGTTTAGTTGATTATTAAATATGGCAGTGCACCCGAGAGCTATCTGCTTAAGAAGGTTCTTACAAGGAATATTTTTTAAAGGAAACGTTGCTCTGATTAATCTACACATTGAGATAGCATATCTGAAATAATTAATTATCAGAACAACAAAGAATGATTACAAAGGTTATAAAATATTTTCTTGATGTGTATATGCATTCTTGCAAAAAATGAAATTGGGAAAAAACATACAACTCGTTGTCGCAGTTTAATAAAAAATTGGTCTCGCAGTTTTTTAGCATACTGTAATTATCTGAAAGTCGTTATAAAAATCGTTCTTGCAGTTTCTTAACATACTGTATTTATCTGAAATTGTTAATTTTATGATATTTCTAAACAGTTCTGAACAAAGTTTAAAATTTTAACTGCTATGACTAAAATAGATTACGTTTCAAAAATCTAACTCTAACGACGTGAAAATATTTATTCTTATAATGTTATTTTTCCTTCTTCTAAATAAAATAAGACGTCATCATTATTCTGGAATAATTTGTGCTCCAATAAATTTCAAAGGAAATACCACGATCATAACTTTTTTTGCAACCGAAAAATTTTGTGGAGTTTTTCTGTGGCACTAAAAGAGGTTTTTAGATTGTATAAAAACTTGTCGGTATCAGACCAGTTGTATATCTATATGCATCCAAGGAATAGATAGCTCGCTCACAATAACTGGACAAATTTTACGATCTGTCACAAACGTCAGGAGACAGATTTGACAGAGCTTCCGAAATATCTGCCCTCTTTTTCGAATAAACCCCAGACACCGTGAATAGCATTTTTGTACTCTGTAAGGAACTTTTTCTATTAGAAAATCTCACTCTTTGAATATTTAGATACTATCACTGACAGATATGTATGTATTACCGATACATATGTGTGGATATTTACATCGGAAACATAATAATATATTTTATAGTATTACTTATATTCGAATTTGTATTCTGTAGTATTAAATCTATATACGTTTTATGTATATCCTGAAATAAAAAATATTTCTTTTTTCTATCTTTATGAGGTTTTAAACGTCCGGTTGTGTAATCAGGATAGAAAAATTAATACTGGAGTTTTCTTATTAGCTAAAATAAAAGTTTTAATAATTTTTGCATCAATTCATTTTTTTTTAAACTAAGTCTCATGAAATCTTCATCTTTTTCGTTGCTCATCTTTCTTTTTATCAAAATAATGAAACTGTAGTAAGTAATAACAGAAGCTTGATTTATTTAATAGTCAGCAACACCGTGTTTTAGAAGATTTTTTTTTACTGCTGTTAAGTTGTAATTAGAAAACTCTAGTAAATATAATGTTAATAAATCTAAATCTAAGCAAAAGATAAAAAAAATCTAACAAACAAAATCTAACAAAGATTTTGCGGATATGTTGGGAGCTATGGTTTCCTAACTATCTTTCTATATAATCATTCCAGATAAGTAGAAAGAAATTGACAATTTATTGGAAAACTAACAGTGCACAAAAAATAGATAAATAAAAATCTGAAAGCTTTCAGAATTTATATTACGTCCAAAGATTTTTTTTTCCATTTAGATACACTTACACGTTTCTAGAGCATTTAGGCTAACGCTTGGTTGGGCTAAAAATATTTTAAAATAACACATCTTTAGAATTTCCGACAGACAGTCTCGCGAGCTGTAGATAAAAATGTTTTTTTTTCCATACAGTGTTGTCACTGCTCGCTTTGAAATCGTTGAATGTTTTAATAAAAATTTTGTTAAAATGTAACAAAATATGAAATAGATAATAAAAGAAATTCGAAATTAAAAATTCCGGTTTTCAGATGCCCATATTAGGGTGGAGGACTATGTTATACATAATCTGATGGCACTAGGTACCGTCATTTTTTCACAATGCGAGAAAAATGCCTGCATTCATGCAAATTTTGCATTAGTTAATTTCTTTCAAAAGGGCGATAATATTTGGTGGCAACAATTTGAAGAGTGATTCAACGCTTTTAGTGATTCGACGCAAAAAGTCGTTTCAAGACCGTTCAATGCCGTTTTTATTAGCCCAAAGGGATGTTAGCCCTTCTAGACTGGCATCTCTTTGGACTAATAAATGAAATAAAATAAAATGAAATAAATATTATTATCATTTTTATGTAAGCTATAATTAACTCAAGGGAGAACGCAGACAACTGGCAAATTCTCATTAACGCACAAGAAATATCGTAAATTATCGATACCTCTCACACAGCAAAAATGCAGTTTAACTAAAACTCAATTCAATTGCAGTCTTTCATAGCTATCGCCGTCGAAATACCAAATTCGGTTTCCAGGTTCCCATGAACGAACGAGTGGAGGATTTCGTTATTCAAACTGTGATGGCTCTAGGTACCGTTGTTTTCCCAATTCGAGAAACATATTCATGCACATTTTCTTCATTTAAATTTTTAAAATAATACAGGGCGACAATATTTGGTGGCAACAATTTGAAAAATGATTCAGCCTTTTACAATGATTCAACGTAAAATCCCGTTTCGAGATTAATAGCCCCTCTGAGCTAGTGCTCCGTTGTGCTAAAAATATTTACAAAACTTTACAGCAATGTATTTTAAATAATAAGTAATTTTTATCTCAAACTGGATTACTTTACTCAAATATGTTTACATTTGGCTGCATGCAGAGCACTGGACTATTTTTTTGCTGAGTTTGATGTTGCTGCAAACTGACGCATTGTTTTGTGAATACATTATAATGGGTTTCGAAATTGTACATGTTCAAAAAACCGTGAAGAATCATTAAATTTCAGGAAAGAAAATTTAACATATCTTGACAGTAATTCAGTTAAAGATTGCCTGTATCGAGAACGCTTATGCTCAGTAAGCAGCCTTGCAATTTATGGCAATAAGCAGCCAAAATAATGACACATGCTACTTAAGAATAATATAAGATTTTGGTGCAGAAACTGCATTAAATAATTCAGATATTTTGATTTTAAAGTAAAGAATTTAATATATTTTGAATGCTTAAAATTTGTCTTATACTTCTTGTACACATCATTAAATTCTAAATTTGGAGGCTCACAAGTCATCGTGTCTATAAGAAAGATGAATTGCAAAAATTATGTTTCTAGTTAGGTACCTTGTGGCAAAACATATATACTTCTTAATATTCTGGGCTCACCAGCGGTATTGGTATCATGAACACTGGTAGTTAGACCCGTGTTCAAATCCTGACAAGATGACTGGCTGCATGGGTGTCTTCGTGGTTTTCTTCCTGCGTAAAGTGGGAATGAGCCAGTTTTTCTGAGGAGGTCTTCGAGAAGGCATCTTTCGCCTAAAGCATATCACCCTAGCCTGCCTTGCTGTAGCATGAAACAAAATATTAACTTTCTCTTATGCAACAAAAATACGAATTGATTCAAATATCCGTGTTCAATGCTGATTAAGAGGACCTTTAGAAATTTGTAGTAGTAAATTATCGGATTCAATTTATATAAACAAAATGCAGTTTATATACGTATATGTGCAAAAAATACGATAGCTGCTTTAAAAATAATTGGCGACTTCAAAATTAACATTCTAGATTTGGTGCTCTCCCCCTAAATTCATCTGTTCTCCCAAATTCGACCTTCTATGTTATATAACAGTCTGAAATTAATAAGTTACAGATTAGCTCTGCTTGTGCCTCAGACTTGATATAAATACCGCTCGCAAATAAAATGCACCATCTTATTCTTCTAGCTTTCGCCACGCCAAGATCCACTCTGCTTTGCTAATCCATCTCAAATGATATCGCCCCGTTAATCTGTGTATATAAGAAATTATCGTAATTGTTTATCATAAAAAAATATATTGCTTACGAAGAATTATTCTAATGTGCCTAGAAATAAAGATGGTAATTAGCTGAACTTGGTTTAGTATCAACATCTTCGTCCCGTCTTGCCGCTCTGCTATCACGACTTACGCCTCAAAAATATTGTATTTTATAACATGCTTGCATTGCCTAGTTAAGCTCTCTATATTTCACGAACTGCAGTCCTTCGTAAAGATAGTTTAAAATGAAAAATGAACCCTAGTTAAATTTCCTTACAATATATTTATACTAGCAGAATATTAAAATTTTGAGAAATGTTTGCTAATATATGAAATATTTTTTAAAGATTTGAAACTGTTTTAAGAAATGTGTCGTGCCTCAAAATGGAGCATAGTGTGAGTTTGGCACACGTAGTTTCCAACTAGCAAATGCCAAGGAGTTAAACGAGGATTGTCCCAAACTGAGTTGCGCGCCACCTGTCTTTTTTTAAAAAAATAATAACAATAAACAATAAAGAAGTATAAGAAATGGAAGCTAGAGTGCGAGAGTGAGGGGAAAGGGGTGTCGTACGAGACCACCCAGGATGCCCATCTCCTCCTCTTTTAAACTTCCGTTTATACATTTTAGTGGCGTTTTTAGTGCCAGATCTTATTAAGCATGTTGTTAGGTTTTTTCAGGGGTGACTTCTGACTTTTTTTTATTATTTTTCTTTCCATCGTCATCATTCTGATTCTATTGAAAGGGGATTTTCTTCGTGTTAGAATGCGTGGGCTTGACGTGGGAGGCTGATAAGGATGTTCGGTTGTCCCATGAACTTTGATGATAGGGGTGAATACTTCAACCCTTCATGGCTCTAAATTATCATCTCTAAAGAGGTTCAACAAGCTGGTGGGGAGAATTTTCGTCACTTCGTTTCCGTGATCGTATAGAGTTCGTTTCTAACCAATGCAAATGTTAAAAAAATAAAAGATCGATTGTTTTTAAAAGTTCTAAGTGATGATACATATTTACTTAATTATTCATGAATAAATATAATAGCCTTAAAAAATTTACAAAAGTAAAATATGTCATTGACATATACAAGGAGTTCCAAATATCAGTAAACTTAAAAATAATGCGTATTTTAGTGAGCTTTTATTGTGAACTTAACTTGCTTTGCACACAAATTCATAAAACCCTGGTTTGTTTGCCCTCCTAAGGAATTTTATTCTGAAACCTTTTTTTAATTACATGTTATGTTCACCACATGGTACATCATCGTTAAAAATCACAGAACATTCATAATGAATGCTGAATGTGGCATCCACAGCCACTGCTAAAACTAAGTTGAGTCGTATGGAGAATGGAAACATTCTGCAGTAGTCACTGATATACGCCATCTACAAACTGTTTCTCCCATTGTCAGTGGCATTAGTAGGCTCCTAGTTCCTCCTTGAATTTAACCAGAAGAATCAAAATCCATCTTATATTTCGGACACAGCTTCGCTCTGTTCAGACTTTTCAAGTTCATTATTCAAAACATACTACAGTTTCACATATAATTTCACTATTTTTTTTTACTATGTACAAAATTTGTAACAATATACTTCCATTGAATATCTCTCACTTGTTTCATATTATATTATAAAGGTTTGTCGATAAATACTGCTGCTACTATTGGGAAAACCCTTTTTCCCTGCTTCGCTTGCTGCTGCTGGCAATATATACGTTCTTATTGCTCTCCTTTGTCCTAAGAACTCAGAAACTGTTGACAGTTTCAAAATTTAAGTTTAGGAAAAATTTTTATGTTATGCTTGTTTTTAAGACTAGCGAAAAAATGTTGTTCTGTAATAACTCAAGGAATTGATTGAGGAGATCCTTGACTTTGCATCATTGGCCCTAAAAACGATCTAAAATAATTTAAGACTACTCACACATCAGTCCAGAGTAAAAAGAGTTAAGTACCATACTTTGCTTTGAATTGACGGTCTTCTTTTTCATTTCATCACTGTTTGTATCCTAAAATTTTTTTCGATTATTTCTGCAATGTTTCACCAACGGAATTTAACAGCACACAGACTTTGTTCCTTACTACGCCTTTCTACCTCTCACCAACTGTTTTCAGCCCAAAAATTCGATATTGAATTTTCAGTGAATAATTCACGAATTAGGGTCCCCACAACACGGTTTTACTATTTTTTAAAATGATGTCTCACTATGCGTCTATATGTGTGCGAAGATTTTTTCGTCCATCATAACTATTATATGAAACTTTCAAAAAATTTTGTTTCCTGTGTTTAAGCTTTCTGCAATCTTCTAAAAAGTTGATTAAATTTGGGGTAAAATTCGACAACCGAAAGTGGTACTTTACCTGAAGCCCATAAAGGTGTGTTTACACTAGCTGAATGAAAAGCATATTTATATGTAAATGCTTTGAAAAAACATGATTTCTACTGCATTTTCATTTCCAATAGTTTTTAATTTAAATATTTTTCAAAATCCATCGTTCTTTAAGTGTATAAAAATAAAACTGCAGTTTAACTATTAAATAATTTAGTCCATATCTGTAATTTAGTCCATATCTGTATAAGTGTAGGACTTTGATTAAAGGGATTTATCGAAAAAAAGCGAACTGAGAAAAAACAGTTTAGGGAAAATAAACTCTTAAAATGTATATTAAGACATTTCCAGTTTTTTAAACAGTATTTTGGCTTTATCCTTTTTACTTCCTTGTACGAAGTAAAAAGGAAGTATTGCAATCCGAAATATTTCAGGTATTATATTTCAACGAAAATACCCATTTTGACCGCTATCGAATGCAACTTAACGTTGTTTTTGCGTGACGTATATAGGTAAGGACAGAATAAAGGGCTCTTTTCCTCCCAAAATATTATAAAACTGATTTAAAATGAATTATAAAGAAAATTTTTCGTGGCGTCTCTACGTATGTATGTATTTCGCATAACTCAAAATCGAATAGCCTCAGAACTTTGAAATTTTGTATGTAGATCCACTCTGTTACTCGACTCAGTAATCTCAGTTTCTTCATTCATATGTTTGTAAATTGTGCATTTTTTGCTTTAGAAATGATTGAATTATGTTGTTCTGGTTGAGATCTTTATGCCTTTTGTTAACCTGCATGCAATAATTGTGGAATTATCAAAAGTTTAAAAGTTTTTGAAGTGTGTCTAAGCCTAACTTTTTTATTACCATGGCAGCCATGTTTGTTTACATTTGAAACTTAGCAGAATAGTGAATTTGTTGCCAGTCTAGAGAAACTAAGCTTCGCAACAACGAAGTAACGTCTTCTTTTATTATTTCGAATTAAATTATGCTTAACTTCTTCTGTAGTTATCCTTTAAGTTACTAGTTTGTTTTTGCGTAGAAACTGTAATCTTAATTGTAAACTTGTTTTTTTTTAATTGTTTTAACTGTACTTGGTGTTTTATAAATTTCTATATCTTTCAAATTTTAATGAAAATATTTTGAAATTTTATGTATTTTTGCCTTGCCGCGAAGTGAGAACTGGATTAATTAGTAGCGCATGCGCATTAGGTAAGCGGCGCTGAATCGTCTGCGAAAAACTTTTTATTTTTATTTATTTATTTTGTTGTTGTTTAATTTCTTTTATACATCGTTATAGATTTTGAATATAGTATTTGAATAGAACTTATGGTAATTCTTCAGATGACATAATTTTTGCGCACTCTGAGTTATAAAATGAATGAGATGTAATGCTAAAGTGAACCTAGCGCCGAAGTGTCGCTATGGTAAATAAATATAGTGAACTTGAAAGTGTGCTTTTATTCTATTGCGGTTTATGCCCTATCGACGAAGTAGATTTAATTCAAAATTCGTTAACTGTTAATTCAATATATTTAAATTAAATGCAGGAAAATTGTGTATAATTCAATATTCCGTACAAGAAAGTCATGTGATGTACACATCAGTTTTTTTTTTTATTATTATTTTGTAAAATAGCGATTTTAATACACAAATTAATTACAATATTTTTAAACCATTTTAAATACCAGCATTAATAATATTTATTAATTTATTAATTAATTCAATTTTTCAAAATGTATAATATGAAAGTTGAACAATAATGAAATCTTTTAATAAAAATTTCCCGGCAGCATAGCATATTTCTCTTTTTTAGCCATTTGTTCCCTATATAAATTGCTTTTTTTGATTAATTTATTATTTTAATTAATTAAAAAGTCTAATATTTGTTCAAGCAAGATTTTCAGCAATGTTACTGTCAGGAATTTGATCACTTTAATCATGCCATCTCTTTCTGTTCATGTCTTATAGCAAGTAATTTCTGTTTCTGAAAAGGCACATCAAACTAACCGTTAATATGCATAGAAAACTCACTGAAAATTGTGTGTTAAATTGCATAGAAATATGTGCTGAGCTGAGTAAACGCAGAGGGGGAAAACAAGCTGCAAGTTCACTTCCCTCGGTATTTTTAAAAGCAGATTCAGATTACACATAAAAACAGAGTTTACTGATAGTTGCAGTATTACGTTTCTCTTTTACACTGGTTTTCAACGATAAATGAACCATTTAAGATGTGGGTGAGATATTTAATGGCTATCAAAACGTTTAATTGAATAAAAGTCTTTTTATTCAATTTATTATCATCAAATCGTTCCAAAATTTCTTCGCAATAGTAAAGGTATTAAAGCATATTTTTAGCAGAAAACTGGTACATCTATCTTTTTTCGGAAGTTGCAGGGTATTAGGTCCCTTTAAATCGTTCGGTTTTCTGATTAAATTCGGATATAAGTGATATCTTGTGATTTGCCGAGTGGTTATACATCGTTCTTAAATCACTGAGTTTGTAAATAAAAAAATTTATTCAGTTCACACAAAACCTGAAATAAATAAAAAGAAAAATTTGAAATTTAGAATTCGGTCTTCGAAGTGCAAATGTTTAGGTCAAAGTCTATGTGTGTGAAAAATGAGTGGCTCTAGATGCCGCCTGTTCTTCTACAGTGCGAGGAACATACATACATAACTAGAAATTCATTACTTAATAATAGAGATGATTGCAAAAAAGTACATTTTGTTTATATGCATAGATAAGTTTCGTACTTTCTACTCACATTTACGCGCCAGTTTCATAATCTTACCATTATGGACGAATTTCATGGAAATGTATCACAAATATTTCACGATTCCTTCATTTTACATAAATGACTTCAACATCATATGGAAACGTTTAAATTTCTTTTTAAATTCCGATTATTCCAGAAACTGCAATACTTAAGTGAAAGCTGCTTGTCCAAACTAAATTTTGTAATCAGGAGAAGATTTCGCAACGACCGGAGTTACTCCAATAGTGGAATCATAGGAGGGGGTAAATTTAACTATTACCCTGTATTTGAATCATATTTTTAACCCCGATACTCCCCTTTTATAGTTTTCATACTCTTGTTTCTGTTTTAGAATGATATTTCATTTCGAACCAACGATTTTCTCTTTCTACAGCTAATATCTAAGCTTTGTAACGTTAAAATACTTCCTTTGAAAGATAAGATACATCCTGAAACGAATGCAAAGTTATCCTGTGATTGTGCTAGATATATCGGATCTTAGCCCACATTTTGATTTGAAGATTTGAAATCTTAATCGCTTTAAAGCAGATGTCTTTAGTTTAATGATTTGAATCTGAGAATTTCCTCCTAGAATATTAACATAGAGTATAAATATGTAAGGATGGAAATGTCTTTCATCGTCCGATCTCCTTTTCAAAGGACTTTAAATGTGAGCTATTCAATGAACTCTTTAATTCCATCACTTGCAGCGACGTTTGCATATATGCACAATGGTCTTTATAACGTAGCTTGATTTATTATGCTGCTAATGTGACGGCCGTTGCCTTTAATTTTATCCAGTACTTCGTTATTATTACTAAAACATCCTCTTGCTGAAGGTCAAAGATTATTTACCTTTGATCTGAAGGAAACTTTCTATATAAAGTCCACCGTTTCTATGATATTTCCTCCTGAAATCATTGTTGGAATAAAGTACACCCAAAAGTTTACGTAATAAAATGAACTGGTCAGTAAATTATGAGTGTTATTTGCTGTCCGTGGTTTATATTAGTAGGATGTAAGTTTATCATAACTTAAATTTTAGAGTGTATTCCACAAGGCTTTCGCCTGTTATCAAGACGTCTTTATGATTTATTGTCTCAAAGAAAAGAATTTCAGACTTTGGCTGTTCTTCGTTTTTGTGATTTTTGCTAATATTAAACATGTCTCGTTTTCACGTCTGCAGTTTTCCATCTCAAATTATAAGGAACCTGTTTACAACAAAACTTTTTATTATTAAACCTTACTTTTTTATAATTAGAAATTTATAAAACTTAAAAAGGCTTTGGTTTAAAGCCTGAAGTACCGTACCAATAAATCAAACCTCCGAATATTTAAACTATTGAGTGTAAATATCATTATTCGATAACCTTTATGGAGAAGAGATCGCAGAAACAGGGCAAGGATTGATAATTGTTTTGGCAATTGCGTCACGTCAAAATTAGTTCAAAATTTTCTCACCATTTTGCAGTCATGGCCGAAATGTTTACAGAGGTTGCTGGCATATAAATATGACGCATAATATATAAATGAATTGAAAAAAATCACAAATAGGTGGATTTTAACCACATAACTTTATTTTGTTAAAGAATAATATCTTAGAATATATATTCCAGGTTTACACCCCAATATAAACATTTTATTATACATTAAGAAATGTTGAGACAAAATTGAAACAACAGGTACATACATCTCTTAAAATTTTCCTTAGACAATTTATCCACTTTTAGAAGCAAATGTTCATATGTAACGAGTAACATGCTTTATAACAATGCGAATATATGTTTTAGTAGAATTATAATAATTTGAACCACCAACAGTAAAAAAGATAACAGTTGAAAAGGTTCATTTACTAACCGTAGTGGTTCCCTTCTTACCCCTCTTCTTAGTTATTTTTTCCATTCTTACCGCGCGCCTTCATGGTGTAATTAGATAACATGCCAGTCTAGTAATTGGGAGGTCCGGTGTTCGAATCCCGGTGAGGGTATTGCACATTTTTCGTGTCTCTTGCTTCAAGGAAACCTAATTACTCTACATTTAGATTAATTTTTCTAAAGTTCTTTTTGTAGTTTTCAGGTACAGGTAGATTGTAGGCATATAAGGTATTTCTCTTGCCTTCTTAGCGAGCCTTCGTGGTGAGGTGGTCTGCACACTGGGCCAGTATTCCAGAGATCCACGGTTCGATTCCCGGCAAAGGCGTTGCTAATTTTTCGTCTTGACTGCTTTCAAAATACGCAATGTCTCTACAGTGGCGCCCGAACTAAAAAAAAAGGGTGGTGGATGATGATTTCTCCGCATCCAGGATTTGGCAATTGGATCCCCTAAAAGTGTTAGTCGCTCTTTAAAAAGGGGAAGTATATAAGGTATTTCGCCCGCCTTCTTAGCAAACCTTCGTGGTGTGGTGGTCTGCACACTGGCCCAGTATTCCAGAGGTCTGCGGTTCGATTCCCGGCTATGGCTTTGTTAATTTTTTATCTTGCCTGCTTACAAAATGCCTAATGTAATAAGTACTAATGTAATAGTAATGCCTAATGTAATAAATGCCTAATAAGTACGTCCGTATAATGCATTACTTTCTCCTTCGCAGATATTTTAAAAGATTGAAACAATTCTCCTATTGTTTTTGCGAAAGGAACAGATGCAAGTGTTTTAAGATCCGTCTATATCAGTGGATCTCAATCGTTTTTGCTCTATGCACCCCTTTCGACACTGCTAGAAGATCATCCGCTTCCTTTCCTAAACTCGGAAAATACATATATATTTATTTTAATTTGGATTTTTTAACATGTTTTAATAAATTAAATAAAAACAGATATAGAAAATGTTGATAGATACTAAATTTCAATAAAATTAAATTTTTATATTCATAAACTAAAATTAAATACTTGACAGCGAAATAAAAGGCTGACCGCATCCCCCTAGAAGTACGGAATTATCCCCATTGGGAATTCCATCTTGGCTGAGAACCCTTGATTTATACTAGGGTTTCTTAAACATTATGGTGTGGCGACCCCCCTATTATTTACAAAACATTTGTGAGGCCCCCATAAGCATTGCGCAAATCCGAAACACGCGTGAGTAAAAAAACTATCAGTTTCCTCACTTGTACTGTAATATATTAGTGCAGTTTTAGATCATTGACTTTAATTTTTAAAGTAAAATGAACGTTTCTATTATTTAAAAAATGCGTCGAAACGTTTTCGTTTATTTTTTGTCTGTATTGTCTTATCTTTATCTATTTTCAGATACATTATATAAAAATATTTGCTAATTATAAAATTATTATAATAAGTTAAAGAAATATCAAAATTGCTAAATTTTTGACTACCCCCTGCTGCTGCGACCCACAGTTTAAGAAACCCTGGTCTATACAATATCGAGTAAGATTTTGATGAACGCTCCGGCTCACAGCCTATCTCAGCGACCGACAGTTTTGGCCATCTCTACGGATAAAATCTCTAGAATAGTTCCATACACAACTCGGTTACATCTCTGCTACTGAGTCTTTGGAGTAAGTATGAAGTTTTAAATGAACAGACCCATTTTAAAAAATATCTCAGTTCTTTAACAAGTTCGCCCAAACTGTCTGCAGTATCTAAACCTTAATATGCTTTTTACATATGGCATTAAACACAATAATTGGAACATACCTAATAACCAATTCAAGTGTGTGTGTGTTGCAATGTTACATTAGATGATACCTACGTGTTATTGCAATTAGCTGAGTAGAAGTCGTCAAATTTTCAGCGTGTTCCAAACTCTAGCAACCATGCTCATAATAATTCTCTAACCAAATAGTGCTGTCATTTTCCCCGTATGCGTTCTTTTGTTGTATTCCAGGTTTTAATGGTTATTATAAAGAAACCGTGAAATTTTTTGCTTTAAACTTAATTTCAAATAAGCCCTTGGGAATTTGCTAGCGATGGAAAGACTTCGGTAAAATTTCTGTGTCGCAAAATCTCTAAAGAGAACAATGGGGAGATGCGTTTGGTAGATATCCGGTGCTGCCAAGCTTTGCGATAAGCCGAGTATCTGCAATTCTCCGATTTTCTTTTAAGCAAAAACTGATCGATGTCTACTTGGGAGAAGAACAACGCAAAACAAATTGCACAAAAATTTGTAGGCGAAAGTAAATCATGTTTCATTTTTTAATGTATCATGTAATCCTTAAACGTCTACGGTTAAAATTTGTATTTTAAATTCCTAAAGTAAGTGACTTTTCATACATTGATAATGTTTGCTAACTTACGATAAATATCGATAGTTTGAAAAATCTTAATAAAAAAAAAAGGCCTGAAAAACCGCCAGCATGCAACCGATAAATAACATTTATTTTTACATCTCTAAAAATTCGTCATGTTTAGGGACGAATACCTTTATGTTGCACTAAATGTTGCCATATATGAAAGTTCACAAAAGCCCCAAGCTGCTAAATTATTCAGAAGTGAAACACATAAGCAGAGCTCTGAGAATTTGCTTATTCGTCTATTAGTGGGCAAAAAGCTTAACATAAGTGTTATTTCCCAACAACAGCAATCCTCGGGATCTTTCTATTTTAGAACATTTTTCAATATAGAGAAATGAAATTAAAAAAAAAAAAAAAAGTCTTACAGAGCCAATAAGCACCCAAGCATTTAGCTAGGAGATACAACTTTTCAAAAAACACTAAAAAAAAAAAAAAAAAAAAAAAAAAAAAAAAATCAGGAACTCGAAAGCTCTTAACAGTTACCGTTTCACTTTCCTTTCACTCCCTATTAGAGGGGAAACATGACACCACGCACTAATATGCCGAGACCGCCATCATTCTCATTAAAATCCCTAATTAATGAATTTAGCGAAATCTCTATTTTTTCCTCTTTAGTGAAACTGCGCAGATAAAAAAAAAATAGAAAACTCCTGAACATTTCACGATTCATGACGTTTTTTATTACTAATTTAAAGTCGCTTCAAAGGAAAGGGAAAGAGGGGTGAGCAGAACCTGTTTTTTTTTTTACGCCACCTGCCGGTTTTGAATGACACTGAACACACGGAGGTTCTGTCCCCCCCTCGTCCTTTGTATTTTGGTTTTTAATTTATTAACCTCTATATTTTTTTAAGCTTTTCGCTTCGTTTTGTACCTAATTGGGCAGGTTCTAATTGTAACCGTATCTGCAGAGTTATAGTTTTTCTTTTTTTTTTCTTTTTCTGAGTTCTGACTGTATTATTTAGCTGCATTTTGCATAAATTTTACGCTGCGTTTGTAATTTGACTGATTTTGTGGTTTCCTGTTTTCCCGAGAGAGTGATTAGGAGATTAAGTTTGGAAGACAAGATGAAATTATTTTTATTTCAAGAAATATCTTCGAGCTGTCTGTTGAGATGTTCTTCTACTGTATGTTTTCAAATAGTTTAACTTGTTCTTCATATATAGGATTATTCTTTTGCTTGATGTGCTTTTCTTATAGGAAATATCCCTCTGTTAAGCATTTTTTTCCAAAACAGTCATCTTCAAAAATAATTGTGTAAATATAAGAAAACTCATGGCAACTCATGCTTCGGAAGACTGTATTGATGGACTTGTCCCCTTCACAGATCTTCCTCATCCCGCTTCTTTAGAACCTATAAATTTCTGCGATTATAAAGAGACCGCTGAAATAAGTTTTCATATGGTTTTCTTTACAGATGGCAGCAAGATGAACAACAAGGTTGGCCTTGCATTTGTTCTTTTTGAAGGCCATTCCGAAATTTGTTTTCTTAGACACCGTATACGGAATCAATGTACAGTTTTCAAGCAGAACTTCTGTGCATTTATCTTGCCGTCAAATGGATCCAGGATCATGGGACAACATCCTCAAAGTACCTTATTTGTTCTGATTCTCTTTCTTCTCTTCAACTTTTGAACAGTATTACCAGCTGCGATAAATTAGTTATCGAAACCCTAGTAACTGTTAGTTCACTTAGAATTAGATGTATTGATATCTGCTTTGCTTATGTGCGTGCTCATCATGGTTTCTACGGAAATGAAAGAGCTGATTTCTTAGCTAAAGATGCCTTAAATTTACCCATTGATATCAGCATTAGCATTCCAAAGAGTTATTGGAAGTCCTTTCATTATAAAAAGCTTTTAGCTATGTGGAATGAGTAATACATTTCATCTTGTAATGCTGAAGTCACCAAAAGGTTCCTTCCTTCTATTTACCATACACTGAATTCCGAGTCTTTCCTCTAGTTAAATTTTAAAGTGTCTCAGGTTTTTTCTGGTCACGGTAAATTTGCAAGTTATCTGTTTCGTTTTAATCTACGATCAAACAATTTATGTGAATGTTCAAAAAGAGTTCCTCAGGATGTGGAACATTTGATTTTCTCGTGCCCTACATTTGATGGCCCTAGATTATGCTTACAGAACGATTTGAAAATGTTCGGAGTGACTTGACCAGTGAACGTATCTGTTTTCGTGAAGTCCAGACTGCTGTTCTCTGCTTTTGTTCGCTTTATTTATGCATGTAATTTTTAATGTTTATTTATACATGTAACTTTTAATATTCTAGTTAACTTACTTCTGTAAGCCCCGTACATATGTGGTGCACGGGGAGTCTGTATTTTCTCAAAGGAAAAAAAAATATAAGAAAAAGGTATTTCTAAATAATAATGAAGATGCATATTTAATGTTCTTTGGAAATTCGTATTAGTTATCTTTCCAGATATCAAATTTTTAAAGTCACAGCAAATTTCAAGACTACCTTCAAAAAAACTTAGAGAGTTTTGTTTTTATAATTTTACTTTCATGGTTTCCAAGTTCAACAAACTAACGTTTCTGAAACCTAAGCTTATCTGCAGCAGACTTTTTCTAATCTCCATTTTGAAGCTAACTTAATATGTCACAGGATTATTTAAAGTGAACCATAATAATCACTTCTGTTTAAACCGCAGATGCAGTCACAAGTTTCATCTTTCAAAGTCGAAAAATGAAACTTCCTTATACGGGAAATAAAAGAATCTGCCCAATAAATTCAGTACGCAAAATCAGATAATAATATTTTAATATAAGAAATAGCAATGAAGTAAATACATATTTTTATCGTACTTTTGATAAAGGCATTCGAAACAAAAACAGAACAGAGCATACTTTCACAAATAGAAGCAAAGAATGAATTAAGTGGCTCAAAATATAATTTTATCGTTATACATTTTATGAAATTAGGAAACATTCATTGCTGAAACGGTAGCTTTATGAAGTTTCCGAATGTTTAAAATTATGCAGATATTACAGATGCTTCTAATAATTTCATTTAATTCTGCAAGTATGCATAATGTATGTAAAATTTGTGTGATTTAAAATGCAACCATTTTGTTTTTCAAATATTTCAGGAACTCACTTAAGCAATGTTTTCAATTTTTCAAATAATAAATACTACATGAAAGTGAGAAAAGCACTCGTTTGAAATGTCGTCGTAATGCAATAGTTTCCTAAGACACAAAAATAATGAGGTGGTTTGAAGTTCATTGGATAAAATTATAAGCTCGGAGATGAAGCTAATATATAAACCACTTAGCTAGCAAATATTTAAACCCCAAAACAGGAAAGAGTTATACATTCTTCTGTCTACTTTTCGATGCGTTTTTTTTATAATGTCGCGTTTGAAAGACAGAGGAATGTACGCCATATATGTCGCTAATAATACTAGTTAAAAAGTTTTGAGTTTATACAATTAGTGCACTTTCCAAAAACAAGATGATCTCTTTGCCAAGTTCAGCACTGTGCTCACTGAAAAGCACCAATAATGATTTAGAATAATAGATGTTTATGCTTAACAAAGTATTCCTGCAATTTGGTTGTATACCAGAGAGATAGTTACGAATGAGCGCATCAGTAGGAAGACATTATCAGACAAATGGCGATGTTGCTATCACTTGTTGGATGTCCCCATAGAAGCCATTTTCCATTGCGAGCACGCACGCCATTAACATTATTGCCATTCAGGTGCAAGCACTAGTGCTGAGAGCGGCATTTTGTATGTGAACAACATTTTGCACAGTTGAAAATAAATAAGCCAAAACTGATTGACCGAGGAGCATCTAATGCTTTAATGAAGGTCCCTGTTACTTCCATTTACTTCCTTGTAAAAAGTGATGCAAGCATTGTAATCTCGAAAAGTTTGGTTTTCAGATTTCCCCGAAAACATCCATTTTGAATGTTCCCAAAATCCATTTTAACTAGTTTCGTCATGACATCTATATGAATGTATGTCGCATAACTCTAAAACGGTTCGCCGCAAAATGTCGAAATTTTGTATTTCGGACTTTTTATATTTTTTATCTGTACACCTCCCTCTTTGGTTGCAAATCGGCAATCCCAAGAGGGCACATTAGTCGAAGCGTTTCTAAACTCAGTAAAATGTGCTACATTTTACATAAATTAAATTACATAAATTAAAAATTTAGTAAATTCCATTGTTTTGCGTCTGCTTTCATTTTGTTGATGGTCACTTCGTAATAGTTTAATAAGCATAGTATTAGATAGATAAACGGCTTACAGGACCTGTTCGCACATGTTTTAGACAAATTTCATTGTAATTACAGAAATATTTTACCTAAACTTTCTATGTTTAAATGTTCTGTTTGATAACAATTAGTCTCCACTGTAATTTTGAAGAAAATAAAGCCTTTTTTAGTATCGGAAAAGGTATTTTATCCCATTGCTCTCCAACAGCTTTTCATAGTCTAAGGAGGTTCTAGGTCGACATTTGGACAACCCGCTTTTTAAAAAGTCCAAAAGCGCAAAAATGCATTGCTGACTGATCAGGAGATTTAGTAGGGATAAGAGTAAACGGTCTGGCCTTCATGCCCGTTTCTTGTTCCATTTTTTCCCCAGGGATTAAGAGAAGATTTTGACGTGTCGCTGCTTGTTGAACTTGAAATGTCTTCATTGAACTGATCAGTTGAGAAAACTCTACTGATTGATCACACTGTGTGTAAAGAGAAGGTATTTAATATATTAAAAATTGGGTATAAAATATGTTTTTGATAATATGTGGAGTGGATATTAATATTTTTCCTACTCTCTTTCCTTTTAATTTGCTGTTATATGAAAAACCAGCAACGTAAATCCCTTAGAAAAACTTTCTTTAGACTCCTTGAACCGTGTTTTAAGATTTTTTTCGCCTTTTTGATGATAATAAATGGATCTCTTTTTATTGCAGCCATTTACATGCGCCCAAGACAATAGTTTTCCCTTTTTGTCCGGATAAATGTTTTTCATAAAGACTTCTGCGTTCAGAGATATGTCGTGGAGAAAAACGACGCACATTATGTTTTTTCGCCTTTTTAAGATTCAAATCAGCATTAATCACTTTGGTTACAGTTGACATTAGGCATTTTAATGATTTTGCAACTTTGAATTCGCGGATATTTTTTTACATTAAATACCTCACTTTTGCAGCTTTGGAAACATTTCGTTTTTCCTTGGATACCTATTTGGAACAATTTTCCCACTGAAAGCTAAATTTTATGGCAATAAAAAGTATGAAATTTATATTCAAAATGTTTTCGCATTATTTATTTAAGATAGTAAATAATAAACAGAAAAAGTATATGAATTAGAAACTAGAAATCAGACAATAAATCAAGAAATTTGAGTCAATATCTTTTTCCAAAAGCGAAAGTTTGCAAGTTTTAAGTGCCAGTTAAATTCGTATCTTGGGTAAACAGTTTACACAGAGCTCAGTTTATTACTAAAGAAAACTGAACTCCATAGTCGTAAAATTTCGAAGCCCAGGTCGTCGCTGTTTATCTTTCTACGATAAGTGAGCCCGTTTGGAGGAAACTGCTTGCTTTTTGATAATTTATTACCGGTTACCCAATTGTAATTTTGAATGGGAAGATTTATGGAAAAATTGCAAAAGTGATATTCGATAAGTTATTCAAGGAAAGAGAGTATAACTGACATTTTAAAGACATTTTTACACTCGTTTTAAAAGTGTTTACAGCTCAAACATGAATTGTTATTTTCTATGCAGCTAAATGTTAATGAATTAGCATTAATATTTTAATGCTTGGCCTTCTGATGTGCGTTCGTTGAAACTTATACAGATGTACATCAACTTTTCCATAATTAAAAAACGATTGTTAACCAATCAGATAACAGGTTGAGTTGTTTAAATCTTATGTACAATATAAAATTAGTACTAAAGATAAAACCTTAATTTCTCTTCCTTCTCTTGACGACAAATTACGTTATGGTAATTCAGAAATGTAATTAAAGTCTTTTTCACAGTTTATGTGAATTTCAGTACCACTTTTCAAATAAAATATGAGGGCTTTTAAATGCATAAAATGATGGAGAACACGATTCTCTCTCTCTCTCTATATATATAAAGAAGAAAGTCTGTGAGTTTGGTTGTTCTCTAATAACCCAGTCACTACTATAGCTATCGTCACTAACTTTCTACAAGTCTTTACTGGGTTCTAGGAAAGGTCGACGTCCACTTTTCTCCACAAAAAAAAAAAGTAGCTAAAATCAGAGATATTAATTAAAAACTCGGAAAAACGATCATTTTCGCCCTCATTTTTCTGAGTGGCAACAGTCTCGCAAGCTGGAGATGAAAATATGATTCACTTCGAAAGTTGTTGCTACTGCTCACTTTCAAATCCTAGAATTTTTTAATAAAAAAATTCTAAGTTTACGATGAAATAAAAATAGCATTGCCAAACATTAAATACAGGATTCCCGATTCCAAAAATTCGTGGAAAGACGTTTCGACCATTCCTATTTTCGTTTGATTTTAATCAGCTGAAATACTAATTAAAAACTGTGAAAGCGCTAATTTTCGCACTCATTTTTCCGAGCGGCAAAAGTCTCGCGCGTTGGAGATAAAAATGCTTTATTTCGAATAGTGTTTCTACTACTCGCTTTCAGATCGTAGAGTTTGTTAATCAAAAATTTGTAAGTTCTACAAAACCTATACATATAAAGAAGACTGCCTGTTTGTGTGTTTGTTTGTTCGCGTTATTGATTTCTGATCTATTATGATAAATTTTTTTCCTACATTTAATCGCCTAGCTCACTGTAAAAAAATGTCCTAGACATTTCTAAAACAAGTAGCGCACTAATAAAACTTTTTCATGATTTTTGTGGAGTTTCTACAGTTATATTTACTGTTTACATATTATTTGTTTATAGATATATTTATATTTACTATTTATGTATTATTTAATTTATAGACATATTTATATTACTGCTTATATATCTATGTATACACTCGTATATAGTATTTCTTTAACCTGTTTTATGGGTGAAAGATTACTAACATTAAAACATTTCATTACATACATCAGACGTTTCTCAGAATTGCGAAATGGATTTTTAAAATGGAAATTATTCTCAAATTTCGAGAGTGTAAAGCATTGCACAGCTAAAAACCTTATTGCAGCCTTTGCTATTTTCAATTTTCCCTTCTTGACCACGAGAAGTAATGTATTTCTTATGTACATAATTTCATTTATGAAGGAGCATTTTATAGTTGTCTGTTTGCTATTTCTGTAAGAAAAAATTTATTACTCAAGATTAATTTCTTACAAATTCCTTACATGAAGAGCTTAAAATATTACTCAGCTAAAGTATCAGTCTTAGACTTTTTTAGGATCTTCGTTTTTTATCGCAGAGACAGACAGTTTCTAATAATTTCTTTGATAAAGAAATTTGTAACTGGCTACTTTCCGTTACTACAAGATATATCTAATTGTTGAAAACGAGTTTCGTACAAGCGGTCTATAGTAGTAATCTTATAAAATTCATGAGTAACAGAAAAAATATTAACTCTTTAAATCGTGAAAAAATTGTAGAAACTTTATTAAAATCAAAACATTCCATCTTTACTATTCAGTTAGAAATATATTATTATGGATTTTGTATTTAGTTAGCTATTTTTAGTATAATCGTAATTAAAATTGTTTTATTTCCACGTGCAATGTAGCTATGCCAAAAAAGTAAAAATACAGAAGCACGCGCATTTTATAAATAGATATCTCGCAATTAATATTTATTGCAATAATAAATGCAATTGACTACTGTGTTAGCTGTAACTGTAAATTTTTTTTTTCAGATATCTCGAGGAAATGGAAATTACCAGAACATTCTCGTGCACGATTAAAAAGCTTTAAAAAGCCGGAGAGAAACATCTCAGTTCAGTTGTTTACTCAGTTGTTGTTATTTACTTAGCTGCTACAATTTTGAGATCGAATTAGCTTTCTCTGTGCTTTGGATTGCGTTCTATTTAGTTTTTTAGTAGTTTAAAATATAACTGCTGTGTGGCTGCGTGATATTGTGATATTGTTCGAATAGCTTTGAAGGGAAAAAAATAGCGTTTTGGTACATTTCTCGTGATAAGAATAAATTTTATTAACTTTTTATCGGACTTGTGCATTCAATCTATTACAAACTGGTACGCACGCAACAATATTTTCTTTTAGCTCATGACAATGTCATTTATGAGTTTAGTTTCAGATGCATATTTTTTTTATTTAATGCAGTGTTTAAAATATTAGAAAATGTTCAAATTCTGGATGCAAAACAAAAATCTGCACAATTATTGCATTTACATTTATGGAATAAGGTCATATTGTTTAAGTGCGAAATACATGATATTTAATAAATAAAGGTAACACAAAAAATGTTAAAGAAACGCCACTTTGAGCGTAATGTAAAATCTGAAAGCTTTCAGATTTTTTCATATATTTCCTTTTATTTTAATATAGTTTTTCATTAAAAGCATCATGGGCTTCAAATAAAGTACCACTTCCTTTTGTTTACTAAAAATTGTTATGGGCTTGATGTTAAGTACCACTTCCATTTGTCCAATTTTATCCAAAATCTAGTCAATTCTTCATATAAATGTAGAAAGCGTAAATGCGGAAAATTTAAAGTTTTGAATGTTTGATATAAGAGTTGTCGTGGACGGAAAAACCGTCACACACATACAGACACACAGACAGACTTCATTGTAAAAACAGTAAAAACTTCTGTGTGAGACCCTAATACGTGCTTATTCACTAAAAACTCACTTTCGAATTTTTAGACCGAAAACATTACCTCCCATCATTTACGTATATATGCTGACGGGAGGTAATGAACATCGATGTCAGATTTAGAAAAACATGAATTTTAACTAGTCATATAATTTAATAATAAATGCTAGACATTAAGCTTGTAGAGTTATTAGGCTTTTTTTTTTTTTTTTTTTTTTTTTTTGAAAGCAGACAATATGAAAAATATGCAACCGCCTTCGCCGGGAATCAAACCACGGACCTCTGGAATACCGGCCGAATGTTCTACCGTTACCCCAGAAGGCACGCTAGAGAAGTGGGAGAAATACCTTATATACTCCCCTTTTTAAAGGGCGATTAGGGTTTTAGGGGACCAATTCGCCAAATCCTGGGTGCGGAGAATCATCATCCACAACCCTTTTAGTTCGGGAGCCACTTGTATAGTCATCAGGTATTTTTTTTTTTTTTTTGTAAGCAGACAAGATGAAAAATATGCAACCGCCTTCGCCGGGAATTAAACCCCGGACCTCTGGAATACCGGCCCAGCGCGCTACCGTTACACCACGAAGGCACGCTAGGGAAGTGGGAGAAATACCTTATAAGCTCTTCATGAAAATGTTCATTTTACATTTTGCTCAATAATCTCACAGTCGTTATAAAATACGCAGATTATTTACGTACACAAATATTAACCAAAAACATTCATATTTATTAACATCACGTTTTTTTTCATTTTAAAGTTATTTCCAAAATGTCACTTTCTCCGAAAAAGAGACAATCTCTGTTTGATCAAAATATTTAGCATACCTCTGTGAGTTTTCCTGAAACTACAGTCGTCTCAAGGATATTGGTTTTGCTTCTAATGGTATATAATTCACTACATTCTTTTATGGTTTTCAAAAGTATCTTCTTGAGATTACAGTCTGTGAATACTTCTTTTTCAAAGGAAAAAAAATAATACACCCACTGCATCCTAGAAAGTCCACCACATCGCTTCTATATCGAATCCGTTAACCCAAATTCAGACATTGCTCCCACAAAGAGAAATCCGCGGGGAAATCGCTGAGATAAGGCTTGAGAGATGGCGTATTACTATGTGAAACGAAGCGTTCCACGGACAAAATTCAATCGACAAAAGGAGTGGATAGGGAAACTCTGGATTATATTTCTCCGGTTTATATCACTCGAGCAACTCACAGAGATTTGAATCCTGAAATTGGATTATAAAATGGGATTTGAAACTGTGTACTCACGCTTTGTGCATTCCCGATATCTGTTCTGTGTTGCCACAGATTATACACCTAACTTCCTCCATGGCTTTGCTGATGCGATGATGTCGGAGAATGGTAATGTTGCGTGGATGCTAGGACGTAGCCCTCGCACGGTTTTAAGAACAGTTTAAGAAAAGTATATCCTTTCTGTTACTGGAAAGAAGGCTTCTTTGCATTTCCATTTATATGTGGGTTACCAGATGGTCTAATAAAAAATGTGAAAGTATTCATATGTTTCTCCAAAACTACAAGTGTATTTCCTGCTACTTCTTTTCACCGAATAATAAGCTTAGCGCATTTGTTATAACTTTACGAAATGAAGAAGATACCAATGCCAGAAATCGTGCCAAGAAATATGGAGTGTTATGCACTTTCCTTGGTGGAAAAAAGGGCGTAGAAAAGTGAAATATAATAAATTATTTAACAATTAAGTGCGATAAAATAAGTATTTAACCAGAAGTTTTGAAAATTTGCTTCCTGTGCTCAAGCCTGTCATACAGTTCTACAGAAATCATAGTCAAAATTTCAAGAAAAATTATTTTCATTCATATTTTTAATAGTGAAAAAATACTACGCCGCAGTTTACTTCCAAAATTTATTAGTCCAAATTTTGAGGAGGAAATTTTCGTCAAGTAAATATATTTATATAAATTATTTTTTATTTTGTTGATGCACGTGGCAGTATAAAATCAATCAAGACTTAACGAATAGATTTCAATTAAAAACTTTGATTATAAAATCTACGCTATGAGAAAAATAATTAGATTAAACTATTTAAAGTTTCAACTATTGACCTATCACTAATTAATTTTTAAATTATAATGGTTAAAGGATATAGTATTTGTTTACCTAACCACACGAAATAGAAAGAACGTTTTTTCTTCTTAGTCCAAAGAGTCGGTAGCCCAGAAGGGCCCAAAATGGCATTTTGTGGCGTTTCACTTTAAACAGTGAATCACCTTTAAATTGTTGCCACAAAATATTCTCGCCCTGTATTACATTTATAAAAATTAAACACCGAAGAATCTCCATGAATGTATGTATGTTTCTCGCGTTGTAAAAGAACGGCCGTACCCAGAGCCGTCAAAATTTGAATAACACAATCTTCCACTCGAACATGGGTACCTGTAAGCCCAAATTTCGAATTAGTTTTATTCTCTATTTCATATTTTGTAAAACTTTTAACTAATTCTTGATTAACAAACTCAACGATTTCAAAGCAAGAAATTGCAACACTGGAAGAAAAAAAAAAATTCCAGCGTAAGAGACTGTTTATCGGAAAATCCACGGATAGGCTTTTTTAATTATTTTGTGATTTTCCTGTTGAATTAAATTTTATGTGGTTACTTCGCATACTGCGGCGTAGTGCGAAGAACATGGTAGTTAACAAATAAAGGTAAACACACAGAATGTTCAAAATATGCCATTGAACATAATGCAAAATCTAAAAGCTTCCGGATTTTATTCATTTTTTATCCCCGCTACTAGGAAACACAAGTCATCAGCATAGCCGTTGGCCACTACTAAGGCCAGAAGCGGTGGTCCATTCAGTTAAATCTGCTAGTTAAACATTAAACACAGCATTAATGTTAAGTATAGTTAAAGATAAAAATCATGTGGGTTTAGAACACTGATGCTGCTGTAAGTTTTCCAGAAAAAGATTCGTATTAATATATTGATGGCCATTGACGAAATAGGTGATGGCACCAAAAAAGGAAGGGGAAGAAAGCGGCAGGCAGTATTTGTTGCTCCGCGCCACACCTTTCTTTGTAGTATGAGAAAACACCTGATGTACCACATACGGATCTTCGGATGTCTGGAATCTGTAATTCTGCGTACTAATACTGGACGCTGGAAGTGTACGTCGTTGGCCCACAAAATGTTTCATGGTTATTCATTCTGAGTTTCCATTTCGACAAAGAGCTGCAGTGCGTATATTTAGCTTGAATTCCTGTTCGAAACAATACTTCAACATGGGTTATATTGAAATAACAACATTTCAGGATGTGTTTCAAAAGTTTTTAGACCTTACTCGAAGATACATCTCTTATTTGTCCCATGCTACTTGCACTGTTAAGTCTCGAACATTTGCCTTGCTATAACAATGTAGCTAGTATATATTACGCTATGCGGTTATCAACTGACTTCCGTAAGCTCTCAAGCTTGATGTCAAAAAGGCATGTCTATTCAAATTTCAAAATCGTTTTACGTTATAACTACATATTCCGTTAACTGGATGGCGATTGGTTTCTGTATTCTATTACATTGGTCACTTAGCTCAAGCCATTTGTATACCGTTACCAGATTTCATTTCTTCATCATTCTAAGCTTTACAAACAGTTGATAAAACAGTTTTACCAGACAAATCAAAATCTGTTAATAATATAATCATAAGACCAGACAATCCAGATTTTTTATAAGTGTTCGAATGCATGTTCTGTAGTTTCTGTTGCATATATCTGTGATAATGCGTACATCGCTTTGCAAGTAATTTACGACTTTTGATATCGCCAGTATGCTTTATAACGATATCTGACTGTAAATATTTTTCAAGTATTTTTGTTCTTCACCAAACACAGTTCTGTGATTTTGAGAGTCAGTTCAAAATTTCAAGTCATTTTGACTAATATGGTTCTACTTTTTGACTGTTCCAAAGCAGGAATTAAAATTATTATCACTCTGATTGGGGATAATTTGTCCTTTCGTCATTACATAAAGTGAATTTTTTTAAGCCTCAGAACATATAATTATTCGTGATATCTTAAAATATTTACTTAATTATATGTATGGATGAGACAATGAAAATTTAAGAAATAGTGCAAAACATTTTTATTTATCATTCTTTTAACTTTCATGTAATAATTTTGTAGCACGGAATTCCGTTATCCTACATATTGCCTACATATTCATTTTGATTTCTTTATTGGTTATCCTACATATTCTTTTTGATTTCCAGCCCAATAATTATTTAACGCATATAACAAAGCAATTTATATCAGATGCAGCAGAATTTTATTGATATAATCAGAGCAGATCAACTTAATAAATGAACAAATCAATTTTAATTTAATCAAAGCAGGTCAAATTAAATGGATATTTATGTACTGGGATTTTAAATGTGTCAGACTACAAGGTTTAAGTCTTCATTCACCAGCCGAATTTATAAAAGGGTCTATTACCTGTGTTACCATAGAGATTAATCTTGCAGCACACATTTATATGTAAGTACCTATAATATGTGACTTTCATCAAGTTTATCACCATGCCTTAAAAATAAGATGTGTTTCTCATGGCAATAAATAATTGTAGGCAATGAATGAATCCATCAAACAAACCCTATTTGCGCCTTCAGACTTCTATTTTTTTGTTTCCAATAATAGAAAATCTACGAAAATAATGACTTGAATGAGATGGCTGTAAAGATATTGGTAAAAGCAATGCACACTTAAATTTTTCCAAAGGCAGTTCAAGAGTCAATGTTCAAACAAATAAATTTCCTGTAATGTTGAATAATGCCTTCGTAACAGCAAAATACACTCCAACAACGTATTGTATCAATTTCAATAAAATAAGAGTGAGGTAAGCAGTAGAAGAGACCTTTCGGTTTTCTTCTACTGTTTCTGTAAACGGGTTCAGAGATGGCTAATATGTTCTTGCTGAAAATCTAAAATCCAAACATTCATCACAGATCACAAAAGTTTTCAGTTATTGACACATTTTGATACCTACGAAATTTACAAGTACATTTTTGACAATGTTGACAGGAACACAAAATACAAAGGACAGAAGTCGACTATATTACATTTCAAATTTAAAACTTAGAACTGAGTGAGTGAAAAATGTTGCAATAAAAGCCAATGTTTTCAAGAAATTCTTAACATAAGCATTATAAGAATTTTCTTAATGCAAAGTACATAAATATAACGTTTTAAAAGTGTCTGTTTATTTTAGATGAATGATTTCGTTCAGTTTTTAAACAATACCTGCAGTCTGTTAAAAAATTTACCTTTTTTGAAACTAAACAATTTTGCTGGATTATACATTTTATAGTGAATAAGAGTAACTGAATTTTTAATTCGTTGTTTTATGGAAGTTAATAGGACAAATGTATATTTTAAATTCTTAAAATCATTTTGATTACTTTTCTGTTCCCGACAAAGGATTTTCTAGCTACAAGTACTAAATATTTAAAACGTGTTTCATTCTCAGGCCGTGTGGAATTTAAATGCAAAATCCTTCTTCGGACTAGATATTGTCTCTTACGCTGCTGAGATGACTGCTAAATATATAGGATACAATATAGAGAAAGCTAAATACTGTTTATTGAAGACTTCATATAAAAAAGCCATTTTGTCTTTGAGCATATTTGGATTAAATTTAAAATTCTCAAAATTCTCTTAATTTAAGAATTTGTTGAATTTCTAAATAAAATATTCTATTCTTTCGGTAATCATTTATTTCTTATGTAATATCATAAATCTGAAACTATCATAAGTTAGATTTTAGTATATCGTATAGTTTCCATTTCCAGATATATGCCGTATCCTTTGCTTCTTTAATGTATCTCCTTTCTACAAATGGAGGCAAATAGCATCTTATGAAAGAAGGAGTTTGTGTGCTCAGGGAATGGCTAAGGTAGCTTTTGTTTACCAGAGGTGGATGGATCAATTCTCTAGCTCATCTTTTTTGTCCAATATCAGTGTTGCAAGAGTAAATACCTTTGTCTCAATCAACTATCTAATATTATCAGCTTATCCTTCTCTTTTGTTCCACTGGATTTTATGTAGTTGCAATCTAATATTCTGTGTGTACGTTTTCCAATCTGCAGATAATTGAAAACTTATATAATTCAGGAAAAATGCTGAAAAGTATTTGAAAGAATGTGTGATATTCCTTTGCTAAATATAAAGATTTTTAACAAGTCTGAAAATGGTTAAGCAGTTGAAATTATAATGTTTATTATATGCTGCATATAATTTTATTGCAAACAGCATCCAGTTTATACAAATAGCGTCCGATGTTCGAACCTAAATTTCAGCTTTAATGTTACCCAAGAAAAAAACAGAAAAAGAGAAATTATAGTAAAGGTTTAAATCTAAAAAATTGGTAATTAAAATAATAATAACCCTACAAATTTAAGGAAAAAGAAGGCGACTTCCGATTTCACACAAAAGCTGAAGGAATTGTAACGAATTTTAACTCTAACGTTTTCTGTTCCTGTTTCAGCAAAACATTTTTAAATCTGTCTCCTCATACAATACCATATTAGTCTCATCGTAAAATCTGAGAACCTCTCTGTTCAAATTATACAAATTTCAGGAAATTAATAAGAACATAATACTTAAGTTTAGCAATCATTTCGATGAAAGGTCTAAATTAACAGGATAAAGTAAAGCTAAGCTATCGTTAATAAATATGTAAGTTTGGAAGAATGTTTGAGAAAAGAAATGAAAATTTACCGTAAGAATACATATATTATTGGTGAGAAAGTGGTTAATGAGAGATCTAAGACAACTGAAAAAACAGTTATTAGAGTACTGAAAATACAATGTTTAATAGCAATAGTTGGTATATTTGGTAGTGCTACGCTTGATACATTTGTTGTATAGAATGTATGATTGAAATGTTTTAGGGAGTCTAATGCAAATTTTATCTGCAGACATTTATGTATTCAATCTCAAGCTGAGTACGCAGTTCTGTTATGCATATAATTTTCTTGAATTTTATGAATATATATCTTCGTCACTCAAGAGGCTATCATGGTCTAAGTTTTTGGATTTACAGCATGCTTTCTTGTTATAAACTAAATGAAACTATATATCGAGGCCAATAATTAAGACAATGAGGTATGATGAACACAAATTTATTTTATGAAACTTCTCACACATATATAAAAGTGTCAACTCGATGATACATTCGCGCGAAGCGTCCACTTTCTATTTGTATGTTCATCTAGTGACATGAAACTGTAGCAGGAAAGAAAGTAGGCGTTATGGGTGAGCTTGCACCTTAAGTGAGCTGATGTTATGTTCGAATCATGATTTATGGAGTCTGTTATGCACATATGTCATACAGTTTAAATTTTTGCTATGTAGTTTAGTTAACTAATTGATGGCTAAGAACTGTTGAACGTGTCACACTAAACTGAAAACTGTAAGTTTATTTGGATATTAACATGTGTCCGAAAGTAAGATAATTTTAAAATTTCGCTTTCTTACGCTTCTTAACGATCTTACGTTAAAAAACTGTCATGACTTAAAATTCAGAGAAAACAACCCAGAGCTTTCCTGATCTTATTTGAAAGGGAATATTAAGATTAAATTTGAAAACAATAAAATTATTGTGACTGTAAATTCTTGTAACAGATCCTTAATTAGACAGTCAATCGAAATTAAATACTATTAATCGAAAGCATGCATTACACTCCGATAATTCTAGACATTTGATTCAGGAAAATACTGAAAAATGTATAGAATGACTGTTTATGATGGCAGTCCAAAATATCGAAATCAGAGACAGTCTACAGACAGTTGATGTGGGCAAATTCCAAACTTCTAGAATAATTAAAGACAGACAGCAGGGGAAGATTCATCAAGTTGATTATTTCTTCATTTTTTTCGCGCCTTTCCTTATGAAGGTCTTAGAAATATGCTGAAAACTCTGCTTGAGATAAGCCCACTTTTCAGTACTTTAGAGATGTTTTCCATTTCTTTGTACTTAATTTTAAATTCAGCTGTAAGTATGAGTTAATTATTTTAATTGCAGTCCTTCTTCTCAAAAAGTGTATGTATGATCTTCAAGTTATCTTTCTTCTTCCTCCTACTTTGTTGAATAAATGACTGAAGACCAGTCATGGCGAATAAACTAATTTGTGTACTCAGAATAAATTAAGTTCAAAGAATAAAAAGGCCCCTTTCGCATTTTGAAACGAATGAGAGTTTTTGTTGGGGGAGGGGTATCAGGTATTATCAACACCAGAAAAATGTTATTCGTTAAGACTGATGATTTGTACTAATTTATGCGCTAACAAATCTATGATTTGTTTGTGATAATGGACCTCAAATTCGAGAGCTTGTGATATGTTTCCTAAAAACCATCATGTCATCGAAAATTCAGAGACAGAACATTCTTTTATTAGAATCATGCCAATTCTATTTGATCTGCTGAAGTTTCTGAAACAGTTTAAAATTCCTTCAATGATGCCAGAAAGTTAATGTGATAAACTTCCAGCTCTCTTTATTAACTCTGAACAATAACAATCTCACTAAAGATTGCAGCAGCTGTGAATTAATCACTCTTTTCTGCTTTTTCCGCAGGAACGTTTACTCTATGAGGCTCATTTTAACAAAATTTTGCTCACTTTTAATCCAGATCTTTTTATCCAGAATTTATTTGGGTGATCACTTATTGTGCATGCTGATTCAGCCACATTTTTAATTCCATTTCGTAAAGATCCACTGTCGCAGAAGATGTGTTTTCCGTCCTGTCAAATGAAATAAAACAGTAGCCAATAAAGGAGAATTACTTTGGCTAAATTTGCTCAATATGTTTTTAATATTTAATCTTGTATTGTTTTCTTCCACTTTTATTTTAATTGTTCTTTTGAAATTCCATGTGTGCTTTTACGCCCTACATATCTATTTCATTGCTTAGCATTTCATTTTCTTCAGACCATATTCTCTCTTTTTATTTTTTAATGTTCTTTTCGACATTTATATTAACATTCGTGATTGCTTTGTCATGATGTCTTATTCACATAAATTTCAGGTGCTTGAAGTAATGAGATTATTTTTCCATATTCAATAAAGCATACACGTAGTATGAAAGTATCAAAGTAGTATGAAGTAGATTCATTTTAATAAAAATCGCAGCTTAGGAAGGTGTAATATCAAAGATGGACATTCTGCAAGAGAAAAATTAAGGCACAAACGAGAAAATACAAAGCACATTTTCTCCCAAGTTTCCGACATGAAGAACCATCTAGTTATGTGTAGATGACAACTTAAAAAAAGCAAACCTTTGCCGCTCTGGCTTGATTTAACGTTCATGGGAAAATTGTCAAAATGCCTTAAAATTAAACTATTTGTATATTATAGAAAAATAGTTTTTTTATACGCAATATTCATAGCTGATAACGAAACGCATAATCGTATTAAAATTTTGAGGTCTAAATACCTCATTAAATGATACATTTTTTTTCGTTTCTCTATATATGAAAGGATACATGAACATATAGCTATGAAATAAATAAGGACTAAATTTTCAAAGCACATTTTTAATCATTTCTATCCATTGTTTTTCACTTTTTACCCGTTAAAACACCTCTTACTTTGCAACAATTAATTTCGAAATTTTGAAATTCAATACCTTTTTATTAATTAATCTCGATATTAAATTTGAAACCCATTGAAAATGTATTAAAAAATGTTCAGAATTCCAAAAATCAAAGAGATTTCTCTCTTTTCTTTTCTTTATATTAAATTACAAAACCTTAGAAATAAAACAAATGCTGTGACATAGCATGTATCAAAACTGTTTAAAGACATTATAATTTTTTTTCCTTCTTTTCCAATATTTAATTCCATGCTCTTCGTAACTTAATCAAAAAATCGCTTTCGTATTTTAAATCTTTTACAAAAACTCTTTTTTGAGGGAAAAAGAACTGTAAGTAGCTTAAAAATAAAAAATATGCGGAAAAGCTTTTTTTATGTATTTCATCACTCCCATCTTAGTTCAATTTACTTTTTAAATCAAAAATATACAATATTGACAGTTATATGAAAGCTTCGATATAATTGATGGTTTCATTTTGTGTACCTGAAATCTTCAAAGTGAATTCTTTGAGATTAAATTCTTGAAAAAAAAATAGAAGAGGGAGTGGCCAAAATTGCATAAAAAAAACTCCCTTAAAATATCGATAGTTCTAATTCTTTCTATATAAAAAAGAAGCACCTTTACCCCTCAATATTTACGAGGCACAGGGGGCTACTTTAACCCCCTTTTTATCTCAAAACCATTTTTCTTATACCTTGTCTCTAACACTGACTCTCTCCAATAGTAGAGCCAAAAATATCTTTTCTTATTTTACCACTGGCGGCCTATTTTCTCTATATTTTTTATTTTCCTTCTCTCCTACCACTTTCATTTTCCGGGAAAAGAGCGAGGCATCCCACCTTTTGTTTTTGTTGTGTTTAGTTGTTCCCTTCCTTCTCGTGTCGGTTCGATTTCGCGACCAAAGCCGAATTTTATGGGACTCTATTTCTCTTCATTTTCGATCAACAGCCACCAGTTGGCGCTCTTCCTTCTTAACTTTTTTTTCCCTCTCTTCCACCAATTTTCTTATTTTCTTTTTTTGTTTCTTGCACTAGGCTATTCTTTCTTCTTTCGTCTGAGACATTTTTTTTCTGCCTACAAGTCCTCTGTTTTTTTCTTCGATTTTTTTTAAACTGACGACATTGCGTTAGAAGTTAGGGGTCTAGTAGAACCCGGTGAGTTTGGTTCACTCTTGAAGGAGCTTTTGTTATTTTCGGCAATTGCTGTTAGAGCAAATGACCGGTGCAGAGCAGACACCGGAAAAGTTCTGTCCTTGTTCTCGAAGACAGGAAAATAAATGGGTACATAAATTGAAAAGAAAGAGGAATTTGTATGATAACTAAGGAAGAACTCCTTTAAAAAAGATTTCCCGTACTTTAAAAAAGTGCTTCAAAAATCTCTTTGCTTGGACAGTTTTCGTTTTGATAAAAGATGACTGCTGACACTTCGATGATAATTTTTTATAGAAGATAAATTAGTATGAGGCCTCAAAAATGCCCCTCTGGAAATGATGAAAGAAATTATCAATATCCTAACTATACCAACAGTTTATAAATTATTCCTTAACAGTTTTCAACACTTCTGTCTGTGGAACATTTCACATAACTTTATAATTGTGTCCTCTTAGTAACTATTATTTTTTTTTTCAAGTGCTATCGGGCATCGCTGCAAGAGCTTTATTTATTAAAATCCAGCTATGCCACAATCTGTTAGCGATAATCTGTTGCGACATGATGCACGCAAAATAATTGCATTAATCAATTCGGAAAATGTATTTTATTTCATTCGTAATTCAATAGTGATTTATATATTTTCTTTTATTTCATATCTATCCAAATGAAGGGAAATAGGTATGATGCTCAGTACAAAGCAAACGTATGTAACAAAAACCGAAAGACGGAATCACAATGGTCATTATTCTTTCCCGTTTCTTCTATGCAATCGCGATATCGTGCTAATTTGCGCAGCTTGCTATGTACATTTAATAAATATTTTTTACCTCATCCCCTCACGTTATGTAATGAGAATGTTATTATATTTTTGGGGTCACTGCACTTTCTTACAAAACGCTTCTGTAATTAGGTTAACTCCAAAATTTAAACCACTGAGATTCCTAGATTTAAGCAGTACTTTTTTCTCTCTGTTTTGATAATTGTTTAATTTGTTTAGTATTCTATTCGTTATTTTAGTAAATGATTTAAAAGCATATTATAATTATTACCAGTTTTAATTTCCTTTATTTTTCAACTGTCTTTCTTATTTTATCATACGGGATTCGGAAACATTAAAACAATGTTCTCTTCTCAGCAAAATCTGCACGTCATATAACTTCCCATTTCAAAGCAACTTTTTAGACTAATGAAATGTCGCTTGAAAAACACTCTTTCGTTTAAAATTCCTGCTTCATTCCTGAGTATAATATTTATTCTTCTGAAAAAGTATTCCGAATGATAATTTCAGGAATAAGATACGCAGTGTTTATATAAAATTTACTAAATAACTTCACTAATGCATATTGGAGTTTCAAAGTTAAAAAATAAATGCTTCTCTTTTCACCCTAATATTCAACCATTCTTTTTCCACAATGATAACTCGCTAACGTACGCTTTGGAATATGCCCAACTTGATATATGTCCTGTTTGAAAGCGAATATTTTTGTTTGGTATACGATATTTGTTTGGAATACTATTCGGGTTCAAGGAATCACGTTTGCATGTTTACCTTATAAGGTATTTTCTCTCTCCTTCCAGCATGCCTTCGTGGTGTAACGGTAGCACACTCGGCACGTATTCGAGAGACCCAGGTTCGATTATCGAGTCTTGGGGAAGATGTTGCTCATTGTTCCTATCCCCTGCTTCAAGAAAACCTAATGATTCTACAGTGGTGCCCGGTTTAAAACGGGGTGGACAATAATTCGTCACCACCAGGTTTTCGCTACTGGGTCCCATAATCCCCAGTCGCTCTTTAAAAGGTAGAGTATATAAGGTATTTTCTTCTTCTTTCCAGCATGCCTTCCTCCCTGTAGTACATTCGGTGTGTATTGGAGAGGTCTAGGATCGAGTCCCAGTGAGGACACTGCACATGTTTCATGTCTCCGGCTTCTATAGAAACAGTAATGACTTTGCAACCTGTTTGGAGACATTGCTACGACTGCTCATGTGAATGTTGCTACTATTCCGTAAAATATTCTAGCTATAACTCTGAGTTTTTCCTTGATTTTTATTTTGAGTAAATGTTTTGTAGATTTGCTAGCAATGAGTTTGAGGAAAGTGAATGAGAAAATTCAAATAACGAAGAAAATTATTAGGCTCACATCACTAGTAGCCCTTTAAAAGGGAAAATATATAAGGTATTTCTCCCGCTTTCTTAGCATGCCCTCGTGGTGTAATGGTCAGCATGCTCGGCGCGTATTCTAGAGGTCCGTGGTTCGAGTCCCGGCGAAGGCATTGCTCATTTTCCATGTCTCCTGTTTCCAAATAACCTAATGTCTCTACAAAGTTACAAAAAAAGGAAATTGTTGAAAACTATAAAGATGACATGTGTATCCGGGCTTACAACAACGTTTTGAAAAAACAAAGACACATGATGTTACAAAGGGAGTGAAATCGATTACCAAATAAAGATCAGTGATATTATAGCATGTTAAGAAAGTGCTTTTAATAAAATGTATGCATTTATGTACGTTATTACGCAAACTATTTCATACATGTGTAGTATATATTTCACCCACTGCATCTATATTAAACGATTTTATAATAGTAGCAATACGATTTTTTGATAAGATTGGATTCATTATTTTTCCTTTATTTCTTATTGTAAACGTGCATTTACTACACGTCTAAGGATCTGGAAGGGATTAATGACGTATACCGAAGTAGCACTGTATTTTCAAAGCACTCTTAAGCATTTTATTTATTATCTTCGCTAAAAACGGCATAATTTTTAATTTAAACATTTTAGTGTAGATTTAATTTTTGTCCCTTTCATTAGATAAAATATTGGAGCATTCTAGGGCTCGTTTTGATATTTTTATCTGATGATCAGTACTATTATCAGTTCTGGTGATTAATTTTCACATTTCAGTTTGATTTACTCTAACCGGATGCATTTCGTTCCCTTCATTATATGCAAGTTTATTTGTAATTTTCATCGCAATCACACATTTATTGTTGACTAAAGTAATTTACATTTCAAATATTACTTTAATAGGTAGTACATCTGTACAGAAATATTAGATTCATGGCACTTCATCGTAGTATACAAATTCTCAGTAAAATTGTGACAAAAATAGAAATAACGAAGACTAGAAATGATGAATTAATAACAAATTTATTCTGCTTATTTCTCGCAAACTTAAATTTTTGTAACGGCTCCCACATTCTTAGTGCAGCTCAGATATGTACTGTAGAGCTGAAGAAATAATTTCTTGAACAAAAATAATTTATAAAGCATTATAAAAACTTTTATAAATTATTTTAGATAGAGAAAATATGAATCTGAATTATCTTAGATAAAGAAAGAGAAAACGTGAAACTAAATTATCGTAGATAAAGAAAATATAAAAACTAAAATTACATAGATGCCTCCTCACACTAATATAAGACATTGCTTTTACTTCATGAATTTCTGTGTAATAATGTCGTATGTTGTGTAGAAGTCTAGGAAATGATTCTGTTACAAAAACTCCTGAGGCAAAATGACTTTACTTCTTGGTACTAATTTAAATATTTTAGAACATATATGAAGTTTAATACATTAAAAATGTATGGCTTTTAATACCACAAAATTCTAGTGATGCAAAATGTGGCTAAATAACACTTGAAGCATAAAAGACCTAATTTATATAGTTTATGCATGTAATGAGGTTTTCAAAGACGTATTTCACAATATGTGTAATAATTCCAGAGACTATCGTATTAGTGCTCGTATCATAAGTGTTCGTATCATAATAGTGCCAGATTTTTTATCATCATAGCTACGTGTGCTTTACTTGCATTGCAATATAAAATCTTTCAACCATTTAATCAAGCTATAACCCCTTTAAGTCATCTACTAAGCATCTAAATGCTATTCAAAGAGCAGTGTTTAGATTTTATATTAAATGGGTATCTTTTGAACGGTAAAAAATATTCAAAAGTAAAAAAAAAAGTAAATAAATAAAAATTTCCCTTTTCTATGCATCAAATGAAAAATTACGCTAACTTACATTAACGACGGCGACGAAAATAAAAGCTAGGATGAAAAAATTTAAGTAATAGATGAAAAAAGAGTTTCCTTAAAAAGCCATTTCACCCCCAGATTGTTTGCTTTTAAGTTTAAATTTAAAATTAAATTCCCCTCTAAGCGCTTCGCCTCTCTAGTTGCAGACATAGCGCTTTTTCTTATCGAATTTAGAACTCCCCTCTTCTTTCAAAAAAATTTTTTTCGCACACGTTTCCTTCCTCCCTCTTTCAATCACTGTGCAATTCGTTTTAAAAGATCTCATTCCTTCAAAGCCAACCACGTCTGCGTAATGAAAACACTAACATTTACATATATACAACTTAGGCCACCTAGACCCCCCTTTTTTAACTTGCTTATTTATTTATTTATTTTTCCAGTAATATCCATGGAAATATTTTATATTAAAATAATAATATCTCGAGGAGATGGCAAGAGATAACTTTTTCCCACCCTACATCGAAATTGGTTCGTGGTGATTTCTACTCCTCTGAAACAGATGCAAGAACTTTGAAATAAGTTGGAGTTGCAACTTTACTCCCCCCCCCAAAAAAAAACGAATATTTCTTTCGCTAAGACAGAAATTTGGGGGGGGGGGGTTCATTGCAATATTGCATTTTTTGTCACTCGGGCAAAACATTGTGTCTTAAACCAAAGAAAATAGTTTAAGCAGTTAATATTTTTAGAGACAAAGAAACTGAAAGTTTGCTTGAGACAAAAATATCATGAAAATAAAAAATGGGAAGAATTAAAAATATTAAAGTTCTAAATTTAGCTAATCATTCCTTTTTTCGTCTTTCCGTTACTTCTTATTTTAAACTCAGTAGTATCCAGTATATAGAAGTTAGTCTGTTATTTAACTAGTCATATCGAACGATCAATCCGAGAGAAGTATTTTTGCGAGATTACTATGAATATGACTCATCCACTTATATTAGCTATCTTTGGTACAGAGGTAAACTACTGCTTTTCTTTATTTCAACGAATTTATTCTGCACATGCCATATGATATGTTAAATTTAATCTTCTGTTAACAGAATTTTAGTTTAATGACAACCTTAGAAGGGACGTTCTTGGATTCAGTTATACCATTCTACGAAGTGGACCTTGTGTTGAACTGTTCTTAGTCTGTGATCAAATGTATAATTGCAATGAAATCTGATATTTAAATTCGCTTTTTCGCTTCGACTTATTTCTCATTTGAGTAATCTAAAGTATCAACTCGCTGCGCTATGGGGAAAATTGGTTTTAATGATGGGTCGGCTATGTCAGATGTTTCCGTTAGCTCAGATAAACCTCAGTGTGAACTGCACTATAGAGTGTAGTGTGAATAGTTGGCAACTTAAGCTCTGAAATAAGTCCCCCCTTTTGTTACAAAATTATTTTCAGAATGCTCATTTAATGCATCATTATTCTTTGTCCAATTCCTTTAATCACAGGGGAACACATTTCCAATATTAGCGTATGACCAAATTCACGTCAATAAAAGAAATGGTTAAATAATCAGTTATCCTCAGTAAATAGTGTATTATAATTTATGCCCATAAATGATCTTTCGAGTAATTTTTAGTCCAAAGGGACTTTGTCCCTGAAGGACTACTGTTTTCGTTTTGCGATTTTGAGTTGAATCATTATAAATGTTCGTTTCACTTTTCAGACTGTTGCCACTAAATGTTAGAGTCCTGCATTATATTTGAAGAAATTAAATAATGAAAAATCTGCATAAATGTATGTATATTTCTCGCACTGTGATAAAACAACGGTACATAGAGCCATCGAATTTTGAATGACGTAATCCTCCTACGAATATGGTCATGTGGAAGGCCAAATTTGAAATTTGAAATTTGTTTTATTATCGATTTCATATTTTGTAAAACTTTAACGAATTTTTGAGTAACGAACTCAACGATTTAAAAGCGAACAATGGCAATACTCTACAGGAAAAAAAAAAAAAAAAAAAAAAAAAACCTTTTTATCTCCAGCGGGCGGAACTGCGTATCGGAAATTCTGAATTCCGATATTCTCACTTTAAAATAATTTTGCGACATTGCTATTGAATTGAATTTTATGGTTTAAGTGCAAATAATTATGATATTTAATAAATAAAGGTAACACACAAAACGTTAAAAAAATGCCCCTTTGGACGTAATTTAAAATCTGAAACCTTTCAGATTTTTTTAAACCTTTTTCTTATATTTTTTTATTTTTATCTTTTTTACCTTAAATTTCTTCGGAGTTCAATTGCTGATGTAAATAATCGACTGCGTTAGCTTTTGTACATTTTTGCGTTTTTAAAAAATGGATCAGTATTACGTAAATCCTCCTTTAAACACCAAAATAGCTCTTTCTCAATGACATGTAAGTTCAAAGAAATGAAAGGCAGATGTTTCTTAGCGCATGGTGAGACTCTGGTTTGGGTTTCTTTTTGGTGTGCTCTGAAGACGATCGGTATTAAGACTTTGGTGAGGTTTTGTTTTCAATAGCTCTTGATACATAACACCAAGATTTGGGCGGTTTCTTTTTGTTGTTGTTTATTGTATAGCACTAAAACTTTGATTTTGGTTAATTTTTAGGGGTATTTTTCTAGTATAATGTATCAGGATACAAGCTATTAAGACTTCTTTTTAAAATTTGTTGAGAAGATCCGTCAATTCTCATTAAATAGGCAGCTGAGGTATTAAGACTTCTGACAGTGAAACAGTTCCAGCCGCCGAACCAGAATAGTGGTTAGCGACGCTGACTGCCGTACCAAAGAGACAGGATTCGAATCTCGGAGAAGGCATGTATGTTTGTAAATATGTAGTGTCTGTGCGGCATGAAGGTAATCTAAATATGCGGCGAGCGGAAAGTTCTCTCAAGAGGTTGGTGGTAGGGAAAGAAGGATGAGAAACCCTCGGACCCATCCCCTCGGGGTGCTCTCCATCAAAATTGGTGGCGGAATTGAACAAAATCAAACTGTCTCCTGTATGGTGCTCAAGGTTATTTCCAACGACAGGCGCAATCTTGCAGTTCTTGCCACGATGAATTTCTTGGGCTTGTTATGGTGTTACTATCAGACAATAGTAACACCATAGCAAGTCACAACAACAACAACACCAAACAGTTTTACTAGTGAATGATACAAGTTTTCTGCTTTTATTAGCAGGTAATTGTATAACATTACTTCCAATTAAGATGCGTTGATCAATCATTGAGGATCTGGTGTAGTAGCTTTAGTAAATGAGATGAAGGCTCAAACTGTATTTGTTTTGTGTAATCATAGAAAAGATGGTAAGCAGTAAATTTTTGGATTATGTTCTTCTAAGAATTAAAGTGTGAAAATTCACATCAATATATTATCTTAGCAGATAGAATCCCAAAGCCAACGTGTTTTGAAAATTGCAGAAACAGAATCATATAATATACATTTTTGGTTGGTTTTATACACATACAATTAATTTTATTTCAATACTGTGTCACATATTTCGTGTTAATATTCCCCGTTACTCATACATAATCTCAATAACAGTCAATAAATTGTGGCAAAAAAGCTATCATCGCAAATACTACTAATGAAAATAATTTGAATTACATTAGGTACATAACATATGTTTATTTGCTTTCACTAATGATAAAATACCCCGGTGGTCTCGGAAAAATCTTCATGTGTTACTATCATTATGTGAGATAATATATCATTATCATATTGTGTTCGTTATTATATATCATTATCATATTGTGAGGCTATTAATAAAAGCCTGCGTATCATCATTTCCATTATCATGCTTTTATTACGCCCAATATCAGTATTAGTGACATAATATTCCAAGCACTGCACTACAGTTCATAATATGTATAATTGATGAGTAATTTGCTGTATAATTAATAATTTATCTTTCCATTATTGAAAGAAGTTTTACTTGATTATCATAATGGTTTTTACTGACGTTCGAACTACTCATGCTCCACCCGAACGATTAATGTGGAAGAGAGATAGAATAATATTTCAGAAATCAATTTCTTTTTGCATTTCATAGCTTGATGCAAATTTTACAATATTTACTTATTATTGTTATTCTCTGACAGGAATTTCTTTCCTAATTTCTTTTACTGAAATCTAATTTAACTGTGATTTCCAATAGCAAATTTTCTAGTGTGATAATATTTTCCAAAATATTTGAAAAATACCACATTTAGTTAATACGGGATTTTTAAGCTATTGTTTCTAAGCCCGTATCCCTTTACAAAAAAGAAAACGAATTAGCGTGAAAATTTTCACATTGAAAGAAATTCATGGACTTTTCCCTTCAAAATTTAAAAAAAAAATTACTTTTTTCTCATTACATCTAGCAATAGAATCCCCTTAATGCTTACAAACAAACAAAAAATTGATAATTCAAACTCTATGTAATAATAAGAAAAGAATTCGTAATCTAAAAGATTCAGATTACAATCTGATATTTTCAAAATGAGTTTACAGTTAAAAGTTTTTTAGACTTTTAAGTGCATAAAAAATTTTAAAATATGAAAAAATACAAATATTTCTTTTCTCTTCTTAAATAAAAAATAATATCTACCGTTGCCAGTTTATGGAACTAAATCTTTACTATTGAATAAAATTAATTGATAACGAATTTCTATTTCAGATGTTTAATTTTTTTTTTCATTTCTTCCTTTTTGACGTAAAGTAACTTAAAAAGAAACATATCAAAATGTTAAAAATTATATTGCCGTTTGAACAAAATTAGAAACAATAAAAAAAATTTTGAAAGCTTTAAGATTTTATACACCCAAAGTGGCGTCTTTTCATTTACACACATACACGTTTCGAGAGAATTTGGGCGAACGCAACTTTGGGATAAAAATATTTAAAAACATTATATCTTTAGAATTTCATATATACAGTCTCTCGCGTTAGAGATAAAAATGTTTTATTCCGTACAATGTTGCCACTGCTCACTATGAAATCGCTAAGTATCTTTAATAAAAATTTCGTTAGAATTTTACGAAACATGAAATAGATAATAAAACAAATTCCAGATTCTAAATTCGGGCTTCCAGGTGTCCTGGAATTTGGGTGGAGACGTTTACAAAATTTGATGACTCTAGGTACCGTCGTTTTTTGAAAATGCAAGAAACATACAAACATTCATGAAGATTCTTCATTATTTAATTTCTTTAAATATAATACTGGCCGACAAGATTTGTTAGCAACAATTTGAAAAGTAATCCAACACTTTTAGTTATTTGACTCAAAATGCCGTTTCGAGACTTATAGCCCTTGCGGAATAACGTACCCGGCTAAAAATACCCATAAAGAGTTGCCTTCTCAATATTACTGAAGTATTTCATAACTGTAATTACTTTTCAAATTCCTCTGTACTGAACAACGCACTTTTGTAATACTGATGATAAACAAGTAGAAGTGAGCGACGCATAAGAAATTCACGATTGGTCTTACAGGTATAGTTCCACCACATTAACTGTGCAGTTTCGCCCCAATTTTGAGAGAGAACATACAAGGAGGGTTATAAGGTATTTCTCCTACTTCCCTAGCGTGCCTTCGTGGTGTAACGGTAGTACGCTGGGCCGGTATTCCAGAGGTCCGTGGTTCTATTCCCGGCGAAGGCGGTTACACATTTTTCCTTATTCTGCTTGCAATTAACCTAATGACTCTACAGGGTGATCAGGGCGTTTCCTATTCCTCTTTCCTTATTACCAGCCTCTCTAAAGTACTTTTAGTTGGCCGTGTATTTTGAGTGCCCCCTGCCGCATAAATACACACGCTTACAAACAACCGTGCCTTCTCCGCGATTCGAACCCATGCCCATCAGCATGGAAATCAAAGACACTAACCACTATACCGGATGAGTACAAAAAAATAAACAAAGAACTTAAGCATGGTTAATTAGCAACAGTATCTGTTTATCGCAAACTGAAAACAATAAACTCCTCAAAGAAGTTCCCCCCACCCGACCGAAGTGTTAGAGAAATGCGTAACGAAGAATATGGATTATAGGTTTTTAGTGTTATTTCTCAAAATGAAAATTTGTATTCCTTTTAATTAGTATGAAATACATTCCCGTAAACCATTTTTGTGAATGGCATCAAGAACATATAATTAAAATTCATATGAAATCAATGTAATATTTATAGACTCGTAATGATAGAAAAAAATTGTGTAATTTTTCCCCATTATACACGAATTTAATAAACGCAACGGATATCTTTATTTCGGCATTTCATTTCAATTTTCTTCTTTTCTTATGGCAGCAATTCCAGTAAAGAACTTTTTGGCAAACACCGAATAAGGCATTTATATACCCATCATTCAGCTGAACTTATACAGCTGCTGTCGTATTTCTGTCCAGTGTAGGATCATGTCACAGTATCCAAAATAAAAGTAAAAGAATTCAATGTCTGGTAATGCATTGGAAGACTCACATTCCAGCATAAGTTACGGCTGGATTGTTGTTAATTATTTCTTCCATTTCTTCCTTTTATCATCTGGGCTGCTTGTTGTAACAGCGGGACATTTGTACAGGCCGCTGTGCCAAGGCAGCAGTCACGCTTTGCTATGTGCATAATTTATGGAAATAGAAGAAAGTTATGGACGTGGTGTAACTTACGATTCTGGTTCCGTTTTTTCATTTGCACAAAAGAACTGGTGTTTTGTCGAACAGTGGTGGTGGCTGTCTGGAGAGATATGCGTGGTAAAAAGAAGGAAATTTTTTTAGGCTTTGACTAATATGTATAGAATGAATAATAAATGCATCGTAAATGGGTAAAATGCTTTTTTCTTTAGCAACCAAGGAAGCTTTGAGTTTTTAGAAGAGGTATATCTATAATACTGTCAAAACGCTAAAGCTAATATCAGTAGGAAGATAAAAAAGAGGACCAGAAGTTATGAGCTAAAAATGCAAAATAAACAAAGCACATAAAACTTGTCGTGGTGGACCACCCGGGCACTTAAACATGGGAGTTATTAATATTATTCAAATTATTGTCATTATGAGCGTCTTCATTACGCAAACGTGACTGTGTGCGTATTTTTATATCATTTCAATTACTTTAATTTACTTTTATTGTTGTGTACGGCGGAAAAAGGACCATGTTAGATCGGAGAGCAAAATATTTTACTTCGAGTTTACTAACCAAATTAAAAAGAGGTCATGGATGTCCGATGAGAAGAAAGAAATACGTTAATAATGAAACTGTTTACTTGCAGCTTGGTTAATTAAATTAAATTCAAAGATTTCTATACTGATCAATAAAAAGTTATCTTTTATGTTCTTATTAGTTAGTTAAATGCACTCAATGCTAAAAGCAAATTTTATATTGCTGCCCCCTAATAAAAAAAGTCATGATCTGCATGAATAGATGAAACATCTCAGAAACGAAAACTGAAAATAATATCACCAGTAAGTATTGGCTTAGTGATTAGACGGAAGACTGAACAGATCCGTGCAGTGTATGGATCTGTTCAGCCTCGCATAATGCATTGTCTTCTGCGTAATACATTGTATTCTTCGTGACTTACTGAAGCTATAGAGAACCCTATTCAACACTTTTATCTCATTTACACTCTGCTAATTTTGCCTTCCGATTCAGTGACTATACTTAGGGTTATTCGTAGTTGCCGTTGGTACTGTTTCTCTATGTTCGTTTGATATTTTTGAAAAATTAAACACTTTAAAATCTCTTTCTAGACGTAAAAAAAATTGTGAATAAAATGTATTAAAGAATTTTTTTTTGCTACTATACTTTTATACGAATCCAGTAGCGGAAGACTGTAGAGTAAATAAGTAGGAGAGAATCGGTCTGTGACAAAAAGCGCGTTGATAAGGTTGAAATGTTCTCAGGAAAACACTACCATGCATTAAATTGTACTGCTCCTAGTTTGCAAGGAAGTAAAGAACTGCCATGTCGTTTTCTTTGATTGTACCTTTCTTTAAAATAAGTGAAGACTGAATGGGCTATCTGCATGAGGATTCCTGTGATTTCGCTCATGTATAATAATTATAAAGTCTTCCACACTGTCATCTCATCCAAAACAAGTAGTTGACCAGTGCTTAGTCATTATAAATAAATCAGCCTTATTTCGTCAAAGCGCAGTTTTATTTCATTTAGTTCACATAGAGAAAGTTTCTTTTGGCAGTTTTCACTAGAAATACATCGTGGAAAACTATGCTGAAGGATTTTACATCCGCTTATTATGATTAAGACTATTTCATGTACATGAAACATTTTCCTATTTAAAAAAATAGACTGATATTTTAGTTTCCAGAAATCTCTCATATAAAAATAGTTTTGAAGTTTTAGATTCGTAAAAGTAAAAGTATTATGTCTTATATTTGTAATTTTACACTTATCATCCTTTGTGAAACTAAGGCTTTTTGAAATAATATGAGATTGAATAAATGTTAATTAACATAAATAACTAGTTTCTGTCAACTAATCATCACCATCTACCAAAATGATAGTTTTGGACACTTTTACAAATATTGGATTTTTGTAATGAATTTATTTATTTATTTGGTGTATTTTTACGACAGTTATGTTTTTATTTGTTGTGTATTTGATTTTAGTTCTTATTTTACATACTTTATAGTAATTTATGGTTATTATGATTAGTTTCGAATATGTGATCACTTTTTCTGCTCATATGTCAAGTATATAATTCTGACTTGACTACAGTTGGAATTGTAATGGTAGCTTAAGAAGAATCTAAGATATCTTCAATACGCAAAAACCTTTCTAGTAAGTTTTCTAGGTAATTTTAGTATAAAGTGGCAATTGGCAATTTCTTGCCAATTTTTTTGACATTCTGGAAGTTGCCATGAAACACACTGTCAAAGTCTCAGGAAAGATTTTTCTCGAGGATTCCGGAAGTGCCTTAGTCTTTCCCTTGATCAAACCTATAAATAAACGGCAACGATAGTTGTGATTTAGTTCAGAATCTACGAGTGGCAACATATGGCTTTATAATTTCTGATTTAGACTTCTTTATGAGCGAATTTGATGAATTTGGTTCAGGAACAATCTGAATTTCGATTGAGACATCAAGATTCAGGATCCAATCAAAATTTTGGAAGGCTAAAAAAAATGGGAAAAAAAGAAAAAGAAAATGACAACAAAAATTTATTCTAAAAATAATTCTGGAATTGAGAAAAATATATTGAACTTCAAAATTATTAAAGCATTTAAATTAAAATGCTTTAAATTACTTCTGAAGTTCTGATTTATTGCACAGGAAAAGCACGCCTTCCAGGACCCCTAAACACACTATTGATCTTTCAACCAAGATTCTTTAATAATCTGCTAAATATCTTTCAGTAAAATTTGTAATTAAAAAAAAAGGTCTTGATTTTCGGATCGTCCGGATTTCTACGGATTGTATTACTGGATCCTTTTTTTCCTACTTTATAATCAAGACCTTTTGTAACGTCAATATACTATTTTGATAAATATTTTACACTTTGAATGCCCTAATAAATTTTTATTAGTGAAAATAAAAATTTAATAGAACATATCATTTTGTATATATGTTGAGCTATGGAATTACTCTCAAGTTTTCGAGATACGGCTGAGGAAATTCTCTTCATACCTACAAAATATAATAAAATCCCTACTTAGGGAAAATAGAGCCACCCTGGTGAGGGTCAGATAACGAAAGAAACTTAGAATAGGAAATAACGACAGCTATAAAATTTTCCTCTTCCAATGTTTGCTCGTGCATGGCTCTTCAACCAATAGGGATAAAGTCACGACTTCTTCTTGTGGCACTTGCAAATAAAGAAACTTTATGTTTTATTTGTTGGGTTAAGAAAGAAAAATTCATGTATAGTAGAAGTTCTTATTTTATTTTTCCTCTGTGTGGTTTGTTTAAACTGAGGCTATGATTTTTCTTTTTTAAATTTTATGTTGCAGGGTCATAAATTTCTTTACTTTTCCCCGTTGCCGTGTAACGTGAAAAGAGGGAGCTCGTGAAAATCTTCAGTTCTGGGTCATTTCAGGATTTGATAGTTTTAAGCCTTTAACTGATTTATTAAATTATTAAACGATTTAACAGTTTTTGGTTTTCTAACCAGAATTTCAAAAACATCAGTATTTTCTATAAACAAACAAACTGGCATTTAATACTTTTCTTCTTTTTTCCTCCTAATAAATCATGAAAAAAAAAAAAAAAAAAAAAAAAAAAACGAATAAAGTGAACTATCGATTAAGCGATAGTTCACTTTATTCGTTTATCCGAAAATTCTTTTTTAATTTTCAAAATTTTCTATTTTTTGAATTTTTTTAATCTTTTCTTGTTGCAATTCAAATTAGTAGTTTTGTCCTGAAGTTCAAGTGACAGTTTATAAGGTATTTGTTCCCTCCTTACCACATGCTTTAGTGGTGTAATTGGAAGTATGCCCAGCTCGCCATCGGGACATCCAGAATCGCTGAATCTCCACGAGGACATCGCTGAATCTTCATGTTCCTCGGCTTCAAGAAAACTCTGAATCATTCTATAAATGTCGAAACTGTGGTTTTAAATAAGATTTCTCTCCAGTCAATTATTTCTTGCAGGAAATAAATTTATGAAAACCCCATTGTGCAAAATTCACTATTTAATCACTTTACAGACGTATTTATATCGAGGTAGGTTTAAATTTTTGTGTATCATTCAATATTTGTTATCTCTTTAAGCGTTGGCCAATTTACGATAAGATTTTATTTCCTTTGTTTCAGTGATATCCAATTTAAGGTGCCTTAATAGGGCATCATGATGTTGTAGAGAATTCAATTTGTGTACAATAGTCTTCAGCCCTGAGACAAATGTTTTCCGTTACAGAAGATGTGGGTTTGAATGATTTATTTGCTTGATAATATGTCGTTAATATCTATTTTCTTGACTTGATGATTTAGGATGCCACCTCTGGGATGACATAAAGCATTTACTAATAATGAAATTTTAATCTTTCCAGCTTGGTTGTTTTTGCCTTATCCTTTCATTCTTGTTCAGTCTTTTGGGCTCCTGAAGAGTTTTTTTCTGCGTGCATTTTCCATGTTTAACGGATATGCAGTAATTAACAGTATGTTCTCTTTCAGGGGAAACATATTTAGACGTCATGTCTTCTCTTTTCGAGAAATTTTGCTGTTTGACATATGATGGAGCACCGATTCATTTCATGCAGTATTTTAAACACGTTCAAAGCAAACTCTTATAAAAGTGTTAACTTATGATGCCTTTTGAATAAAACTGCTCCGTGCCATCAAATTTCAAAGAAGTTTCATAATGATGCAAAAAGCACATTTAAATTCTTATGCATAATATAAGATTATATAAAGACAATTTTAAGGTTAATCATAAGCTTCATCTTTCAGAGAATATTATCGATGATCCATTTTCAATTAAAAAAACCTGATGTGTACACCACATGACTTCCTTGTACGGAATATGAAATTATACGTATTTTTTCTTCCATTTCATTTAAACTTATTGGATTGAATTAAATCTACTCCGCCGACAGCGCATAAACCACAATAGAATAAATGCATTCTTTAAAATTCACTCTATTTGTTTACCATAGCGACACTCTGGCGCTAGGTTCACTCACTTAACAGTATTATATTTCGTTCATATTATAGGATCTTGGATCTAGGATCATATCTTTACTAATGGCTTTAGCTACTAGGAGCTCTTACCAGTATATTATCATTATACCATAGGCCACAAAGTTAAAAATTTAAGAGGTGTATTTAAAAAAAACACCGCGCCCGAGGGCGAGATCAATAAATGAGAGAACTCATAAAATAGGTTTTGCTTTCATATATAACTCAGAATGCACAAAATTTATATCATTTAAAGAATTATCAATCGTTGCCACATGTTCTGTTCAAATACTATAATAAAGCTAGAATGATGTATAAAAGAAATTAAGCAAACAAAACAAAAAAGAAACAGTTTTTCACAGACGATTGATTATTTCTCATTCAATTAATTCAGTTCTCACTTCGCGAGAATGCAAAAATATATTAAAACTCAAAATATCTATATTAAAAATTACGAAGTAAATCTTAAACACTTATTTCCTCGAAAAAATTCCAGAAAGGATTAAGCATGATTTAATTGGCAATAATAAATGAAGGCGTTATCTTTGTTGTTGCGAAGCTAAGTTTCTCTAGATTAGCAACAAATCCACTAGTCTGCTGTTTCAAATGTAAACAATCAATAGCCGCCATCAAAAAAAAAAAAAAAAAAAAGGCTTAGCGGCACTTAAACAACTTTAAAATTGTTGTTGATTCTAAAAATATTGCATACAGATTTACGAAAGGCATAAAAACCTTAACCGGAAGATACGAATAACATAATTCAATCATTTTTAAAGCAAAAAATGTACAATTTACAAACACATAAGAGTAAAGAAACTGAGATCACTGAGCCGGGTAACAGAGTGGATATATATATAAATATATTTATATACGTTTGGTGCGGCCGATTGCAACCAAAATATAAGGTGCACATCTACATGTATTCGCAGTCCCATATACAAAATCTCAACGTTCTGAGGCTACTCGTTTTTGAATTATGCGAGATACGTACGTACATACGTTCGTACAGACGCCACGAACAGAATTTTTCGTGGCGTCTTCATTTTAAAGCAGTTAAAATTCATTTTAAAGCAGTTAAAATTCATTTTAAAGCAGTTTTATAATTTTTTTTTTTTTTTTTTTTTTTTTTTTTTTTTTAGGAAAAGAGTATTTTATTCTGTCCTTACGTACAGATATCACGCAAAAATATGGTTAAATTTCACTCGATAGCGGTCAAAATGGATATTTTCGTTGAAATATGCTGCCTGAAACTTTTCGCAATTACAATACTTCCTTTTCACTTCGTACAAGGAAGTAAAAATAATAATTTTAATATCAAAAACAGACTTGGCTCAATTTTTGGCGACGCTACAATAAGCATATTAAAAATTCAAAGAGAAATATATTATCGATTGTTGCTTGTGAAACAATGGCTGGCAGCTTAATTGTTTGAGTTCAGGCGGTTGACTGTATGCTATGTCGCCTACATTTGGAGTCTGCCCTAATCAAAGACAGCATGATCTCATAACATATTGTTGCGTGCGTACGGATTCGTTACTAAATGAATGCACAAGTCCGATGAAAAATGAACAAAAATTTATTATTATCACAACAAAAATGCTTAAATTTTCTCAAATTATCACGCAGTATTACAATATCTCACAGTAGTTTTCTTTTAACTACTCAAATGTCCAATAGAACATAATTCAAAACAGCTAAAGAACGCTAATCCGCGAATTCGCTACAATCAACAACAGTAGTTTTCTAAACAACAACAAACTAAGCAACTACTACAAACTGAAATGTTTTCCTCCTTTTATAAGATTTTAAAATCACGCCCTAGAATTTTCCAGTACTTTCTCGAAATCAAAAAGAGATATTTATTTATTTAATGCACGCGCTCTTGTATTTTCAATTTTCCGGCTTAGCTTTCTTTTAATATTCGTCATGCGCTGCACTGCGCGAGAAATAAAACCATTTAATTTGTAATTGAACTAACATTAGCTTTTTAAATACCAAATTCGTAACACTGCCCCCTTCCCAAGGACTGCACGTCCCGAGCAGTACAATCCCTGGACAGGAAGCTAAACTTAAAACTGTGGCATAAATGCATTAATAAGCATTACATTACTATAATAAACAACATGAACAATAAATGCAATACATAAAACAAATCAAATGCTATCAAATACTAAATACAAAACAAATACTAAATACAAATCAAATACTAAATGCAAATCAAATACTAAATACAAATCAAATACTAAATACACATTTATAAACGAAAAGGACCATGGTCTGATACTATTTACAATTATTTACATTACGTAATATGGCCATAGTAATGAGCTAACCTGTCGTAAGAGTTCGAAGACTCACGGATCCGAACCATGACGTCATTTAGCCTGTTTAGGATTGTGTGCGAACCATCCCAAGGTGACTGTAAATCAGGCCTGACTCCTTTTCGTCGAATCGGGTTCCACAACCACACCTTGTCTCCTTCGTTGGATCTATGTCCAGCAGCTCTCGTGTTGTATCTGGTCTTCACTTTCTCCGTCGCCAAGTTCACTCGCTTTCGTGCGGAACGGTGCATCACTTCAAAACGGGCCTTGACATCTTGGATGTGTTCCTCAGGCGATGAAGGCGCATCCGTACGGCGATGAAACAGGCGGTCACAAGGCAGACGAAGGTCTCTACCGAAGAGCATCTGAGATGGAGAATAGCTGGTAGTCTGGTGTTTCTTTTCGACCCTAGCATGATTTCGGCTGTTTCTCGAGCTGGTTCTTTCGGACAAAGCGTCGGCATTTCCAGGTGAGGATCCCTTCTTAGGATGGATAGTCATGTCTTTAGATCCTGAAAGCAGTTTGTTGTTTTTCAAGTCTAAGGAAAAATTGTATTTCCTTAAAAAGTCCAATCCGAGTATACATGGATTTGTAATATCCGCCACATATGCCGTGTGATGGTAGGCGGCACTTCCAAACGTGATGTTTACGTTTAACTTCCCAGTTATGTCGATCTTGTCACCAGACGCAGTCTGAAGGGTAACACAGGATGGCGTCCAAATAAGTTTATCTTTAAACTGTTCAGCTAAATCTTTCCTAATGATGGTAACATTAGCTCCTGTGTCAATGATCATATTGCAAGGAACTCCATCGATATTCCCATTGATGGACAGTCCGTTATTGTTGCCACTCACTATAGAGATCTTAAGCGCTTTAAAACAGGGTTTTTCATTATCTGGCAACCTCCGTTCCTTGATATGGTCATTAATTTGTTTCCTGCGTCGTTGCTCAGAAATTGTTTCAATTTTCGTACCCTGGGGTGTTCTGCAATTCTTCCTTCAATTCGTTCCTCCACAGCAGAAACTCACCCTTCTATATGTTCTTTTACAGAAGAAACTCTTTCTTCTATTTCTTCTTTCACCGAAGAAACTCTTTCTTCAATTAGTACTACTTTATTTTCAACTGTGTCAATTCTGCCTTCCATAGCTTCAAATTTATTTTCTATTATGCAGGTAATCTCTCTTTTCATTTCTTCTTGACCTGCTTCAATCTTTTCTTGACCAGCTTGAACGGCTTTCATTTCGTCCTTAACAGATTCCTGGCCCAACTTCATTTCTTCTTTAACGGACCTAATTTCTTCTTTAACAGAGTTTTTCATTTCTTCTTTAAATGTAGCAAAGGCTACCATGAATTGTTTTAACTGTTCTTCCATCGCTCTTGTGATTGGCATTCAAACCCCACTCCTGACACCAAAAATTGTTGCGTGCGTACGGATTCGTTACTAAATGAATGCACAAGTCCGATGAAAAATGAACAAAAATTTATTATTATCACAACAAAAATGCTTAAATTTTCTCAAATTATCACGCAGTATTACAATATCTCACAGTAGTTTTCTTTTAACTACTCAAATGTCCAATAGAACGTAATTCAAAACAGCTAAAGAACGCTAATCCGCGAATTCGCTACAATCAACAACAGTAGTTTTCTAAACAACAACAAACTAAGCAACTACTACAAACTGAGATGTTTTCCTCCTTTTATAAGATTTTAAAATCACGCCCTAGAATTTTCCAGTACTTTCTAGAAATCAAAAAGAGATATTTATTTATTTAATGCACGCGCTCTTGTATTTTCAATTTTCCGGCTTAGCTTTCTTTTAATATTCGTCATGCGCTGCACTGCGCGAGAAATAAAACCATTTAATTTGTAATTGAACTAACATTAGCTTTTTAAATACCAAATTCGTAACAATATATTATTTTGCTCGCTTCCTTTGTTTTTAAAACAAATCTTTAGTCTACTCATACTTTAAACGCAGAAGCCACAGGCAGCCGCCTTGGGCACTGATTTTCGGAAGACGTCATCTAAGTTAGTCTCATAAGCAACAACTAAATGAAAGAATATTTCGTTTTAAATTATTAAGGTGTTTAATTCATTCGGGGCATTAACTGCAATTCATTCGCCTCGGAAGCCGAAAATGCTGATGTCGCCTCTATCTTCAGGAACGAACTCTATTAAAATTAAACAAGCTTTAACAATATATCGAACTCATATAACAAAACCCCATTTAAACGTTTGATAACTAATAAAAATTTTTTTACAATATCCATAAAACAAATGTCAATCTAATTCAACCATTACAAAAGTTACATTAACAAAAGGAAGCGTGTAAATACTAGTGGAAACAAATTTTATGGACAAATATAAAAACAAAGTAAAGATGTTCTGTTCTGAAGCAGTTAACATAATACTATTAGTCAAAAACAAGGAACATTAGAACTAAATTATACTAAGAGATACCTAAAATAGCTACATCGGAGATAAATGTCATCAATGAAAATATTATGACTTATCATCTTAGAAGGCTGGAATAAAAGTGGCTATAAAAACTTCTAGGATTGCCCATCATCCTTGAAATTTTTATTGCCTGCCGTTATTCTACTTCTCTCCGCTTGCTGCAATACAGAAAGGAGCAGTGCTCTATTAAAGAGGGAGGGCGTGTCTGCTGAATCTTCAAGTCCATCATCAGGTCATTAAAAACAGGAGAGTAAGCGATATTAACTAAGGAAGAAAGATATCACCGAGGTTTTCAGTGGTTGTAAATAGTAAGTATAAAATCTATTTATTAAAATACATTCAGAATTAAAAGATAAATTTATTTGAATGGTATAATTATTTGAATTATAATTAAATTGTTGATTTAGAAAATAAAACTATTTAGCATGATAATATTATCAGCTAAAATAAAATAGCTGAACATTTCACATCGTTAATTATTCTGAATGAAGTATCTTCACAAAAAAAAAAAAAAAAAATGACCAGCGCTCACCTCTCACCTTCAAATGGACAGAGACGTCTGACACTGCGTATTTAAAAAAGCAACACGTCACTGGCTAACGTTTATTGTATTCAGCGCCGGTTCGACGGAGAGCACGATTGAAGTCGAGTGATGGGAAGACGTGATTCACTTCGCACAAGTTTCAGTATTGCCAAAGTGTCACAGATATTTCTTCCTGGCATGATATTTGAAATATATTGTTACGAAATGCCTAGCTGAGGTAAGACAGCTTACCCGCAAAGCGGGGTTAGGGTTTCCAGAAAGTGGCAGGAGATAGGCAGAGTTGCCAGATTAGGATCGAAATCGTCCATTTGGTGATAAAATTGGCGAAATGCCTTAGAGGGAGCGAGAACATTCTGGAACGAATTCTTGCCGGTTTTGTTCGGGAATGTTCCCGAAGGTAAGATAAAGCTATATATACCCTGCCTGTATGAAGAGAGAGTTGTAATAGAAGAGTATGTTGAGTTCAGTAGTAGTGTTTTGATTTCAGAGATTAGCTCGAGAGAGACCGAACTGAATTGGGAGCTGTACTTTAGTGCTCTGCCGTGAAGCTGTCTTCAGCGTTGTAGCCTGCAGGCTGTGTTGCTGGTTGATTCAGTGTGTTTATCGTAGTTTTTCGACGACTGTAAATATGCCTTCGGAACTGTCCTGTGTAATACTGGCGAAGAAATTGCGTTTTGATTCTTCGTTAAGTGTTGTTATCAGTTACTCGAAATCCAGGAACCCGTAGAAAGCAACAATATTGTAAGAAAGAGGATTCTGATTGAAATGGTAGTCGACATCAATGATGTGCGTGTAAATTTGGCACTAACGGGACTTCATCATGACTTATAATATATCACTCAAGTTAATCAAGTTGGTCTATATAACCTAAAAACTGCAGCATATAAATATTTCCCTGATTCTGATATATATGAGTCAGAGGAACATAAAGCATATAAAATATGGAATCTAGGCAAATGTGACTTTTTTGAAATTTCAAATAATTACTTTGGAATTTTAATTAGAGAATTTCTAAAACTATTGTTTCAAGTTCCCGTCAACAGAAGCCCACTGAATCACTTCAGGAGCTCGCCACGGATGTTGAAAGGCTGTCACATCACGCCTTTTCGGAGTGCCCGACAGAAACAAGGGAAATCCTGTCCCTGCAATATTTCATCGATGGCATCCGGGACCCTGAAATACAGAAAGCACTGCGAATGGTGGATGTTAAAGATCTGAAAAGCGCTTTAGTGTACGCCATGAAATTCGAGGCAGCCCAGCAAGCCACCCGTCGAGACTGCCATCCAGTCAGAGCTGCTCAGGTCCAGGAGCCAGGGGATCAAGTCACTGCTCGTCTAGACGATTTAACTAGACAACTGAACGTCTTGAGACGGAATATTGGTGACAAGAAACCGACCGTAAAGTGCTGGAACTGCGGTGCTGAAGGACACATACGACGAAACTGCAGAACACCCCAGAGTACGGATGTTAAAACCACTCCTAACAAACAGCAGGGAAACTAATTAATGGCCATCTCGCGTGGCGGAGGTTGCCAGACTATGAAAAGCCCCAGTTTAAAGCGCTTCAGATTTCTGCAGTGAGAGGCGGCAGTAATGGACTTTTCATAATAGGACATATTGATAGAGTTTCCTGCAATATGACGATAGATACAGGAGCCAACGTTACCATCATCCGAAAAGATTTGGCTGAACAACTGGGAAGCAAACTTATCTGGACGCCGCCCTGCGTTACCCTACAGACTGTGTCCGGTGAGAAGATCGACATCGATGCAAAAGTAAATGTTAACATCCCGTTTGGAAGTGCCGCTTACCATCACACGGCGTATGTAGCAGAGATCACTGATTCTTGCATACTCGGATTAGACTTTCTAAGGAAATACAATTTTTCCTTGGACTTTAAAAATAACGAATTGCATTCTACATCTGAGGACATAGCGTTATTTGGAGTTAATGATGAAGAAGTTAAATCTGTTCATAAAATCATAGCACAAGACAATATCACAATACCGGCAAGAACAGAAATTTTACTTCCTGGATCCATAGCCGAAAACAGAAATTTCCGCTACAGCATCATAGAATATCCCAATAACTGTAATAGCCCAAAAGGCGTACTAGTAACCTCAACACTCGTCGACCTATCCAGAACGGTTATCCCGGTGAGAGTCGCCAATGTAACTGAGAAGGGGAGAATTATTAAGAAAGGTGAAGTGGTTGTAACCAGCGTTGAAAGAAAGAGTAACATCCAAGAATCCGTGTCCTCAGAGAGCATTACATCGGAGTTATTGCAGAATGCGCAATTAAACGATAAAGAGAGGAATGCTGCCGATCGCGTCATTAAAGATCTTCAAGTTGTTTTCTCCCGCTCGTCTTCTGACGTGGGTCGAACTAGTTTGACACAACATAGAATAGATACCGGCGATCATCCCCCGATCAAGCAACATCCAAGAACGTCTACCGTTTGCTAAACAGGAAGAGGTGCGAGCACTGTTAAAAGATATGGAAGAAGGCGATGTCATCGAGCCTTCAGTAACTCCATGGGCATCTCCCATCGTCCTAGTCAGAAAGAAAGACGGCTCAACAAGATTTTGCGTCGACTATCGCCGGTTGAATGAGGTTACGAAGAAAGACAGTTACCCTCTTCCTTGAATTGACGACATTCTAGACACTCTTTCTGGTTCTCAACACTTGATTTAAAGAGTGGCTATTGGCAGGTAGAAATACAGCCTGAAGACCGAGAAAAGATGGCATTTACTACGGGACAAGGGATTTGGCAATTCAAGGTGATGCCGTTTGGACTGTGTAATGCGCCGGCAACATTCGAACGTCTTACGGAAACTGTTTTGAAAGCCTTTCCTACGAAGCCTGCCTGATATACCTGGACGACATCATCATCGTCGGAAAGAGTTTTGAAGAACATTTAGAAAATCTTAGGAAGGTGCTTCAGAAACTGAAAGAAGCCAATCTGAAGCTGAGTCCCGCTAAACGCAAATTGTTCCGAAAGGAAGTGACTTACCTGGGACATGTCATCTCTGCAGAAGGTGTGCGCACGGATCCTGAAAAGGTATCAGCGGTTAAATTCAGGAAACGTCCCGAAAATGTCCATCAGCTGAGAAGCTTCCTAGGGCTTTGCACCTACTATAGGAGATTCGTGAAGGGCTTTTCTTCCATCGCAAGACCCCTTCACAAGCTGACAGAGAGCAACCAAAAGTTCTTGTGGACAAAAGAATGCGAGGATGCATTTAACAACTTAAAGGAGGCTTTAACATCTGCTCCAATCCTGACGTATCCTCAGCTTGACCGACCATTTATTCTCGACACCGACGCGAGAATGAAAGTGTCGGTGCTGTTTTGTCCCAAGAAATAGACGGCCAAGAACGTGTAGTGGCGTACTGGAGCGAGTGCCTGTCTAAACCGGAGAGGAATTATTGTGTCACCAGGAAAGAGTTGCTCGCCATAGTTAAAGATGTAGAACAGTTCCATCACTATCTATACGGCAGAAAATTCCTGCTCCGCACCGATCATGCATCATTGACCTGGCTTTTAAATTTCAAGAATCCTGAGGGTCAAATAGCCAGGTGGATACAGAGACTCCAAGAATATGACATCACTATCCGTCATCGTAAGGGATCATCACACGGAAACGCCGACGCCCTGTCTAGAAGACCTTGCCAAGAAAGCTGCCGATATTGTTCCAGGGTGGAAGCGAAATACGAACTGCTGACTCCGGTCGCAAGACAAATTACAACATCAACATCGGCTGATCGAGAACCGTGGAGTGATGATGAAGTCAGGAAAGACCAGCTGGAAGATCGTGACATTAAACCCATAATTGATTTAATGGAGTCATCAACCAGAAAACCTACCTGGCAGGACATTTCTATCTGTAGTCCTACAACCAAACAGTACTGGGCACTCTGGGATTCACTTGACATTCGAAACGGCGTCTTATACCGGAAATTCGAATCGGATGATGGGAAGACGTTCCGATGGCAGCTGATACTTCCGAGATCCCGCATTCCTGATGTCCTTAAAGAACTACATAACAGCCCTACGGGAGGTCACTTTGGAATAATGAAGACCTTACAGAGAGTTCGTGAGCGCTTTTACTAGAATAATGCAAAGGATGACGTGCAAAAGTGGTGCCGATCCTGCGATGCCTGTGCAGGTCGGAAAGGACCGAAGAGACGCAGCCGAGCCAAGCTGCAACGTTACAACGTAGGGGCGCATTTTGAACGTATCGCCTTTGACATCTTGCGACCTCTGCCACGAACTGCTGATGGCAACAAATACATACTTGAATTAAGTTCTATTGGACATTTGAGTAGTTAAAAGATAACTACTGTGAGATATTGTAATACTGCATGATAATTTGAGAAAATTTAAGCATTTTTGTTGTGATAATAATAAATTTTTGTTCCTTTTTCATCGGACTTGTGCATTCATTTCATAACGAACCCGTACGCACGCAACAATACGTTATTCAATATTGGATGGTTCTCGGTACCATTGTTTTATCATAATGCGAGAAACATACATACATTTATGCAGATTCTTCATTATTTAATTTTTCAAATGTAGCACAGGGCGATAATATTTGGTGGAAACAGTTTGAAAAGTGATGCGGACATTTACAGTGAATCGACGCAAAATGCCAAAACGAAATAAATAGCCCCTCTTCTTTGAGCTAATAATATTCAAACATAATAATTCATAAAACTTGTTTCGTTTTTGATCGATGAATAAGTAAATACATTTAAAATTCATTTCTACAAATTAATCTTAATCATATTTCTGTAAGTGTGTTCTGTTTATAAGCTGAAACTTCAGTTTCGAGGGGTTCTATGGTCCTTTCAACTGCCTTCTAATTACGGCCATAATCTGAATACGCTATTTTAAAACATAGCATGCTATTGCAATATCTGTAATTAGTTAGTGTGCGGTGGCTCTCATTCGAATTATTTAATTAAATTATCAAAGGTAAATAATCTCTAAAAAATGACAAAAATGTAAACAACACTTAATAAAAGAGTGTAACAAATTTAAATAAATATTAAACTTTAATGAAACTGAAGGACACTGTGAAATGTAAAAAAAGAACACTGCTGACCATAGACGTAGACTGTACGGTAAAGACACCTACGGACCGTAAATCTATGGTCTTCAGTGAGTTTCAAATCCATTATTCCCTACTAATATACGAGTTTTCTGCCACCAGAACTGAGTAATGCAGTAAACTGAGATTAATTGTTTCGTCAAAATGAAAAAAAAAAAAAAAAAAATGAAGAACACTGCTGACTGGCAAAACCATGGTAACCAGCGACTGTCAAAGCGACTGGTCATTGGTGACTTTCCGTGCAATACGTTGTTCTTATAATCTACAGTTTAGACAAGTAATCATCAGGGTATATGAAAATGCATGACAGCACATTGCATTCATTCTTATGTACCGCACATAACATTCATTCATATTGTTACGAATTTGGTATTTAAAAAGCTAATGTTAGTTCAATTATAAATTAAATGGTTTTATTTCTCGCGCAGTGCAGCGCGTGACGAATATTAAAAGAAAGCTAAGCCGGCAAATTGAAAATACAAAAGCGCGTGCATTAAATAAATAAATATTTCTTTTTGATTTCCAGAAAGTACTAGAAAATTCTAGCGCGGGATTTTAAAATCTTATAAAAAGAGAAAAACATCTCAGTTTGTAGTAGTTGCTTAGTTTGCTGTTGTTTAGAAAACTGCTCTTATGGATTGTAGCGAATTCGCGGATTAGCTTTCTTTAGCTGTTTTCAATTACGTTCTATTGGATATTTGAGTAGATAAAAGATAACTACTGTGAGATATTGTAATACTGCATGATAATTTGAGAAAATTTAAGCATTTTTGTTGTGATAACAATAAATTTTTGTTCCTTTTTCATCGGACTTGTGCATCCATTTCATAACGAACCCGTACGCACGCAACAATACTAAATTAGTACTTCAACTGCTTTAGACATGTACATGTGGGCCTCACCAGTGATTATGAGGCTGAATACTAGAAGTACGACCCGGGTTTGATCTTAATCGAACGGTCATTGGTGATTCTCATGTGGAATGTGAATATACGCCAGTTTTCCTTAGAAAGTCCTCCACGAAGTCATTTACATCTTTAGGCAGACAGCCCTAGTGTTTTATGCAAGAAAAACAATGACTATTCAGTAACACATCCGAAAAGGTGGCGTTTTGCAATTGACTATCGTAAATTAAACTCCATGACTAAATATCCGGTATATCCGTTACCTATTATCGAAGAAATTCTAAGGAACATAACTTCTACCAAATACATGACTACTTTAGACTTAACGACTGGTTATTTTCAAATAGGGATTAGACCGGAAGATGTGCCTAAGACTGCTTTTATAACCAAGTCTGGCACTTATGCATTCCTGAGTATGCCGTTTGGCCTTTCAGGGGCACCGGCAACATTTCAGCGATGTATGGACATTGTGCTAAGGCCTGTTCTTGGAAAGTCCACATTTATCTATTTAGACGATATCATTATTACTAGTGATAATCTGGAATAATCGCTGTGCAAAAGTATCCGCCGCCAAATACGGCGAAGAAGCTCTTTTCTTTTCTAGGACTTTGTTCATATTATAGGTCTTTTATAAAAGATTTTGCAGCTATTGCTGAACCATTGTTAAAATTAAAAAGGAAAAAGGCAAGATTCTCGTGGACGGCCGAAGCCAATAGTGCTTTCGAAAAATTAAAGCAAGCATTAACGCAAGCCCCTGTTTTGAAATTTCCTGAAAATGATGAGAATTTAGAAATTTCAGCGGATGCTTCGGATTATGCGGTAGGAGCGGTAATTTCGCAAAATCAGCAGCCCGTGGCATTTTTTAGTCGAACTTTAAATCAAACACAAAGAAATTATTCCGCGACTGAGAGAGAGGCACTTGCAGTTCTGTTAGCAGTGCAAAAGTTCCGAGTCAATTTTGGAAGGGCACCAATAACAGTGTATTCTGATCATGCGGCGGTAACTAGATTGTACTCAGGGAAAAACTTATCCCCAAGGTTAATAAGATGGGCACTCAAATTACAAGAGTATAATCTGGTAATCAAGCACACCTCCGGAAAGGAAAATATCGTAGCAGATGCCCTATCCAGAATAAAAATAGATGAAGAAGGTAATACTGTAAAGGTGGCAATGCTCACAGCATGTACGATAAATTCCCGAGAAACTGTAATAACCGAACTGTGTAAGGATACTAAATTTAAAAACATTTATGAGTATTTAAAGGATACTGAAAATTTTAGCCACCAAGATATTGTGGCAATAAGAAATAGGGCGCCCATTACGAACTAATAGATGGTCTATTATTTTATACAAAACTACGAATTCCAACAACGAATTTCGACCTGTTATCCCAGCTAGTCTTAGATTAAATATACAGCAGGAGTTACACGACTGCCCATTAGCTTCTCATGCTGGTATTCGAAAAACCATCCAACGCGTACGCGAAGTAGTTTATTTTCCTGAACTGCAAAGTTAACAAGGGCGTATGTCCAGTCCTGCCCAACATGTCAAGCAGTTAATTATACTAATTTCCGCCCGGCGGGTTTCTAAATAGCATTAAATCCGAATTTCCAAATGAAATAATTGGCATCGATTTATTGGGCCCTTTCCCAAAAAGTCAGTTAAATAAAAGTCGCTATCTACTTGTTATGGTTGATCATTTTAGTAAGTGGACCGAAATCGTTCCCTTAAAACGAGCCTCCGCGAAATTAGTTACTGATTCTATTTTAAATAAATATATTTTAAAATACAGGGCGCCCCTAAAAGTTATATCGGATAATGGTCCTCAATTTGTAAGTAATATATTTGAAGACATGTGCCAAAAACTGGGCATACGTCATTTAAAAATGGTCCCGTATCGGCCGCAATAAAATATAGCGGAATGGGTCAATAGAAATATAGTGAAAATTATCCGTAGTTATGTTAAAAATTTTCATAAAAGCTGGGATAACTATGTCAATGAATTAGCTTTCGCCCTTAGGACCGCAAAACATGATACAACGGGCAAACCTCCTGCTGAGTTATTTTTAGGCACAAAGATTATAACGCCGTTAGATAAATGATTTTATGTTCAACAAAGAGCCCCAGAATTTAAAATGTGCCACATAGAAAAATTAATTAAAGAAGCAAAAAAGAACACTGAAATAGCACAGAGAAAACAGAAACTTTATTATGATATGAAACGACGGGGAGTAACTTATAAAGTAGGAGATGAAGTGTTAAAAATTAAGCATTCACTTTCTTCAGCACCACAAGATAAAACTGCCAAGTTTTTTCCAGGATTTGAAGGACCATATGTCATAGAAAAAATAACTCAGGCTGTAGTGGTGTTAAAAGCCAGGAATGCTGAAACATGCTCCGCAAACATTGACCAGATAAAACCATTCTATAATCGTAATAAAATGCCAATATTTAAAGATCTTTTGCAGGATCCGGCACGGCAGGCACTGCAGGCACACGCTCCAGAGGTGGAACAACGACAATCACAAGGGCAAGCCATTAGGAGGCAGGAGCAATTGAAAAGAAAGTTCCCCCGTTGGAAAATTGAAGGTAACAAGAAAAAGAAGCCGTTCCACCGACCAGAAAAGAGAGAGCACGACCACCCCCAGAATGAAGAAGGGAGAAGTACGACGAATGCAAAGAGAGCCAGGAGAAATGACGGCAACTATAACCCGGCTCCAAAACGGAAGATCTACCCATCGGACTGGAGTCTACGCAGCAAATGTCGACGAATTGATGAAGGAACACCAGCTGCGGAAGCAAAGAAACAAGGAAAATTTGAACAGCCAGCAACGAGATCCAAGCAGGAACGAGAGAGAGTTGTCCCGGTTCCGCCAAGACCAGCTGCCATCAAATGGCCGAGACCACAGGCAGAGGCTAAAAAGAAGGTCTTCAAGGGTGACCGAACTGGAAGGAAAAGAAAGCTCATGGAGGAAGGAACTGAAGGGCGAACCTGCACAAGATGGAAGATAAACCAAACCGTAGTCTTCGCTACCTTCCAGGACTGGGCAGAAAAAAGGATGTCGGAATACCACAAAGATAAGCAAAACTTTATGTTACTTTGAAACCTTAAGTTAATCTTTCATTCTTACTGCAAGTGGCAGAATTCAAAACGTTTTACCTCATGTGAGGTCCTATTGTTACCTATTTTGATATTGTTTTTCAATTACTCGCGAGTAAAACTAAAATTAATGTATAATAGGAATGTGTAAATACTTGAATATTGTAAAAGCATTGATAATCTTTGAGAAAGGTACCTTAAGAAAATTGTAAAAGTTATTGTATAGAATTTTAATTAAAAGATTCTGGCAAGAAAGAAGTTTTAGTCTGAAAGACTTTTGAAATGTAGTATTTCAATGTAGAAGAATTGGCACTTGCTTGGAAAAGAATAGAAGTTAACAATATACTACTAATGTATGTTTTAAAATGCGTAAAATTAACGGCATGTTAATATGTCCTTATATACAATGTGAACTGTTATTTTAAACGTTAAGAAATACTGTGATATGTTAATAGTGAAAGTAATGCTAAAAATTTTAACTTATTCGTGTGACTGTAAAAAGAGCAAATTATTGTGAATATGTGTTAAAGGTTGAATGAATGTAGTTAGGCTCTCTGACGCTACACTTCAGAGTTAGTCACTTTCAGAATAGTACCTCAGGGTTTAGAGATGAATATAAGGTGTGTTCTGAGGTCTTGTTATGTTGAATTTTAACACGTTAGTGTTTTGATTGCAGGCGGTAGTGTTGAACACTTGGACATAGACACGTTCGTGTTTGGTGTTTTCCTTTACAACACATGTCAGAGAGCACGGGGAGATAATTAAATAACGTCATGAATGAAATAAGAATGTTAAGAGAAATATAAGTATTTTTGTTACTTGCCATTTAATTGTGTAACATTTCATTAAACTAGTTTTCCTTCCAGATCTCTGGAAGGAACCAGATTTCAACTAAGAACTCCTGTTTAGATGCAGTACAGATGAAAAGTAATTGTCCATGGAATTGATAATGCAAAAACGACTTTTTTCTTAATTTCTAGTTTCTAGTGAGAAATGTTTGTAAAAGATTGTCCTCGCGTTAGATTCTAGAGCTAAAAGTTTTCAACAAGGTCGTTTTAGACCTCAGTTTCAAACTAATTAACTCTGGCGGGAAGTATGTAAGGATCCTAAGTTTTACTAACGTTTATTTTGTTTTAAATCTTTACTATCACTTCTTATTTTCTACTTCCGGCCAGAATTAAAAGCTTTAACTTATTTATGCAAATTTGTCTTGCGAACGCCAGGTACTTAAGTTGTGGCTTTTTGCCAAGCAAGAGAGAGGAAGGAGCTATTAGAAGCAGGCCGCTTGCCATAGTAGTTTTACTCGGTTGCTGGTTGCCTTCAAGGCCAGAGGTTTAATCCTCTTGATAATTTTAAACGTATCGTAGTGTTAGCAGTTCTCTGTACTACATAGGGTTTCTTGTTAATTTACGGCCAATCTTGGAGTTAGGCACTTGTTTGATTAATCCAAAGTTAGTTTAGTTAGAGTTTAGTTAATATTTTTATATTCTTACGTTCAGACCACAAGTGGTTGGTCTCTGTATTCCGAAGTCCGGAAATCATTGTAAAGAAAGCAAAATAAAGGGTTTCGTATACCCTTCCTGGGTGTATTGTCTACTTCCCAAATTTATTGAACATATCTTTAGTAAGCTCCCTGTTCCGAGTCAGGACTGTCAGTGTTCCCTAAGCAGGTAAGGAGGAACACAGAACCTGATAAGATATTTGAAAGCTGTCACAAATACTGCAGGATATACTACAAAATACTAACTCTCAGACAATATTTACTAATATATGCAGATTTCTTTAAAGCGTAGGAAGACTTTTGTAAGGTAACTTTTCTGTTACTATTTTATTATTAATTTTCCAAAAAAAAGTTTTAATATGTTCATAAAATAATTAATGTAGTTTCACTAAGAGAAATGATAGATATTATAAACAATTTTCATTCTAAAATATAAATTTTTATTAATGAATAAAGCAATATTTCACTGAAACTCGGAAGCTTACGAACACGTTTGTGAGCCACTGTATATCTTTATAAATGTCTTTCATTAGTTACCATTATATGTAAATTTTCATAAAAGTTATTAATTGGTATATTGTAAACTAAATATATTTCAGTTTGCATCTATTAAGTAGATTATTAAACAATAAAACAAAAGCTATTATTTATGTTAAAATAACACGCCAAATAATGATTATTGGAGAAGTTAAACAATAATAATCAGCGTTATTACGCATTTTGTAAATTTCGAAGGTCTATTTTCCATGGTTTAAATAAAGAACCATCCTCTTCAGTCTAAGTGCAAAAGCTATCGAAAGTCCATCAAAAATAAATGTCCTGTAAAATTTACAAATACATGTAGTAATCATTCCTCAGTTCATTTAATTATTCTTATTCAATTCCGAAACTGAGAAAATATAGCTCTGTTTAGTTCGTTATGTAAAATAATAACTGGAGAGTTCTAATTTCTGATGCAATGTCGAAAACTAATTGTCTGCCGCAAAATTTCTGGTCTTTTGAATTAGTTTTAGTATTACAATATTTTAATAAATTGCATACATATAAGATTTTAATTTTTGGAATATCTAAAGTCTTTTCACTAATATTAAAAAGAAATTAAAACCATTAATAATCATATTATTACTTTTAATGGAAGAAAAGACTCAAATCTCTGATTTTAAGCTAGAAATTTGAAACTGGAAAGAAACGGGAAATGCTGAGACAGTCCGAGGAACAAGCCTCTTGTGTTAAACATTTAGCCGACTTGTGAATAAAAAAGAAACATTCTGAAAACAAATTAAAAGCGCCATACCCGATTAATAGGCAGAGAATAAGAAAGCGAGAAAATCGTATTATTTTATAAATTAGAGTATGCATTGATTTTAGAAATCTTACGGAGTTTGTGAATATAACTTTTAAATGAATCAGGAAACCAAATTATTGATGCAACTTAATTGAATTGCGATGATTTAATTGCCGCAGAGCAGAACGGAAACCACAATACTTTCAGTTCTACTTATATAAAAGCTTGTGAACTCATAATAACACTGAGCAAACTCACGTTTCATATTGTCTTTTTAGGAACAGCACTATGGTAGGTCGCATACTTAATTTATTTTTTGAATAAGTTGCTGATTCAGTGACTTTACTAGATAAAGGCGTTGTTTTGTTTAAAAAGCATTTCATGTCCCACGCAAGCCATAATTCTTTTATCCTTGCTCTGGCGCATATGTTCATACATAATAAAGAAAAAAAAGGATTTTTCATATCTCACGTGACATGTTTTATTCCTTCTATATAGAGCTTGGTCTAAGGCACGCGAATGTTAGGTAAATTCAAAACCATGGAATCGTCCATCATTGTCACACGGTGCATGTTTTGCAAATGAGCCATCATCGTGCTAAATGCCAGAAAGATTTGTATAAACTCGCATGCCCAATAAGAAAGGAGGGGGGAGTAGGTCTTCACTACGTGTTACAAATCCACATGACGTCTTCCCGACTGTGGAAGACCCCAACAGAGTCATATAGGATGACACCGACTTCGTATTCAGAACCATGTCCGTTCCATACCTCAAGATGGGACAGCTTCAATTTGTTGCGTCTGCTACGCCATCGCACGTTGGGGGGTTGTGAACCGTAAAACTTTCTGAGTTACGTTCGTTTTATTGCTTTCTGCTCTGTATGGGTGGAATTTTTGCTTTACTTTTTCATTTCTTTCTTTTCTGCCTTTTTGTTTATTTAAGGGTAGTAGGAATGCAATATATTTTTACTACTAGATGGATAACGAGCTATTTCAGATTGGAAACTTCTTCCTGCTGAATGATTCATGAATTCATTTGGGGAGTAAGGTGCAATGTGATTGTTGAATTTTAATTAATCCTGGGGGAAATTTTTTTTGCTATATATGACGGTAGCGGAAAGCATCTGTTAAAATTGAATGGGTCGATCAAACTACACACACGGAATTGCAAGAGATGTAGTCTAAAATAATTAATTACTTCATGCAAACCCAAGAGAAACTCAGGCAAGCTGTTAATAAAAGATCATTAGCTAAAATTTCTTTTTAAATAGGAAGTTTCAGGCAATTTAATTAACTCAAAATTTTATTGCTTTTATTTTAATAAGACATATATCGCTATTTCGCTATATCGATAGTGCTATTTCGCTATATCGATAGTACTATTTCGCTTAACGCAAAGCAAAACTACACTGTAAATATGTGAACTCTCTAGTATATTTTAAAATTTTTATTCTCATGCATTATCTTATTATTATATAGTGTAAATTTTGTATTAAAGGAATTTTAATACAAAATCTTTAATTGCTTATTCGAAATGACGAAAGCAAGTTATCCCACACGCATTCATGAAAGAAACAACTGCAAGTTCATTACAGTAGAATGCGGCTCATTGAAAATTAGTTCCTCTGTATATTCCTCTGTATAACACTTAATAGCCAGTAGTCCTTAGACCATTACTGGCTATTAAGTGTTAATTGGGTATACAACAAAATTCCAAAGCAAATCTACATTAAGCAAATCTATTAAACTGTTATTATACTTTCCCAAATTTTTTACGCATAGTAGCAATACCATGCACAACGTTGAAGAGGGTACAGCTGTAATTTTTGTCATATGATGATGAATAACCATTTTACATTATGACCGATAACATCACAGACCTTTGTATATCTGTGACTTAAAGTAGCTCCACAACCAAAATTCACAAGATATAAAATCTGGAAACCCAGTTGACTATTCATCTCAGGAAGAGCGTCGGAGAACCCCTGGCATCGACAAATATCGATCGCAACCTGAGCGAGACCTATACGGAGGCGCTTCACCTGCATAAATGTGACATTATGAAACGCTCTCCTCTTGCAAAGAGAGAATGATGATGTATCTTAAAAATGTTGCATAATGCTCGTTTGTGATTGAAACAGATCCAAATGTATATCTGTGGATTTCTTCACAAAAAATTATACTTATAATAACATGAGCAAAGAACCCGCACCACGATGTCAACTTTGACCGACGCAAATAAGTTTCCACCATAGCCTGTCATATAATTTCTTTGTCCCAGACCTGGCATTTTACTAGAAAGAGGCCTCTTCAATCTACGGGCCATTTCACAAGCCGGTCCGAATTGCTCTCCATGTGTTGATATGACCAATTAGCAAATTAGTTGGTTTCAGTTTCTGTATATGTTGGATTTTGCAAGGATACATTTTGTGGATGATCCTGGGTGATTGTCACACAATTCCGTTGGGTATGCTAGTTCTCAGTTACATCTCTTTCGCCATATGTAAATGAAAATTGAAACTATTCTGACTACAAAGTATTCCACTGTGAAAAATAACTCACATCTTTCTGTGCATATCTAAGGAATTTATTCTAGCACCAAAATCTTTCAACGGAAAAGGTCTTTCTGCGCATTTTTGTGAAATTTGCGTGGTGCTACTCTGTATACATTTCGAACTATTGAATTTTTCCTTTTTATGTTACTTTTGTATCATCTGGTATAATCCGGCTTACGTGAGCTTTCTTATGTTTAACTTGCGGCGTTTTCTTGTGAATCAGAAAAAACTCTTAAATACTGTAATTAACATCATACTTCTGTAATTGCCGTTATCCTTCGCACCTTTCTTTCCTTTTCCTTTTCGCATTTTTTCATTTTTTTGTGGATAGTTTTTTGTTCTTTGCTTTTGGTCTTGATAGAAATTTATCATAAAATCCTCATAAAACTTAACTCTTATAAGCTTAAGTCTTCCCTCTTAAAACTCTTATAAACTGTCTTTCAGACAGGGCTTGGGCAATACTCCCCCGGTTAATCGAGATTTGCGTGTACACTCAACATACGTCAATTCTTCTATTCCATCCATACTTATCTCGATGTCGAAATCACAAAAATAAATCTGATATCATTAATAATACAAGTATATTTGATGTATGTCTATGTAAACATACGTTTTTATTTTTCTTTGAAAACCTTCTTCTAACCTTCTTTTCTTTCAAAACGTCATAAGACCACCAGTGTTTAATTTTCAGCAATTTAAATAAAGAGTAAAATTTCTATTAAATATACTTACTTAATAATACACATACTATGATAAATAAATGAGAGGGACTTTCTAAAAAATTTGCAATTACGAATGAATTAAATTTAGAAGCAGACTGGATATTGCTAGATCTGTTTGCATGCATTTAGGTGTAGAAACACCGTTTGATTGCACCGAAACCGGTAACACCAAAAATGCATCAAATTTCGTACTAGGTCAATTAAAAACAAAAAGTTGAAAAATCAGTTAAATGGGGTGGAACCACATGAGTTGAATATTATGTGTGACCTTGGGATCCAAATGAAAGCATTTTAAAGGAGTTAGTGATTTGCTTGGAGGGGAAAGTTAATTTCAAATAACAACACTGAAAAAAAAAAAAAAAAAAAAAAAAACTAACGTTAGTAAGGGTGTAATTTTGTGCTATAAAAGAGGCGTTTAAAAAAAAAAAAACTGTATTAGGTCCATGCTGTAAAGTTTGCATCTCCATAATACGTGAAAGAATATTTACGTTCATGGAAAGATTCAGAAGAATTGACAAGATAATTAAATAAATTGCAAGATATGGGATGAAAGATGGTGCACGTTCTTTTTGAAAGATAAAATATATACAATCCAGTGCTTATTTGTAAGATCTTGAATGCTTGTTTCAGATAAGAATATATGCACGAGTATCTTTCTAAATCATCAGTACTCATGGTAAAAACATCCGGACGGATTTCTGAAAATTATTAAGTTTACCTAGGTTTGTATCTGTGATCTGTGGCATAAAATTAAGTTCCAAAATGTTCTGTAGTATTTTGATGATAAATACAAATAAAGTACTACAAAAACATAAGAAATTTGCATTGAATCACATAACAACACGATGTAAAGACATTAGGATTTTTGGAAACAGGCAAGATGAAAAATGAGCAATCGCCTTCGCCGGGAATCGAACCACGGACCTCTGAAATACCGGCTCAGTGTGCTGATCACTACACCCCGAAGGCACGCTAGAAAGGCGGGAGAAATACCTTATATACTCCCCCTTTCAAAGGGCAACTGGGGTTTTTAGAGGACCCAATCGCCGAATCCTGGCTGTGGACAGTCATCATCCACAATCTGTCCCTGTTCTTTCATCACTTATAGAAACATTAGGTATATTGTTTGAAGCAGGCAAGATGAGAAATCGCCTTCGCCGAGAATTGAACCACGGACCTCTGAAATACCGACTCAGTGTGCTGACCACTACAACACGAAGGCACGCGGGAGAAATACTTAATAACCATTTTATTTTAGGTTACAGCCGAAAATATCGCGGAAAAAATATCGCGGACGAAAACGTCCCGGAGAAAACAACGCAAGGCGAAAACGTCGTGCTACAAAACATCGTGGGAGAAAACATCGCAAATAGAAAACATCGTGGGAGAAAACATCGCAAATAGAAAACATCGCAGTTCTAAAAAAATCGTGGTACAAAACATCGTCGTCGAAAATAAAGCGGTTCAAAAACTTCGCAGTTTAAAAACATAGCCGTCGAAAATATCGTGGTAAAAAATAAAGTATCTACAAATCATCGCATGACGATAACATCGCAGACATGCTTTTTTCAGGCTTTAATAACTGTAAATGGATATTCCCATAATGATTTGTGAGCGCAAGTGATGTAAGGAAGGATAATTTTTACTTTCACATTTTTTATTAACTAATAAATTTTTGCTGAAAAAAATAAGAAGGAAACTTAAGCATAGAAAATTAAATGCAACTTAATAGATTATACTTTTTATGAAAAATTACCAGTAAAAACTTTATAAAAAATGATTTATTAATGGTCTTTGTTAGTTAACTATGTCGGTTTAAAATTCTATTAAGTGCTATAAGTTGCATTAATTTTCTATGCTTAAGTTTCCTTCTTATTTTTTTCAGCAAAAATTTATTAGTTAATAAAAAATATGAAAGTAAAAATTATCCTTCTTTACATCTTGCCCTCACAAATCATTATGGGAATATCCATTTACAGTTATTAAAGCCTGAAAAAAGCATGTCTGCGATGTTATCGTCATGCGATGATTTGTAGATACTTTATTTTTTACTACGATATTTTCGACGGCGATGTTTTTAAACTGTGAAGTTTTTGAACCGCTTTATTTTCGACGACGATGTTTTGTACCACGATGTTTTAGAACTGCGATGTTTTCTATTTGCGATGTTTTCTCCCACGATGTTTTGTAGCACGACGTTTTCGCCTTGCCTTGTTTTCTCCGCGACGTTTTCGTCTGCGATGTTTTTGCCGCGATGTTATCGGCGGACACCTTATTTTATGACATTTTGCCGTCTCCCAGGCAGCAGGAAAGTACCTTTTCTAAAAAAATCATTAGGTTTATTCATGAAGAAGTTATCGACGTGCTGTTGGACAGTCTCTAAAGGAGTCAACTCCAGGACAATTATATAATTTTGAAGTGACTTGAAGAGATGAAAATGCGAAAGGAGGTGTAATGAACAGGGGGGGGGATCTCAACTATATTCAATAAGTTTTTTCTGGCATTCATCGAAATGTGAGTCCGAGCATTGTCATGATGGAAGACAATACATCGAAGTCTGGCCAGTTGTGAAAGCTTTGTTTCGATTTCTGCTTTTAAAACCTCCATTTGGGAGCAGTATTTTTCCGAATTTATTGTCTGATTTGGTGGCAACATTTCATAGTATACAATTCTTTTTTAGTTCCACCATTACACAAAGTATTACTTTTCGGGGATCGGATCCTTCTTGATATTATTAAAACAAATTATTGGGCTTACTGAATGATTTTTTTCATCTAATATTAATGCATACAATCCACTTCTAATTTTTACTAATAAGCCGTTTCAAAAGAGGAGCTTCATTATTCGTTTCAGCAAAGAATTGCATGCAGAAACTCCAGCAAATATAGTCTGCTCTATTCAAGTATGAGACATGTGCAACGTGTATACGAGCCAGTTTCCCTTAAAAAGTTCATCACGAAACCATCCCTTCCATAAATAAACCAAACAAAACCAAGTATAAGGCACCCAGACATCGTAGCAGCTTACATACTTAATCTTCTTCAAATGATCATGTACTTTTGGAATATTTATTTTGCCTGATAATTCCTGATGTTACGCTTTGCGCAGCAGCACTACAGATCCGAGGTTCGATCCCAAGGTTGACAAGGCAAGATTGACTCAGCCTTTCATCCCTTGAGTGAGTTGATAAATTGAGTACCAAGTTCCCTTGGAGACTAAACACCGCAAGTCCTGCTACAAGCTGACCACTTGTCTAGGACATATGGCCCCTGGAGCCCACGGTCAGGAACTTTCACGACTCACGGTCAGGAAAGCAGATACCGGGGCATTGCGGGCCATGGCCCCACTAAGGCTGTTGCGCCACTGAGTTGTAGTTAGATAATTCCTGAACTGCGTAACTTTGATCTTTAGCAATAGTTTTTTTAACGGGTTTCCTTGCTTACAGATAATGGTTATTCAGAGTAGGCATGAAACTTCCATGCTTAAACTTCTCAAACTATCTCCGAAATGTGTCATCAGAAAAGCGCTTTTTCCATATATAGCGCAAATTTTACGAACTGACTGACTAGCGTTTCTTTTATTTTAAACAATAAAACATAATACGATGAAAATGAACTTTTAGGTTCTCCATTCTTAACACTGCACTAAAACGAATATTATACCCTAATACAGGGTTCGTCAACCTTTTGAGTCGGAAGAGTCAAAAATTACAATTTACAAAATTTTAAAGTTTTTAAAGAGCCACAAAATTGTTTATTGCCAACAATAATTAGTACTCCCATAAATAAAGTTTTTTGATTAAAAAAAACTAATCTATTTATTCATATATAAATAGTGTTTTTCACAACAAATTAGATAATATATATAGGGCATTATTAGATAATTACTCATTATTTAAGTAAAAAATTAAAACACTTAAACATTTACTTACAACACTAACTTGTACTTCAATAACAAACAATTGAGCAAACAAATTGAATGGGAGCGACGGCTTTGCATGGTTATTCAAGTAGAAAATTTAAACTTTACTAAAGAATGTAACTTGTACTTAAAACAAAAAAAAAAAAAAAAAAAAAAAAAAACAATAACATACATTTGAGCAAACAAATTCAATGGGAGCGTTGGCTTTGCATGGTTTTAGAAAGTTTGGATAAATTTGGCTCATAACTTGTTGTTTTAAGTTTCAAACACGACTCTAAATTTTTATTTGTTAGTTGGCTTTTTACTGAACTTTTAATTATATTCATGCAAGAGAATGCTTGCTCGCAGGAATATGTCGATCCGAAGATAGTCAGCACTCCAAATACCAACTTCTTCACTTCACTGCAGCAGTCTGGAAGACTATTCCATGCGTCGAATATAAATACCTCAACTCGCGGCATTTCTTTGAAAGCTGTCTTTTAAAGCTTTTTGTTGTGTTACGTACATACATTTCTGGACCTTCAACTCTTCCAACTTGCTTCGCATCTCTGTAAATTTTCCACTCCACAAAACTTTACTTTTTAAATCGATCAATTGCATCTCTAGAGATCCAGTATCAATTCCAAATGGCTCAATGTGGATTTCGTTACTATTTGTGTTGAGAGGATTTACTATGAATGCTAGAGTGATTTTGTTGGTTTTGAATTGCTCAGATCTGTCAGCAAATTCATCTTTAATTTTTTTATAACTGTGCTGAAGCAATTCGTGTCAACAGTGGCACTGGTTTTATCGAGATATTATTTTAGAAATTGAAAATGAAGTAATTTACCGCTCTGAATATCTTCTGCAAAAAGAATTAATTTTTCTTCAAAACAAAACAATTCTTCTACCAAAACATAGGCTGGGTTTCCCTTTCCTTGCAGCTTTAGATTCAACTCATTTAATTTCGCTGTGACATCCACCATAAAGTAAAATTTTTTGCAATCATTTGTCGTTCTCTAATTCAGGGTGATTAATGCCTTTTTCATTTAGGAATGTCTTTATTTCATTCAATCACAAAGCAGAACGTTTCAACACCTTTCCTTTGGAAAGCCATCGCACTTTATTATGAATAAGGAGGTCGGAATACTGAGTCTCCATTTCGTTTAAGAATTCTTTAACTGACGATGGTAGAGTGCTTTTGACAAGATGCTGTTAACAATCTTGATTACCAAATTCATGACCTCAACTATTTCGGGCAGAAATGTTTGGCACAAAACGCTTCTTGGTGTATTATGCTGCGAAACGTAAGAAGTTCGTGGTTTATTTTGCTCTGAAGAATCGTTGTTGCCCCTTTATTTTTCCCTGACATACTTCTGGCTCCATCAGTTGCTATTCAAACGATTTTATTTAAATCGATCTTATTGTCTTCAAGACATTTTTGCACGGCATCCGCTATATCTTCCCCTCTATTTTGTCTCGAGAGCGGTAGCAATCCTGTAAGTTCTTCTTTTGGCTCTTGGGAAGACATATACCTAACAAAAAGGGCAACTTGTGTCGTGTCTTTTATGTCGCAAGACTCATCTATAGCAAGTGATAAGGCAGAAGAAAATTTAATATCTTCCACCTGCAAATATGTTACATTGGAAGACATTTTAGCTATTCTATCTTGTATTGTTTTAGCGTATAGTGGCAAATCTTTGATTCTTTTCAAGATTTCTGGTTTGTTTTTGAAATCACGAAACAGTTCTTCAGATGCACGTATGAAGCAATCTTTGACATACTCACCATCTGTGAATGGTTTGCCTTTTTTTGCAATTTCTAATGATACCACGAAGCTTGCCAGATTAACATTACTTGTGGATTGCGTCCAGGTACTTAACAGGGATTTGATTGCTGTTTTTGTTTTTGGAGCTCGTCGACAGTTTTTTTTTTTTTTTTTTCGTTCTTCGCCGGCTGGATATTTACTAGCAAACTGAGTAGGCTTTCTAGTGAAGTGTCTCTCTAAATTTGATTTCTTATTGTGTGCGAGTTTTTCGTGGTAAATGAGACAAATCGGAAGGCCATCTGAGTTGCATATGAAAACGAACGACTGTGCCCGATCCCGATTGAATTCTCGATGCTCTTCTTCAGTCCTTCTTTTTTTTTTTTTTTTTTTTTTTTTTTTATATATATATATATAAAATAAATAATAGTTCATAAGTAATAGCAATAAATAATAAAAATAAATAATATCTTAATAGCTTCACATCCAAAGAGCCGCAGGTTGCCGACCCCTGCCCTAACACGTGCTAGAATAATGCAACATGAGCAGAGAATACCGTATTTAAACGTTCGCTTCAATCAAAATCAGTAAGTATCAACAATAATAAAAGAATATTATAAGAAAACGAGCTTCGATTTGGGAAACCGTAGAATTTCTGGGATGAACTAGTAGAATTTTAAATATTATTGCGGTAAAAGTTCCATTAATAATATCACTATGCTATCTTAAATTTATTTTAAACAACATTTAAAAGTATTACTCGTATCTTTTATATATCTAATGCATCCATCTCCAGTCTTAACACAAACTGGCCAAATAAAATGTATCTGACTGTAGCTAAAATTTATTGATTCTTTACCATACAACGATGAATGCATATGTATTTTGCTTTTATCTTTAATTTTACCGTTTCGAGAAAAACAAAGGAATCTAACATATAAAAAGAAAAGATAAATATGTATTTTTTCTAATGCAAATAATGTTTTTGCTACTACCATCACAAAGCAAGTCTTTTTAACACTGCCAGGGCTTCAGCATAAGAACATAAAACTAAAAGAACATAAAAACAATTCTACAACGGCGAAATTATTCATGCTATTTCTCGTATCAAATAAAAAATCACCCGGTATAACAAAGAGCTGCTAAAGAAAAAATAAAAAAGAATATTATTTACCAAGCTAAAATCTCCCTCCCCGAAAAAGGATGCAACGTATGCACAAGGTGTTGCAAGCGTCGTCTGCCTTTTTTGTTCTTTCGATTTTTTCCCTTCCTTCGTCATATTTTCTCTCTCAAATAGAAATATAAGTTGTTTTTCTTTGTTTCTGAATTTGGCTTCCCGCCAAATATTTAATTTTCTCTGAATTCAAATACTAAAAATAATTTCATTCTGAACTTTGATACATTGTTTAAAGTGAGATTTTTTTTACACAACAGATTCTTCCTTTTGTGGGATATCTTACAATGTATTTTTTCTTTTTATTTCGTTTTTATTTCGAAGATGATTTATTAGTGGTTCTCCAAAGAATGCATTTTCTACCAGCGTTCATTTGCTTTTAAATTTGCTCGGTGCCGAAGAGCATTTCTGAAATCATGCAAATAGAAATAAATAAATATTTAATAACAAAAATGTTCAATTGTATTGTTTAAAATAAATTATGTTAACTTTATTAAATTTCTGAAAATTAAAGATCCCCCCTTTAAACTTTGAGTAGAAACTCAAAAATAATTCACATCTGAGCTATAATTTTTTTTTCTTTATTTTTTTAAATTTCCTTTTCAAAAACGTAACTACTTTTTGTTATTTCTCCTTTTACAAGTCGATATACCTGGTTGGTATGTTTCTAGCAAATATTCCTCAACATATATGAAACAGAATGCTTGGAAATCTTCAGCTCCATATTTAGGACTTATATGATTTGAATTCCAAAGAATGTTTTTTTATTTGTTGAAATTTTTACACAAAAGCATTTTTAATTGTTTTAAACTTATTTTAATTTCTGGATAAAACTGCGTGAAAATTTTATTTTATCTGGCCTTCCATTATTATCAATTAAGCTAAATTTATGCTATTTATAATTATTATAACTTACTTTTTAGGTTGGATGAGAACTTCCAAATTTACATGTAATTTTAAGTTTTCCTGGGTGGAGTTACATCCTCATAAACTAATCATTAATGGAAAATATTACAAGACGAAAATGCGTTTGATATGTCCACCTAACATACTGGATATCCTTATTTAACCTACCTTTTAAACGCATGAGAAGGTTAATAATTCTATACATCTTTGAGACACATGAATTCAAGATAACTAAAACTACTGCCTGTTTAAAAATCTAGAGGGCCATTGACGAAATTCTGTTTGGAATCTTATACAGCTCCGAACACTTTGCTCATCTTCGAACACTTTGCTCATCAGAGGGTTAAAATATTAACACAGTAAAATTTTAAATATTGCAACAAAATTGTAATATTTACTTATTCCAATTGTTGGCGCATTTTACGCCAACGAATCTCGCCAAATTATCGCCTCCTACGATTGAGGCAGCAGACTTGAAGAAGAAATCTAACCGGTCTGACGTGAGCAATTACTTGTAACCGAAGCTCACAATTAAATTGTATTTTGCTTCACTGTAAATATTTGTATATGATGTTTTTCTAAATAAAATAATTAAAAACGAAGCAGTGAAGCTGGTCCGTCGATAAAAAATAACCTTTAAGAAAAATAAGTTTAGTCATCTGGCTCCGTCGACCCTGGAGCCTACTTCAACGGTATGGATATATTAATGAAAAGCAAAGCATCCCTAAAGGGGAAAATAACTAGATTCGAAACTTTTGTGCAAACTGAAAATAATGATGTGGACTTAGTTGAACTTAAAGTTAAACTAAAGAACATTCAAGCTCTTCAAAAGAAAGTTGATGAACTACGAAGTGCGTGCTACGCACAAATTGAAATGAAAGATGATGATCTGACCAAAACTGATGACGACTTAAACCAATGTGATGATCGTCTGGAAAAATTGGAGGTAAGAATTGAAATTCTCATTAATTCTTACAATAAGTTAAATTCTGCAAAAGCAGTAAATGTTACTGAAAGTAATGTAGATGAAAATTTTCAAATCAAAACTAAAATCCCAGCGTTAGTTTTGCCTGAATTTTCAGGAAAATATGAAGAATTTAGTTCATTTAAAACTCAATTTGATGATTTAATTACAAATAATGTTCAGCTGAGTCATTCACAGAAATTTTATTATCTAAGATCTTGTCTTACTAATGATGCTAAGCATTTAGGTAGTAACTTTGATAATTTTGAATCTTTGTACAATGCTTTAGAATCTCGCTATGATAATGAACGTCTGATTGTTGACATTCATGTGCAGAATATTTTTAATTTTGAAAAGATTCAATCCGAAAATGCGAAAGATATCAGAAGTATGATTGATTGCATACAAAAGAATTTACGCGCTTTGAAAGTATTAAAATATGAACAGAACAAGTTATGTGATGTTTTTCTAATAAATATTCTTCTTCAAAAACTAGATAAAGAATCTAAAAAAAATTTTGAATTATCTCACAAATCGAAAGTAGTTCCAACATTTGACGAGTTTATTAGATTTTTGGAACAGCGTGAATCAGTTTTGTTATCTATAAATAGAAATATTACACCCGGAAGTAGGGTTAATATAAATAAGAATTCCACTCCTTCCCTAAATCGAAGGTTCTTTTGACAAATGAAAATAAAAATAAAAACTGTGTAGTGTGTAGGAGCTTTCATCCTATTTTCCTTTGCGATACATTCTTAAAGTTAAGTGTTCATGAAAGATTAAAATTAATTCGTTCACATAAACTCTGCGAATTATGTCTAAAGCAAAATCATAAGAAAAGTCAGTGTCTCTCGAAATTTAAATGCGCTTGCGGGGGAAAAACACAATAAATTAATATGCATGGATAATGAAGGTCATTCGAAGACTCCTTGTCGCTCGGTGACGCCACTTAGACAAAACAAAAGTGAGCTCGATGCCGCCGCTGGAAAAGGTGACTCAGAATTGAAAGCGTTGAGTGTTTTAAGTAACAAGAATAAACAAAAAAGAAAAAGTGTACTTTTTTCTACTGCAGAGATTTATGTCCGTGACGCCAATAATCGAAGAATAAAAATCCGTGCGATTTTAGACAGCGCATCTAATATATGTGTTCTTACAGATAAAATAAGTGAATGCTTAGGAATAAAAAGGGAGAAAATTAAAATGCCTGTTACAGGTCTTAATGGATCAATTCAAAATATTAAATGGAAAGTGAATACATTTATTTCAAACGAAGAATGTACCTTTAATGAACCAGTTGAATTCTTGATTGTAAATAAGATAACAGGACTAACTCCGTGTACTACGTTAGATATTTCGAAAGTAGAGATTCCACAATTTTTAAATTTAGCTGATAAATCATTTTATGAAGCTTCAGAGGTACATGCCCTTATAAGTGCTGATTTATTTTTTAAGGTTTTGAAAAATAATACGTATAAAATAAATGATGATTTATTGTTTAAAGAGTCTGAATTCGGATGGATCGCATGCGGGAAGCTTAACGAAATACAACCTTCTTATCAGGGACATTGTTTTCTTGTGCAAAATGACTCTCTTCAAAATACTTTAAAACTTTTCTTTGATTTAGAGGGACTTGGTATTCGTGATGATCCAGTTTTGCATGAAAAGGATCAGGCAATGGAAATTTTTAATGACACCGTTGAATTTAAAAATGGACGTTACGTAGTACAACTACCTTTTAGGAAACATTATGAAGAATTATCTGATAATTATTCCTTGGCGCGGCAGCGTTTTCAGAATTTGTGGAGAAGATTTAGTCATGATCCTGAGTTACATCAACAATACCGTGAAATTATTTGTGATTATTTAAAAGAAGGCATAATCAGCATCGTAAATCCTGATACAAAAGAAAATGCTTTAATTAGGCCTATATATTATTTGCCTCATCAGGCTGTGCGGAAAGAAAGTAGTTTAACGTCGAAAACTAGGATCGTCTTTGATGCGGGTAGCCATCAAAATAATGAACTTTCTTTAAATGACTGCTTGTGGCCAGGGGTTAACTTAAATCCAAATCTTTTCGATTTACTAATTAATTTCAGATTGAACAAAATTGCATTTTGTTCAGATGTTAAACAAGCTTTTCTGCAGATATGCCTCTCTGATGAACATAAGGATGCAGTTCGTTTTCTTTGGAGTAGTGATGATCCAAGTGTTGATAAAAGGCCCAATTTACAGATTTACCGTTTCAATCGAGTAAATTTCGGGGTCAGTTCGAGCCCATTCCTGTTAGCAGCTACTATTAGACATCATATTAAAAAATACAAGGAAGATTTTCCCGAAACAGTTGAAATTTTAAACCAGTGTTTTTATGTAGATGATCTCATTTCTGGAAGCGAGGATTTTGAAGAAGCACTTGAAGTATCTAAAAATGCCAAGAAAATTATGGAAGAGGCTGGAATGGTCCTCAGGAAGTGGATTAGCAATAATGCTGAATTAATGGAGCAATGGAAGAATGAAGAATTTGATACCTATCCTGCAGACGCTACTCTCAGCTTGGGCGCACACCAAACTAAAATCTTGGGACTTTCTTGGAAGACGCACGAAGATTATTTAACTATGGATACTAAAAATCTTTTGGAATTTCTTTCTATGGACAAAAATACGAAACGCTTCTTACTTCAAGCAATAGGGAAGATATTTGATCCTTTAGGATTAATTTCGCCTTTCACCATTCGAGTTAAATGTCTCATCCAAGATCTCTGGAATGAAAAAATTCAGTGGGATGAACCTTTACCAAAGGAAATTGAAAAGGAATGGAAGAAGTGGTGTGCTGAACTTCATCACTTAGAAAATTTGAAAATACCTAGGTTGGTTAATGATTCTGCATCAAAGGAAGATACTGTTGAAATACACAGTTTTTGCGACGCAAGTAAAAAGGCATATGGTGCTGCCATATATTTGAAGGTGAAGACACTCAGTGGAATATCGGTGAAACTCCTAACTTCAAAAAGTCGTGTGGCTCCATTAAACGGTGTAACCTTACCAAGATTAGAACTATTGGGTGCTCTAGTTGCAGCTCGTCTTAGTTCTAAGGTAAAGAGAATCGTGAATCTGCAAAGATCTTCTGTTGAATACCATTGGACAGATTCCAAGATTGCACTTTTTTGGATAAAGGGTGCAAAAACCCGATGGAAGCAATTTGTGGCAAACCGAGTGAACGAAATCACCAGCTTGACAGATCCCAACTCTTGGCATCACTGTGCAGGTAAAGAAAATCCTGCCGATCTTCTCTCACGTGGAATGAATGCTGATTCCTTGGTGACAGATTCTAGATGGTGGACAGGTCCAGAATTCTTGATGCAGCCTGACAGTTTCAAGAACTTGCAACCATTTATTCCTGATATTGAAACCATCGAACAAGTCGAAAAAGAAACTTTGCGGCGAGAAAGGAAAATTCCTTTTGAAGATGAGACTTGTAAAGGGACAGCCCTGCTAAATGACAGCTCTCAACATTTTATTGTGGACGACCTCTTAGAACTTTCAAACAATTATTATAAAATTAACCATGTTTTGTCTTATATTTTCAGGTTTATTTCCAATTGCAGGAATAAGGTAAAAAACACAGGACCACTGTCAGTGGAGGAGGTAAGAGAAGCCGAAGAAGTGTTGATTAAGCATGAACAACGAGTTCTCCTTGAAGGAAAGAATCTGCCAAGTAATATTTCGAATTTATTTCCGTTTTTTGATGACAAAGGAATAGTACGTGTAGGAGGAAGGCTGAAGAATGCTTCAGTGCCATATTCTCAAAGACATCCTCCTATTTTACCTAAGGGTTCAAGATTAAGTAAAATTTATTTTGAAAGTTTACACAGGAAATTATTTCATGTTGGACCACAAGGTCTGCTAAATGCAGTGCGCTTGAAATTTTGGCCTTTAGGTGGCCGTAGTCTCGCACGCAAAACAGTACATCAATGTGTAACGTGCTTTAAATGTAAGCCCACTCTTTCTTCACAAATTATGGGTAATTTGCCTAGTGAAAGAGTTAACGTTTCAGCTCCATTTTCTATTACAGGTATTGATTTATGTGGCCCTTATTTAGTGAAATTTAAAAATCAACGTAAAGGTATTCTGAATAAATTGTATATTTGTATTTTTATATGTTTCGCAACAAAAGCCATCCATCTTGAGACATTAACAGATTTGACTTCCGATGCTTTAATTGCAACACTTAAACGTTTTACAAGTAGACGTGGCAAATGTTTCAAAATTTATACCGACAATGCTACTAACTTTGTTGGAGCGAATTCAAAATTGAAAAAATTTTATAAGCTCATTAATTTCCCAGACAAAGAATTAGCTAATCATTTTTCGCAAGAAAATATAGATTGGAATTTTATTCCACCCAAATCGCCTCACTTCGGTGGACTTTGGGAAGCTGGTATAAAATCGGTGAAGTACCATCTTAAACGTACGATTGGCAATTTTCATTTCACTTACGAAGAATTCGAAACGATTGTCATTCAGATAGAAGGAATATTAAATTCGCGACCGCTTACTCCTCTTTCTAGTGATTCAGAAAGTTTCGAAGTTCTGACGCCAGGTCATTTCTTGATAGGGCGACCTATAACAGCAATTTCTGAGCCGTTTTTAACGGATTTAAAGGAAAACCGCTTAAGTCGTTGGCAAAAAACTACAAAAACTATACAACTTATTTGGAAAAGATGGAAGTCTGATTACTTGAATACGTTACAATCTAGATCAAAATGGATGGTTGAAAAAAATGATCTGATGATCGGCCAAATGGTTTTGATTAAAGAAGATTTTCTGCCAATTAACAATTGGCTTTTAGGGCGAATAACATCATTGTACCACGGTTCTGATGGAAAAGTCCGTGTTGTAAAAGTTCGTACCAAAACAGGGGACTTTAAAAGGACAATTAATAAAATAGCTGTATTGCCTATTGAAGTTTAGCAAGTTGTGAATTATGTTACTCAGTTGTTAGTAATTATATTGAAAATTATTTTTCTCAATAATTTTTATATTCATGTTTTGTTCACTTATTTTATATTTTTCTATACATTTTCTATACTTGTTTACATGAATAACTGAAACTTTAATACTGGTATTTCATAATTAAATTTATGTTAAGTTCTTGCATGTGAACATAGCAAGGCCGGGCGGGATGTTGGCGCATTTTACGCCAACGAATCTCGCCAAATTATCGCCTCCTACGATTGAGGCAGCAGACTTGAAGAAGAAATCTAACCGGTCTGACGTGAGCAATTACTTGTAACCGAAGCTCACAATTAAATTGTATTTTGCTTCACTGTAAATATTTGTATATGATGTTTTTCTAAATAAAATAATTAAAAACGAAGCAGTGAAGCTGGTCCGTCGATAAAAAATAACCTTTAAGAAAAATAAGTTTAGTCACCAATGATAATTCAAATTACATGAGTTAGTTATTTGGTTCGATAACAGTAACAAATCTGATAATTTTGAAATGTATTTTATGTCATTAAATTGTTCATACATGAAATTTTTCACAATTAAAGTCTAAAAGGAGAAAAATTACAAAACAATATTAAAACTAAAGATTACTTAACAAGTACTAATGTGAAATATATATAAGTTACTAACAATTAATACTCAGTCAATGATAATTATATACCAAAAAATTAATTAAGTTTCCATATGCATAGAAAACTTCGCTAATACATTACCTGAAAAAAAAGAGGAAAGCAAGATGTAACACAGTTTTGAATTACAGAGTTAAATTATGTGACAAATATGTCAATCAATTCATGACCTCTAGGGTGCATAAAAGTTTGGCCTTTCAATTACTGACTGCTCACTTTTTATACAGCAAGGTCTAATAAGACCATCTCTACCGGAAAATATTTCGATAATTCTACCAAGATTCCAAAAGCTTAGCGTTAATTTGTCATCTTATACAATCATATTGTCTCAAATGTATTAAAGAAATTATGGAATTTTCTGATTTCAAATTTAACAAATATTCGCTTTTCGACTTTTTTCAAAAATGGCTTTAAAGAATCTTTCGATAATTGAATGTTTTCACTGTTGTCTGTCAGATACTTTAGGGATTTCTTCCGAATATTTAAATGCAGGTTAGCTCAGACATCTGTTTCCTGAGATGAAGTGACCTGGTATCAACGTATAAGTTTCCTTAGGATCCGCATGTACAAACGTGATGGAACTAGAATTCAGCACAGCTTCGATTTCCGTAAGCAGTGCTCTTCAAGATTTAGGAAAGCTTTGCCCAAAGTCTTTGTTAGTTTTGACAGAGTGTATATATTGATGAAACCTCTCAGCTTATCTTTTAATTCAACTTATCTTTAATGAACGCTAACAATTCTTGAACATTAAATTCCTTTTTTGAACTGAAATCTAAATTCATATCTTCGGGAATTAATTTCAAAAGAATTGGGCATAATTACTGTCCATAAGTTTCAGATTATATTTTTAAACTTTCGTGTGACCTAATATTTGTTTCAAGATCGTCGTATAGATTCCTTAACGGGGTATATTGTTAGAATTTTCACTGGTTCCAAAATAGTATTTTAAAATTGGCTTCAAAATTTAAAAAAAAATTAATGGATTCGCCGCAAAATTTTGATATTAACAATTACGGCACTTTCAGCGTATTAGAATGATTTCAAAAACTTATTTGATTACCAGTTTTGATTATCATTTGATTATCAGTGATGAATAATAATCTCGGGGGTCAGAAACTTAATCTCCATAGTCTTTTCAACTATATGTAGTTATGTGCAATATGTACGATCTTCAAACATGAGGGCATTCCCATAAACAATTTTATGTAGTGATATGTATTAATTTTTATTTAGTATGTATTAAGTATTTTAAGTAATAGTAATATGTCTGCGACATTCAAATTCTATTAACAGCCTTCCAAGCTGTCGTCTAACAGCGTTCTGTCAAAGCAAAAATTGAGCGACTGAGCGGTAAAGCCACTGAACATTGGCATTTTAGTTCGGGGTTCGAAAACTGGCGAACAGGCTGGCTGCATGGGCGTTTTCTCTGTGAGTAACGTGAATACGAGCCAGTTTCTATTAAAACGTCCTCCACGGAGGCATCCAAATTCTTCGGCAGTTAGCCATCATATGCTTTGCCATAATCAAATAAACCAAACCAAACCAAACCAGCCAAAGCAAGAAAGGTTGCCAAAACATTTGGTTTCCTTGGAGCGCCACTACTAATTTCAGATATTCCACAAGAGACAACACAGGACGTACTTATTTTAAAAACCTCTTGACTAAACTAAATTGATATTTCAAAACTAAACTGACTTGACTAAATTATTTTAAAAACTAAACTGATATTTGTTTGGATTTCCCTAAAAGAATCGTTTCTTTTTCTGGCTCTGCCTTGAGTATTAGCATAAAATTTGTTGTCGGATACTGCTTATGAGTCACTTTCAGTTTCGCAATATTTATCTCTTAAATCATATATGTAATGCAATAAACTTCGTAGTCAACTTATTACAAGTCGATAAATATTGTTAGAAGCTTGATGCATTCATTCTTGTAAATATTTTCACTAAATGACAGTTATTAGAACAAAATCTGGTTATTATTAATGTGTTTTAGTTCGGCTTGAATAGTAAGATTTTGAAATTAATCTTAAAAACAGTGAAGCAAGGCTTTATGTCCATTACGGATTGCTTTTTCTGCATTTACCAGAATGAGAGCCTAATATCACATATCATCTTAACAGTGAACTGTATCTCGTTTTAGACAAGTGCAAATTTGAAAGCATTCCAACGACTAGAAGGCTCAAAAAATGTGTTTAGCTTATTTCTACTAAATTAAAACATAATGCAGCACCCAATGCACTAGAGGGTAGAGACTTCCTGCCTTTAAAATAGCCCTTAACATGGAGTGATACCTCAACCTCTAGAGGCGATTCACAGGGGTACAAGCCCCCCAGTGATCAACCCTGGGCGACAATGAATAAGCTCAGGCTTACGAAGATAAGACAGGGCGACCAGGCACCGACTGGTCACCGAAAAGCAAAGACAGAATAAGACATCGTCAGTCCCCCTGAGCTGACCAATGGAAGTGAACCCCTGAGGACAACCTTTACAACATCAAATATGTAGCGATCACACAGCCCGAGACAGACTTGACAGTAACTAGACGGTCCATGCTGAGCCTGAATGGACCACCGAAGAATCGGGGGCTCTAGGCTTGTGAAGACAATTTATGTATCAGAAGCTTAGTCTGAGTACTACAGTCTTAAATCAGAACGCCGAGGGTTGCCTTCCAGTCGACCTCCAAGGGGAAATGTTAGCATACTAGTAACTCTGAAGAGCGGTATTTCCTACTAAATTAAACGACTACGTTGACCTGTAACGACCTGTCTTATCTTCGTAAGCCTGAGCTTGTTCATTGTCGCCCAGGGTTGATCACTGGGGGCTTGTACCCCTGTGAATCGCCTCTAGAGGTTGAGGCATCACTCCATGTTAAGGGCTATTTTAAAGGCAGGAAGTCTCTATCCTCTAGTGCATTGGGTGCTGCATTATGTTTTAATTTAGTAGAAATAAGCTAAACACATTTTTGAGCCTTCTAGTCGTTGGAATGCTTTCAAATTTGCACTTGTCTAAAACGAGATACAGTTCACTGTTAAGATGATATGTGATATTAGGCTCTCATTCTGGTAAATGCAGAAAAAGCAATCCGTAATGGAAAAGTATACAATATAATGTTTCATTTTAGTGTTTAATGCTAAATTGCACCCCTTTATATTTGGCAGATATGTTTGCTTTTTCTTTAATATTTATAACTAATCACATTTAACTGGTTCAGTATAACGGTTTTCAGGGATGCACGAGTATGTGAATGTATACTATCAAAGCGAAAAACTGCAAGACAAGAAACGCATGGTATGAAGCAAATAAGTTCGTTAAATATTATCATACAAATAATGCAATATAATAACTAAATGATGAAAATGCATTCTATCAGGTATGCAATCAACAGTCACTGCATAGTATTTTGGTTTCTTAACTTAGTTTTAGAAAATATTCATGTTTATTCACTAATAATTTCAATTCATTCATCACAAATTGTAGATGCTGAATTATATGTCTTAAAAGCCATATTTTTGCATCTGATGATAAAAATTCAACAAATTTGCCTAGAAACTTCATTTTTTGTAATGTTGTTTCCGCTGGACCCAAATGATAATCCGAAACATTCATTATTGGGGGGGAGGGACACGTAAAATTTTACAGTTGCAGTCGTTCTTGGAATACTTTTCTCTAATATTATTTTTCACCTAAACGAAGAGTTTCAATGTTTCTATCAATACGATCGTTGGTAGAACTAGTTTCCACGATTGTTCTTATAAATTTATTGTGTGCAACTGAACATTCATGTTGTTCAACTCGTATTTTAATGTTTTTCCGAGCTCCGTAGCCTTTAGTAAATGATGACTTAATGAATAGAATAAATTTACATACATAACAATGAATTGATCGATTTACAGTTGTTACTGTGCACCAACCGTACCTTCTCAAATTTTTTCACCTTTTGTCTGCTAATACATTCTTTTTAAACCAATCTTGTAATTCTCTTTTCAGTTTCTATTGTAGAGTCATTAGGATACACTCATGTCCTTAAATTAAGGATAATGCAAAATCAGGCAAAGGAAGAGTTAGAAGCAAAACAAATTTGACTTATTTGTAAAACTTTTTTATTAAACAAAAGTAAAGAGCAAAAAAAAGATGCTGTATGTTTAATATTATTAAAAAAAATAGCGATTTTTTCTCCCTGGAGCAAATTACAAAAAAAAAAAAAAAAAAAAAAAAAAAAAAACCTTTTTACAAAAAACCAATATTACACGGTTGGTATGATTGTTAATACATTGTATGTCCCCCAGACATTGTAATACAGTCCGTACTACGCCTAGGCATGCTGAGTATCAAATTATCGATCTGATCTTGGGGGATATTACACCACTCAAAAAGCAATGCTCTCCGAAGTTCCGGTAGACATGTAAGAGGAGGTTGACGGGCTGCAACTCGTCGGCCAAGCATGTCCCACACGTGCTCTACTGGATTCAAGTTCGGTGAGAATGCTGGCCAGTCCATACGGGTGATATCCTCCGATTGAAGGCATTCGCTTACGATGTTTGCATGGTGAGGACGGGCGTTGTCATTCATAAACACAAATTGTGCGCCCATGGAGCTCCGAAACAAACGTACATGTTGTTCCAGTCCCGATAGATTTGACATGTCATGGTTCCAATTTGAACATGCAGGTCAGTTCTGGAACCCAGAATAATTCCACCCCAAACGAGCACTTTTGCACCACCGTAACGGTGTCGTTCAATAATGTTTTCTTGGTGGTAACGGGTACCTGGAGCTCTCCACATGAAAGTCCGGCGAGAATCAGACTGCAAGCTAAACCTGGACTCGTCGGAAAACATCACACAAGCCCACTGTTGCGGTGTCCACAATGCATGCTCTTTGCTCCAGGCTAACCGCAGGCGACAGTGCGTTGTAGTAAGTGGAACGCATCTGACAGGTCTACGAGCATATAGACCAATCTGCCCTAAGCGTCTGTATACGGTCTGCCTTGAAATTGTCTTACCAGTGGCTGAAGAGAGCTGACGAGACAGGTCTGAGGCTGCGCTCCGCCTGTTTCTTTTGGCAGTAACTGCCAAATACCGGTCCTCATTCGGCGTTGTAACTCTGGGGCGACCTGTGCTGTAACGTCTACTCACATTACCATCATCTTGGAATCGTTGCCAAAGCCTGGAGAGGACACTCTGGGCAATTCCAAGTTCGTGTGATACTTCCAGTTGGATACGCCCACATTTCAGACGGCCGATAATTCTACCACGTAAAAAATCATCCAAATGCGTCCTTTGTGTCATAACTATTCGGTTATTGCACTGAAATGCTTATAAAGCGCCTGCGAACAATTTTACTTCTTTGCCTGTATTCCTTATATATCACTCTCTTACACTCTCGTCATTGTGACGTACCATCGGTGTCATCTGGTTACTTCCTGAAATTTGCATATGATTCTTGAAGATGTGTGTAGTGATTTTACAGGTGATATATTTATTTTAGAGTTCGATTTCCGCGTGACTCCGAGTTATCCTTAATTTATGGACATGAGTGTATTTTGAAGCAGGAGACTTGAAAAAGGTGCCCTGCCCTCTCCGAGACTCTGGACTTCTCGAATACGCGTCAAGTATACTTCGAGTTGCACCACGAAAGAATGTAGGAAGGAGGTCAAAAATACCTGTACTATTAACAGTTACTTTTAATGTATCTGCTTACACATATTTGATCGTGGTTTTCTTTTAATTGTAAAAACTTAGAAACCGTGTTGACCACAAATACCAAAATTTTGCAAAATTTTTAAAACGTTGTTGTTTGTTTTCACTTTTGTTTTCTTATTTTCTTTTTGTCGTTTGCTTATGCAGAGTTCCTTCAGTTTTCTCTTTCTTCGGTGGGAGGTGCTCTTGATATTCTTTCTGTTTCTTTCGCATGATGTTTTAATAATTGATTTATTTGTTCGTCTAATTTTTTCCAACTTTCTTTTCTCTTATACAAAGATCCAGATCTTCCACTTTCTATTCTGTACTTTCTTACGCTTAATATGTCTACATCTTCTTTCTAAAAATACTTAAAAAATGAAGCTTCTTGTTTTAATTTTTCTTCCATTTTTTTTTTCTTAATTTCTTAAATCCTGGCTTGCATTGATTGCGCAGCTGGAATTTAAGAAATATATTTTTCTAGAAGCATTTTCTTATTCTTCGTATTCTGGTCGTTCTTTTGCGTTTATATTCTTTAAGTACTAGTTCATAGTACAAATGAAAACATGTTTACGTTGTGTTTTACAGTATAGTTGCAAATGGACGGGCAATTAATTGTGAGCATATGTGCATAATACGCATACTTGGAATCATGACTTATACATAGTTCGTACACAATACACTTATACATAGTATGTAGATTAAATCTAATATTATTACCTTATCAATTGTTATGCCAAAATTTATTTATTTTATTTAAAGATATGATATAAACATTTTCTTTTAATAAACATTAGTTTAAATTCACTTTTTTCATTTCTTGGAATTTATTATTGCTCATTTTTGTTTATTTATTTTTAGATTTTATTATACTGAAACCGACCTTTCCGAATCACGGACGCTAAACATTTGCTTAATTTGTCTGTTAATTAATCTGGCAGTAAACGAACATCACGAATTGTATGGGAGGGTACTCAGTTTTAATGCAGTGGCACGGTCAAGATTAATCCCAGAAAGGTCCTGAATTTCATAAATAATTAACATAGATGTCGCTAATGTCACTCAAATTGTAGCTAGGGAAATTTTTGTGCTCCATTGCCACTTCTTTTTAGGTCACGTATAAACTGGGTAAAAAACTTCAACAAATTCGTTGCCTTCTTCATCTATCGTTATTCACTTTTAACCAAAATCATGGGGGGGGGGAATGAAAGGAAATTTAAAAAAAGAAAAAAAAAAAAAAAAAAAAAAAAGAAAAGAAAATGGTCTGAAGAATCTTTTTCGGATTTTTCTTCCTTCGACTTACCATTGATTGAACTAAATTGGTCTGCACCTTCCCTGCATATATATCCTGCTTTATTTTGATTCTCGAGTACCTCTCTCTTAAACCCTAACACAAATAGTGCTCCGTCAAGGTCTTAACAGTGACACTTCACTTTTGCTGCTGGAAAATAGGGAAGGGTGCAAATTACTTCCCCGCCATCTTTGGTCATACGTTGCATGCCCTAGCAGGACTAAGAAACATAAGGATTTTTTTAAAGAAAATCTGACTCGTTGTTACTTAAAAAGAAATCATTTCACAAAATGCATTAATTCGTATGTTTACAACTTTGCACCTGAGTATGCAAATTTAAAATAACGTGGATTAAATTACCATCACGTATGTGAAGGTCGTTTCAAACTACATTGCTTTCGATTAATTAAATTATAGAGATCTTCAAGAAATACTTTGATATAATAAAGTATGATGAAAATTTTAGCTAGGGAATGATCAGGGCCGTTCTTAGCCGGGGAGCAGCGCGCGCGTAAAAGTGCGCGAGCGACCAAACTCAGGAGGGCTGGACTCTCGCGACACGACGCCTAAATATTTTAAATTCATTGTAAGTGCTTGTCATATGTAAGTACGTTTTATGCAATTTGTCATATGTAAGTACTTAATGAGTATAACATAAAAATTTTATTAATTATTGAGCATTTTTTTAAAATTTGAAGGCGACAATCTTAGGAAAGTACGCGGGCAGCCAATGAAATACCCTGAGAATCATATAAAAATTTTGTAAAAAATTGTTTGTGAAAAAATCACCATATATTTATTTCAGCAAATTAAGATAGTGGACAAAGTGCCTCGGAAACGATATGTTCGTCCCTAAGGGCAATACCCATTGAATTCCGACCATACTACGTATTTCACACAGAGATTTCCTGTCTTAAAGCACCTGCTGCTTCCTTCTTCTCGCTAGTCTACCGTACAGCAATATCCACAGTTGTTCGATGGGATTTAAGTACTGAAATCAGGTTGGATATTGTTAAGCATATTAGCCTTTTGAAGGAATTTTTTCCCTGGATTAATTCGATGAAAACAAGCTTTATCATCTTTTAAGATGGCTGCAGCAGCGATGTTACATGCATAGAATAGTCACGGTGTTGAAAGAATTTTTTTCTTTATAGCTTTTAACATCAACATTTCACCAATCATCGTGTAGAGGTCTGCCAAAAGAAATGCTCACCCCACCCACGCATGCTAATTCAAACTGTCAATTTTTGTTTTATGGATGCGTTTGATTTACTTTTTCGTCTTTATGCAAGCAACATCCAAGATACTTCTTCAAGGATTAGTTTGACGCACTGTTAAACTTCACGTAGCTCTGAAGATTTTTAAATATAATTTTATAAAGAGTACTTACCTACTTCTGTCTATATAAGCAATATCTAGAATCTTCTTCAAGGAATACCTTAACTCGTTGTTCCAGTGTACGTACCACCGCTCATTTTAAATTGGTTTTATAAAGATTACCTACTTCTATCTACACAAGCAACATCCAAAATCATTCTTCGAGAAATCCGTTGAATCATCGTTAAAGTATACGTACTTTTTCTGATTTCAAATGGATTTCACTTTGAAACTGTTTATTTAAAATGCACTAAAAGTACTTAGATTATTAGTTGTCTAGTGGATGAGTTTTTTCCTAGCAGCCTTTTATGTAAATCAGAGATCATCGTTCCTGTTGCAGCAATATAAGCTATTTATGTTCAGTCGAAGTAAATATTCCGATTCACAGAGCAGTTAATCAGAGATAGCGATTATTAGCTGAAATATTGAGATTTCGGATGAATACGCCTGTACTCTTTCCACAATCTGTGAAACACAGCCATTGAGCTACCTCTTATTCACTTTTAGCTATCAAGTCGACTAATGATTATCTTTTCTGTTTTAGTTCGAGAAACATCATAGCGAGATATCGTTCTGTGAAAATGGTTATTTAAATTTTTCTTCAACTTAAACACACGCTTAGGTCGTCATATATCACAAAATTTCTGTATAATTTTCCTAACAGCGTATCTGGTATCAGCATAAAAATAAAAAAGATAATAATGATAAAATTTTGAAATAATATTACTATGTAAGAAAAATAATTCTTTTTCAATTTTAATTAAATGGTGTTCAACGTTCGGTAATATTTTGAAGATGCCTATTGTTGAGTAATTTTTATTTCATAATTTTTTCTGTACATTAAAACTAATACAGAAAACAAACAACTGAAATTTCAAAACAAATATTTTTGGAATGAAATTTTGATTGTATTTTGAACAATAAACATTTTATTTTGTTAAAAGGGTAATACGAGTGATTGTCTTTATTCACAAAGGGAAGTTTGATATTTGTAAGATTTATTCGCTGATTTGCAATTCAGCAACGTTCTTTTGGTAGGCTATAGGGTATCCGGACATAATCCCGACAGCCGAAATCCCGACAGACGGAATCCCGACAAGCCAAAATCCCGACAGGGTCAAAATACTGACACGGGCGAAATCCTAATAAGGCCTAATGATCCCTTAACATACTTCCACAGCTGCTTACGGAAGGACATCGTAATGACAAAAAGTCGGCTGACCTCACGCGAAGGTCATTTCTTATCTTTTAGGCCTTTTATAATCTATGTGAATAGGAGAAAGAGGGAACTATTTCACAATAATCTGTGTGAATAGGAGAAAGAGGGAACTATTTCACAATGACGGAATGATACAGCTCTAGGCTTTCTACATGCTATAGGGTTACGTTCGCCTCGAGATAGACAGTGCTCACTTGCCGGTTTATTTTTTGCTCATTAAATTGTTCCAAAATATGGCTGAAATTTGTGAAATTGTTCCGTCTCAAAAAGGAAGCAATAAAATTAATGCACCTGGTTATTTAATAGTGAAAGATAAGAATCGCGACGACTTTTATTATTGGTGTTGTGAAAAAAGAAAATACGATATGTGCGAAGGTCGAGTAACAACAATATTTCTGAATGGACAACATCATCTCCGTAAATTTACTCAGCATAACCATGCTCCACAAGCGAGTGCAGCTGCTATCGCAAAATGTATTAGCCAATTGAAAGACGATGCTCGGCATGTCAGATAATTCAAAGCAACATCGTAAAAACCTCTCAGAACATTCGCCCATACCTTCCATCAAAAGAAGCTATTCGAAAAAAAATTAAACGGGTCAGGCAAAACGAAAGGCCACCAGAACCAAAAACATTGAAGGAAATTTATATTCCAGCTACTTTAAGAAATACTTTTAACAGGTGAATTATTTTTAGTGAGAGATTCTGCAGTTGGAGATGAGAGAATTCTAATGTTTACAACAGTTGCAAGTGTTAAACATTTATCACAGGCACCTTAATGGATTATGGACGGCACATTTAAAACGGTGCCCACAATATTTTACCATCTATTTACAATTCACGCACCTGTTGGATCTCAAAATTTTAGAATTCTTCCACTAGTATATGCTTTGATGACTAGCAAATCTGAAGAAAATTACAAAAGATTATTCCAAGATTTAATTGATTTCGCTGAAGAAAATAATATTGAACTGAGGCCATCTAGAATCATTAGTGATCTAGAAAAGGCAGCTATAAATGCTTCAAAATCAGAGTTTCCTGGCGTTATTAATAAGACTTGTTTTTTTCCATCTGTGTCAGTGTGGTTGGAGAAAAATCCAATCGAATGGATTGGCTTCTTGCTACGGCACACATGAAAGATTTAGTTTAATGCTTCGTCATTTATTTGCGTTAGCGTTTATACCAATTGACGAAATTTCAGCAGCATTTGACACTTTATTTCCTCACTTGCCACCCGATGCTCAAGAAGTCGTTCAGTGGTTCGAAGACAACTAAGTTCGTGGAAGAATGCGGCGCCGTTTGCGTAATGGCATTGCCGTTCGCGTTCCCACCAGCACTCTGGAGCGTCTTTGATTCCCTACAACTGGGAGCTCCGCGCACTCAAAATGCTGTCGAGGCTTGGCACAGAAGATGGGAGACCTTAATTGGACGGGCCCATGTTGGCGTTTATAACATCATAGAAGGATTTCAAAACGAACAGGAGCATGTGGAATACCAAGTTGAATGCATTCTTCGCGGAGAACAACAACCAAAACGTAGGAAGGTAGATGATGACAGAGAAAGGAGAATTATGACTGTTGTGGACGATAGTGATAATCGACCTGTGATGGAATATCTTCGTGGTATCGCTCACAATGTGTCACTGTAAATATGTCTTTTGCATGTGTAAGTGATGTTTTCTTTTTCTTAATAAAAAGAATTTTATAAATCTTCATTTCAAATTTTAACGGTCATTTCAATTTGTTAAAAATTATTTTAAGTAATGACATAATTTTTATGATTTTTTGATTTAAACTTTTAATTAGTAATATGTAATAGTAATTAAAAATTGTATTTTATTAAGCTAAATTGAGTGTTTGTATTTAGATATTAACTTGTCGGGTTTTTGGACAGTCGGGATTTCGACCCTGTCGGGATCCTACACACTCGGGATTCTGGCTTGTCAGGATTTTGACCCTGTCGGGATTTCGAACGTGTCGGGACCTTGGGTTGTCGGAATTTCGGCCCTGTCGGGGTTTTGGACAGTCAGGATTCTGGCTTGTCGGGATTTCGGCTGTCGGGATTATGACCCAGACCCAGGCTATAGAACCTACAAAATTCTTCTTTAGTTTCTTATAGAGAAAATATTGCTTAAAATGAAATACAGTCAAAGCTCACTTAACGAGTACCTCCCATAACGGGTGATTCACATAACGAGGAAAACGAAATGTTTGTAGAGCGATGTTTCGCACTATGAGTGATGTGGAGACATTGTAAGGTCATATGCAGGATCCTGCATATTGGCTAGAAGCTCCGAACTAGACCAAGCAACATTGTCGAACGCGACTCCTAGGCGTTTGAGCAAATGTCTGTGGAAGTCTTCAGTTAACGAGCTTGTGTCTCTAGCGAAGATTATGGGGTTAGAAGTGGACATCGATGAACAAGAACATACCTAGGAGCTGAGCATCGAAGAGCTTAAGGAGCCGCATTCTGTGTCATAGAGCTTTAGCAAAGTAACAGCCTTCCAATCAAATAAAGGAGATGCTGAAAGCATAAGAAACTCTTGCATCGTACGTTAAGAAGCATCCCTCTGCCAAGGCAGTAGCTATGCGCACTACAGATTTATTTCACGACGGTGCTGTGTCTCATTTTCGCCAAGTTTTGAAGTGTAGGTAAAAACATGTTTTTAGACAACTTTCTTGTAAAAACTTAGGTATTGTAAATGATAAATCATATTATTATAAATTTTTTCAGGAATGGAACGCATTATTATCCTATTTTACATTGAGACCTATGAAAAAAAAAATATTTCACTTAACGAGTGTTTCAAATTACGCTCGTCAAACGAGGTTCCACTGTATAGTATAAAGTGAGGGATTAGATCATGGGGCAAAGGGCGGGAGGTTATGTATTTCATACAGCAAGGATACGAGTTAACGAAACTTGCTAGATTTTTAGATAGAATATGAAGAATGAGAATGCAGCGCTCTTTTGTTTTGTTTTATAATTTTATTGCTTTATAACAGTTCTAAATATTATATTCTATAGATAAGTTGTTCACGTAAGTTTTTGCGTATTTCTGTATAAGGTATTTCTCCCGGCTTCTTAGCATACTTTCGTGGTGTAGTGGTCAGCACACTCGGCTCGTATTCGAGAGGTCCGTGGTTTGAGTCCCTGCGAGGGCATTGCTCATTTTTCATGTTTCCTGCTTTGAAATAACCTAATGTCTGTACAGTGGCGCCCGAACTAAAAAAAGGTAATGGATGATGATTCTTCACTACCAGGATTTGACGATTGGGTCCCCTAACCTCCATTCGCGCTTTAAAAGGAGGAGTATATAAGGTATTTCTCATGCCTTCTTAGCATGTCTTCGTGGTGCAGTGGTCAGCACGCTCGGCGCGTATTCGAGAGGCCCACAGTACGTGTTCCTGTTCGGGCGCCACTGTAGAGACATTAGGTATTTTTTTAAGCAGGAGAGATGAAAAATGAGCAATGCCTTGAATGAAAAATGAGCAATGCCGAGACTTGAACCATGGACCTCTCGAATACACGTCGAGTGTGCTGACCACTATACCCCGACGGTATGCTAAGAAGGCGGGAGAAATACCTTATATCTGAAAGAAATCTATAGCTTTATATAGTCTGTGAAACTCTAATAACATAAGAATATACTAGATTTTATTGAGGAATCGGAACATTAATTATTTTCATGATCCAAACTCATTCTCATTATAAACTTCTTAAAATTCATTTAAATCCCTTTGAAAGTGAAAGGTACAGCTCACTGTCATTTAAGCTTTGAAACAGAAATTTTTCTCGCAATAATCTTCAATCAAAGTTTTAGTTAAAATATTTTTCATTCAAGCTGATGCGTAAATTTACTTTAAGCGAAATCAGAATTCCGAAACTTAGCAACAATACCTTTTCACGAAAGAGAGAGGAAAACAGCAAGCTTTATCTTAACCGACACAAAGTAATTAACATATATTTACCAGAAAATGCTTACTTTAACAGCTTAAAAGCAATTTCGAATGCATCTTAATGCAAACTACTTGTCTGAGTATTTTAAGTAGCTTATTTTAAAATGTTACAGATTTCCTGTCTCAGTAGTTAATTTTGTAGTCAAAAGATAAGTACTTCTGCTAATGAGCTGAGTTTCAATTATTTGCACAAATTAACTTAAGTACTTTCGGAACCGGTAACTCAAAGAAGTTTGACTATTTTACAAATGCGACTTTTGACAGTTTATCCTATTAATATTAAACAGCAAGGGTAAAATTTTATTTTAATTACGGAATACTAGATATTTTTAGTGTCTCTGGAAAAAGAAGGAACAAAAATGAATATCGTGGTTTTTAAGCTATATTAAGAAGATAAAGTCGTAATATTTGAAATTAGTTAAACAATTTTCAAAATTTTCAACTTCAGATAACGCTTTCAATTCTAGATTGATGAGAGTTCGAGTTTCCAACTTGCACAGAAAAGTAAATCTTAATTCGTGTCATATATTAAATGCCAACTCAGTTCATTTACGATATATTAAAATTTAGTTCTGTGTGGTTAAATTATCGAAGCTTATTTTTAAAAGAAAAATGTTGTAGATCAAACGATAAATCTTTGCAGTGTCCAATAAACTAACCAAATTTTCAGAATATTAATTATTTGATAAGCGGTACCTTGAAATTCTCGAGAAAATAATAAACACACAAGAAAAAATTTAAAAGATTTTATATTATGCTCAAACGGGAGTTTTTAGTCCAAAGGGACTTTGTCCCTGAAGGACTATTGCTTTCGTTTTCCGATTTTGCGTTGAATCACTATAAATGTCCGTTTCACTTTTCAAACTGTTGCCACCAAATATTAGAGTCCTGCATTACTTGAAGAAATTGAATAATGAAAAATCTGCATAAATGTATGTATATTTCTCGCACTGTGATAAAATAACGGTACATAGAGCCATCCAATTTTGAATGACGTAATCCTCCTACGAATATGGGCATGTAAGATCAAATTTGAAATTTGGAATTTGTTTTGTGATCGATTTCATATTTTGTAAAACTTTAACGAATTTTTGAGTAACAAACTCAACGATTTAAAAGCGAGCAATAACAACACTCTACGGAGGGAAAAAAACCTTTTTATCTCCAACGCGCGGAACTGTGTATCGGAAATCCTAAAGATATGCGCATTTTGAAATTATTTTGCGACATTGCTATTGGACTGAATTTTATGGTTTAAGTGCAAAGAACGTGATATTTAATAAATAGAGGTAACACACAAAACGTTAAATAAACGCCCCTTTGGCTGTAATTTAAAATCTGAAACCTTTCAGATTTTTTTTAAATACTTTTTTTTTCCCATTTACAGACACATATACATTTCGAGAGCATTTGGTCTAACGCCACATTATGATAAAAATATTTAAAAACAACGTTTGTAATTCAAATCTGTGTGCGTCTGTCTGTTAGTTGTTTATTTGTTTATAGCATTACCTCCTACGGAATGACGGGAAGTTTCGAGAGAGGTACTCCCGGATTCCAAAAATTCGTAGGAAGTCATTTCAACTATTCTCATCTTCGTACGACGAAATTTCGAATTTTTAGTCAGCCAAAATATTAATTAAAAATCTGAAAATGCTAATTTTCACTGCTGACAACTTTTTTTGTTTCAGATTAAGATAACTGACACGGTATGTTATTACCACGTTAACGCTTTTATTTATATTGAGGAAACGTTGTTAAACGACGGTTTCTATTTATATTTCTCGCCTAATAATGAAAAAACAAATGTTTATGATAAAAATTAAGTTTATTGTTTTTCAAAATATTCTCCATGAAGATCAACGGGTAAGCTGCCATATTCTTTTGTGTAAAAGCCGCACTTTTTTCACAAAAATCTGATGTGGACAACACATAACTTCCTTTCTACTGCCCATTAAATTGTACACATTTTTTGCATCACTTCATATAAATTCCCTATCTCGAGCTATTCTAACTTAATTTAACTGATCCCTCAAGACAAGTTCAAAGTGACATCAGAAATTGCAAATTTTGAAATTAAATATACGGGAGTCAAACTTCCTATAATTTTAAATTTTTCTTAACAAGTATAAAACTTTCGCAGACATACATATAGAAAACGGAGGACTACATTTAAAGTTCGATTTCGTCATTTGTCTTTTTTAGTCCACAGGGATTTGAATCCCGAAGGACTATTAGTTTCGTTTTGGCATTTTGCGTCGGTCTCATAAATGTCGGTTCACTTTTCAAACTGTTGCCATAAAATGTTAGAGTCCTGCATTATATATGAAGAAATTAAATAATGAAAAATCTGCATAAATGTATGTATATTTCTCGTATTGTGATAAAACAACGGTACATAGAGTCATCGAATTTTGAATAACGTAATCCTCCAACGAATATGAGCATGTGGAAGACCAAATTTGAAATTTGTTTTATGATCGATTTCCTATTTTTTAAAACTTTGACGAATTTTTGATTAACAAACTCAAGGATTTCAAAGCGAGCAATGGCAACGTTGTCCAGAAAAAACATTTTTATCTCCAGCGCGTGAGTCTCTGTATCGGAAATTCTAAAGATATGCTCGTTTTAAAACTATTTTGCGATATTGCTGTTGCACTGGATCTTATGGTTTAAGTGCGAGGAACATGATATTTAATAAAGAAAGGTAACACACAAAATGTTAAAAAACGCCCCTTTGGACGTAATTTAAAATCTGACCGTGTATAAGAGCTTTAACACAATATCTAAAACGAATCAAAATTAAAATAAGAATTCATAGTAGTACGAAAAATAAAATTAAAATACAAAAGGGGAAAATTATACAATAATAAAAATATGAAAATTAATATCCTTTTACTGAAAATCCAATTCAGAACTCATCAGGGGAAAATGAATTAAAAGTTCATAAAAGTCGATTAGTATGTTTCGAAAACGTGTTTCGTTCTCCTGGTTCATTTGAGATCAAAAACCGAAAAAAGAATCAATTAAATTTTTATTTAAGACATTAAAATTTATTTAAAACCGAAAAATCGAATCTCAAATATACCAGAATGCCGCTCAGTCGGTATAGTGGTCAAGGAAGTTGACTGCGATACCCAAGGGCCTGGGTTCGAATCCCGGAGAAGACGTGGTTGTAACTGTCCGTCCCTTCATAGAAAAGGCGATGCTGGCCCCCACCTATTAGGTGCCTCCATAATAAAGAGACCACCACATCTGGGCTTGTATAAATTAATGGACTAGGTTACATTTGTAATTGTTCACAATCTGCCATTGGAAAAAAATATATATATATCAGAATTTTCCCTACACACCTTCAAAACACTTGGAAAAATGTATATATATACTACCGGTTGCAATATAAAAGGGAGATGCACGATTAGATGTTATAGCAGTTCGTTTTTGAATTATACGAAATACACATATATATGTAGGTATGCCTAGATATCACGCATAAAATCCCTTTTGAATCCATTTTTACAATCCGTTTTCGAAAAAAACTAGTCCTTTATTCTGTCCGAACTTAGAGACATCACTCAAAAAAGTCATCCAAGTGAAGCCGGTAACGTTCCAAATAGATATTTTGTTGAAGTATGATATCTGAAATTTTTCGCGATAAAGCAGATGAAAACCAGGGGTGCAGCTTAGAAACGCGAATGATTAGGACTAGGTATATACAAAAAGTGTGGCAACACCTTTCAATAATAATGTATTATAAAACAGCGCATATTCAATGGTTGAGTATAAAATCCATTTCTGCTGGATGAACGTACCATACTTTATTTGTGGTCGCAAGTCTTGGTGGCATGATACCGGTACCAGCCTTACTGATACTGGTAGTGCAGGCAACTACTCTATTGGTATCGACAGTGGCAGAGGTACTAAACACAAGAACATATTCTTTTTGACCGAACATTAAAAATTTTGCCTCAGTGTATGGTAAGTACTGCCTTCATTTTAACTGCTTTCACACCTCCAAACGAAAAAATCATTGTACGAGTATTGTAATCATTGTACTCGTAGATACCAGACAGGCTATCTCCGGCTTATCCTTGATATACATATATATATATACATGATTTTAAATTAGAATTATGAACTAAGGGTGAGCCTTATACTGTACTCTTTCTGAAGTATTAGAAAGTAATCTAAATTCTTCAGATAGCAAACTTTATTATTATTATTACATTCCCCCTTTGCTTTATTTACCAGAAAATTGCGCGGTCCTCAAAGTGAGCTATTTCGTGACTGGATAGCAATTGCTACTACCAGTGTTCAGTGGCCTCACCCCTTCTGCAAGGTTGAAGATAGTTTAGTAGAAGGGACAGCAGGTGCTTTAACTCAACACGCTATTAAAACTCTTAAAACGTTTTAACATAGAAAGTAAAATGCTAGATAATACAAATATAAATTTTAGGGGAATGAGAATATAGGGCAAAATTAAACTTATAGATACAACAATAAATGAAAGAAAACTTTTTTAGTTTAATCGAATATGGCAAAGCACATAATATGTGTAAGGAAGGGAAGGGATGAATTTGCCGTGAACCTGTGAGGGAAACTGATTCGCATTCACTTACACATGGAGGAAATCACAAAATCGATCAGTCGTTCGTTAACATTTGACACAAGCTATATGAAGCGAAATTATCTATTTCGCCTATGGTAGGCCTATACGTCGCAATTATAAATGTTTACTATATAAAGACATATATTTAAAAAAAATGCATGGTCTCTTCGTATACTTGTATACTTACGTCTTGTTGAAGCTATTCTACGCATACAAAAATATTTCCTTAATCAAATACGATTTAATAAAAATGAAACATATTTCCCTTTTTATGTGAGTATTGCTTTTTACTTGAATGCTTTTAATTCTTGCTTGCTCTATTAAGTACAGATCCTATGATTTTCTTTACGCTCAATAAATGCTTTAACAGTATTAAAGCAAACTCACAGCGCCCTCTATATTCGATAAAGGTTATTACTTTAATGTAAAGTTTTCCAATTTTGTTTCCGGGCTATCTGAGCAATTACCGCTAACCTTTTCAAATTATATTAATTTGCGTCAAAACGCAACAATAATCTTCTTGAAATTTTAAATATTGCGCTGTCTTTGCTAAACCTTATTACCTTCATAGCTTCTTTCATAAATTTGATTATGCAATTCATGAATTTTCCTTTCAACCAATGACCAAAAATGTCTGCCACTGTGCGTATTCAGCATTTCGTTTTGACAGAGCCAGCATTGAAAGGACGTTCTCCAATTGATTGGAATTATAAGAAGTGTGAGATAGGGAAAGTTGTGGCAGGTGGGAAATTGTTTTTGTATTATCCCCGTCAGGGTCTTCTGTGAGTCTTTTGTTATTTCTCTTTCGTAAAATAAAAATACCTAGATGATTCCGTACAATTTTTCATTTTAGCTATCGTACTGTAGTAAATATATTATGCAATGTAATAGTTAATTCTTAAACACATGTGTTTGCTTAGAAAAGGTTAGCGGTATATGGCAAAAAAAAAAAAAAAAAAAAAAGAAGCTGAAAGAAAAATCATACTTTTCTCATTATTTAAAATATAAAAATTTGTTTGTGTTAATTGGTAGTATTCTTGTGTATAAAATTAAATAAATTTTCGAGAAAATCAAATAGATTAAGAATTTTAGCAAGTAATCTGAAGATTCTTATGAAATTACGAGAAGATCGTTAAAACATTCCTTACTAGAATAATGCCTTTAAATTTTAAAATCTTATCCGTGGTTTTAAAAATATTAACATAAAATCTTGTTAGTGCTGCTCTTTTAAGCATAAATAATCATGCATTATTCAGGGGTCATCTGATCGCAGAGATTGGGCGTCAGCCGTGATCGTATGACTTTGTGATGGTATGACATTCTAATATTAATCGAAAAAACCCGAGAGGTTGGAATGCGAGGAGTTTACAAACATTCTCCCCTTCATTTCGAGAGAATTCTCATACTGATAGATTTTTAAATGGATATTTCCTTGAAATACAAAGATTTATATCAATGAGATTGAATAATTTTTGGAGGAAATTTTAATATTTTTGGAAACTTTCCGGCATTGCCATTGAAGCTTTGCAATAAGCTGTGTTACATGTATTGTATTTCGATATTAATAAAGATTTTCGCATCTCAGAAAATGAGTTATTGCTGCATGAATATATTTACTTTCAGTTAATCTTCTCCAACATTGTTACAGACAATAAATAGTATACTTGATCCATTTGATTATTGTTAGCATGCAATAATGAGTATAATGTTAGCGTACAATAATAATGTGATAATACTAGATGTAGTAAGAGACGTGACAAAAGTGTCTGGTTCATATTTATTACTTATTATCTCCAAGTACTACCGAGATTTGTAAATTTTCTGATGTAATTTTGATAAATTTGTATTTAAACTGCATTTGCTTTGGTACTATATCATATTTTACATGAAATGAGAGTTTCAGACTGTAAGTATCGATATAAGACATTACTTTTAAGGCCTCTTAACGTCTGTGGGAAAAATCTCCAGACTGGTAACTTTTATTTTTCGATAATGCTATTTGTTTCCTCAAAATCTCTTCTGAGATCTAAATAGCAGATTTTCCCCATTCAGAACACCGTTTTGATGAATGATAAATCAATAATTGATTTAGAATAACTGAATTAGGTGGGTTCATTACATCTGTCCGATACTTGGTGGCTAACAAGCAGCAAAACAAATAATCCTGTTTGGAGATTATTTCGACAAAACACAAACATTTAATGAAATTTAATGTTTCAACATCTGAGCTGCACATCATACTGCTTCTAAGCTATCCCTATAAAATCGCGCTTTCTATGTTACATTCCGCAGTTGATTTACTGTCCGTTTTCCTAAAATGTGTTGCCAGATTAATAACAAATGGGGCAAATATGAGATGGTATATTTTCTTGTATATACCCTTCTAAAAAGCACCTTATCTTTTCTTATTGTTACGAAATGTCCAGGCGCGGTAAGATATATTATCCGTAAAGCAGTTTAGCAGTTGCCATAAAGTGGCAAAGGAAGGCAGGGTTGCCACATTTGGCGATAAAATTGGCGATATGCTATGGACGGATGGAGAACCTTCTGGAACGAATTCTTACCGACTTGTTCTCGAACACAAGCCAAAACTATATAAACGCTGATACGCAGAGAGTCAGAATGCGAGATAATTAGTCTCAAGTTAGTCAGTCTGTGCGGAGTTGATCGAGTTGACAGCCGGGCAGCGAGTGCCGAGTGGGTCGTCGAGTGAGTGAGTGAGTGAGTGCACCGCTATGATGGCTTCCGACCACGGACATGAACCAAACGGAATTATATACCATCACGGCGGGGGGGGAGCTGTGCTTTGTGTGTCGTCGAGTGCATCGCGAGTTGTAGCGTGGAGAGTACGTGGGGTTTCAGAGAACGACCCAGCAGAGTCGGGAGCTATATTCTGGTGCAAACACAGAATGTTCTCGAACACAAGCCAAAACTATATAAACCCTGCTGATACGCAGAGAATCAGAATGCGAGATAGTCTCAGGTTAGTCAGTCTGTGCGGAGTTGATCGAGTTGACAGCCGGGCAGCGAGTGCCGAGTAAGTCGTCGAGTGCATCGAAGAGTCTCTTAGTGTATCGCGGTGAGTGCATCGTCGAGAGAGTGTGTTAAGCTCCGGGAACGACTGAACCGAAGAGTCGGGAGCTGTGCTTTGTGTGTCGTCGAGTGCATCGCGAGTTGTAGCGTGGAGAGTACGTGGGGTTTCAGAGAACGACCCAGCAGAGTCGGGAGCCGTGAAGCTGTCTCCACCGTTATAGCTTGATAACCTGAAGGCTGTGTCGCTGATTGTTCTAACGAGTGTATAGTAGGTCTCCGACGACTGTAAAATGTGCCTTTGGAGCTGTCCTGATTAAATATTCGATAAATAAAATGTTTTTCGATACTCCATTAAGTGCTGTCGCCGTTATTCACTGCAAATCCACAAGAACCCCGTACGACGTGAAGGGAGAAAATAACGTAACAACTGATGTCAGAAAATAACGCAACAATATGCACGACCTAACATTTAAAAGATGTGTTACGAAAATTTATCACTTGCTTTTTCAAACTTCCGCACCAAAATATTTATTTAGTTTTACTTCAGATTAAAGTTTCAAGCAATCTTTCTTGTGCTCTCTTTTTTTCCATTTATCGAATTCATTAATTATGAAACTCCTTGTTCAAAACCCTTTCCTTCTTTTTTATTAAATTTCTTCAAAAATGCAATGTCGTCTTCAGCGAGTCTTCTTGCATTCTGACAAATGCGGTTTATTATAACTTGCCACTGGAAAAAGGTAATAACAAAAACATCGCTAGTTTTCTACTCCTTAATACAGGAGTGTGTGGATGGATAAAGTTAATTTTTCTCCCATTTGTTGCATCAGTAGCAATAAATTTGTTGAAAGCTATATATATTCTACAATATATTTTAGATATATTATCTTATGTACCTTATAATATCTGGAGAATTAAGGACAGACAAAGCACACTCGTGCTATCTGCCTGAAGGGAGAGATGCTGTCTGGATAAGGAGATTATGATTTTGTAAGGGAAATTATCTCGTGTTCCATGTTACTCGCTGGCAAAGCCATGGAAACACCCTGCAGCCATCGCATTTGCGCGGATTCTAACCGAAACGGACAACTGGTGGACATCTGAGAATAAAATATATTCGGAATAGGATAAACTAACTTTTAGTGTATACAAAATATTATTGAGTAAATGTATCCAACATTTTCAGTGCGCTTTGGAAATGGAAAAATTGTTAAAACTATCACAGTCGCTGGCAACATTCTGTCAATAACTCTGGTCAGAGTGCAAAACAGATTAAGATATAACTGCTTTGCAGAAAAACAAAACTATTTCTCTAACGTTATTTAAAGATGCCAAGGTCGAATTTTTTTTTTTTCCTTTTAAAGCAGCTAGCTGTCTTTCAGCCAAAAATGATAGCTAAAAAGAAGTGAACTAGAATAATTGCTCTTAACGGCGAGTTCAAAACACAAAAGTTAAAGAATAAAAACCGTAAAGTAGAGATAAAGAAAAAAATTGTCGTCTTTTAAAGGAAGATAATATATATTTTTACTTTTGTTGTTCCCTTTTCTTTACAACTTTATATGTGATAAAAACGTAGAGAAGTGATGACTTACAAGTTATTTAATTGCTATATTTCGTGATTTTTTTCAGGGACAGGTGTGATAGCACAAGTACGGTATGGTTTTTCAAGGACTTACACTGCTTTGGCGCTTAGTCTGTCTGATTTGCAAAATGAGATAAAAAAAAGAAAGCATTTTGACGTAGCTATTGATGTATTTACAGGTTTCCAATATATTTGTATCGTTTTAGATAATATAAAACTCTTTTTATCCGTACTCTTTCTATATGTCGTGAAAGTTTGTCACGGCTGTACAGATACTCCCTGTATATTAGCAAACACACAAACCTGTATATCATGCACTTTTTTCCTTTTTTTTTTTTTTTTTTTTTACCTGTAGCTTTTTTATCGATCATTAAAGTATTGAAATGCCTTAATATCATGCGTCGGAAATTGAAATCTTGAAATTTAACAATTCTCCCACCTTATAATGTAATACAGTATATTATACCTCATACTTTAACAAAGTCATTCATTCGTTATAATTGCTAACACAAAGGACTCGAAACGAGATTTTGTCTTGAAAATGTCTCCAAACGCTTTTGCGTTTAATCGTTAACTCGGCAAAACGTAAGATGCAGTCATTCAAATGGAATCTCTCTATTGTGAATACAAGTTAAGGTATTTGAAAGCAATAGATGCAGTTCTTAAGAATATTCGCTTTTTTACTTTTCAATCAGATCGATTTAAATTATGAAAGCGCATTTAATTCCTGATCTATCGGCTTAAAAATATTCAATATTTTCATGAAATCACATTATATACTTTTCACTGTTTATTTCCCATTTCGTAAAACCTTTATGAATTTTTGATTAACAAACTCAATTGTTTGAAAGCAATCCGTGGCACAACTCTACCGAATAAAAAAAATTACCTCCAGCAACAGAAATTGACTATCAGAAATTCTAAAGATTTTGCTGTTGAATCGAATTTTATGTGACGTAAGTGCGAAGAGGTTGATACTTAATTAAAAAAGTTAACACAAGATGTTAATAATAAAAAGGTAAGCCATCTTACAAAGAAAACTGAACACTGGTATAATGAACTGAGAGAAGACAGAAAAAATAGAAAAATGTATGCCAACACTTTAAGACTGCGTCGGGAATTCTAAACTTAGGCTGCTTAAATAAGTTTTGTAATTTTGTTATTGAAATGCATATAACGTAAGTGCGAAGAAAATGGTGCTTGAGAATAAAGCTGAAAAGACAAAAAGAAATGTAATAAAGCTGAAGAGACAAAAAATATGTGTTAGTAGGAGTAAGTGAAACAACAGATTGGTAAGCTGCGAGCTGAATGAGAGCGTAAAAAACATTAGTAAATCCTTCTTGGCGACCGTTAAAATCCTAACCTAACCTGTCTTAAACTTTCAGATTTTTTTCTTTAATTTGAGAAGTTTAATTATATTATGTTATTATATTTTTCTCATTTTTATTATTTTGTACAGTAATTTATTTCTCTCACAGTTTGAGTTAACGTATAAAATATATAAAACTCTGTTCTTCTTGGGAAACGCTCATCCTCATCTTTCGCCAAATAAATAGTTTTTAAAGTTACCAGCATATAACGCAACTGAAAGTTCAAGTGATGCATTGCTTATAACAAAATAAATTGTCATCTATTGTACCAATTTGCCGTTAATAAGCAAAATATGGAACTTCCGCAATTTTTGAAAATTCGATGTGTACGAATTTCGGATCACCTTGTATAGCAAAAAATGACTGGAATAAAAAAAAAAAAAAAAAAAAAAAAAAAAAAAAAAATCTGCGTATTCTGCTAAATTAAAACTAAAATGTTTAACTTTTGGAGAGCATTACTGTGAGGGAAATTGAAAATGATATTATCTAAGAGGCAAATCACAACTATGAAGGTGATATGGAGAATGATGACGTTCACCTGATTGTGTCTTAAGCCAATTTTAATATTTGTTTCAGTTATATAGCCTATAATACCATTTTTGTGATCAAATCATTTGTAAATCACTTATAAGTTAGTATTTGAATTCATGTATAAGCCGAACTAATTTCAGTAGAAAAAGGAAAAAGGAATTCGCTAAATATTTTCAACTTATGCATGAAAATATACAGTCTTTCTTTTCTTCCTTTTTTCTTTAATGCAAAGTATAAATATTTACACACTTGCACGAAATAAGTAAATAAATAAATAAAAAAATAAATAAGAAAAAGAAAAATCTGAAAGGTTTCAGATTTTAATTTACGTCCAAAGGGGCGTTTTTTTAACGTTTCGTGCGTTAACTTTACCTATTAAATATCATGTTCTTCGCACTTAAACTGTAAAATTCAATTCAGCATCAATATCACAAAATAAATTTAAAATGAGCATACGTTTAGAATTCCGATACACAGTCTCGTGTGCTGGAGATAAAAATGTTTTTTCTTCGTACAGTGTTGCCGTTCCTCGCTTTGAAATCGTTAAGTTTGTTAATAAAAAATTCATTAATGCTGACAGAATATGAAATAACTAATAAAACAAATTCTAAATTCCAAATTAGGACTTCCAGTTACCCATATTCGGTGGAGGATTACGTTATTCAAAATAGGATGGCTCTAGGTACCGTTGTTTTATCACAATGCGAGAAACATACATACGTTTAAGCAGATTCTTCGTTATTTAATTTCTCTGAAAATAATACAGAGCTGTAATATTTGGTGGCAACAGTTTGAAAAGTGAATCAACGCGGAACGTGAATCGACGCAAAATGTCAAAACGAAATTAATAGGCCTTCTGAACTAACGCTCCTTTTGGCTAATAAAACGTTTAATAGAAAATAAAAATACTACTAATTTTTAGCATGTTTTATGACAGCAGTTGGGTTCTTTTGAACATAAAAAAGCTTTTAGAATAGCTACTAGAAATGGGGCATGATGAGCAAGATAGAACATAAATATACCAGTTAGTGCTCTTTTAGTAATATAATATGTCAGAACAATCTACTTCTCTTCCAGTTTTATGTTTTAAGACACCAGAGTATTTTACATTAGCTAAAAAATATGAGCCCCCTCCCAAAAAGAAAGAAAGAAAGAAAGAAAACCCAAATAAAATAGTGGCCGAAAACTACAGGCTTTACGAAATTACAGACTTTTGAATGTCATGTGACACGCGTCTCACGTTTCAGCATCGTTTATATTTCCCGCTTCTTTTGGAAAGCTTACCCCCTTTTCTTCTAATCACCTTCTCCCCTTTTCACACTTTCTATACATCTCATTATTTATGTATTTTTACCCCTCCCTGTTCAGGGTTTTTTCCTTCTCATTTCCACCATTTCAGTCTGGGAGTTGTCTTCATCCTTCACATCAAAAGAAGCCGACGACAGGATTTCGAGGGAGGGGAGGGTGTACTCGAGGAGTGTACTTCCTAACTCACATTTTTTTGAGTTTTCCATGTAACAATTTTCATTACGTAATATTTGTTCAAGTAGTGTAGGGATTTCACACTTTTTTCCTTTCCCTTCCCTCTTACAATGATCGCAATGTGGAACTTTTTAGCGAAATATTTGCCCTACGGAGCTTCAGAGACTTCATATGAATTAATAGAATTAAAGTGAATACATAAATTGACGACAAGAAAATAATTTTTCACATTTTTGTGTTTATGAGTATTGATGAAGTATCGTTTCAACAAAAATGTGACACAGTAACTGGAAAACAACTTTCAGAAGGCTGTGGAAGCAGTATTGGAAGCTATGAACTAGTGTTCTTTTCGATATTTTTTACTGTTTTTTAGACCTGAATAATTGCTATCATTTTGTTTTACAGTCTTCAAGTTAAGAGATTAAGATACTTAAGTTAGTTAAGTTAATAGTAGTATGTAAAAGTGAAGATATAAAAATCTATATAATGAAATACTCTGTGAGAGAGAAGATCAGAAGATTAATCCTTCGAGATTTTGTTTTGATTTTATTTATATAGAACCGAATCCAAAGTTTATCACACAGATTGAGATACATCGACGAAGTTGTCGAGAATATCTGGGAAGGTACTTTGTGTATAAATTGCATCTTTTGCTGGGGAAAGGGGTGACCCCCTAGAACATGATGACCACCTGGGAGAATCTGCCAACTTACTGTAATCCCATTATCACACCATCAGTAGGTTCAATTTAATAGGTTATATTTCTCCAACTCTTTCAGCAGCGACCGTGTTTTGTTACTGTGATCTGTTTCTTACAAGAAAGCCGTAAATTCGGAGTCTGATAACATGGATTGTGGTTATATACTTCTGTGCTTATCTGCTACTGTGGTGGTTATCTATTTTTAGACATTAAGATATTTTTTAATTTTTAGAGGAAAAAAGAGAGAGAGAAAAGAAGAAATCAGCTTTCAAAATTCTATTGCTGACCTCAATTCTTAGAACATGTGAAATACCGCATCGTTTTGCTGCAATATTCCAATTCCGGTTTTATACAGTCTAGTTCTAGCACAGTAATTTTTAACCAAAAATTTTTCAAGGTAGTTAACAGAGCCGCCCAGACAGTACAATGGTTGGGGGAGATGACTGCGATACCGAAGGGCCCGGATTCGAATCCCGGAGAAAGAATGGATGTAAATTGTATGTTTCCTCATAAGAGGTAACGGTGGCCGCCTATTAGGTACAACCACAATAAAATGACCTCCACTTCTGGCCTTAGGAGAGACCAATGCCGTTATAAGCAAGTGCCCGCCATTTGGAAAAAAAAATAAGATAGTTAACGGAAAAACGTAATGGCACACCAACAGATATTCGGAGAAAACACCATATGATGTCACATGATACCAGGTAACTTTCTCGAAGCTTCTAAGAACTTCTACATGTTCATTCCTAACTCAGTAGCGCAGCCAGAGCTTTTGCTATCCAGAACGATCATTCTGCCGATCCTCTCAATACACACCAAAAAAACAACAGAATACTAAAATGACATATAGGAAAGAAATAAAAGGCCTGTATTCATTTTTTAAATAAAACTAATTATAATATTCTAAAGTGCTCTTTTCCTAGCTTTCAGTCAGCTAAATCGTCCTTGACTTTGTAGATGCTTGGTTCACGATTCCTGTTCTATTCTGAGGACAGCACACTAAGATTTCAAGGTACGCATTCCTTTCTACGTCTAAAGTGTTTCTTAATCAATCTGTATTTAGGAGAACTCCTCTAATAACAACTACACAAAGACTGTGAGGAAACTTAGTAGAAGTAATGCAATATTGGTACTGCATTCTGCAGGCTGTATTTTATAACAAACTGAAAAATTCCAAAGTGACTGTTCTTCCACCTCTCTGTTTCGTCTTTCCAAGCCGTTACAGAAGTAAAACTCTGAAATATTTCTCTTTGTAAGGGAGGAACTCTTCTTATTTATGTTGTTGTGTTCACAAGGTAATTCACATTCGTAAATCTCATTGAAAAGTTTCGATGAAATAGGAAAAGGGTTTAGCAAGAACACAAAGCTCTTAAAATTTCGTTGGAATTTCTCAGTATCTTATGATTCTATGATTCACCGGATAACTAAATAAAGCCGAGTGGTCGAATGGGTTAAACCACTGAATATTTGTACTTCGACCGGGGTCAAATCGAAAAGAACGCACTGCTTGCATGAGAGCTTTCCCTTTTTATCATATGTGTAAAGTGGTTTATGAGCTAGTATGCCTTTTTAATGTGAATATGAGAAAGTTCCCCCAGTTTCTAAGCCTTTCGAGATACCTTTAGTCTTTCATCAAAGCAACCCTTCCTTTATGCAAAGATAACCGCAGTAAACATTATCATAACGCAAAAAAATCCCAGATCTTCTGTCCAAGATGATAATCTATATGTCTAACCGCTGTAGATTGTTTCACATGAAAAGTGACACCCCTTTGTTCGCCTGAGGCAGACTCCTCTCCGCTCTTTTCTAGTTACGCCATCATCATAACTTGTTTTCCTAAATGTTCTTTCTTCTTTGCTAAGGCAATATCCTTAGATTAAATGGGAGAGACGGACGCTTATTAACTGCGAGTAAAGAACACTCATATCCTGATCAAACAGCAAATACAAAAATCAAAGAATAGTTTAAGAAAAAATATAGCGCTGTGTTTTAAAACAACTTGTAGAGACATTAGGTCATTTTTTTGGAAGCAGGCAAGATGAAAAGTGGGCAATTGCCTTCTCCTGGAATCGAACCACGGATCTCTAGAATACCAGCCCAGTGTGCAGAACCACTACACCACGAAGGCACGCCAAGGAGGTGGAAGAAATACCTTATAAACTTAGGAAAAGCACATTTGCATGAAATTTCCATCTACACAATAGAAATATAATTATGTCAGCTTAGGTTATTTGAATATAGGAAAACACACTAGGCCTATCTGCCTAAGGGAAGGCAAGCCTTCTCAGAGGATTTTCTATCGCTAGCCATTCGCCTGAGTTCCAACACAGAACTGCCAGAATTCAGCGATCCTAACCACTCGGCCACTTGTGGGGGTCTGGAGTAGAAATTTTATTTATATTGTTAATGCATATTACTAATGCGTTGATATTACATTCAAATAGTCTGATATAAAAATGATATCATTCTTATTTTATGTGCATTTACACCGAAATGCTCGTCGCAACAAATGCTGTTCAGAAGAGACTATGGATAATACGTAGGCTCGTGATATAGTAGTTTGGGAAAAGTAAGATGAAAATAATTTAATTTTATAACTGAAAACCGGTAAATTTATAAAACGCTTTTCTTTAGCAAATCAATTTGTACTTTACGCGTAGCAGCCAGAAAATTTCCTTTATTTATTTATCTTTCAGAGTCTGATTTCAGATCTCTTATGCATGAAATTAAAAACTTGCATGAGAAGAGAAAGCAAACCATTTCAAAGTTTGTCTGACTGTTTCCTTCTTTCTAGGCTTTTACTGTAATAATAGGCTTCTAGAGAGCGTTGACTTCGTTCCCGTGCGGCACACAAAAACGGAAACTCATGCTTTCTCTTACATACCTAGGGGTTCTTTAAACGATTCACATAACAAGTGAGTATGGACCGGATTAAATTAACAAGACTTTGCATAAATCCTTTTTAACAAAGGCTGGCCGAGGTGCTGTAATTCTAGATTAACTGACTCAGAAACTCTGGACAAAAAATCTGCTGAAAAGGAGAAATTCTAGAATAATTTCAGTGTTAAAGTTCATCTAGTTTAAGCCTCTAGAGTGTTATCGTCTTTTGAAAATAATGAGAATGCTTATAAAAAAAGGTATGTTAACTGCTGTAAATACAAAAGCTGAAATTGCAAAGAAAATGTGAGAGAAATGGACACCAACAACTGAGTGAATAAAAGAACTACGTGGTAAACAACATTTTGTGCCGATAAAGGCAAAAACGTGATGGCTATTAATATTTTTTTAATGTATGTATCCATGTTAAAATTCACCGACAGAATTAGGATCTTAACTGCTCATTTGTGTTATTTATCCAGCTCCGACAATAATATATTCAGATAAAGAATGGAACTAAAATGGAAACCAAGAAAGAGTTTAAGATTAGAATTGAAGACTAAAGAGTGGAGGTCAATGTTAAGAAGTTCTAAAAGGCTTTGTAAACTTAGAGATCACTGCTATGTTTTATGCAATTAAATTAGCATACGCTCTAAGAAATTTTAATCACTACGTAGAGTTATTAAGTTTGTCGAAGCCGGAACCATTAAAAAGGCGCAGGACTCTCATTGGGATTCGAATTCCGAACCTCCCGGTTGTCCGACGAGCATGTTTCCAGCTGCCCCATGAAGGCTCGCTAAAAAGAAAAAAAAAATGCTTTTCAACTTGATTAATGAATTCACTAAAATTTCTTTCATTGTTTATGTATTCGTATTTCTAAGACATTTCTGGGGGGGGTGAAAGATAATTTTTTTTATATTTAGAACAACTGAAATATATTTTTATTACCAAATATTGTAAAACCATTAACTTAACTTGTGCATTTAAAAATTTCTAAAACTTTTCTTATTCCCATTATTTATGATCTAATGCTGTTGATTTTAAATCCCAACAGGCCGTTAAGAAAGGCGGCCGAGAGAATGTATGCCCCTTGTCATTTTAGAAACGCTTTCGTAATAGTCCCTTGTCATAAAGGGGACCTCACCCTTTTTCAGGTGGCCGCAACTGGTAAAGATAGAAACCATCACAAGTGTGCCCTTGCATAAAGCTGCACATATCCCTATGAAGTTTAATTTCTAACTTAAAAAAGGGCCTCTGTTATTAAGGTGCGCGCACCATTTATGCCAACGTACCTTTGTGCAAGTCCGATGGATGTTTGTATTACAATTTAAGTTTGCAAACGAAAATCGGATTTGCATAAGGTACCGTGGCATAAAGGTTACTGCACCTTTGTAAAGGTCTGCTTTTTTTTTTTTTCAAATTTGAAATTAATCTTCATAAGGACGCGTGCACCTTTTTAACGGGACGCCATTATGAAATGGTCTTGGTTTTATCTTGGCTACGTTCCAGTTTAAACTGAACCATCATAAGGATTAACACGTAGTGATCTCCTACCTTTCTTTTCCGACCATTAACCTTATAGGAAACATCAATTTTTCAGGAAAAGGAAAAAGGAAATATCAAAAGTACTGGTAGTCGGTATTCAAGCCATGGACATTATATTTTGCTATTTGGGCATGATATCCCTTTACAGAGAGTTAAGCAATAAGAATGGATAATTAATTATACAACTTTTCTACTTAAAACGGGACGCTTTGCTACTTAATTCTTTTCTATTTAAAGCCGACGCCTTTCCACTTAATTATTTTCGATCTAAAGAGCGATGAAGAATGAAGAACGGAACCCAATCAACCAAATCTCGGTGGTGATGATTTATCATCGGTCACATTTTAATAGTTTAGGCACTACTCCAGAGATTATTAAGGATTTTCGAAGCAGGGAATATAAAAATTCTATTGCGCCCTCGCCAGGATTCAAACCAGGATCTTTCAGTTTGCTAGCTGGATGTACTAACTATTTACACCATGCGAGCACACAAGGAGAAGCGCGGTAATTCCTTATAAAGTCTTGAAGAGATTTCAGTTTCAAAAGATTTTATTTTGCTTATTTCTTTCATATTTCTTATTCGTTTTGGACAATAAAAACGTCTCTGCTTTGTTCTAATATGGACTACTCTTAGTATAGTCTATTATTTCAGAATACGCACTTCAGCGTCATTTTTCACCTCATCGCCTGAATAGAAACTATGGTAACGCCAGCTGTGGTAGACAGTCCAATCCTCTAATTGTTGTTTTCTCTGTTTTTCCCCCCGTTCGCGAAAACTCACGAATGAAAGCTAACTTGAACTATTGTCTCCAATGGGGTGAAGAAAATATATGCTGTGCGGTGATGACGAGATGTATTAAAATCGCAAAAAGGGAAAGCCTTGTATTGCTTATTTTAAGTAACATACTATAAACTAGGATGATATGCAAAAGCTTTCTTTGTTTATTATATATATCTTCCCCATTGCTTAAGAATTTCGTCATTAATAGTTGGAGATTTTTGAATATGGTGTTAAAAATGCAGTCTTCATTTATGTTTTATCTTCCTTCGTCTTTAGACTCCAATTCTCCATTTTTTGAAGGAATGTGTGTGTCCAAATTAAAGACTTCGTCATTTTTCACATTTTATTTGTAGAATCGTTAGTTTTTTTAGTCCAAAGGGGCTTTGTCCCTGAACGACTATTGTTTTCGTTTTGCGATTTTGCGTTGGTTCATTATAAATGTTCGTTTCACTTTTCAAACTGTTGCCATCAAATGTTCGAGTCCTGCATTATATTTGAAGAAATTAAATAATAAAAAATCTGCATAAATGTATGTATATTTCTCGCATTGTGTTAAAACAACGGTACATAGAGCCATCGAATTTTGAATGACGTAATCCTCCTACGAATATGGGTATGTGGAAGATCAAATTTGAAATTTGGAATGTGTTTTATTATCGATTTCATATTGTTGCGTTTTTTTTTTTCTTTTTATTCTTCTGTTCTGACACCAGTTCTTACGTTATTTTCTTCCTACACATTCGTACGGGGTTCGTATGGATTTGGAGTGAATAACGACGACACTGGATGAAGTATTGAAACACACTTTATTTAGCCAGTATTTAATCAGGATAGCTCCAAAGTCACTTTTTACAGTCGTCGATGAACTACTATAAACACGCTGACACGATCAGCGACACAGGCTTCAGGTTATCAGGCTATTACGGTGGAGACAGCCTCACTGCAAAGCACCCGACTGTACTTTCCGGAGTACAACTCCCGACTCTGCTTGGTCGTTCTCTGAACTCCACGTACTCTCGAGACTCTCCACGCTATAACTCGCGATGCACTCGACGACACACAGAGCACGCTCCCGACTCTCGGTTCTGTCGTTTCCGGAGCTCAACACGCTCTCTCGCCGATGCACTAACCGCGATACTCTACGAGACTCTTTCGGTGCACTCGACGACCCATTCGGCACTCGCTGGCCGGCTGTCAACGTGATCGCTTCCGCAGGGATTGACACACACACTTTCGATGAGAGACACACTTCCTCTCAATGAAGCACACTTGCTGACTGAAATCGAAATTGACTCAATGGATAGGCGGCAATTAGTAGCCAACCGCTACTTTAACCGTCTCTGTTGGTAAATTGCCCTAAGGCGTTGGTACTTAAGTTTTTAATTAAGACGATTTACGCCGCGCCAACTAGGCGAAACTTGTCAAATTTTGTGAAATGTAGATGGAGAGGAGGGAGATGATTGGCAGGAGCCTGTCACGTGTGTGGTCACCCACCCAAGTTCAGACTCCGAGCAAAGCAGCTTACGCGTGCAATGAGAAATATTGGATATATAAATAATTATCAAGTTTTGAAACAGGTTATCCAGATTGGAATAATTAAACTAATATCGCGATCTAAATGAAGACAAATGGCACAACTGAGTGCAACAGATTAGCTAAACAAAATATTCAAATTCATCCTTTCTGTAAAACACAGATTGGACAGTGGTAGTCACTTGGGACTTGCTGACTGCAGACCAGCACGGTTTATATAGCTTTCGGCTTGTGTTCGGGAACCTTCTGGACTAAACCGGTAAGAATTCGTTCCAGCAGGTTCTCCAACCATACATGGTATATCGCCTTTTGTCGCCAAGTGTCGCCAAATGGGCGAATTCTCGCCAAATTTGGAAACCCTGCCTTCCCTTGCCATTTTATGGCAACCCTAAAACTGCTTTGCAGGGAAGCCATCTTACCGCGCCTGTACATTTCGTAACAATATTTTGTAAAACTTTAACGAATTTTTGATTACCAAACTCAAGAATTTCAAAGCGAGCAATGGCAACATTGTACAGAAAAAAAAAAAAAAAACATTTTTATCTCCAGCGCGAGACTGTGTCGGAATTTCTAAAGCTATGCTCATTTAAAACTATTTTACGATATTGCTCTTGAACTGAATTTTAGGGTTTAAGTGCGAAGAACGTGATATTTAATATTTAATAAATAAAGGTAACAGTCAAAAAGGTAAAAAAAAAAAAAAAAAAAAAAAAAAGTAAATCAAAACCTAACTAAACCTAATTTATTTTATTTATTATATTTAAACCTAATTTATTTTATTTCTTTTTTGAAGCAGGAGCAGGAAAAATACGCAATACCCTAGCCGGGACTGGAACCTGAACCTCTCGAATACGCCCCGAGTGTGCTACCGTCACATCACGGAGGGATGCGGAAATGAGAGATATCTGATGTACTCCCCCTTTTAAAGGGCGACTGGGGATTAGGCGAAACAATAGCCTAATCCTGGTGATAATGAATTAATTTTTAACACCTCTTAGTTCGCGTACTACTGTATAGTCATTACTTTTTTTTCCCTTTTTGGAAGCAAAAATGCACACTGCCCTCGCCGGGAGTCGAACCTGTACCTCTCGAAAATACGCCAAGTGTGCTACCTTTACACTATGAAGACATGCAGAAAGGGTTTCAAATAATTTTAAGGAATATATTATAAAGTTTCACTCACAATTAAATTTTATTTGATCTTTTGTCTTTACTTTTCGTTCAGCTCAATCTAAAAGTTGTAACGTTGCGCGCTTCCAACCTGCACGCAACAATAGTGGTGACTGCTAAGAACTGGAAAGTAGACCAAAGTCTTGAGAAGGGTTTAAATCCCTTTTTATTCAACTTTAGAAATTACAAATGCGTGCTCTTGACGCTCACAAACTACGCCGACCCGGCGGTAAAATAAAAATAAGAAACTAAGGAAAAAGTAGTAACAAGTGACTAACTACGAGGCTCTCTAAACGTAACTAACCTCACCGCGTTCTAAAATACCGTTGATAATTCAGCAAACTCTGAATATTACGTTGAAAGATTAACAATCTGCCGAGGCAAACACACAGACCGAAACGCGTGGTTCTTCGATTTCTAACTAGCCACCTCCACGCTCGTGAAGCAAGAAAGCACACCTTCGAACTCGTTTCCCTTCTATTTAACTCAGAATACTTTCGCTGATAATTTGAATCCTTGCGCGTTCTACTAAAATTTACATACTCTGACATTGGCAATTCCAGGGGAAAGTAAGGCGTGACAGGAAAGATAGTTTAAACTTAAAATAAATGTTAGTTAAAATAAATATAAACCCTACAAAGTAAACATATTTAATTATTGCGTAAGAAGATGCGCAGCAGTTCTAAGGATATTGTCTATTGATGCTTTCAGTAAGTGATGAATCGTCAACAAAAGTTGAATCTATCCATCTAGGATACAAAAGATGAAAAGGGTTAGAACTTAAAATACAAAATCTTTGAATTCATATTTATGCCAAACTGCAGATATTCAAAAATGAAATATTTCACATTAATTTAATGTGTTCTTAATTAGTATCTAGTTTCACCTCCCCCCTTACTATTTTTCAATGCCCCTATTTTATTTTAAAATAATTCTGAAGTGGCTATATTTGCACTTTACTTCAATTGCACTATTTTAATATTTTTTTTCAAAACTTTTGTTAAGATCAGGTATCATTATTTAAACATACCTTGTATCAAGAACTCCACGTTTCGTTTTCCGTTGCCTTACTTTTTGCGTAAGGAATCGGATAATACGTTTTATAAACCTTTAAGTGGATTTAAAATTGTTTGAGAATTTTTTTCCGAAATTTCTTAGTTTTGTTTTAATTTTTAACAAAAAGCTGTACTTGCGTGTTAATATAGGAAGCGCTTAAAAGCCTCACAGAAAAGCCTTTATTATATTCCCCTCAAGCATTTTATCAATTTCTAAGAGGCCGAATAATAATTTTTTATGGTTTTTATTTGAATGCAAGTATTTATACGACAGATTTCTCTCCGTTGACACGAAATGTATTATTTAATTTTTATTTTTAACATGTGTCGAGTTCCAGAGCACATTTCTCTCCTTACAAATTTAGAGAAACTTCTTTCAATTTCTAAGGCTTAAATTATAATGATTTTCATTAAAGAATATACAAACCAAAACTCTCAGATTACTCAAAAATGAAAGGTCGAAGAACATGTAAGAGCTCTTTTCAACAGCTGATGAATAAAGAAAGATTAGAGAGCATTCATTGTAATTTGAAACTTTTCTGCATGACGAAATCAAAAATCAACTTTGAGTTATCTGGAGGGGGAGGGATAATGCTCCATCTCGAGACGGCAACATTCTAATTGTGACCGGGTCCTCTGCATTAGAGTGGAAGTCTCCAACCATAATTAGAATCGAAGGGGAAATACTAATAATAACAGAGCGAAAAGAAAGCCAGGTGCTTATACCAAAAGTGTATAAATCAACGCCAATGGTGTCGAGGCTAGTCGATGACGTAGTGATTACAGGGAATGCCGGGAAATTGAGATGACGGTGGGGCTTTTAACGCCATTTTTGCAAGCCACACGCAATGATTATTTTTTTTTTGGCCTGTCTTAAAAAGTTTGATTAGTAAATGTTATTTATGAGTATATTGGGAATTATTTTGTTTCATTCGAACTCTGAAAGTATAATTATGTTCACGATTCACATTTATCAAGATTTTAATTTTGATCTCATCTGGCATAATCAGGATGAGTGGTTTTCTACCTGTCAAATCTGGTTCGCGTATACTAAGCAAAGTGTCATTTCTTAAAAGCACCCAGAGGAGTGGTTTCGTTTAAATCCACCAAACATAATTGTACTATAAATCAAAGAACTATTTACAACATAATAATGTAATTAAATTTTATTTCGTTACGTTTAATAAAAAGAGGTTTGCTACATTACTAGCAATTCCAATTACGAAATTGCTCGACATAATCACTTTTAAGCAGTGGTTGATCAGAAAAGAAAAACATTGTTGCCGTGAATATTAGTTTTCAGGAGTATAAATACCTTGAGCTGTATGTACTTTTTTTATCTGGAAACAATCTTCTGGAAATTAAAGTGATCCTTGATTCTAATTTAGACTGAATCTGTTGAAAAATAAGTTTAAACATCGAATATTTGTTACCGCCCATTTTAAAGATATGAGAATTCTAATCATTTTAGAGTTGTTCTTGAAACCGTTGCTGTGCATTATGAAATAAATATTTAAGCGAATCAACCGCATTGCGTCAAACCGAAGAAACAGCATCGACATCCTTCCCCCCCCAAAAAAAAAGTGTTAAGCTTGTAGAGACATTAGTTATTTTTTTGGAAGCAGAAGTGAAAAACGAATTCGATTCCTTTGCCGGGAATCGAAACACGGACTTCTGGAATATACTCCCAACGTGCAGACCACCACACCACGAAGGCATGTTAAGAAGGCGGGAAAAATACCTTATATAGTGCCCCTTTTAAAGGGCGACTGGGATTTTTTGGGGACCCAATCGCCAAATCCTGGGTGCCGAGAATCATCACCACCCTTTTAGTTCGGGCACCACTCTAGAGACATTAGGTATTTTTTTGGAAGTAGGAGACTTTGAAAATGAGCAACGCTTTCGACAGGAATCGAACCACGGACCTCTCAATACGCACTGAGCTTGCAGACCACTACACCATGAAGACACGCCAAAAAGGCGGGAGAAATACTTTATAAGCTATAAAATTGCTCTTTGTGCAATCAGAACCATCTGAAATGAAATCTTAAATTTGAATGCAAAATTCAATTCAGCATTAAAAGTAAAATAAAATAAAATAAAAATCTATCAGCTAAGAAAGAATTAGTCGTTTATGGTTAATCTATATCACAAAAATTAAGTCGTATTAAAATAAAAATCGTGTGTGCGATATCACAAAATCAAGGAGTTTAGACTAATATTTTCGCGATATCACGAAAGTGCTTATATTAGAAGTGATATAATACAATTAATAGCCCAGTACTCACGAGAAACACTGAAGGGTCTGACAAAACTTATTTTTGTTCACCTCAGAAATCTGAGATAAGAGTGTTTGAGCTATCTTAAAATAGGTTGAGCTTATTAGTTTTTTTTAGCCCAAAGGGCGTTAGCCTAGAAAAACTATTAATTTCATTTTGGCATATTGCGTCGCAAACTTTAAAAGGCTGTATCACTTTTCAGTTGTTGCCACCAAATATTATCGCTATGTGTTATATTTAAAGAAATTAAATAATGAAGAATCTGCATAAATGTATGTATGTTTTTCGCATTGTGATAAAAACAACGGTACCTAGAGTCATCCAATTTTAAATAATCCTCCACCCGAATATGGGCATCTGAAAGCCCTAATTTGGAATCTGGAATTTATTTTATTATTTATTTCACTGTTTGCAAAACTTTAACGAATTTTTGATATAGAAACTCAAAAATTGAAAGTGAGCAATGGCAACACTACGAAAAAAAATTATCTTCAGCGCGTGAGACAGTGTATCGGAAATTCTAAAGATATGCTGTTTCCAAATTATTTAGTGATATTGCTGTTGAATTGAATTTTATGGTTTAAGTGCGAAACACCTGATATTTAATAAATAAAGATAACACACAAAATGTTAAAAAAAATCCCCTTTGCGCGTAATATAACATCTGGAAACTTGCACATTTTTTTCTTTAAATACGGTTAAATTTAACTATGGTTTTGCGACGTTCCACCGAGGACGTACGATGCTCGTACGATTACCAAAATACGGCTGGAAAGAGAACTCGTAAAGTAGAAAGCTTACAGCTTATTATCCAGACATTTCCTTTATTTCGTTGGAGAGCGTTTTATTTACTAATTAGGTTTCCGGTGCTACCGAATTCCGCTCTGTGACCAGATGCGTATTCAAACAAACCTTTCAGTGGAATGGAATCGGTAAATCTCGAAGACATCTACCTATATTATCTCTTTGAGAAAGTAACGCAAGGAAATTCATCAAGGTGAAGGTTTTGAAAAATGTATTATATAAATATGTATTTCAAATTTCTCACAAACGTAACTGGCTCACGAATTTTTAAATCATTTCTCGAATCACGTGAAGCTCATTCCACTTAGCGACAAGATAAACATAAGGAATGGCCTCTATTTTATATTGTTCTCATTCATACTAAATGTTTGATGAGTCGCCGCGACATTTCATGCTTATTTAAGAGCTGGGACATGGCGTTTTGACGATTCATATGGCTCTCACATTCTTATCGATAGTGAGGCCCACCAGCGGCCGAGCGGTAAAGTCGCTGAATACTGGTACTTCGATCCGAGGTTCGAATCCCGCGAACGGGCTGGCTGCATGGGCGTTTTCGTAGTTTTCCCCATGTGTAACGTTTATACGAGCCAGTTTCCCTTAGAAAGTCCTCCAAGAAGGCATCCCTTCCCTTAGGCAGATAGCCCTAGTGTGCTTTGCCGTAATTAAATAAACCAAACCAATCATACCGATAGAGCGCGCTAATTTCTTGTTAATGAAGCGGCTTTGATTTTCTTTCAAAATTACCGTATTTGTCGGCGTATAACACGCAGTTTTTTTCTTTGAAAATAGGTCTGGAAAACGGGGTGCGTCTTATACGTCGATACTCAGTATTTATGCGATTTTTCTATCTTATTTCCTTGCTGAGTTTCCTTTTGAATGGGTCAGAGCTTCATGTGATACTGTGAAAACATAGACGGTGGTTTTAAAACATTTAAAAAGTGCGGCATTAGTAATGCACTGGATGGTACAGAGGGCAATTTGTTGTATGAGGACTCAGATGCTGATTTAGACGTTTCAAGTGATTCTTCATTTATCTCTGGGAATGAGTGTCTGGGCTTTGACGAAGAAGACTAAAAGGTGTTCTTTCTCAGATAATTGGGTATTTGCAGAACGTATTACTTTGTATTTGTATTATTTTATATTTAAAATACTTTAAATTCATTATAATGATCAGTAATAAAGTTTTATCTTTCAAAAAATGTGTATACGATTTATACGCCGGCAAATACAGTAATTTAGAAGCAAATCAATCGATTTCAGCGGCGCAAATAATGAAATATTAAGCCAAATTCCATAAAAATCATGAAAATTTTAGAAAGAACACAGACGGAAAACATATGTTGTATAAATCAGTTTGACAAGAATTCAGTCGAAAAATCGGAAGTATCTCACTTAAATCAGGAAAGCTGCAGTTGTTCTGCTTGTTCGCTTTTAGCCAAACGGCTCTAAGATTTAGCCTATTACTTGAGCTATCATTTCTCTAGTTTGGTATGCAGTGCAAGAAATTTAACACTACATTTTATATACCCAGTATTCCGTCTTGCAGTTCTAAATAACAACAAAGAAATTTACAAACAATAGACAAATAAGTTAGTCACTTATACGTTTACAGAGTGGTTATAACATCTACTTATGTTTAAGAAACTGGACTTTATTTTCAATAAAGAATTTATGTACCATCTTTCAGCGCAACCTCAGAAATGGATAATATTTCGTGAAGATTCGGAAACTATCAAAATGGATATTTCCGTTGCAATATGATACCTGAAATTTTTCGCGATTACAGAATAGAGTCATTAGGTATTTTTGGAAGAAGGCAAAATGAAAAATGAGCAAACGCCTTCGCCGATAGTCGAACCGCGGACCTCTGAAAAACGCGCTGAGCCTGCTAACCACTACACCATGAAGGCGGAAGAAATACCTTACACTGGTGTGCAAAAATTAAAGACGAGACGGTTTTTTCAATATAACTTTGTACAAAAGCTTTTCAAATCAACACATTTAATACCGTAAGATCCCCAATGCTTAAGGACATGAGTAATGTAAGCAACACTTACTAAAAGAGAAATCAAAGGGATGAAAAGAAGCTTTTTTGAAAAAGTAGCATGGAGCGCGATGCGACTGAAGGCCGAAACATCCCTGTGATGGGTGTCCAGCAAGAAACATCCGGTCTTTAATAGGGGATATGATCTCCCCTGACTGCTTGGCAGGTTTCATAGCGTCTGCCCATGCTGAGAATGAGGGTGTGAATGAGTTGTTGAGGCATTGCTGCCCATTCGTCTTGCAGCGCCAATCGAAGCTCCGGAATCGTTACTGGTGGTAAGGTACGAGCTGCCAAGCGTCTGCCTAGAAAATCCCATACAGGCTCGATGGGATTGAGATCCGGAGATCGTGCCGGCCAATCCATACGTTCAATATCCTCAATCTCTGAGAGCTGTTCGGCAGCTACTGTGCGATGACATGGTGCATTGTCGTCCATGAAAAGAACTGCGGACCCATAGCGCCTCTAAAAAGACGCACATAGGGAAGAAGAATCTCGTTAACGGGTTACAATAACGGGTTCCGTTGACTGAACCTGCGTCGAAGATGTGAAGGTCTGTACGACTACCAAGCATAATGCCTCCCGAAACGAGAACACCGCCACCTCCATACCTGTCCCTTTCAATGATGTTCGAGGGATGATTGCGGCTTCCCCGCTCTTTCCAGATGAGTATGCGATGAGAATCGCTACTCAGACTGAATCTGCTCTCATTTGTAAAGAGTACTCGTCCCCATTCATTGTCTCTCCAATTCCGGTGTTCCCGGCGCCACAGAGAACGCCTTCTCCGATGGGCAGGAGTTAGAGGTACAAACCGTATAGGTCGTCGTGCAAACAGACCACCACCGTGCAGTCTTCTGGCCACGGTAAAACGCGATATCGGTCGTCCAGTCGCCTGTGTCGTGTGTCTAGCAATTTCTCCCGCTGTCTGTCGCCTGTTTCTTCTGGCCTGTAAGGCAATATACCGGTCATCTGCGGGTGCGGTTCCTCGTGGACGACCACTTCTAAACCCTCGGATAGCTGTTCTTGTAGTTTGAAATTGTCTCCAAAGTCATGAAACGATGCTGTGAGCAATTCCGAACTCTGCAGCCACACTTGTCACACTGCGGCCTTACTCCAACTTCCCAATGATTAGACCTCGGGTAAAAGCATCCAGATGTCGTCTAACAGATTGATTATTCGCCATTTCTCGCTGAGGCAGCAACTCGGTGTGATTTTAACTGCTATACGGCGTGAAATCTCTTTGCCAGAAATACTGATCTTACACCGACAACATGCTTTATACTACTCAGACACTCCCCCCATTACGTCTACCTGCATATCTGCGCATGTGCTACCGTACATCACCTTACTTAATCTCCTGATTGGTCTTTCTGTCCGCTCTGCCTCTTCGTTCAGCTGATATGCTAATTTTTCGACTTCGTCCTTAATTTTTGCAGACCAGTGTATAACAGTACTTCCTTTACTTCGTACAAGGAAGTAAAAGAGTAAAAAAAAACTTAGCTTGCAAACAGATAAATACAGCAAACTGTTTTAGACCACACTGACATAAATTACAAAGGGAAAAGGTAAGCATTTTATCACTTGCAAAATATACAAATGTGCATTTTATTACTTCCAAAATGTAGCGAATTATGTGGAAGCATCGAATATAACATTGAATGCATAAGTTGTAACTTAAATAAAAATGCGGTAGATCATCAAACAACAGGAAGTTGGGAAAGCCAAGATACTTAACCAAAACCTTACATTATTACTTAATATTCCTTAATACAATTTTCCCCATCATTCCTCACTGCGTATTTTATATTGCATTTATATTAGTGTTCAATTAGTGTTTATCACACAAATCTGCTGCAGTACATTTTTTTAGGAATTTAATAAAAAAGAAATCTGTGTTTATTATTTGATGTAATTATCGATAAATAAACCCAAAGCGTTTAGCTTAATTATCTGATAAATCTATTGCTTTTAACCATTATGAAGCTTATAATTCGATCGCCTGAGAGAAAAACAAAAGAAAGTGGGAAAAGAAAGAAGAGATGGAGAAGGGGATGTTGAATAAAGAAAAACTTCCGTCTACATGATAGAGAACCTTTAATTATCTTGCGACAGCGGCCAGAAAAAATATTTCGGTATCGACAGACAATAAAAACAAACTTTTATTTATACCTTAACTTGCGACAGAAAACTTTACTCATTTAACCTGACATTATATGTAAAAAATAATAATAAATAAATAAATAAATAAAAAAGCCTATTTGAGAAGCTGTTTTACTACAAAGTAATCGGACTCATCCAATTTAAGCGCATGCGCAACAGCATCTTCTGAGGGGGAAAAAAAATTCAAGCCGAACTCTTAAAGGAAAATGATTCAAATTTACTGCAAGTCAATGTTACGGTGGTGATGCGTTAAGAAAAATTATTACGAGGAGGGGCTGGGGTGATTAAAATTTTTTTTTCTTGGATGTCGTTTATCATATTCGAAGGGGATGTCTTCTACTGGGTTGTTTTTTATAAAAGATCCCGACAGGAACATTTTTCAGTTTTTTTTACCAATTTTTTATGGTATTTTAACACGCATATAAAAATATGAAAAAAATGACATGATAATTAAGAGATTCAACTACTCATGCACGCTAAGAAGCTCGTTTTGCCGAAAAAATAACTTTCCTTCAGAAAATTTAGAACCTCCCCGAAGAATTTTATTTTTTTCCCTCTTTTCACTGAGTTTCTGGGATAAGATTTATCATCTAATTTGAAGAATGTTATTTTTGCGTTTCTTTTAAAAATTCTGAATAGTATAACGATTACGTTTTTTAATTATTAACACCTGAAAGAACACCTAGCATTTTTTTATTTCCTTTTGATTTGCCTGATAATTTTTAAATGGATTGTTAGCATTCATTCATAATCACCACATTGAAATTCCCAAATTAAAGATTTTAAAAATGATTTGATAATAGAAATCAGGAAATGGTAAATAGAATGATAACAAATATATGATACAGTTACAATTTAAACGCAGATAATTTGAAAGATGTATCTTTACAAGTTTATAAATAGCTTTTCCCCTTCCCCACTTTGACTGAAAAAATTCTCTAAGCTCCCTAATATCGCAGCGCTGTGTCCGCTGTAGAAATGCACATTCATATCGCTCAACTCGCTGAGGAAAATGGACATGCAGCGCCCTCTATGAAGCAAATTAGGAGACGGGAAAAAAGGTTAAAAAGTAATAAGTAAATATATGATGATATAAAATGAATATAAACACCATGAAAACGTAATAGCTTTGATTACATTATCGATTATTTTAAAGTGGTCAAGATTTACTTTATAAGAGATTCCTTCGCAGAGAGTTATCAAAGGAAATACGATGGGTAATTTTATTACACAGAGGAAAGCCATAGAAGCTTCACATAGCAGCCCTCTCTCAGTAATTAGGAATCGAATCTGAAAAGAAATAATAAATGAGACTCAATAAATGATGCATAATAAATGATACCATAATTCAGTCCTTCAAAAATAAATAATTAAAGCTCATTTCTTAGGTTAACATGTTTGAGCTCTCAATTTTACGAATAGAAGAACTATTTCTTTTTTTCTTTTCCGTTTTTTCTTCCTCTTTAGCCCAAAGGGCAATTTGCGCAAACGGGCTATTAATTTCATTTTGGCATTTTGCTTCGTCCGCTTCGGTACCTAGAGACAGCAAATTTTTAATAACGTAGTCTTCCATTCGACTATGGGCATCTGGAAGCCCAAATTTGGAATTTGGGATTTGTTTTATTATCTATTTGATATTTTGTAAAACTTTAACGAATTTTTGATTAACAAAATGATTTCAAAGCGAGCAGTGGCAACACTGTTCGAAAAAAGAAAACATTTTTATCTCCAGTGCGCTAGACTGTATATCGGATATTCTAAAGATATGCTATTTTTAAATATTTTGTGATATTGTTGTTGAATTGAATTTTATGGTTTAAGAGAGGAGAACATGATATTTAATAAATAAAGATAACACACAAAACGTAAAAAAGCGCCCCTTTCGGCGTAATATAAAATCAGAATTTTTCTTTTTTCATTTTTTGAGGGGGGGGGATCAAATAGGATACAACAAGCTAATTGCATTTACAAAAGTAACGACGCTACACTCATGCGTAGCAAATTGCTCTTGGAAGAGTTCATTTGCCTCTCGAAATCCATCAAGCGTTTTTTTAACAAAAATCAGTATTTAGTTCTAATTGAATTCAACCAAAACTTGCGCTTTGCTAATCGTTTTTACTTCCATGCACGAAGTAAAAAGGAAGTATTGTAATCGCGAAAAGTTTCAGGCAGCATATTTGAACGAAAATATCCATTCTGACCGCTATCGAATGAAATTTAACGTCAATGTTTTAGCGTGATATCTGTACATAAGGACAGAATAAAATACTCTTTTCCTCCAAAAAAATTATAAAACTGCTTTAAAATGAATTCTGAAGAGAATTTTTCGTCGTGTCTGTACGAACGTATGTACGTACGTATCTCGCATAACTCAAAAACGAGTATCCTCATAACGTTGAAATTTTGTATATAGAATTGCTATAACGTGTAGATGTGCACCTCGTATTTTGGTTGCAATCGGCCGCACCAAACGTATATAAATATATTTTTATATGTATCCACTCTGTTACCCGGCTCAGTGATCTCAGTTTCTTTACTCTTATATGTTTGTAAAGTGTACATTTTTTGCTTTAAAAATGATTGAATTATGTTGTTCTTATCTTCCGGTTAAGGTTTTTATGTCTTTAGTAAATCTGTATGCAATATTTTTAGAATTATCGACAATTTTAAAGTTGTTTAAGTGCAGCTAAGCCTAATAATTTTTTTGATGACGGCCATTGTTTGTTTATGTTCGAAACAGCAGACTAGTGGATTTGTTGCCAATCTAGAGAAAGTTAGCTTCGCAACAACAAAGATAACGCCTTTCTTTATTATTGCGAATTAAATCATGCTTAATCTTTTCTGGAAGTTTTTCGAGGAATAAGTGTTTAAGATTTACTTCGTAATTTTTAATACAGATATTTTGAGTTTTTATGTATTTTTGCCTCGTCGCGAAGTGAGAACTGAATTAATTGAATGAGAAATACTCAATCGTCTGTGAAAAACTGTTTCTTTTTTGTTATGTTTGCTTAATTTCTTTTATACATCGTTCTAACTTTATTATAGTATTTGAATAGAACATGTGGCAACGATTAGATAATTCTTTAAATGATATGAATATTGTGAATTCTGAGTTATAATATGAACGAAATATAATACTGTTAAGTGAACCTAGCGCCAGATTGTCGCTATGGTAAACAAATAGAGTGAATTTTAAAGAATGCATTTATTCTATTGTTGTGGTTTATGCGCTGTCGGCGAAGTAGATATAATTCAATCCAATAAGTTTAAATGAAATGCAAGAAAAATTCGTATAATTCAATATTTCGCACAAGGAAGTCATGTGGTGTACACATCAGATTTTTTTTAATTGTAAAGACATGTACGGTATTAAATTAATTCAACAATTGTTCAGAAGTTTATTCATAAAGAGAGTAATTAGTTGCAGTACATTTAAATGCATTAATATACAGAAATTTAAACTGAGTAAGAGTTTTCTAACTTAGAAAATAATTAGTAATTATATAAAACTAGGCATTTCATTGACATTTAAAGTAACGATTACATCCCAACAGGAATACAACATACTGTGTATACAACTTAATGTTTTTGTAAATATGAGCCAGTTCCCCTTTCTTAAAGGCATTCGTTCCCTTAGTCAGGTAACCAAAGCATACTTTTGCACTGTTGAAACAAACAAACATCCCATCAGCTGTTGGCGAGCTTTTGTGATATAATTGGTTGCACCTTTTCGTGAAAATTTTGAAACAATTTACAGAGCTTACTTCTTTCAATAATATAAACTCTAGTTAGCTGAATTCACCACATCAGTTTTAAAAACTGCATCAGGGAACTTTTACCATATTGCATTACCTACATTACTCACGCTCAAAACAATAGGCCTACACTTAAAGTTCCGCGATGTTGCCCTGTTCTGTATCACCCAGTTGCCATACTCGAGTGACATGGATAGCAAAAACAAAAACTTCCTCTATTTTTTTATACCCTGCGTCTGCATTCCTTTTCAGCGCCTGCAGACGATGGATAAAAGGTGACTTCTTTCCCCTCTTTTTTTATCTGTTTCTTCCGAAAGTAATATTGCGATCCTTGTTCCTTTTGCGTGTTTGACAAATGTGCGAATGGGGAAAGTCCTGACGAATTGCTCTGCCATTTATTTCATCCTTCGCTACTTGTTTACGTGTTCCCGAGAGAACGAATGAAACGAAATCGATTTCGAGTCCAGATATTTATTATTATTTTCATATCCATCGATGTCCTTTGATCCTTCTGAAAAAGCCGACACTTTGAAGGTGGATCAGTAAAAAGTTCTGCTGCGGTTTCTGATGAGTTCTGGGAATAGTCTGCAGCAACCATATTTTTATCATGTAATACAGCTATATTTTCCATTACCATACCAAATATATATTACACATGCATATATATGTGAAATACATGGTATGTGATTCTTTAATCACATCAGTTGGTCGTACACCAACTGATGTTTCGAGTTTAAGATATTCGAGTTTAAGAAATATACTAAACAAGGCAAACTTTCAGATGGTAACACATTTCAGACAGTGTTAGTCTGGTAACTCCTTTGAATAAAATCATACGTGACTTATATTTTAGATTAGAATTTCAAAGAAAAAAAATTTGAACTAGAAAAATAGTTTCCGCAAGTACATTATTCAAAGGGGGAGGAGAGAATATTTAATTTTCCATTTTGCGTCTTCTATATCTAGTTCCTTTTGATCATTTCACAATCAAAAATTCTTCGAGATAGCACTAAAATTTTGGAGATCATGCAAGTGAGAAATTCTAAGAAGTATGTACAAATTAAGTTTTCCAACGTACTTAAGGAACATTAAGCAATAACAAAGGCAAGTAATAACAAAGAAGTATGAACTGCGAATTCTTATATAAAGAAATGTTAAAGTTCAAAATTCTCTGGGCCCACCAGCGGCCGAGCGGTAAAGTCGCTGAACGCTGGTAGTTCGGTCCGAGGTTCGAATCCCTCAAACGGACCGGCTGCATGGGTGTTTTCGTAGTTTTCCCCACGTGTAACGTGTATACGAGACAGTTTACCTTAGAAAGTCCTCCACGAAGGCTATCCCTTTCCCTTAGGCAGATAGCCCTAGTGTGCTTTTGCCATAATCAAATACACCACCACCACCAAAATTCTCTGTGCATGAAGACTGAACATGACTTAAGTCCGTGATTTTGTTTTTCGGGGAGGTTAACATTCGTTTTAAGTCTTGTAATTGTTGCCGATAATATTAGAGAATTAGGTATGTTGCAGCCTTTTCTATTCTAGTTTCATCCCTTAACAGGATAAGGTAAAACTGAACTACCTAGAACATTTTACATTAGACGGCTCGTATAAGAGTAGTAAAACGTACGGCTCGTACTAAAAGTTCTCAAGTTCTTAATTTTTACTAAAAGTTAAAACGATGTAGAATGAGAACCTTAATAAATAAGATTAATTCCTTAAATTTCAAAAATGGGTTAAAATGTTCAAGAGATCTTTAATGCCGGACACAATTTTTGAAATATCCTATGTGTATGTGCGCATACATACGTATCGAAACATAAGCTGCGAGAATGAATATAAACTATCAAGTATGAAATTTTAGCAGCTCTTGAGTTCAATGATAATATTAAATGGATTTATAAGCTATATTTTGCAACATAATCACATTTTTTTTCTTCCTTTTCTTATTTTTCCAATTCGTTTAAATTTGCGATAGCCTTTTAACTTCCTTGCTTCAGATACTAAGTGATTCTTCTATTTTCATGTAGACTGTAATTTCCATTGTTACTGAAAATATAAAAATATCGTCATTACAAAAATTTTTCCTCATATTTGTTATAAAACCTTACAATTTAAATATGCGGGAAAGATGCAGACCAATTTCGAATGCAAATGTACACAAAATTCAAAGATATATTGACATAAATTCTATGGTTTCGGAATATAACCTTAATTTTAGACCGAGCAAATAACTAAAATTGCTTAAAATCGTGTCATCTACTGTACGTGAGCTTCCCTTATCTGTACATTAAATTATTAATGAAGAATTGATATTGACACGGCTCTGTAATTGCGGTATATTTTCTTCTGGATGCGTTTAAATGAGTGAGCTTTCCTTTTGATTGTGCTGTAAAAAAATTAAAATCGAATCCTAATTTTCTGTTATTCAAACTGTCATTTATACAGAAGATCTGAATTCTAGTTCAGCTTTCGCAACTACATAATCCAATCAGTCTATATTAGTTATTTCTGTTTCCTATTGTATTATTTTTCGTCTTCAGATATAATTAGTTTCAATACAGATGGTAAGCCAGTGGACAATAATGCTGAAACCCAGCCTCAGTAGCATTTGGTAAATTAGCTAATTAAAAATAAGCACTGTAAGGATTTATTTTATTTTAGCCAATTAATCTTAGTTTTCTTTCCTTTCCCTTCTGATTTCAGTTTCCTGCCGGAATGTAAATTTTGTTATGACGTAGTATTCAAATTTAAACTTGTTTCAGAAGCAGCATTTAAGCTGCGTGTGAAGAGTTCAAAAGGAGTAGTAGCAGTCTTCGTTCCGATGTTTATGCTGCGAGTTTAAAATTAGCTCTCTAGTTCGACGTTTGATACCTTTCAGTTTCTACTGATATTTCTCGGCTCGGCTTTGCTGTGTGCAGTCGATTTAGCGTTAGTTAAGCTAAGGAGCCAGTCATTAGATATCTTAATTGACTACTGATTTGTTACATTCTTATTCTGAATGGTGAAGAAATTAAACATCATTCTCTTTTCTTATTAATTATTACCATATTATTCCATGAACTATACGCAAACCAATATAAATATCTAATGGTCATAAAAGTGATTCATGGATAATATTTTTGCTTTATTTTTTCCCTACTGTGAAATTTTACATATGTTTTTATTACTTAGTTAGTTTTTTCGAAAAGATGAAATTAGAACTATTTTGTGCAGTCAGTATTTCATAAAATAACCAGTTATTTACAATGGATTTTGTATTTTGACTTTCAAATGCATACTTAATGATCAGTGCATCAAAATGCATTGTACAGTGGTTTTAGCATAGAAAGAAAATACGTAATATTCTCCTCCATTTAAAGGACATCTAGAGAGGTAGTGAGCCAGTCGCCAAGTCCTGGTGGAACAAATTTTAGTTCGAGCGTCACAAGAGAGAGTAATCATCAGATATTTCTTGGAGCATAATAGATGAAAATTTAGCGATACCCTTGCCGGAATTCGAACTAACAGGAATATTTAATTACACTGGTGGAAGTCTGCATTAAGGTCATTTGAGGATTTTTACTATGCTAATTAAACGCTGAATTCATAAATGCCATTAAAAACTCTATATCATTGCCAATTCCTTATAAACTTCCCCTCCACTCGTACGGAAAAACGGAAGTAGGAAAGCACTAGGAATGTTAATATTTAATTACTGTAATTATAAAGGATTAAATTAATTTAAATAAATTTTAAGGTACGAAAGTGACAGCAATAAACAGTTTTTAATTCAATTAAAATTAAACATTTTTTCAGCATCTTTCAGCATTCACTTCTTATTGATTTTTTTCTGTTTAAAAGCCTTAAAATAATTCTTTTTATAATAGTGATGTATTATTCTATATTATTAATTGTTCTGTACATTCCAGAGAAAACTTCCCAGAGAAATAATTTTTATCGAATATTAAAATGTGATCATAAATAGACAACTAAAAGAGAACTTGAGGTAACAGGTTGCTTCTATCAGAGGTTGTACATTTAGTTTCTACGTTTCACATTAAGTTCTTGAAATGAAATTACGAAACATTAAGAAATTAATTTTTGGCATGACAGCAAAACATTTTACGTCAAGGCCTTGTTATTTAACAAAAATTGTTTTGTCATATGAACTGGATCTCATGAAAAGCATTTTGCGAAGGTACAGGCAAGAAATATGTTTGCATATTCTTTTGTATAGACATAAAAGGATAATCTCTTCAAAAACCTCAGTAAAACATTTGTTGCCTTTCAACAGCCAAGTAGAAGACGGCTAAGCCGAACAAAATATTAGGAAACGAATATTAAATACGAATGGACTTAAAATGAAATTTCGCATTGCTCCAAAGAAGCGTTGCTGGATAAGTTCTAATCTAACAGTTAGGACTTTGAATATTTAGCCAGAGTTAACGACGTGTTACAAAAATGTAACAGTGTTACTTTAAAACACAACGTGTTACTTTAAAAAGCTCAATCACCATAAAAGATTTCACCTTTTTTAAATCGCACATTAGACTTTTTTTCCAGAAAAACTTCTGCAACTAAGTAAGGGGAAAGAAAGTACTGGATCTCCCGAAAAGCATCTCGTGAAGGCATAGGTATAAAAAGGCAACTTCTTCAAATTGCTGCAAAGAACTGTTGTTGGATAAGCTCTCATCTAATATTTAGGACTGTTAATATGCGGTCATATTTGGCGATATTTTATCAAAATTTAGATCTACTTTAAAGATCTCAACGCCTAAAAATCTTCTCAGATATCTCAGACTCGTGTTGTTTTATCTCAATCACCATAAAAGATTTCACCTTTTTTAAATCGCACATTAGACTTTTTTCCAGAAAAACTTCTGCAACTAAGTAAGGGGAAAGAAAGTACTGGATCTCCCGAAAAGCATCTCGTGAAGGCATAGGTATAAAAAGGCAACTTCATCAAATTGCTCCAAAGAACTGTTGTTGGATAAGCTTTCATCGAATATTTAGGACTCTTAATATGCGGTCATATTTGGCGATATTTTATCAAAATTTAGATCTACTTTAAAGATCTTAACGACTAAAAATCTTCTCAGATATCTCAGACTCGTGTTGTTTTATTCTGGCAGCAAATTATATATTCAGAATCTGAAGATAAAAATTCTTAATTAAGTTTATTGAAAAAAAAAGTGAATGGTTAAAATAGTTAGACAAGTTGGCACGCATTTCCGCATATCTGTTATTTTAACAATTCGAGTATAGTTAGTATATTAAAAAGTGATATTACTTGGCTTTATTTAGTGCTGCTAAAGATAGTGATTCTTATAGCAATGGCTCTGAATGAAATAAATTTAGCTAGTTGTCGTGTATGCCAGAAGTGGAAAAGTAATGCAATGCAGCGACCGCTAAATGAGGATGACGTGCCGTTGGCGACTTCAGAATCGTAGCCAAAAGTCATTCCTAGCTTAACATTAATCATTGTTATTTATCTCCGATGCTGTTATTTATCACTGACGCTTTTAAACTTTCATTGTAAGTCTACATATAAGCGTTAAATTATTTGCTTGAATTTTTTTAAATGAACAGGGGCTTTATTTAATAGCCATTAACTATGCGGCACTACAATGGTCAGAAGTGGTGGCCATTTCATTGTGGAAGAACCTAAAAGGTAACCACCGTTGCGTCCTATTGAAGGGACGGACGCTTACAATCATGTCTTCTAAGGGATTCCAATCCGGGCGCATCGCTACGGCAGTATAGGTCCGGCTGGGCGGCATTTGCTTGAAATATAATTGCAGAATAGAAAAACAAGTATCCTTTTATAGTAAATGAAAATGTTCAATGCCCAAGTTATAAGACCCTGACTTAAGGACTATTTCCCAGTCTACATGATGGGTTATTTGTTCGGTTAAATTAAGGTCGAGTCTTTAAAGTTTACAGTTTGGAAACTTTCAAAGCTTCGACATTTTTTAAAATAATTTTTAGCTTAAAATTGCGCATTTTCCTAGTAAATCCTTTATAAAAAGAACATGGAATTAAACCGAGGGCCAGAAGAATTCCAAGCTAATTTTTAAAAGACTTAGACTTCAGACTAGAGATTTTCAGCGTTAGCCGGAGTATATACGAATAGTGCAAAGAGCTTTCATTGTTCCCAATTTGTACACGTTACCTACTTGACAAGAAAGATAAAAGTAGTTACTTCAAATTTGATAACGTTAAGTCACTCTTTAAATTCCTAGAGGAAGAAGAGTCTTCGATATGTTAGAAAACTAAGCGATAGAAAACTAACAAATGAAGAACTGATAGAGCAAACGAAGATGGATGAAAAGTAAAGACGCGATGACACTGAAGAGAAAATATTTTGAGAAGAAAATAGTAGAAGTTTTGAAATTTTTCAATCTTGTATTTGCTTTGTTTAAGAAACAAGATTCTAATGCTGAAAGATTCGCTAATTCAAAGGGAAAAAAGAATTGAAACTCTTTTGTTGCTGTCAGACAAGCATTCGTATACTTTCTTCTTATCTATGAAGAAAAGGAATAATTAAAAAAAAAAAAAAAAAAAAAAAAAAAAAAAAAAAAAAAAAAGATCATGACTTTTTACAAATAAATGAAGGAAGAGCAGATTTTCACAATTTCCACAGTCGAGACAGAATAAATATGATTTTCCGATCGGAATCATTTTATATGCCATAAACGCAATATTTATTTATTTGCATGATTTATTTATGAATTTTTTGTTAAGTATAAAAATATAATTATTAAGCACAATTTCGTTTTTTTTAATATCTGAGTTACTAGAATGATTAGAAATACCTTTTCGTCTAAAATGGTGGAGACAATAAAAAAATTACTTTTTGATCAGCGTCTAACTCGCAAACCCCACATGACACATTTCATGAAGTTTTGAATGTTTAGTTACAGTTCTCCCTTTACTCCTCGAAGCAGAGTTCTAGATACTAATATTAACAATAAATTACCATTTCCAAGATACTGTGTTTTGCTATAATCAGCTACTCGAAGAAGTGTCCATTCTACTATTAACAAAAAGTTACCATTTGCAACACAGGACATGTAACCACAATCGCTCTGTTAATTACTTGAAGAAAAGTTCTTTCCATTGACTAGTAACGTTGCGTCTTCAAGACAGGATGATTAGTTACAGAAATCTACATTACATTTGAAACACAGTTCTTTCTGCTAATAACAAGATGTAGAATATCTTATGTTAATTAACTAATTATAATTTTAGTCTTTACTATAACTTCTCCTTTACATAATTAATTACGATTTTAATGTTTACTATAATTTCTCCCTTGCATATTCCTCACCAGAATTCAAACTGCTTTGTATTTAAGCTGCGAATCTGGAATCTTTATCTCAGAGAGCTTCTGACTACTTTGAATTAAACACTGGCAATCGCGTTTGCTCTTAGTGTATTTTCGACAGCTCAATTTAAAATCGATATCCCGGCTTTAGCATTCTCGCTAGCCGATGCATTTAATTGCTCTTCTGTAAAATACTTTGAGCCAGCTTATTTCTGTTTTTACTGTGTAGTCTTAGGCTACATTTTCAGTGTTTGAATTTAATTGTCTCTAATTGTTAAGTTAAACAGCCGTAAGTGGCCGTTTCGTCTCTAAACACAAGTTGTACATTATGTTCAGATTAAATTCAAAATAATAAAAGCTATTTAAAACCTTCTCAGTACTTTGTGAGTATTTATGATATAACGAGTTAACTCTATCTGCTTATTAGGGTTTGTAAGATTTTAACTATAACTTCAGTTAAAAAATTAACTTTACAAAGTTACCACCTGACACAATGTTTAGCTACAGTCGTCCTCTTAATGAGTTCTTCCTACTACTAACAGCAAGTTGCCATCTACAGGATAAGTTGTTTAGCTGCAGTCGGCTACCCAAAGCAGAATTCTTCCTATTACTAACAGCAAGTTGCCATCTATAAAACAGGGGGTTTAGTTACACTCATCTCCTTAGCTTCTCGAAGTAAAATTTTTTCCCTATAACTGACATCAGGTTATCATCTCCAAAACAATGTTATATTTTCTGCGTTTCTCGGTTGCGCTTTTTCAAAAAATATGTTATAAGGTATTTCGCCAGCCTTCGGGGTGTCATGGTCAGCACTTTCGGCGCGTATTCGATAGGTCCAATGTGCAAGTCCCGGCAACAGCATTACTCCTTTTTCCTCTCTCTTGCTTTCAAAAAATACCTAATGACTCTACAGTGGCACCCTAACTAAAAAATGCGATGGATGATTTGATTGTCCAACCAACAGGATTTGGCGATTGGGTCACTAATCCCCAGTCTCCCTTTAAAAGAGGGAGTATATAAGGTATTTCTCCCGCCTTCTTAGCTTGCTTTCTTGGTATAATGGTCAGTACACTCGGCGCGTACTCGAGAGGTCCGAGGTTCGAGTTTCGGCGAGGGCATTGCTCATTTTTCATATTTTCTGCTTCGAAATAACCTAATGTCTTACAATATGGATATAAGAAAATTGTGACAAATCCAAAATTTTATATTCATAAATATGTCAAAATCCTCGGCATTTTACAAATGGAATTATTCATAATGTACTTTGCATTCATTTGCTAACTACGGTGTCTCCGAGAAGAATAACTCGCGCCACAGTATCTGGCGGGTGGCGGTCGCTATAGGAACAGGGCTAGTATCTTTCAAATAGGGATGAACCAAGGTTTGCCAATTCATCTTTAAATGCGCCAAGATCACAAACTGAAAAGTAAATCTTCAAGACACCCGTACGGAAAATGGGTCAAGGCTCGTTTCTACGGCAACAGACAGCTGCAGGCTAACTGGCGAGACTGATAGGCAGACTGTACTTTCCCCATAAATTATCTAAACTTCTGAAATAATTTGTACAAGAAGATTGATTCTTCTTTTATAGTCCTTAATTATCATTTGAGTATTTATTAACCAGTGTTGTCGCAAGGCTATTAAAAAACTTCCCGCAATTAATCGATTTCATGCAATTTCATTCTTTATTTTTTTTAAATAATGCTTGGAGAAGAATGCATGCAAGAACTTCTTTAAGAGTAAAGGAATTCTTGCACGTTTTTTAATACTTTGTAGAGTCTAGGTGGGTTAACTTCTATCTGTATACTAGAGTAGCAAGAAACTACACAGGAAAAGGATTCACGTATCCTTTATTAACTCTTTAAAATTTACAATGCGTCAACTCGACGCTAACAAACTTCGCCTCTACTTGGGCGGTAACTAAAACTCAGATAGTTGAAACTAAAAGTTGAAATATTAACAAGTGATAAAACTAGCCTACAGGGCTCAGCGAGATCCCGTACTTAAACCTCCTTCTACGTTAGTGGCAGCAAAGCAATGCAATTAAGCCACTTGAACCAGCAATAAGCAAACGTACCTACGGCAGAGACGGCAGCTAGAGCCTAACTCTCTCTTTCTCCTACCGAAACTCGGCTTTTAACTACTTCCTTCAAAATATAAAATTTGCATTCGTTCAAACACGCTACATTTAAGTATTCTGGCAATGACAATTAGGGGACTGAAGGCTTATAGGAAAGTTTCAAATAAAACTTTAAATTATTAGTTAAAAATATATATATAAATCCCTACAACTTGCTTAAACTATGTTGTTCGTTCTGATCTTAACTTCTACACTTAGATGGTGCTCATTTCGTTAAACATAGCTATTTTCAACTATAACAATTTTCATGTCTTTTTAATTCTATTTTTTACTCAGTACTCTAATTTTGGTCTCCAAGTTAAAAGATTTACGATCTTATATATCAGGGGTGGCCAAAGTGCGGCTCGCGAGCCTGATACGGCTCTCGCAGGCAATTTGTGCGGCTCATGCATATAAAATATATATATGAAATATCTTAAACTAAAACTATTCGTGTCCAAAAGGAAGTAATTTTATTAGTTTATACTCTTTTTATAAAGTTATCATGGATTTCTTTCTATTTAAAACCTCCTCCACTTCTTCTATAATTATGTAAATATGAACTTGTGGCTTTTAGAAATTCTAGATGCGGCTCTCGAACATTCCTGAATTCATACGTGCGGCTCTTACTGACATGAAGTTTGGCCAACCCTGTTATATATTAACCACTGATTCGTCGGCTCCAGTTATTTTCGTCAGTAAACCATATCTAGTATTTTATCTAATCTATTTACAATTACAAGATGTAGAAATATAACTGCACAGTGCAGAAATTTACCTGCAGGAATCATAAAGGTAACTACAGATTACAATATTTGAGCTGCGATGAATATTTTGTATGTTGATGACATGTAAACGGTTGTGTGCGCGAGAAGCAAAAACTCACTGCAAATTCCCAAAGCAATGCATAGCCCTACATTCATGCAGGTGAGACAGAACGTTATTACTGCCTATATAGTACTTCAATGTAACCATTCCTACTTAAGCTAGAGGTTTACATTTTAGCATAATTAGTTTAAAAAATAAATAGTTTTCTCCAGCAGATTGGCATCGTCATAAACATAAAAATGCCTCCTCTTTACAATAGCTTTCCTTTGCATGATTATCCGGCAACCGTAACTCTGTCACGAAAACCGCATAAAAAGACCTCACTCCGTGAGACAGTACTCACATTAACACCCGATTTTTCAGTTTTTTGCCATTTTTACGACGGACCGGCTTTCTTGCTAGTTGCAGCCCCCTAGCCGTTTCTCTCCCCTCTCCGAGGATGCTGACCATCTCGCAAGCTGGTCACGCTCGCTTTTATGGCCTGAGCTCTCTGAGATAATGACCTATAACCGAGTCTCTAAAACACACTTTCGCATTTGATGTTTTTTGAGCGGAAGTAACAAAGCGGTAATTTCCGGAATTAGATCCAGAAGTGTCGCACACCGCACGCATATTTATCAGTAGAAAACAGCTCAACCCCATCCGACAGTGATAAATACGCCCCTTTTAACGACCCCTCTGGAAATTATATGCATGTGGTGCGGAATTTTTCCAGTCTAATGGACCACTAAACTAAACTAAACGCACTGATAACCGCAATCTCATTTTCAGAAGTTAAATTAGTAGAAATGGAATAAACACTTTACTGCAAAGGCACGATAATGTAATTAAGTATTCTTTTTTCGTAATTAGTAAATGAGTGCAGTTTTTATAATAATTCTTAACATAATTATATCTAGAATCCTATTTATTTCAATGGTTATTCGTTTAGTTTAAAAATATTAAGTTAATAGAACTTTACGGTATATTATTTTTAATTTGATGAATAATGTTAATTTAACTAAACGCTTGCGAAATATTTGGGATAACTAATGTTTTGGGGCAAAATTTCTATTTTTGCCACATGTTGTGAATGAATAACTATTATCGGCTGGTACAGAACATTGTGCTCAGGAAATTCCTTTTAGAGTTTATCCGCTTTTACATGGTGATGATAATAATGGAATTTTTCTATTAACATCGTATTGACTATAACTTTGTCCCGGGGTGGGGGGAACCTGCAATTTGTTTCTGAATAAGAGGGAGAAATACATCTTGTTTACAGCTAAATATGGTAGAAAACTTCTTCTAAACATACGGCTGTCTTATAAAGTTGCACAGATTGCATATCTCTTACAATATTGATTTTTCTTTTTTCATTCTTGGTAGTACTTCTTGGTAGTAATGTGCTAATGTGCTTCTCTGAGATTATTAATCTGAAAATAGAAAATTTATAACTGAAAATTTATGCTAGTAGATTAATACCTACTTGGAATGATACTCATTCATTCATCAGAGAATGAGTTTCTAAGGAATTGAACGCTGAAAAAACAAACTTAAGCAAGGCTATTTTTAATATATAATAACTCGGAATAAATGAGCCTGCCACCAGGAATGAATAAAATTTTATTTTATTTTATTTATCATTGATTTGGATACATTCTCCCTTTTTAAGGGCTGCGGTAACAAAGTATTTGGTATATTTCTCAACTGAAATAAGAGTTTATTGACAGAATTTGTTTTATATATATTTTGCTTCTGGCCATTAAAACTGCTATATCCCAGAAGAAGAGCACAGCAAAGGAACACTTCAAAGCAACATAAAAAGGTTGCCTGAAAAGCCGAATTTTCATGTGGAAATCGCTTTTTACTCGTTGCTTTTTATGTTGGAAGTCATGTTACGCCTCGCATGGTACTCTAACCTACCGAGACGACAAATTATCAATTGCTTCTAACCTTAGACGAGATCCTGTGACCTTTATGAGAATCTGCAATCCATGGATTAAGGGCAGCTGCTCAGAGAGACGTTCTGACGAGATCTCAGCGTCTATTACTTAACAGTGCCCGACATGGAAGGCATAAAGTTTGCATCGATGTTACGGGTCGTACAACCACATCATGTATCCTGAATCAGAAACATGAGGGTGTATCATAGCACCAAGTATCCACGAGTACGAAGCGACAATGTCTAGTAGGCCACAATCTGTTTACAAAGCGATCATTGCTTCGGCTTCCTTTGGCACTATAATAGAAGAACATGGTTTGCAATTATATGTTCAACGGCGCATCTGTAACATAAAATCGTCTTTTCTGGTGAATTCCACTTTTGTTTGCAGCTTTATGGTAAACGCATCCATGTATGGATGCACAGAAGGAAAAAAAAATGGCGGAAGATTTCATTCGTCATTCTAATTCTGATTCAGTACCTACACTGATGGGTGTTATTGAGTTCACATCCCTTTCACTTCTAGTTCGCGTATCCCGTTTTCGATCAGGCCACAATTACATTATTAAAATTTTAAGACACATAGCTGTGTCAGATCTACGAGGCCTCCGTCGTTCTACATTTTCCAGGACATTGCGATACCTCATGTTCTCCGTATTGTCTTACGTTTTTTCAAAACGCAAAATTTTTGTCTTCTGATTTGCTTTTCGTTTAGTAGATATCTCACTAACGAAAAGCGTCTGATCAGTAGTTGCAGAGAAACATGACAACACTTGCCATCCGCTATGTCTGATGAATTCTGGCACAGGTTTGAAGCCGCATGAGCAGCAATAACTAAGTTTGTTAGGTTCCAGGCCCAGCTATATAAAAAGCTGCTATTTCTGCGAAAGGCTTAGGCTCAGATACTAATTACTACTCGTTTTTTACCTTAAAGTTAGCTAATATTTTAATTATTTCGTCCGTTCATTATAAGGCTGTTTTAAAAAATAAATGTGTTTCTGCTAACTGATTTCTTCCTGGTATAGCAATTTTAATAGCCAGTAGTGTATATGAATTAAGAAACAGTTCACTAATAAAAATATAAAAGTCAATGACCAGCTAATTCATCGCTTCTATCTAATAACAAGTTTAGATATGATTTTTACTATCTAATGTTATCCTGTTGAAATATTCTTATCGAATATACTGCTGAGGTGCACGTACAGTACTCTCAACTATATTTAGGTTACCTTTTGTACTGTTTAGATTAGTTTCACTCGAACATATTCAAATGAAATACTGAATAACATTCTGTCTCCTCGTTTGATATTTAGAAAATGGTTCAGTTAATTGTCTGTTACCGACGTTAAAAAACCTTTCAGAAGAGTGACACTGCTAAATGTGTTCAATCCAAATGGCTACCAAGGACCGTATAAGTATTTTGCGATTCTATTCCCAATGAATGACACATATTTTTCTGCTTGCAAGGGACCAGTCTTTCAAATAACAACACCTAAGTCAGCGAGTTGAGAGTGCCCATTCCAATTTTGATGAACATTAAGATGATAATGCGTAGTTTCTATGGTTATGAATATGCGCCACTGACCAGGATTCCAACCTAAGGTAAAACCGAACAGAATGATGCCTGATTAGTGGAAAAAAAGAAGCCACCACAACACGGCAGTGGCTGAAAGACCAAGTGCCATTAATTACTCTTAATCAGGAATGTCACAGAAAAGTACTTTGCGAAAATGATTACAGGACATCTTGCATAAGTTGCTACATATGACAATAATCAAAACGTCAGTGTATAATATTATAGTGCAATAATATAGTGCATTTAGTAATAAGATACATGAATACATAACTTAATGGTATTCCATAGTATAATGCCTTAATATTATGAGATAGAGCTATGATAAAATACAAATAATACTATAAGTTAAATACGACTAAATGTGAAATATTGTTTTTAAAATGTTGCCTAGATGCAAAGTACTACAAGTTTTTAAAATGTTGCCTAAATGCAAAGCATTACAAGTTTTTAAAATGTTGTCTAAATGCAAAGTACTACAAGTGACACATTAAATTTTTGTTGTTTGACATAATAACTGTAGTAATACAAAGCATTTTATAACACATAAATAGTTATGTAAGAATGATGTAATAGGTGATACATGAGTGAACCAAAATACGATAATACATTGCGTTATGTGATTACATTAGTTCTTTTAAAACAGTGCCCCACTTACCCTACACACACCTTACAAACATTACAGCAAATAAAGCGTTACATGAGATGATTCAATGAAACAGTTATACTATATGTAAAATGACAAACATGATAATAATTTTAAAATATATTTAATGCAGGAATTCAATAACAATATGTAAAGTATTATAACAATTAAATCAATACTTGAGGTGTTTATGATAAATTTTAAAATAATAATAATAAAAAAAGATACTCAAAGTAAATTTCTAGTAACTCGGTGCAAATATTGCAAAGTAGTAAAAAAAAAAGAAGGAAAAAGGGATGCGAATTTAATTTTGGAAAAAAAGAAAAAAAAAGCATAGATGAAAGTATAAACAAGGAAACTGCATCTTTAAAAAAATACTTGAGTAAGAAGAAGTGTAAACATTGCTCCTAATTAAAGAAGTACACGTTTTGATATCATTAAAGGGCTAAACTATGAGGTTTTTCATACAAACTTATGTTAATGAGCTACAAAAAATCGTCATTGCAATTTAAATATATACAAGATAATTTATAAATTTAATGCTTCTTTTTATTTCAATAATTGGCTAAGCCAATTTGCACAGCATTGTTCTGACGGTTGTCGTAGATGAAAAGTTTTGGTATGTACGCAATTAAACGCATAGTGATCAGGTGATCCTTGATGACCGTAGCTGCATAAGTCGTTCTCTGATAGGCCAAATCTATTCAAGTAAATCATAAAAGGTCCATGACCAGTTGTATAATTCGTGATTGTATTAGAGAACGTAAATAAATCAATAGATACTTTGGGGATGAACTTTGTATGTTCTGCTACCCGTTGTACCGTTATTCCAACGAAACTGTCATTCTTGTAACATACTAGCGAATGTCACTTTTTTAAGGAAAGATCCTGGAAATGGTAATGCATATTCTGGTAGATATATGCCCATAGCCGCATTTTTGGGTAATTTGTCTGCTTGCTCATTCCCTACTATTACTGTGTGTGCTGGTATCCAACATACGGTCGGTCTTAGTTCTGATGGAGATCTGAGCAGGAGTTTTTGAATTTCAAATACTAAAGGGCTCCTTGATTGTGTTCCAGCAATGGCTTCAAGACTTGATTGTGAGTCGGCATAAATTATAACTCTATTTGAAAATTGTTTGGAAATTAGGACTGATTTTTTAATTGCGGTTAATTCTGCCTTTAAAATTGAATTATTTCAATTGAGACTTCTCCGTGTGTGGAGAGTCTCATTATCCTGTAAAATACATAATAGGCATCCTGTTCAAGCATCTAGTCTAGAACCATCCGTGTAAATTGTAAGATCTTTAGGAAGATAATTAATGAACTTAATATTGATGTTTGCCTGTAAGTTATTCAGAGCTTGATGAGAAAGGAGTTCTAACACTTTTGATTCATAATCAGTAGGACAGTAAGACTGATTCCATAAGGTACTGTTTACTTTTAAACGAAGGACTCGAGAGAGAGTGGCCTCTCGTTCTGCTACTAGGTCAATTGGAGGTAAACCTGTAAGTACTTGTAATGCCGCTGTTGATGTGCGATATCCTCTGCTTATGTGAAGAAGAGACGTCCTCTGTATAGAATTTAATAGTCGGCGGGCGTGTTTAGTTAGATTAACTGCCCATATTCCAGCACAGTAGAGACCAATTTTTTCGATGACCGTTTTATATCACAATTTTAATTGGTAAGACGAGTATCCACAAGACTTTCCCGCGGCTCTTTTCATATAATTATTTATGATAATAATTCTGCTTTTCATTTGTTTTAGGTGTAGAATCCAAGATAGTCGTGAATCTAAAACAAGACCTAGATATTTAATTTGGTTACTGAATTTACACTCATGTCCATAAATTAAGGATAATGCAAAATCAGGCAAAGGAAGAGTTAGAAGCAAAACAAATTTGACTTATTTGTAAAACTTTTTTATTAAACAAAAGTAAAGAGCAAAAAAAGATGCTGTATGTTTAATATTATTAAAAAAATTAGCGATTTTTTTTCCCTGGAGCAAATTACAAAAAAACCCCTATTTACAAAAAACCAATATTACATGGTTGGTATGTTTGTTAATACATTGTATGTCTCCCAGACGATGCAATACAGTCCGTACAACGCTTAGGCATGCTGTGTATCAAATTATCGATCTGATCTTCTGGGATATTACACCACTAAAGAAGCAAAGCTCTCCGAAATTCCGGTAGACATGTAGGAGGAGGTTGACGGGCTGCAACTCATCGGCCAAGCATGTCCCACACGTACTCTACTGGATTCAAGTCCGGTGAGAATGCTGGCCAGTCCATACGGGTGATATCCTCCGATTGAAGGCATTCGCTTACGATGTTTGCACGGTGAGGACGGGCTTTGTCATCCATAAACACAAATTGTGCGCCCACGGCGCCCCGAAACAAACGTACATGTTGTTCCAGAATGACGTCCCGATAGATTTGGCTTGTCATGGTTCCAGTTTGAACATGCACGTCAGTTCTCGAACTCTGAATAATTCCACCCCAAACGAGCACTCCTGCACCACCGTAACGTTGTCGTTCAATGATGTTTTCTTGGTGGTAACGGGTACCTGGAGCTCTCCATATGAAAGTTCGGCGAGAATCAGACTGCAAGCTAAACCTGGACTCGTCGGGAAACATCACACAAGCCCACTGTTGCGGTGTCCACAATGCATGCTCTCTACTCCAGGCTAACCGCAGGCGACAGTGAGTTGCAGTAAATGGAACGCATCTGACAGGTCTACGAGCATATAGACCAATCTGCCCTAAGCGTCTGTATACGGTCTGCCTTGAAATTGTCTTACCAGTGGCTGAAGAGAGCTGACGAGACAGGTCTGAGGCTGTGCTCCGCCTGTTTCTTTTGGCAGTAACTGCCAAATACCGGTCCTCATTCGGCGTTGTAACTCTGGGGCGACCTATGTTGTAACGTCTACTTACATTACCATCATCTTGGAATCGTTGCCAAAGCCTGGAGAGGACACTCTGGGCAATTCTAAGTTCGTCTGATACTTCCAGTTGGGTACGCCCACATTCCAGACGGCCGATAATTCTACCACATAAAAAATCATCCAAAATGCGTCCTTTGTGTCATAACTATTCGGTTATTGCACTGAAATGCTTATAAAGCGCCTGCGAACAATTTTACGTCTTTGCCTGTATTCCTTATATATCACTCTCTTATACTCTCGTCATTGTGATGTACCATCGGTGTCATCTGCTTACTTCCTGAAATTTGCATATGATTCTTGAAGATGTGTGTAGTGATTTTACAGGTGATACATTTATTTTAGATTTCGATTTCCGCGTGACTCCGAATTATCCTTAATTTATGGACATGAGTGTAATTGATTGTCCTTGTAATTTCAGAGATTGGTTCTTTTTAAGGGTTTTGATCCACCTGTTACCATTGCCGATGTTTTTGAAGGAGATATTGTGATTTTGTGATTACGGGCCCAATTACTAAATATATCCAAATAGAACTGAGCTATCAGTTGTAGGTTTGACTTCCCATGTATGACCCTTCTGCATAGGCAGTTATTTCACATTCATAAAAGTGTATGAATTCTTCAAGAATCAAATTGGAGACTATGGTCCAAAGTATCGGTCCTAAGGAAGAGCCCTGAGGGCATCCTCTTTGAAGCTTTCTGGTTACAATCTCTGAGTCTGTTGTAATGTGTACTTTTCTGTCCTTTAGATAGCTCCTGATTATATCAATAAGATCAGATGGACATCCCATAGTGACCAGAGCATTTATTATGCACGGCCACCATAGGGAGTCAAAAGCTCTTTGAATGTCCATGCTTATAATTGAAGAGTGCTGTTGATTGTTTCTGTTATTCTGCAAGATTGTTTGTAGGCGAGAGATAGCATGTTCTGTCGCGTTTCCTCTACGGAATTCAAATTATGACTGATTTAAGATATTATGAGAAGATAAATAAAATTGCAAGCGTTCTAAAAATATACGTTCCAGTAACTTCCCCAATGCTGGGATTAAACAGATAGGTCTGTATGAGGAAGCTTCTAAGGGATTTTTACCCGTTTTATAAAAGAGAACAACCTCTGCCCGTTTGGAAGAAGTAGGAAAAGTGGTGTAATTTCCAGCAATAGTTGATGAACGCTGAAAGGAAGACAGTAGAAATTATGTAGATCATTTGTAAAATAGCGTTATCGATACCATCAGGCCAGGAGCATTTTTGGGGTTTAAATGCTTGATGATATTATCTAATTCAAAGTAATTTGGTTCAGGCTGTGATGAAAGAGATGAAGATATATATACATTGAAGTTTTCTTTAATAATAGATTGAATCGCTGTATCATCTTCTGGATTATCGTTCTTGAAAATTCTAGATAGTAAATATGTGATTGTATCTGTTGGTTTCTTAACGTTTTGTTGTATTTCAGAGAGGAGAGTAGTTGGCCGATAGATCTTGTTAGTAGCTAACTTAAAAAGTGATCCAAATCTTTTGTATTTTCGCAAATGTTCCGCCAAGAATTTTGCTTTGCTTCTTTTATTTGTGGCTTATAATTTGCATAAGATGTTTTATATCGAACAAAACAAGCTTGACGTTCAGGGAAACGAGCAGCCTGAGCTTTTCGTCTTAGTTTGCATAAAGCTGTTCTTTCTTTTAACAGCTTGTCTGTCCACCAGGGAGCACTGATCTATTACAAAATGGTTTTCTTCTAAAGGATCGTTGACATACTAATTGACATATATTTATGAACTGATCATAAGCTTGATCGAAATCTGCTACAGTATGGCAGTTTTGAAAACTTTGAGTGAGAGAACTCTGTATAGGGACTAAGGTAAGTTCTGAGTTTTCCTAGACTACCAAATAATGTATCCACAATCAACAAGTTTAAAAGAAGTCTTTACATTGGAAAACAGAATAAGGTGTCATTATCGTTCACAAAGAATTAGAACAGCGTTTTGCATGTCAAAAAAATGCAGAGCTCGTTAACCAACTCAGAGAATATTTACATATCCATTTCAGAACATACACTCTTAAACAAACAAAAAAAAAAAAAAAAAAAAAAAAAAAAAAAAAAAAAAAAAGACCCACCAAGAAGGATTTATCCGAGTGGGACGAAAATTGGTAGAAGTGATGTACATGTACAGAAAGACAAATGATTACAGTTTGAGAAAAATTGGATGATTTATTGAAGTGATAGAGCTTCACAAAGTGAAAAAAATCAGTAACGCGTTTGTCCACCTCTGGCCTTTATGCAAGTAGTTATTCGGCTTGGCATCGATTGATAGAGGCTGCGGATGTCCTCCTGAAGGATATCGTGCCAAATTCTGTCCAACTGGCGCGTTAGATCGTCAACATCCCGAGTGGTAATGTTCGGCAAGCACTAAGGCAAGCAGTAGAAACATGTCAGTGTGGGGTGGGCATTATCTTGCTGAAATGTAAGTCCAGGGTGGCGTGACATGAAGGGCAACACAACGGGCCTTAGAAGTTCGTTGACGTACCGCTGTGCTGTAAGGTTGCGACGGATGACAGCCAAAGTCCTACTATGAAATGAAATGGCACCCCAGACCATCACATCACTCCTGATTGTCGGCCTGTCTGCCGGAAGACAGTCAGGTTGCTATCACATCGTTGTCGGGGCGTCTCCAAACTCGCCTTCGATGGTCATTGGGGCTCAGTTCAAAGCGGGACTCATCACAGAAGACTATCTACACCAGTCAGTGACATTCCAGAGCGAATGAGCCCAACACCACTGCAAACGGGCTTGACGTTGTACAGAGGTCAATGGTAGTCGGCGCAAGGGGCTCCGTGACCTCATCTCCCTTTCTGTGAGCCTTCAATGAATGTCCTTGCGTTCACTGAAGCACTAGTTGCACGTACAATCGATGATAATGATGCATCTGGGGCTGTGAGTGCCACTCTGACGATTGCTCGGTCTTCACGTTCTGTCGTTTCTCTAGGCCTACCGCCTCCTTCTTGACGCTGTGTGCGGCCATGGTTCACCCATTCCTGCCAACATCGTCTAATAGTGGCATCGGTCCTGCTCAAATGTCGAGCTATTCGCCGATAAGACTAACCGGCTTCTCTGAGGCCAACTACACGACCTTTCTCAAATTCTGACATCTGCGCATATCTTTCGCGGACCTGTGTGCGAGGCATAGTTACTGTCTACCAGAGTACACGGAATGAAATTCATGAAGAATTTATGACCTGAAATCGTAATTTCTCCTCTTAAATATCCTGTGAGATGCTCAGATCAGATGCGCTGTAGCGACAACCATTCATTCATTGGCAGCCAAAATGTAAAATTTTGCACTTTCTGTCGAAACCTGTATGCATATCAATTTGTGTCCAATTTGCTTTATATCTTCTCTGTGCGTCTTTTTTTTTTCTTTTTTCTTTTTTTGTTTGTCTAAGAGTGTATATATGTTATTTTAAATGCCAAGGGTAGGGTAGTTCTGTACTTCATTAAATGCATAACACCTCCCTTTTCAAGGTATTTCCATTACGTTGAATAATCTCAGTTATGTCACTCATCTATCCTTTCCGGGTATCAAGTAGATTACCATCACCATAGAATTAAAGACAAAATAGTAATAAATAAGCAAAACCTATGTTAACTTAAGAATTAATGCTTCTTAAGCTAACATATTCAGCAATTAAAACACAACTAACATATTTTTGCAAGAAAAAAAAAAGAACTAAATACTTGGCAGCCAACATTTCTCTCTATTTTTGAAACGTAAAGAAGGAACTCTCACCAGAATAAAATAAAATAAAGAGGCTTATTTATTCACGTCAAAATTCACCTGCAATAATTACTCTATTAGAATGTTTTAAGAGATCACATAAATAGGTTTTACGCTGTTTACAGTTACAAGTTACTTTAACTGTTATGTCTTAATTACGTTGCTTTTGCTCTTTTAAACTCATTTAATTTGCATAATTTAAAGTGAGTATTGTAAATCCGGACGTTACAAAAGACAGATGTTTAATCTGCAACCTAGGAGATACTCTATTCAGCTTGCACTGGGAATAAATTATATAGCAATTTAGCAAGCATTGTAGTTAAAAATTTAAAAATTCCTATTGAACAATTTTGTTCTGCTAAGTTTCCGTTTTATTTATTTTCATAAATTTTTATCAAAGAATTTCAAACCAAACAACATTTTAAAACCGATTCTTGTATTTACAAAAATAACTAAGCGTTGTTCAAAAAAAAAAAAAAAAAAAAAAAAAAAAAAATAAAAATAAAAATGACAATTAGCACAAAAATTCTGATAATTATTATACTGAACTTCTCCATTTTAATCAATATTTTAGTTAGTAATATCTTACTCAGTTACTGTAATTAATAAAAACTTAATAAAGATATTATGCATTATTTCATACATTTAATTTAATGTTTTTCGATTTTTATGCATTTAAATTTTTCAGGTACCTACACAGGTCTACTTTTTTCTCTGTGAGGGACCTGCAGAAAAATTTATGAGTGACAGTTGAGAATGCTGAACATATGGAATGGTTGAACATATAGTTGGGAATGAATGTTGTCACTAATTTACACGGACAAAGGAAACAGTTTCCAAGTTCAGTTAATGACCCTGTTTAAAAATTATCATCTCTAATATATTTAAAGTATTCTTCTTTGCAGAGAACAATCAACAAAATTTATTTTGGGCGCAAATTCTTCTCGAACTGCTGGTAACTTCAAAGAACGCAAAATACTTAGTTTGAAGACAGTTAAACGGAATCATATAAACCATGAATTTAAAAGATTTCAGTAACTTGTAGAGACACTGGGTTATTTTGAAGCAGGAGAGATGAAAAATGAGCAATGCACTCGCCGGGAATCGAACCACGGACCTCTCGAATACGCGCTGAGCGTGCTGACCACTACACCACGAAGACATGCTAAGAAGGCGAGAAAAATACCTTATATACTCCCCTTTTTAAGGAGCGACTGCGGATTAGGGGACCCTAGTCGCCAAATCCCGGTGGTAGAGAATCATCATCCACCACCTTTTTTAATTCGGGCGCCACTGTAAAGACATTAGGTTATTTGGAAGCAGGAGTCGTGAAAAATGAGCAATGCCGTCGTCGTGACTCGAACCTTGGGCCTCTCGAATACGCGCCGGGCGTGCTGAGCATTACATTAAAGAGGCATGCTAGGAAAGCGGAAGAAATACCTTATAAACTAATGCACTTTTTTTACAGATAGAAACACAATTCTTTGCAGAGACAGAATAAATATTATACTATGCGCAGCGACATAGTTACTAAATACATTAAAATTAATTAAAGAATAGCATTAAATTACTAAAATAAGTCTCTTATATATTATTATACTATACTCCATTTGTTAATTTCAGACCATCCTTTCATTCAAACCCATATTTCACCCATGCCAGAAAATATCCGTCATTGTTCCAATAAGTGCTGACGTCTGCAACAGCTTTCCGAGATCCTTTTATTATGTTCTTCCAAACGAAGTGGCGCTGGACCATCCCTGTCCACTCATCTGCTGACCTTCGGTCAGCCTCCTAGAGCTCCCATTGTCCCGATTAACCAGCTGCTGCAGCAAGATTGCGAGATTTTGCCCTTGTAGCGGCGTTTTTATTAGGGGTGACACCTGGAACATTGTATTGTGAATCGTCACGTTCGTGTCGTCCTCGATTTGGAGTGGAGAGGCTGAGGGTGAAGATGCGGTTGTTGTCAGGCTAATAAAGAGATAGCGGAAGATAAATTCGTGATACTGAAAAACTGTGATTCCCAAGTAATCAGCAGAAGAGTGCGATAATGGCAATTATTGATCATATTTGAGAAAGATAAGCTAGCCGCACTGAGTCAGCGAAAATATACTTAATAATAAAATTAATCTTGCAATTTTTAACATAAAAATCATACCTGAACTAATATTACTTTCCGAAAATCACGAGTCAAAGAAGAAATTTGCTACTAATTGTACCGAATTCTCACAGTTATAAAGCAAAAATTTCAATAAATTTTACTTTGTTTCCTCTTAAACCGCTTTGGTAGTTAAGTCACCGGTAATAATATCACATAATTTTAAACAGATGTAACTTAATTTATGAAGTTCGAAATAATGCATTACTCAGATACGTCGTAAGTAATAGTTCAGCTCTAAGTTTGGAATAAATGACGCCTATAGCTATGTTAAATATTCTCATCTGCATTTCTTAAATCACTCTTGAAAGTCGTACCACAGAAACAGATCCCAAATAACCAACTGGTACTTTCCAGAATATATTAGGCCCATCGAAAGAAATTTTACTAACGTATTATTAAATCACAAAGCGCTGTAATGCATAAAATTGTTTTATGTTTCTTAAAGTTAAAATTATCACTTCTAAAGTTTAAATTATCAGTTATTTTAGTTTAAATTATCAATATAATCTTTTTACTCTGGCTCTTCCAATTTTTAAATTTTAATTTTAAATTGGCTCTGCACCGCTTTCCTTTTTCTTTACCATTTAGTCTAGAATTCCGCAAATTGAAATCCAATCTGATGGCTGAGGAATTAATTTAAAATTCTAAAGTGACAAATTGGAACACTAACTTAGCAAAGCCTTGATTCATTTTGTTATTAATTGATTTCCACAAGGGTGGATTATTTTAAGTTATATTTGTTCTGAGCTTATGCAAGTCACTATTAAAAATATGTTTCATTTGTTACATCAACTTTTAACTTTTATGACAACCATGACTTACTTCATGTAATAACCATGCTGATCTGAGCAGTGAAACAGGAATTAAAGTTAAATTTTACTAGCTATCTATTGAAAATTTCAAGCTAGTATTTTACACCAAGTAAAATTGTGAAAGCAAAAAGTAAAGGAAAGCAAACATTATCATAAAAAATAAATAGTAAATTCTTATAAATAGGGTTTTATCGCTCTTGCAAAGTTTCTAGTATGATATTTATGAATTATTTTATAAATTACAATTTGAACAGTTTCAAAAGCGGGACTAATACAGAAAACCATCTCTGAATTGAAATCAAATGCAGTCAACAAAATATCATTGTTGAATATTGCTTTAAATGGCCGGACATTTGTTCATCGAGAATGATTAGTAACCATTGGTAATTTAGCCGTCTCATCACACAGAACTTTACTAAAGAAGCACTGAAGGAGGCGACGGATTTTATACCTACAAGAACAGGGAAGTTCTGTCTACGCCAAGGAATTTTCGGCTTGAGAGTAATTTAAGTGCCCCCTTGCCGCACATACATTATATACTTATGTATAGCCAAGCGTTCTCTGGGATATGTACCCAGAACTAACAATACGGCAGCCCTCAGCACCCCACTAGAACTATTATTACTATTTACTATTACTAACTATTACTAATACTATTACTACTGTTACTACTACCACTACTACTCACTATTTATTCTATTTGCTACTACTACTACTATTGCTATTACTATTATTACTGCTAAACTAACAAGTCAAGGGACTTGGTTTATATCTCCGAATAAAACATGGACATTTAACGAAAGGATGAATGAATGCAATAGATGTAATGTTTGCAGAGTGGGGGCACTTTGAATTTGTGGATAAAAAAATTTAAAATGTCTTTATAGTAAAAACATCTGCTCGAGAGGTTGGTGGTGGGGAAAGATAAGTACAGGGTTTTTATATTCTATTCTTCAAGTGCTTTATGTGAAAACCTAAATGGAACAGCGTTAAGATCGATGCTTCAGTTAAATAATCTAGTTAAATATAATTAATATTTGGACAGAATAATTTGCAATCTTCTATCCTTAACCCCCACAGTTTATAAAATAAAAAAGAAATTTAAATTCTTAGTAAAGTATCAATGCTAATAATAACTAAAATTAAAATGCACAAGAGAACGGTTCAAAATAACTCAATTCTAATTACAAAATGCCTCTGCACTAGCAGATTTGCAAATTCATAATTGCAGTTTATAAATGCAAGCCCATAAGCGAAGACAATATAAAATATAAAATCTTTGCTAAAGAAAAGAAATATTATTCTTTAAAGTAAAAGATTTTTGCTGTTTCCGCAGTGTTCTTTTCCCAGCACAAAGCTAAATGACAGGAAAATCGAGAAAAGTATTATCGACATAAGCGGATTTATTATTATTATCTTTATGTTTTTCTTCTGATATTTCTTCCCTCGTTGTTTGCCTCTTTTTCGGTTTCTGTAAGAAGCTTTCCGACGGAGGCTTACCGGAATAAAGCGGCGTATTCTGCCTGCATTCGTAATTGTGGTTTTTCTTAAGAACTCAGAAAACAAACTTATTTCTTTTAACCAAACGGAACTCATGTATGTAGCATACACAGTAGCTGTTTTAATTATAAGTTAGTACAGATTTATTTTTCTTTATATTTCCTAATTAAATATTACTCTTTGTTCTAAATTACTGTTTAAAGTTTTTTTATTACTTTGCTGTACGATGTAAAGAAAGTATTGTAATCGCGAAAAATATCGGGTATCATATTTCGAAGGAAATACCCATTTTGACCCAAGTACATTTGGACGATGTTTTGCGTGGCACTTGTACGTACGGACAGAATAAAGAAACGTACAGACACACGCACGGAATTTTTTTACAAATAGATTGTAAAATAATGTTTCCCAGAGCTTTCCTAGTACATCGAATATCAGGACTCCAAGGATGTTCTTGGATTCATCAATGTTGGATTTTCTCCTCAGAGCATTGCTGTATGACTTTCTTCGTGATCTGGGAAACTTACTATTGTCGGATTTCGCTGATGTTGTGAAAAATTCATCTTTTCTTAACTAGAAACCTTGCAGTTACTAAATTTCTTTATCGGGATGTTTGAGCGTACGAGGCCGTATGTTCTCCACCTTGGCACAGGACACACTTGGGTTTGTCTGACTTGTCCAAACCGCACTGATAAGAAAAGAAATTTCTAAGGCATTTAACAGAGAGAGGCTTAATGCAGCCGGGTTGTGTGTGTTCATACCCTTTGGCAGTTATAACACTGTCTCTATCCCGGACATGGCTTGAATGGCTCCAGATGAATCCGCATTCTGAACTGTATAGTGAGTAGTATTGTAAATGTACTTGCTACCGTCATTTATCCGTAGCTCCAGAAATAAACAAGGATTAATTTAACTTATCCGTTTCTGAAAGTCATGAAGTGCTTTAACTTCTGTGTTGCTCTCACATGAGAATTTATTTCTTCCATGAGACTGCATTTTCTCTATTGTTCGGTAGCTAGTACTGCTTTTACTTTTCATACTTTAGTTGCAACGTACGGAAATGTTTTGAAGATGTTTTGTGCAATCGTCTTAGCATTTGAAATATATCTTGATTTGATTTCCCTCCTTTTTGGCTTTTATATCTTGAGTACAAATTTCTTTAATTTGTCGATGAAGAGTTGTCCAATTTACTTCAGTGTTAGATAAGCCAAGTTTTCTCGCATTACGGAAGATGGTCCCTTCATGGACAGTCCCCTGCATCATTTGATCTGTTATCATCGATGAGAGATTCAGTTGCTTTTAGTATTTTCAGCTTTTTAGGAACCTCTTGCTTTTAAATCTCTTGCTTTTTTTTTTTTTTTCTAAAAATGGAGTTAAAATACACTGGTTATCATAAATTAAGGAAAAATCACAAAAATAGCGATAACTCCCTCAAAAATTAGCCAAACCGTGTAAAATTTGAATATGTTTCCAAGTAAGAGTAGCTGATTAAAACTCCAATATGCAAATTAGTGGTGCTGCACTCGGAATACGGCATCTGCGAGGAGCATAAAAGTCCATGTTTGAGAGCAAGCCCACATATTTCACTGTGATAGTGACATCAGAAATCTGAGATAGCCGATTCGTAACAATCATTTGACTGCAGAACTACGATAGAAAGCCATTGGGAGACCAGAGGCAGGACAAAGTCAAACAGAAGTGGCCAGATGGCTAAATGGGAGTCCTTCTGTGGTTCATAGACTTTGGAGGCAATTTCAAATCACAGATTTGGCACCTAAGGGGGTTCAGCCAAGGACGGCCAACTGCTACGACAAGCGCCGATCACTGACATTTGACATTATGTGCACTCAAGAATAGAACCGCTACTCCGACTCTTCTTAGGTCCTTCCTTGCTGCAGCTACCGGAAGGTTGGTGTCAACGTCAACTGTGCGTAGAAGGCTTCACGAAGGTAGTCTGTATGCGAGGCGAACAACCATTTGCGTGCCGCTCAAGTCACGCCATAGCAGGGACCGCTTGCAGTGGGCACGACAACATGTCCACCGGACGCCTGAGCAATGAAGGGCTATTCTCTTTACGGATGAGTCCAGGTTTAGTCTAGAACGCGATAGTATGCGTTACTTGATGTGGAGAGAACTTGGAACCCGTTATCATCCGTCAAACATCCGTAAAAGAGATGCATACGGAAGAGGCAGTGTCTGTGTTTGGGTGGCATCTCTTTGGGTGGACGCACAGACCTCCATGTTTTTCCAAGGGGAACCATGGATGCTGATGTTTATAGAGATAACATCCTTGATGCTTATGTGATGCATATGCCGGGGCAGTAGGTGATGCTTTCCTGTTACAGGACGACAATGCAAGGCCACACAGGGCTCGCATCGTATATGATTATCTTCAACAGATTATGCTGCGCATGGAGTGGCCAGCTCGATCCCCGGACTTGAATCCTATCGAGCTCGTTGTGGATGCTTTAGGGAGACGTCTAGCTGCTCTCAATCCGCCCGCTTAGACCCTTGCCGCGCTTGCAACTGCTTTGCAAGAACAATGGCTCTCGCTTTCTATGGAACTGATAGACCGCATAATTGAAAGCATCACACGTCGCTGAATGTGCTGTATTGCTTCTAGAGGCGATTATATTCCATATTGAAGGTACTTTTACTATAGTAAACTGACATCTTCGATTTGTTCATTTTATACATGTGCTAATTTCTATACTATCATAATTGTCTGGTAATTTCTTTTTATGTTATTTGATACCTTACTATGTGTTGTATGTTGTGAGTAAGTTTCATAAAATTCTACATGTAATTTCACAAGGGATATTTTTCGTGATTTCTGTACGTATGTACGTAGGCATGTATGTATGCATCTCGCACAGCTCAAAAATGATTAACTGTGGAACGTTTAAATTTTGCATGTGGGAGTAAATAACGTCTAGTTATGCATCTTTCTTTTTTACTGTATTCGACAATACCAAACGTATATATATGTTTGGTACTGTTGATTATGTGATATATATATGTTACTGTAAAAGCCCGAAGTCTGGTAAATCCTAGCTTTCACCAGAAAAAACCCGAGCTTTTACCAAAGTGATTTGGTAAAAGTCCGAAGTATGCTGTAATATGAGTCCGTTTCGGACTCTTACCAAGCCTTTGCGGTAAAACCTAGGAGTTACCAACGCCTTCCGATAGAAGCCCCAAACGAGGGATTACTTATAATGGGATTTTTCATTCGCAGATATATTCTAAACAGTGTGTCCTAAAAATGTTAAAACACACTTTAACTTTTTAATTGGTAATATAAATTGTAAAAGTGATCAAAATAAGGTATGATTTAATATTATGTCAAGGAAACTGTCTTACAATTATTTTTTAAAGAGTTACAAGAAACAAAAATTAAAAAAATGCAATATTTATACCATTTTCACAAATACGATCTCATATGAAAAATCGAATTAATGCACAATTCTCTCGATAACTACTAAATAGGTCAAATAGTTTTGTTAAAATTTTGGAAATAGTTAAAAAAAATTAAATTGATAGCTCAGGAAATAAATTAATAAAAATTCTGAAATTTGAAAAAAGAGAAAAATGTAGTATATTTTTGTTTACTACATCTAATACTTTTTACTACCTGTTACAACCAGGTCGACTGTTATGGCACTCTGAATTATAAAGTTGATCAGCTGAATTTGCATAAACACACCTTCGTAGTACACTTCTTTGAACAGTTACATTTTCTGAGTTCCCCCCCCTTGCCCAATTAAAGAAAGTTTTTTACTACTTCACGTACACTTATTTCTTCTGTACTTATTTCTTCGATGTTTAAAAAAGTTTCTTTTCAAAACGTAACCTGGTTTATTGTGTACAATGGTTTTAATTTACCAAACTTAGTACCAAGAAGATGAGAATATAAAACTTATCATCTTTAATGTCTGTAATACTATCATTGACTTTTAACTATTATTCGGCTATTACTAATTTTGAATCCATTTTAGATCTACCAATATCAGGTGTTTCATTTAAAAATTTTGTTCTAGACTATGCTTTGGAAAGTTTTTAGTAGATGCAATCTTCATCTTCTTTGTCTGCTTCTGAAGCCCTTCCTTAGCTGTCTCTTGAAACACTTTCACATTTTGAACTTTGTTGATAATTGCGATCGTTGGGTCACAAGCATATATCTGTTTTTTTTTTTTTTTTTTTTTTTTTTTTTTTAACTTCAGTATATACTTCCATCGTTATGCATGATCCTTTTTCACAGAAGTAGTGGTCTGCACGCTCAGCGCGTAATTAAGAGGCCTGCGGTTCGATTCCCGGCGAAGGCATTGCATATTTTTCATCTTTCCTACTTTTAAAAAAATACATAATGTCTCTACAACTTACTAAATGATTTAAATACGTGCATTAAGATCATACCTTTTCTTGAGCAGAATCCTTTAACTCAGCGTTTCTCAAGCTGTGGTTCTCAAAGCCTGCTCTTGTGGTCCTTCTAAATTTCTAAAAAGTACAAAAAATAAATTGCAAATTAAGTCCGTATACTACACTTTTGCTGAAAGTGTTATAGTTTGTAAATTACATAAGGCAATCGTCTAGCTTTTTTTTTTTCTGCCAAGATAGACATTTTATGTAATTTATTGCCGGTTGCCCTATAAAGCAATTTCTGCGTCCTTCCAGCATACCTTCGTGGTGTAACGGTAATACACTCCACGCGTATTCGAGAGATCCAGGTTTGAGTCTCCGAGAGGGCATTGCTCATTGTTCATGTCTCCTGCTTCAAAATAACCTAATGACTCTACAGTGACACCCGAACTAAAGTGGCGGAGAGTAATTCATTACCACCAGGATTTGCAATAGGATCTCCTAATCCACAGTAGTCCTATAAAAAGGGGAGTGCATAAGGTATTTTCTCCCTTCTTCCAGCATGACTTCGTAATGTAACCGTAGCACATTCGACGAGTATTCGAGAGGTCCAGGTTCGAGTCCTGACTAGGACATTGCTCAATTTTCATGTGGCCTTATTCAAAATAAGCTAATGACTCTAAACCCTAATAACAGATTTCCGAACTGGAGCAGTAAAAAAGAGATTTCATGCAATTTAAAGCATAATGACTGTAGTGCTTCTTACCAGCATATATCCAAATGCAGAACATATATGCAAGAATCTGCAGATGCATCGATCTCATTAACCATGAGTACCATTATTTATTTATTTTTTAGTTAAGATAAAGGTTTCCAAACTCTAACAATCTTAAATTATTAAAAACGCACGTAAATTTCTTCTGTTAACTTAATAACAATATTAAATTAAAGGAACTTTATTTAATTACATTTAAAAACATAAAGTATTTCTCCCGCCTTGTTGGCATGCCTCCGTGGTGTGGCGGCCTGCACGCTGGCCGCATATTCCAGAGGTCCGTGGTTCGATTCCCGGGAAAGGCGTTGCTCATTTTTCATCTTGCCTGCTTCCAAAAATACCTAATGTGTCTACAAAAGTAAAAGTAACATTATGTTAAGAAATATTGCTTTCGAGGAAGAGAATAATAAGATGTTCCATAAAACTTTCTTATTTATTAATAGTGATTCTCAGTTGAGAAACGTTAGAGAAACGATGATGCTCTAACTGCGTCCGCCAAAATTAATTGAGATAACTGACTGAAATAATTAAAGAGTGCAAAATATGACTTCTGGAAACCCGGAATTAAAGCAAATCAGAAAAGTACAGTTGGGGGCGGTCAAGAAAACTCGCCTGAAAATTTTAGAATTCATGTTATGATATTTTTCTTCTTATGTTAGAGTTTGGATTTCATATGAAAAACTAATATTTTTCTAATAAACGTAATTGATTGCATTTACCTCTCAAGAATTGAATGCAAAATTAAAATTGGTATTAAAAATGGGCCTTCCGTGCTGTATTGTCCTGGCCATTTTATGCGACTTCTTACATATCTGCGAGAAAGAAGCCAAGTGAAATTTTTGTCTCGGAGCGGCTTTTTGTAGAAAACGCGTTAGTATATAGTTCTTACATCATTTCGTGACTTTTATTCATGGCGGGTCGTAAAAAAAAAGAGGAAATTTGGATTTTACGAGCTTATGAAAGCTCGCCGTGCATAAAGAGGAATTTTTTACGATTCCATTTTTGGGTTATAATGACAGTCTGTGCCCGCAGGCGGTTTCCCGTGCATTTGGTGTTGGCGTGTTTGTTGAAGCTTTTATTTTTGTTAGGAACGAGACCATAAAAAGAATTTAGTTTGGCTTAAAAATATTCCCTTGGCCCTTCTAATCAGTTTTATACAGCTGTATTCAAGAACCTTCTAACTTTCGAAGTCTTACTAAAATTTGATTATGATTTTTAAAAATGATCAAGGTTTTCAAATTATATTAAAAATTATAAAAGCATGTTTAAAAAAATTGTCTATTAAAATGGGGGCCTTTTTTCTAGCAGTTTTGCTTAAAAAACTAAATGAGTAACTTACTCATTTTATTTGAGTAAAGGAAAGTATGAAGAGATGAAGTATTAAAAACTATTTTCGCTTTCATTCACTTTTCTCCGTTGATTTAAAGAAAACATTTGAGAAGCCAACAAATGAATAGGCACAGTTCTAATTTAGAAAAATAGAAAAAAAATGACTCCAATTTAAATTTTACAGTTTCGTGATATTCAAACTGATGTCTTTTTAGCTCAAAGGGGCGATTTTCTCAGAAGGGATGTTAATTTCGTTTTGGCACTTTGGTATTGTCCAGTATAAAACGGAGTTAAAGAAATTAAATAATGAAAAATTTGCTTGAATGCATGTATGTTTCTCGCACTGTGAAAAAATAATTTTGAATAACGTAGTCCTCCACTCGAATATGGGCACCTGGAAGTACAAATTTGGAATTTGTTTTATTACCTATTTCATGTTTTGTAAAACTTTAATGAATTTTTTATTAAAAAACTCAACGATTTCAAAACGAACCATGGCAGCACTGTACGGGAGGAAAATTATCTCCAGCGCGCGAGACTGTGTATCAGAAATTCTAGACATATGCTCTTTTTAAATATTTTGTGATATTGCTGTTAAACTATATTTTACGGTTTAAGTGCGAAGAACATAATATTTAATAAATAATAAAGGTAACACACAAAACGTTAAAAAACGCCCTTTTTGGCGTAATACAAGATCTGAAAGCTTTCGGATTTTTTTAAAAATCAAAGTTGTAAACATTTTGAGAAAAATCTAACATCTAACTTGGATCGCTTCTCTTCAAGTAAAAGATATATTATCTCGAAATATATAGGACTTCTCTAATCTTAGGTCAATGCAAAGGATGGGAAGACTGCCAATTTTACAATTTTTTTAACTAGTTTACAAAAGATTACAATAAATTCAAATATTTTTTGCGATATAAAAAATAAAAGATTTACGTCTGTTGTCGTTTGCTTGAAAAGCACCAAAGACCTTTTTTTATTATCAAAGACTTACTATTTATCAAAGAGTTATTTATTATGAGAAGCAATAAATTTTACACCACAAAATGCTTAGCTTAAGTAAAATATAATAGCAAATGATTACTAAAATTTATTGAAATACCAGTCATATAGTAAACGACGCAAAGTGTCCAGTGAAGTTAGTGCATATCATACTTATATAGCAATTGAAAATTTTCATTAACATAATAGTACGTAACAGAATATTAAAAGAAACCATTGAAAGTAATACTACTTAATGTTTATTATTTATAAACGCTGTGACATGCATTTTTTAAAACTTTATTATAAGCTTAAATTACGCCCCTTTGAATAGAATCCTCTATTCAAAGTACAGAAAAACTAATCATTCTTGGAAAGTATTTTCAATAAATGGGAAAATAACGTTATTCAAAATCTAATGCATTCGAAAACATAACGGCACTTAGTAATTTTAATAATGAGAGCATTCATAAATTTATAGGAGTTTTGATATTTAAAAAAAATTATGTGTTGTAAAATGAAGTAAAAGCGATTTGCTTTTAAATATAAAAAAATGCGAAAATATCGAGCTATTTTGCTTTTTTTAATGAAAATTCCTTTAAAATTTAGGTTAATTTCAAACTGATATGCAAATATTGGGAAGCAAGCAGGAGAGATCTAATTCTAAAAATATAGAATTTTATTTAAGTGCCAAGGTTTGTACTTTTGTAATTTTTTTGTGTTAATGATATGCGCTCGTAAACAGACCGTATTTAAATTTATAATTATGTTATAATGATTTTGGCTACGCTAAAATCTACGCTGTTGTAAATGTGCGTATGCCATATAAAAGATAAAAGTGTGTGTATATAAATTTAGTGAAATATTTTTTTTGGATTGTATCAGTATAATTTCTAAAATGATTAAACATTGTATGTATGCTCGGAGAAGACACATAACGTGGCTATAGTTCTATGTAATATCAAATTAGTGCACAATATGATTAATTAAATTCCCATTCGAGGAGAATATTAAATCTTCTTGAGATTTATTAGCGTAATTTACTATGAGTGCGTTTGCAGGTATTTAGCAATGAAATGGCTAGATTTAATAGTTAATTTATAAGACGACTGTGATTGTTGATGACTGGCAAAATAAATTGGTTGGGAGGAATTAATTGCGGCCTGCGATTAAATAATTCTGAATTAAAGTTTACGAGACGAAATTAATTCCGTTATCTTTCGAGCATGTTTATCTTAAAATCTTTTTCCCCCCGCTTTCTGTTTAAAAAAAGGGCTTATTTTAATGCCCGAAATCTTGTTTTGAAATAATACTTTTTTTACGGGGGGCGGGGGTTAATATTATATTTGTATAGAAATTATGCAAGCGATTTACTTTATATTACTACTCAGACTTCTGATGTTTACAGTATGTATCTAACAAGGAAAATTCTGATTTGCCTCAAATTTATTAATTATGTAGAGACATTAGGTAATTTGATTTTGAGAGGCGTGAAAAACGAGCAATGCTCTCGCCGAGACTCGAACCTCGGTCTTCTCGAATATGTACCGAGTGTGAAAAAAGGCATGATAAGAATCAAGAAAGAATGATAAGAATTCGGAAGAAATATCTTATATACTCCCCCTTTTAAAGGGCAACTGGCAATTAGGTCACCCAATCGCCAAATCCTAGTGGTGAAAAATCATCATCCACCACCTTTTTGTTCGGGTGCCACTGTAGAATTATAAGGTTATTTCAAATCAGGAAAACGTGAAAAATGAGCAATGTCCTCGCCGGGACTCGAACCTCAGACCTCTCGAATACGCGCAGATTGTGCTGGCTATTACACCACAAAGGCATGCTAAGAAGGTGAGAGAAATACCTTATAACTATGTTTGAATAAATCTCTCCTGATTCAGAATATATATATATATATATATATTCAGAATATATATATATATCTGAAAGGATTCAGATTTTAACGATCACCCAAATTCTTGCTTTCTCGCTGAGCTTGCAGTCTGCTTACTAGTCTGCAATTCCCGATGCAGCGTTAAGTGTTGACATACATTTATCTGTTTTTTTTTTTTTTTTTTCGGTCTTTCCTCAGTTTATTGTAATCAATGTTCAATTTTCTTACTAAGATCGCTTTATTTTGTCTCTTTTTATTAATATTTTCTGCGTTAACTTTATCTATTAAATGCTACGTTCTTCGTCCTTGTGTCAGCTATATGTGTCCCACTATATGTGTGAGCACTTGTGTCAGCTATAAATCACAATATGTGTTTAAAAATACCATATCTTTAGAATTTCCGATAGACAGTCTCTCGTGCTGGAGATAAAAATATTTTATTCCGTACAGTGTTGCCACTATTTGCTTTCAAATCGTTGAGTTTTTATTATTAAAGTTTTACAAGATACAAACTATAAAATTGGAAATTTAAAATTTGGCCTTCCAGATGCACATGCTCGGGGGAGGGCTATATTAGTCAAAATTGGATGACTCTGGGTACCGTCTTTTTCTCACAGTACGAGGAACATATATACATACATATAGCTTCTTCGTTATTTAATTTCTTTAAAAAATAATACAGGGCTATAATATTTTGTGGCAACAATTTGAAAAGTGATACACCGTTTATAATGGATGAGACTAATACCCCATTTGGGCTAAGCCTTCTGCTAGTTACTATAGTTACTATATTGCTTAATTGTATCACTCTGGATCATTCTTCAATTTTAAATTTTTCAATTTTCAATTGAAAATTCAATGTTTAGTTTCTCAGCTCTAAACTGAAAATTATAACATTTTCGACTTTAAATTTATCATCTTAAACTAAGACTCAGTTTTGAATATTTAGCTATGAATCATTTTCAAACATGCGATTTCACAAAATTTACCACCTCACACCTTCGTTGGTAATCAGAGTTTGGTATTATTTCGTCAAAAGCACAACATTTAGTAAAATTAAATTTTACAGTACTTTTCTACTCCAGCACACTCGTTTTAAAACTATGCATATTACATAAGTGTCCTTACGTAACAGTTCGTATTTGATTTTAGTTCGTTATTCTAAAATGTATGGCCAAATTACTGACAATTATAATCGATTTTGCGAAATTCTGTCATGCTGACACGACCAGAAAACGTTAAACGATTTTTATCCCCCCCCCAAATAAACAATCTTCTTCATCATTTCTATTTTTTATATTTTAAATTTCAAACTGTTGAGTAAGATCCTTCAAAATTTTAGAGAGATATTATACATATAATGTTTTACATGTGTCCTAGTTTGCAAAGTTTAACTTTTCTTTTAACTTATTTCAGACATTACCCTATTATAGTCTGTTACTTTAAAATTGGCACTTCAAGGCCGTTATCAGCTCTTCTCTCCCATTTGCGATGATAACTTGTGTCATCATTTATTTTGCCTACGTTATTTGAGACTGTTCTTCAAGTCAGCTTTCATTTGCGTGCTTTTATGAGGGAAAACACACTGAACGGAAATGAAGTCAGGAAAAACATTAAGCGGCTTGACCTTTTTTCCGCTGCTGTTGTGGCCATGGTTACCAGATTAATCAGGAGGCAAAAAATAATCTTGAAGCTCCTAATTTAAAATACGGATTGTAGTAAAGCTACTTTTAATCGAGTTAAAAAATGCCATCGTAGCCTCTTAATTCATCAAATATTTAAAATATTATTCTTAATAATTCAGAACCAAAACAGTATTATCAGTTTCCCTTACATTGACATTTTAATCCCGTTGCTAAATCACTTTTGACAACAATTTTCATAATGCTATTTTTTATGCTGTGTTAGGTTATTTACACAAAGTGCGATTTTCTATAAAAAATGTTGAAAAAAATATACATGTTATCATCAATAGGCCAAGATTCTTTAACCTTAGAAACGGCTTTAAATTTAAACTAGTGCTCTCTAAACTCTAAGAATCCCGAAGGAGTTTTTAAACATTTTACCACGCATCAGTAAGAAAACATTTTTATCTATATCTAAAGTGTATAGGATCTATACAGTTATACTTGCACTCTCAACAAGATTCTAAGATTCTTCATAGATATTATTAACCTCATAAGCTTTAATTAATTTAATGATTTTAAGTGCTTACAGGAATAATCTTTGGCAAAGGAGGTACATTAAATGCTTTCGTTCTCCTTCTACACAAATTTGCCATCATTAAACAATATAATTGCCTCTCTAGAGATTATATTTAACCAATTTACCGGGAATCATTTATCTTTTAAATTCGCAGTGCAATAGATTGAGTCCTTATTCACGTTGTAATGGATGAACAATGCCTCCGATATTTTATCATGCTCTTTCTTCGTCTGATACATATTCAAAATTTGTTTCTTGAATAAATTTTATCTGTGAATATAACTGTACTTACTATATTAATAATAAAAATAGTTTAAATTAAAAATATGCGGGATTATTTTTAGGAAATAAAGAAAAAAATATGATGAACTGAACATATTTTCAAAACATCTGTTTTTATCTTGAAAATTCTGAAATTTCGTTTAATCTTAGCAATTTTTTCCTAAAATTTATCTTTTACCTTCGCAAACTCAAGAGCCATTGTCATAATTCTTAATTTAAATTACAGACCAGTTGCGTTAGAGCGAAGCGAGCTCGTATCCTGGCAGATAGATTGGTTGCGTAGATATTTTCATAATTTTCTCTATGTAATATGAATACCAGAAAGTTTCTCCTAATACTTGCCAAGGGTTATGGACTCAAAACTCATAATGAGAATGATCGAAAGAAAATACACGAAACTAGTATAAAACACAAAGAGTGGATGGGAGAGTCAAAAGAGGGTCGACAGCAACGAATGTGCGTTGATCAGATTGAAGACGTTCTTAGTAAAAGTCAAGGTAGTGTATCCTAATTAAGTGAATAACAATTTACCTACCTATAAAATTTACGTTTAAAAAATTTGGCTTTCAAAAGAGATTCAATAGTTGAACTGTTGATAACTGACTCTGTTGACTAATGAGTTTGCCGACCACTGCCTTAATTAGCTTATATCATTTTATAAATATTGGAAATTTACTCAGTTAAAATTTTAAACTTTGAAAATACCTGCTCAGAAATTATTTATTTATTTTATTTTATTTATTACCATTAGTGTTATATTAATTATGTTTGTATTCGTAACAAGCATTTATTTTGCAAAGCAAATAAGATATTGGTATTTTTAAAAGCAAAACTCCAAGAAAGTTATTATGTTTTGATTTCCAAATTTCCAGTACTCTTCCTGGAATTCAAACTATACAACAAATAAAAAAAACACACACACACACAACAAAAAAAAAAAAAAAAAAGAAAAAACAACCAGCAAATCACAGTTTCATATCAGTAACAAACAAAATCTTCTCCAAGAAAAAAACAAAATATATTCGCATTGGACGACAATCAAATCTAAGCTCAACGGAATCCAAATAAACTCTAAATGAATCGCCAGAGAACTCCCGTTTTTCATGACAAGGCAAGATTTCCAAGAAATAATACTCATAGGAGACTGATGTAAACTTTCGCAGACTCAAATAAGTAACGATAAACCGAATTCATTTTAAAAGATTGCAAAATTATACAGAAGGAAAAAATATATCGACGGCTTATCTTAAATAAAACTTGAAATGGCTTCAGAAAGCAGAAAAGATCGATAGTTAACTCTAGTTGACATTTCTTAAAAAATATCAGGAAGAAAAACAATCTTCCATTCAAAACTTATTTTTCGCCTTGTAATTTCATGTACCAAGATTCTGTAATATTTGAATGTTCTTAAAAATTATGTAAATGTAAACTGCAATGTCGCTGTTGTTGCATTTCAAATGCGCTCTTTGTGAGCGTTTGAAAATTTAAAAAGAAATATTGACTTCATCGCATTTTAGAACTGGTTAATCTGAGAACTTCAGATTACATTTTAGCCCCTCGAAGAGCTTACTTTAGTTTCAAAAAGTTAAAGAGATATATTTATTTTGACACAAAAGCAGATTTTCCCTACAACATTAATTCACTCGGCGATATTCTTAAGTTACGGTAACCTATTTCACTTTCGCTTTCATTGTGCACGAGCGGAAAAAAAGGCACATCATTTATTCTTTCAAGTAATTTTCTTTATTGTTAATCATAGTCGTTATTTCCCGTGGTCGTTAGATCATTTTTCCTTTTTAAAATTTCATTTTAATTGCTTGAGTTGTATAGTTTAATTATATTTCTTCAATTAAATATTTTAAAATTTTCTATTTCTTTATTCGAACTCTATATTTTAAGTATTTTTTTAATATAAATTTTCGAGAATTTTATTTTATTTATTTGAATTGTCACATTTCGTTCGAAAGAATACTTTGTGACCCAAACTGCGATGCACTTGAAAACTGCGTATATTGAAAGTGAAAATCCAGTAAAGCATAACTAATATGTCTTTTAATGGGTCATTCAGAAAAGATATATAAATGAGAATTATAACCGATATTTTAATTCAGGATGAGTTGCAAACACTGCTTTATATAGTTCTATCATTTTCGATTGATTTACACAATTTTATTTTCCTACTTTTAGTTTCTTAAAATATTATTCATATTTTAGTCAAATATTTTATTTTCAAAATTGGAAGAATGAAAAAGCATAAGCTACAAATTTTTAAATTTTACATTTAAAGAAACAGGCACACTGTGAAATTTACGACTATAATGTTTAATCAGTATTTAGGCGTGGAATAGACTAACCTATTGAGAGCCTTCCTCTTGCTCAAGCAATATCCCCATTGTTAATTTAGAGTAATCGGCATCTATACAAATTAAGAGCATGCATGATAAATAAGTTTGATTTAAATCTACATAATTTTTAGCTGTTGCTTTACATTGTTACGAAATGTCCAGGCGCGGTAAGGAAGCTTTCCCGCAAAATAGGTTTAGGGTTGCCATAAAATAACATAGAAAGGCAAGGCTGCCAAATTTGGCAAGAAATGGTCCATTTGGAGACAAAATTGGCGATAGGCCATAGACGTATGGAAAACCATGAATCCTTACTGGTTTAGCCCAAAATGTTCTCGAACACAAGTCAAAAGCTATATGAACTTTGCTGGTACGCGAACAGTCAGTCAGTGTCGGGTTAGTTAGTCCGTGCGGAGTCGATCGAGTTGACAGTTGGTCAGCGAGTGCCGAGTTGGTCGTCGAGTGCCCCGAAAGAGTCTGTTAGTGTATCACGGTTAGTGCATCGCAGAGAGAGTGTGTTGAGCTCCGGAAACGACTGAACCGAGGAGTCGGGAGCTGTACTCTAATGTATCGTCGAATTCATCGCGAGTTGTAGCGTGGAGAGTCTCGAGAGTACTTGGAGTTCCGAGAACGAACGAGCAGAGTTGGGAGCTGTGCTCTGGTGCTTTGCAGTGAAGCTGTCTTTACCGTTATTACCTGAGTGTGTGAAGGCTGTGTCACTGAGTTTCAGCGTGTTCATAATAGATATTCGATGACTGTGTAAACGTGATTTTGGAGCTGTCCTGAAAACACTGGCCAATAAAGTGTGTTTCAATATTCAATCAAGTGCTGTCGTCGTTATTCACTACAAATCCACACGAACCCCGTACGAACGTGAATGAAGAAAATGACGTAAGAACTGGTGTCAGGAGTGGGATTTGCGAGTGAATGCTAGTGACCCGCCTGCATAGGAAAATCATGGTGGAGGAAACGAAGACTTTGATGGACTTCTTAGCAGAGATGAGGGCTGAGATGAAAGCTGGACAGGAAGAGATGAGAGCTGAAATGAAAGCCGTACGAGGAGATAAAGGCTGAAATCAAGAGCGAAATAAAAGCCATAGAAGAAAAGATGCAAGAGAAATTTTAACGGATGGTAGTGAAGCAAAAGGAGATTAGAGGCGACATAGTGGAACTTGGAAAGAAACGTTTTACTAAAACAGAATATGTGGGAACGGCAAAAGTGGCATCTGAAGAATTAAAAGATTAAGGAATGAGAAATGAAGGAAGTAGCTGGTGAAGTGTCCGAGAAAGATAAAGAAATAAAAAGTAAAACGTCTTATGAGATTTAAGAAAGAGAACGAAAGGTTGAAGAACAAGACGAGAAAGACGCTTTTCATCCTCAGATGTGTGAAGTTGAACTGGAAGAAAGTGATAATACTGTTAGTAAAGATGAAGAAATAAAAGAAGTGGCTTGTAAAGCGTCTGAAAGAGGTGAAGAAATATTTCATAGAAATAAAGTTCCGGATTCTCAAGAGTGCCTGAAGTAGAGATAGAAGAAAATGAAAATGCGACTGTCAAGATCGTAGAAACTGATAGTGAGGTTACGAAGTCGCAGTTAGTAAGTATTGAACCATCTAAAAGTTCATGTGTTGTAAAGATAGCGGAAGCTGATGTGTAGCTTACGCAGAGAGCTCCAGTATTGCAAGAAAATTCACCCACCTCACAAACCAAGTGTGTGTCTCCTAATACAATTGTACAGACACCAACTTGATTTTAAACCTGAATACTTCTGCTTGTAAAGGATCGGATTCTATTCATAACCCTGGTGCAAACATCGAAACTGGCTTTCAGGAAATAGAGGTAAATAAGCATGTACCATCTGCTAAAAATACCGAGGTGAACAAATACGCATGCTGCGAATGATCTACAGAATGGTGAACGAACTCTTTTATATCATTCAGTGGATGAAAAGTTTGAAAGTATTGAATCTTCAGACTGAGATATCCAAAACAGAAATGCATCTGAGAACTCCAGTGAAAAAGTGTTTGGCCCGGGTATAACTTAATGAAAAGACTGAGACTGAAATTAATTCTGAACTTTAATTTGTATAATTTAAAATTGTTATGTGTTTAATATATGTATATAACTCGCACATAGTGTAAATATTCGCTTCTTTAGTTATGTTATCTGTATGTTTTAAAACCTTTTGTTTGTATCGAATTATGCTTCTGACCAAGGATTGTACTCCCCGGGACGTGCAGTCCTTTTGAGAGGGCAGTCTTACGAAATGTCCAGGCACGGTAAGGAAGCTTCCTCGCAAAGCAGGTTTAGGGTAGCCATGAAATGGCAGGGGAAGGCAGGGTTGCCACATTTGGACAAGAAATGGCCCATTTGACGATATTTGGCGACAAAATTAGCGATAGACCATAGACGGATGAAGAACCTTCTGGAACGAGTTCTTACGGATTTAGCCCAAAATGTTCTCGAATACAAGCCAAAAGCTATATAAACGCTGCTGGTACGCGGTCAGTGTGTGTGTGTGTGCCTCGTCTAGAGTGCGAGATAGTTAATCTCGAGTTAGTCAGTCCGTGCGGAGTGGATTGAGTTGACAGCCGGGCAGCGAGGGCCGACTGGGTTGTCGAGTGCATCGAAAGAGTGTCTTAGTGTATCGCGGTTAGTGCATCGTCGAGGGAGTGTGTTGAGCTCCGGGACTGAAACGAAAAGTCTGAACGACTGAAACGAAAAGTCGGGAGCTGCGCTCTGTGTTTCGTCGAGTGCATCGCGAGTTGTAGCGTGGAGAGTCTCAAGAGTACGTGGAGTTCCGAGAACGACTAAGAAGAGTCGGGAGCTGTACTCTGGTGCATTGCAGTGAAGCTGTCTCCACCGTTATAGCCTGATAACCTGAAGGCAGTGTCGCTGATTGTTTCGTTCGGTCCGTGCGGAGTCCATCGAGTTGATAGCCAGGCAGTGAGTGCCTAGTGCCGAGTTGGTCGCCTTTTGCATCGAGAGAGTCTCATCGAGTATCGCGAGTTCGTGCATCTTCGAGTTTGATCTTGGAGAGTGTGTTTGAGCTCCGGGAACGACTGAACCGAGAAGTCGAGAACTGTACGCTAGCGTATCGTCGAGTGCATTGCGAGTTGCAGCGTGGAGAGTCTCTAGAGTACGTACAGTTCCGAGAACGACAGAGGAGAGTCGAGTGCTGTAACCTGGTGCTTTGCCGTGAAGCTGTCTCCACCGTTATAGTCTGATAGCCTGGAAGCTGTGAGGCTGATCGTGTCAGCGTATTTATTGTAGTTCTTCGAAGACTGTGCAAACGTGTTATTGGAGCTGTTGTGAATAATACTGGCCAATAAAGTGTGTTTTGATACTTCATCGATTGCTGTTGTCATTATTCACTCCAAATCCACGAACCCGTACGAACGTAAAGGAAGAAAATAACGCAGCAATATGTATTGCTCCGAGATTTAGTTTTATCATAATGCATTTTCTAGACTGGAAGTAGAAGGCTTTCTAAAGGGTGTCTTCCGTAATTCCCTCCTCTAATAAAAAATTAGTATGAATGCAAAGTCTTAATAGCCAGGAAAAAAGAAGAATCGGGAAACCTTGATATATGTTATAATATACACAGTTCCCGTGAGATATTAATCGCTAATGAAATTAAAAGTTAATAAACTTTCAGCACTTGCACAGTTCTTTTGCAACTCACCGTAGAGTAAAATAAAAATATATCGTATTCAAAAGAATGTAACATAATGGGGCCATCTTATACGCTTTCTGCAGAAGCTTCTTTGCTTTGTTTTTATATTATTCGATTCAACTAATATTCCATAGTAATGAACATTATCCTTGTGTACATATATAAAGTAATAGAATATCCGCTCAAGGTAAGCATTCTTATTCAAGATTAAGCTGTAATAAATTTGTTTTAATTAATCTGAACGTTAATTTTAGGCTTTTATTTTAGTTACAAATATTTTATTGGTTCGGAATCTGATGAATGCATGTTCAAACAAAAATAATTTTTTCATTTCTTCAAGACTTTCAGAGTTTTTTTTTTATTTCATTCCTGAGCATATTGATTGAAAATTAAAGGACTGAATTTAGATTATGGTAAAGCTTACTGGGTTATTTCTCATAGGAAAGAGATGCCATCGTCTAGAAGTTTGAGAAAAATTGGCTCGTGTTCACGCTACAGATAAGAAATTCAGAAGCCTCTTACGCAGCCAGCCCATTCACCAGGATCTGAAACTACCTCGCTTCAACGGTTTTACTCGTTTGGACGCTGGGGAACCAAAAGTGGAAAGGATTCACCTAAGAACATAGAAATAACCATAGATATGACTGCTCAAATAATATAAGAAAAAAGCAAACCATCTCTAGTACATGATCACCTCACATCGCACCTTTCAACGATGTTTAAAAGTTAAATAATAATAAATGTCACAACAGCCAGCTCAGCTACATAGAAATTAGTTATCCAGAAATCATTAATATTAATAGTTATATGCTTGATTATGGAGCTATGTAACTTGTTCTTTCTTTTTAAAGACGTTTGATCATATCGAAAGCCTTTAATGTACGTGTATTACAAAAAGCACTTCAACCGCCCCATTTCTTGCTGTGAAAATATTTCTTTCGTGTGTAGTTATTACATTGATTAATTACTTTCCTAAATGCTCCTTTGAGTTCCTGAGAAACTAAATTAAAATATACAGCAAAGAAAGGAAACCTCCGTCAAAAGCTAAATTGCCGGCGTACTATGGCTACGCCCACGTTTGCAGCGAGTAAAACAAACGTTGATTTAAACTTTAGCATAATAACCCCATCGCCTTGTAGAGGATATGGTCTGGTCGTAAATGACACCATTATTCTCCTCCGACATTCAACAGGACTCACACAAATGTCTGCGAAGTTCATTAGAATCCGGAAACAGCGGAGGCCCTGCCTCTTCCTGTAGCTCACCCCGGTAGTTCCTTTTGGCTATAGTGGCGCTCCGGTCGATGGAGATGACGTCATTGCAAAGATACAGACAATGAAAGCTTAGTTGTTGAACTTAAGCTGGAACAATTTTATGAATTCTGCAGAAGACAGAGGGATAATTCAACCATAAAGTTTTCTATAATGTCTATATGTTTATGCATACGTACCCCACAAATTCTATTATTTTTACGTCAAATATTCCAAAAGTGATGTAGTTCGCAATGGAATTTCATTTACATATGTGAATTCTGTATAAGTGTTAAAAATTAGTATCATTTCAGACAAGAATTACAAGGTATAATTTTGGCATAGCGTAGAAGTGGATTAAAAAAAGTATATCTTTATGAATTTTGATATAGTTATATCTTTTTACCACGCTTGCTTCTTTACAGACATTTCAACAGATTTAAATGATGATTTCTGAAAGCTATTTTCATTTATTTATCTTAATGAACTTAAAATAAAATTATAGTGGAAACCATTAAAACAAATTAGTAATAAAGCATCAACATTTAATTAATTCTCTTCTCGATAACTCAAAAATAATCAACTATTTGAAAGGAAGATGTAGTCTAAATAAAAGCAAAATTTGTAACTAAAGAAACAACCATTACGATGATAGTAAAAATTTCAAAATTTGGTAGTGTTTACATAGTACTGACAGAGCGTTCCCAGTATATGTTAAGAAGGTATATATGATTAATTCAAACGCTTCTTTCAGTAAATAATTTTTTAATGTTTCTACTTAATTTTGAGTCTTACATAGTTGCTTAAACTAATCTACGAAAACTACTGGAAGTCTTAAAATATATGTCATTTTTTAGAATTTTCCTTTTAGCTAAGTTTAAATAGAACGTACTATGTACAAGTAATTATTTGAAAAAATATTATTATTATTATTATTATTTAATCTTTTGGAGAACGAAGAGAGTAGTATTTTCTCTTAAAATACAACTTAAAATACTTGAAACTCTTCATCAGATCACGCCATAGATTTTTCCCAATTATTAAAATATTATTATCTTAATAAATGATAAAATCTCAAAAACTAATAGATAAAACATTGCTTAAAGGACATTGCATCTTACAGATAAATTGAAATTCTAAGAAAGATATAAAATGTATGCAAAGAACAACAGTTCTTATTTGATTGTACCAGTTAAATAAGTGATGATAAATATGAATTTTTATAAAGAGGATAAACAGATTGAAGAAAACCCATAATGCTTCTAGTATCTATATAACCTCCCTATTTAGAATAGCAGAATTTCGGAACATAAAAAATACATAAAAGACAAAATTATGTTGTATGATTCCTCTACCATAAATGAAAAATTGTTGTCTACTCTAAGTCTAAAAAGTTTCACAACATGGCTCAACAAACTTTAAAACCTGAATAATGTGACGCAGAATAATACAGAAGTTGCTTGTTTCCTTCCATCAAACCAGGAGTTGTATTTTGTTGTATGGGCCAACACAAACTACGCTGAATATACGCGGTTTATGGTTTTGGAGAATATTCAGGTACATATATGAGATATTGCGTCATACTTTTACGTGGATAAAAATTCCAAAGAAAGCCATTAGCTGTCTTACGTGCTTTTTTTACAAATGGAAGCAGTCAGAATGATATCTGATTTTACAGAATATATGAAAAGTTTATAAGGCGAGGAAGTGAATGAGGAATAGTCAAATCAAATAACAAATATCGTGCCGTCGATATTTTAATTGTAATGCATTTTCCCCCCATAGCGTGTCATTTGACATTAGTAAAGAACAATTCATGTTTAAATTATATTTAATTTATGAATATTCCCTAAACATTTTTCTTGAATTTTCAGTTAAACTTGATTGCGACTGTTATATTTCATACGTTCGCTTCTGTCTAAGCTTCATTACTTGACGGCTTCTATTGACAGATTGTTTCTATGTTAAAATTTCTATCTTTAGATGGTACGTTTTCTTTATTTCTACAGCTCGTCCTGATTCTGGATATTGTTTCTCTTACCATATCCACTGCATCTACGCTGTCCATTCAATAATCTCTAAATTTTACTGAAGGCAGCCAACCGAATCGACAATTATACAATTATAAATGTCGAATTGGTTAAGAAATGAATCTTTCTACAGTTTTTGTTTGAAACCAAATTGAATTGTCTTGCTGCAAGAATGAATCGCTTTTCTGGACATTGAGTCGGCAGACAGCATTCCTTATCTTATAAGGTATTTCTTCCACTTCCCTAGCGTGCTTTCGTGGTGTAACGGTAGCACGCTGAGCCGGTATTCCAGAGGTCCGTGGTTCGATTCACGGCGAAGGCGGTTGCATATTTTTCATCTTTTCTGCTTCCAATTAACCTAATGACTCTACAAGTGGCGTCCTAACTAAAAGGGTTGTGGATGATGATTCTCCGCACCCAGGATTTGGCGACTAGGTTCCCTAAAACCCTAGTCGCCCTTTAAAAAGGGGAGTATATAAGGTACTTCTCCCAATTCCTTAGCGTGTCTTCGTGCACGCTGCGCCGGTATTACAGAGGTTCTTGGTTCGATTCCCGGAGAAGGCGGTTGCTATTTTTCATCTTTTCTGCCTCTAAAAAAATGCTAATTAATCTACAATCTTCAGTGACATATTTTTCGATGCTGAGATGTAATTCCAGATTATGAGGTACTACAATACTTTATGTTCTGAAACTTTCATTTTGAAAAGGAAACGCTCGTTTGTTTATATATAAAAGACTGTTTTTCACGCCATATGCCAACTATCCAAGGCAGTCCAGGGCATTTTTGTTAAATAAAAATTACTTCTAATGTCGGCTTGTGGGCTTTTAGTCATTTCTTTTCCGTCTGAGGTTTGCAATCCGCTTGCAAATTCTGATTCTGAAACTTTTCTTACATTTAAAGTGGCATTTCAATTTCAACTATATGGTAATTGGCATAATAGTGCTGCTCGATCCTGCCATTTTATGCTAACATTTCAAATTGTAACCTTTACATATATAAAAAAAGATACTGTTGTCTGCTGAATCTCGAATTATAAGAAACATATTTCATTGATTTTCGCAAGACAGAAAGTTGATTAGCTACTCAGTGCAACAGTCTTAGGATGTGTTGCCAGCAAGCATCATGCTTGAAATTAATTGCAGAATGTATAGAAACAGAAAAAAGGCTGCATACACAGTTCTCAATTACGAAATAGCTATCATACATGACAGGTAATTTTTATATCCGTGTAAATCATATATCAACGTGAAATATAGTATATTAGATTAACTAATATAATCATTTTTTAGTTGCTGGTGTTTCTTCGAAGTAATTCTTTTCGTACCGAAGCACAATCCATAAATTTAAATAAATAAAGAAAGCATGATATTTCTTAAAAATTAGTCTTTTGACACAATACCTAAAACAACATGTATAATATAAATTTCAATAACAATTCGAAATTATGTATTACTTATGTATGCAGTTGGCATAATTATTAATAGAAGTTTTAGCTGATTAAATTAAACATTATATGAGGTATTATGGGAAGCAGTACATTAAAATATTTTACTTTTCATAAAAGTTGGAACAATTCCATTTATTTTTATTTACTTAAAACGTTTGACCAGTGTTCAAATTTCACATTAATTTAGATCTAATAGAATCATAAATAAATGAAGAACAATTTTAAAAATAAAATAAAATAAAAATCTGAAAGGTTTCAGATTTTAAATTACGTCCAAATGGGGCGTTTTTTTAACCTTTTGTATACTACCTTTATTTATTAAATATCACGTTCTTCGCACTTAAACCATAAAATTAAGTTCAAAAGCAATCGCAAAATAGTTTTAAAGTGAGCAAATCTTAAGAAATTCCGATACAGAGACTCACGCGCTGGAGATAAAAATGTTGTTTTTTTTTTTTTTTTTTTTTTTTTTTTTTTTTTTTTTTTTTTCTGTACAACGTTGCCATGGCTCGCTTTGAAATCCTTGAGTTTGTTAATAAAAAATTCGTTAAAGTTTCACAAAATATGAAACTGATAATAAAACAAATTCCAAATTTCAAATTTGGGCTTCCACATGCCCATATTCGCAGTAAGATTACGTCATTCAAAATAATTCGATGGCTGTATGTACCGTTGTTTTATCGCAATGCGAGAAATATGCATACTTTTTTCATTATTTAATTTTTTCAAATATAATGAGGGCTCTAACATTTGGTGGCAACAGTTTGAAAAGTGAAACGGACATTTATAGTGAACCAACGCAAAATCGCAAAACGAAACAAATAGTTCTTCAGGGATAAAACCCCTTTGGACTAAAAATAAAAATATCAAATTAAAAATAACCTACAGCATAAAATAAATTTAATCTTTACTTAAGCTGTAATGTGCATTAGGAATTTGCATTAAAAGGTAATCAATTTTCTCTGAGTATTCGATTATGCCTCTGGCTGTCAAGATTTAATCATTAATTTTTTCCATTTCAAGTCACAAATATGACTATTGGAGGATGCCACGATCATTTGTAATTTATTGTCTCGAGTTTTGAAAGAGTCGCTCGAACCGTTACGATGATTAAAATTAATGAAGATTAATGAACTAAATTCAGTTTCCAGAATGTCGCATTTGATACACTCGAAAATTGATCTGCAAGATTGTTTGAATTTTTGAATGGTGTATAATATCCTAATGACTTCCCAGAGATCTTGTATCTTTCGAAATGACTGTTTGAAATTTAATTACTAAATTTGTTGCAAATCATTTCATGGAGCACGAAACTCAAGTGCAGTTGCTACTAGAAAACGATTTTTTAGTAAAAGATAACGAAATTATACTTTTCATTCCATCAGGTAATTTTAAAAATAATAGTAATAAGGGATTATTTGGTGGTTGAGGAGCTCAAATTCTTATCATTTCAATTACCGACGAAGAATACAGAAAGAAAATTATTAAATAAATACTTTTAGTCAGGTTTAAAAATGGTTGACTTTGATATCTTACTTTTTAAAATTTCATGCTCATTGTTTGATCTTAACTATTCTTTCGTGAGATATTAATTAAGTGCATTTTAGGAGTATTTTATTCAACCTTGCCGGATATTTGAGTATCCACATGAGCCAAAGAAAATTTCAGAAATATATGTAATTTTAAGCTTTGAACTTATCCAAACACGAATTTGATTAGCGTGATAATTAGCTAGGTACTGAAGGAAAGGCTACCATTTTGGGATGCAAGCGTGGGATTACGAGGGCTATCCAGAAAGTAGATTACGTTTTGGAATAAAAAAATAAACAAAGTATAGGTTAGTTCTGTTTTTTATGTTGCATGTAACTTTTTGTAGCGCATTCTGTAGCATAAATTAATTTTAAATCCACTAGAATTATTAAAATACTTAACATAAAATAGCTATTCCATTGAAAAAGCACCGTGCAAGCATAAACATTATTGATGCATGATCAGGATTTTTAATAAAACCGACCTTTAGGGAATAGTTTAGTTTCAGTGATCAATATATTTTATTAGTATGATTTTAAACGCTCAGTCAAATTTTGAAAAACAGAAAGAATCTCTTTTTTGCAACATCTCTAAAAATAAGGATCATAACATTAAGAAAAACGTGAACTACTTCTCTCTAGTAGAAAAAAAAGAATTCTTAGGATCTCTTATTTATTTTAACCAAAAACGAAGACTAAAGTTATCAAAAGGTTTTCAATCATACTGAGTATTCTAAGGAGCTCTTACTTACTCCTGGTTCTGAAAAGGATGCCAATACCCTCTGGAATCTTGATAAAGCGATCACCAATTGTCACGAATTTTACAAGATGATGAAAAGGTTAAAAATGGGTCTAATTTTTTATGCAATGTTTTTGTAAAACAAATATCCAAATCAAACGCTTAGACAATAAAATAAATTTTAATCTACTCGTTTTTATTAAATTTGAAGGCGTTATTTTCAAACGCAGTTTTATTTTTCAAAGTTCGCTAACTGACGGGCGACTTGCAACTGAGAGATTAACTAACGGGAGTTTACCCCATTCTATATTGCGTCAACTATCTATCGTGATTTCACATCACGCATCCTATTTTGCGCATTAATTAATTGCAATAAGTGAGGATCTCCTGCATTCCCAGGAGAATGTATTGGAGTTAATTCAGAATGTCAATTTCTGCATTGATTGCTAATTTATTTGTTATAATTATTATCCCTGTTGATCAGAGCAAGGTAGATGCAAGATGTCAGGAAAATAATGATGGGTTTTTTCCAGTTTCTAAAGCAAGTGCTGCAGATTCATTAGATATTTTTTGAATAAGAAGCGTGAAAAGTCCTCACTGAGCTGAGCAGGATTTGAACTCCGGATCTTCTGTTTGCCATCCGGACGTGCTTTCACTTACACCACAAAGGCATGCGGCAAGAAAGGAGTAACTTCCTTATAGTGTGTATGCTAGAGCTTTTTATTTCCCCGGATAAATTGATATAAAAAGTCGCCTAAAATTTCATGTTTACAGCAAAAACTTAATAAGCAATAACCAGTTTGGATTTCGAAGCCTACTTTCAACAAGTCATGCAATTAAACAATAAAATCAACCAACTTCATTCTGCAATAATATGTCTCGACTTAAAATCAGCTTTTGATTCTTTATGGTGGCCAGCAGTTTCACAAGCGCTGCGTTCCTTTAAGTGCCCTCAAAATTTATTTCTAATTATTCAAGATTACTTCAGAAACAGAAAAAGTATGATTCTTTACAACAACACTGAAATTGTGCGTAATCAAGTCCGAGGATGTCCCCAGGGGTCTTGCATGAGTGCAGATCTCTGGAATATCAGTTTCAACAACATCATTGCCTATCCATGGCCAGATCATTCAAAAATTGTAGCTTTTGAAGATGATGTAGCTTTTATTACAAGTGACCGCACCAGAGACATTTTACAGAATAATTGCAAGGAAACACTCCAGTTATTTAACGCACTTTGCACAACTCAAAAACTACAAATTTCACATAGTAAGTCCCAAGTTTTAGTAATCCATAAACCAGGGCAAAATATAACTAATGCTTTAGCTCTAAAAATTGACAATCAAAAGATCAAATCTGTGAATACAATCAAGTACCTCGGTTTAACAATAGACAAGAAATTTTCCTGGATTCCTCATCTACAAAATATTAAACTTCGTACAACATCAATAGCTAACTGCCTACGACGTATGCATGGATATAACTGGGGCTTAAGTCCCCATATAACACGTCATCTCAAAAATGGTAGGTAGGTAGGTAGGTAGGTTACGGAGGACTGGAACGCCTGGTGTCTAACACAGGTAAACAGGCATGACTCAAAAATGGTAAATTACGGGGCCGGAATTTGGGCACAACCAATGACAGTGAGAAAGATCAAATGTTTAAATTAAATTCAAAGGCCTTTTACTCTTTGCATTACTCGGGCGTATTGCACAATTTCAAATATAGCACTTGATACTTTAGCTGATACTCTTCCATTATCAATCACTGCAGAAATGGAAAGTGCCTATGTGAAAGTCCTTCAACTTAATCAAGCCGCAGAATTCAACAACCAAACCTTTTGGCCATCCAGCTATGAAAAGAAAATCAACCCTAATCTTATCCATCCAGTGCTTCGCTTCAGCAAAATAATATTCCCCACGTCTGAAAAAATTTCAAGTTCATCTCCAATTGCTTACACTGATGGATCAAAAATTGAAGGAAAAGTTGGTTCCGCAGTCTTTTTTCAAATTACCCCCTCAAATATCATCAAATGAAAAGGTCATCTACATAATAATAATAGTGTTTTCCAAGCGGAATTGTCAGCTATAAAAGCAGTGATTGAAATAGCCATTCTCAAATATCTCAACGAATTTAGCATAAAATCTGACTCCCAAGCAGCTATTCTAGCTATTAAGAATCCCTTACCTTCCTCTCCATTGATATCTGACATAAATTCTCTTCTTGGCAAATTTCCAAACTACAAAATTCAAATTTCATGGATCAAAGGACATAGTGGCCATTTTGGTAATGATCAGGCAGATAAACTAGCCAAAGAAGCAGCTATTAATCAAGATGATACTGAAATCATCATTCCGTGGCCCCGCTCAAATTTCAAGTACCAACTAAAACAACTTGCTTCAAAATCTTGGCAAGATTTGTGGAACAATGCTTCACAGGGAAGACGCACATATAACTTGATCCCCAATGTAAGCTTCGCATCTCTATACTCGAATCCTTCACTAAATTACTTTATAACAGGACATGGACCCTTCCCCACATATTTCTACGCAAGAAATTTAGCAAATTCTGATATCTGTATATGTGGGGAACAGGGAACTCCTGATCGTTACACCTTCTCATGCCCCTTAACTGAGGATATTCACATAAAATCCCTAAGAACTGATCTCCTGGCATTCCAAAGGTTTTTAATTAAAGATAAACATCAGCATTCAAAGTTTCAGAAAATTATGCAACGACTTTCTTCCTACGGCCTAGATTTCTGTCGTGTGTAGTCCACATACTGCTTAGTAAACTTTTACTTGCTTTGATTATGGATAAAATGAATCCCCTCGTGAACTTTATAAACTGCAAGAAGCCAATATATCTGAAATAACCCATTGACACCCACCTCTTTAGCATTATTATTACAATTCATTTTAACATTGTGTTGCCAGTACTACTTACAATTATCTCATTATGTTTATCTGTTTATTAATTATGTTTATCTCCTATTTTTGTTGCACCAAATCAGATATTCAATTTATCTTGTGAATCTCAAATTGTATTCCGACTATTTTGTAATCTACATATGTCCTACATCATTATTTTAATTAAATACTGGATGCAGGGTGTACTGTGGGATTGCACGATGTACCATAATAGGCAAACTCTAGACCTTTTGGAGAGCTTCAGTCAATGTAAATTCCTATAAAACTTGCAATCCCCCCATTTTTTAAGAGTTAGTATGGGAAGGCATTGCCAGTTGACCTATGGTACATCGCTGATTTCCCCCATACTTTTACCTTTACCTTTACCTATGGGGGGGGTCTCCTATTTTAACAGGATAGAACACCATCGCGTTTTGAAATGCAGAAGAGGACGTGACAAATATTTATTTTCTTTGGTATGAACACATCCATTACATCTCATAAAGTCATACTCTGAAGTTTATCCCATTTTTTTTTAACTTTTGGGTTCGTTTAAAGTCTAAGATCCAGAATTCCGTCCATGCGGACGAAAGAATCACTGTAGAAATCGCAGGCATTAACTCTGAACAATTTTTGTTCGAGCATAGAGAGCAACGTTCCCGATACCCAATATCGTTTTGTTCCATTGATTGCTCACATACAGAAACATTACAATGATTTCTAAAATTACATTAACTAGTATAAAATGCTTTTAAATTATTGCTGTATAACAGTTGTTATTTTATAAACTAACCCCCCACCCCCCAGTAGACCCACTGGCTACTATTTTTATTTCCTTCATACACTTACTTCCTTTATTTATTATAAAATTTAAGGAGGACATTCTATTACAGTCCCAGGATACATTCATTTTTGATGCATGTATATGTTACCTGCAAAGCAGAAAATCCGGTATTCTATAGAATGCCTAGATATTGTATATAATGCCTAAAACTAGCCGGCAAAGTATGAAACCATTCATATTTCACACATTTCCTAGGCATTCTATAGAATGCCAAATGACAAACCGGCAAAGTATAAAATACATTTCCGATTTCGTTTCGAAGAACCGAAACTACTTAACAGAAGTTAATAAATGATGTAAAAAATTCAAAATGACTACTAAGAAGAAACCGCGGAACTACTGGCCGCCGAATCCCTAGGCTGTAATATTTTTTTTTTTTTTTTTTTTTTTTTTTGTGAAAAAAGTACATTCATTTATTCTGTTAAAGAAAGGGTCATTGCTTTGCAGTATTGCGTCGCGGAAGCTGAGTTATTTTCCGTATTTCATGAAAACTCATTTGAGTATTGCACAGGAACGACGAGACAGAATGTCGAAAGAACTTTCAAACAGTTGCAAAAACGTTACATACAATGATATTGAACTGTAATAGCCACCTCTGTGAGCCCTGCCAGAAAAAACAAAAAGGTATTAAAAAGGGCACCTGATGTGAAACTTACGATTGTTTCTGAGTTTAACTTCCGTTGTCAGGTAGATCTTACCGATTCTCAGTCTCAGATAGAAGATATACATTTATTGCGCTGTATCAAGATAACATCACTATCGTTTTTTTTACATATTTCGAAGAACAGTTTTTTAATGGCATCCTTTCATTAATTTTTCAAAATAACATTTGTATTTTAGAGGAATGAACGTCTTTTAAGTAATAAGCCTTATCATAACCTTTTTTTTCATACTTTGCCTAAAGAGTATTCGTCATTCTATAGGAAGCCTAGGTATTATATACAATGCCTAGATAAAGCATATAATAATTCTCTTATTTCATACTTTGCCTAAAATCGTCCGGCATTATATACAATGCTTAGGCATTCTATAGAATGCCTGCGTTTCATACATTGCTGGTAACATATATAATACTAAGAATATTAAATCATTATTTTTGCTGATTTTTTAGTTTATTCCTATAACCGTAAATTAGTTTTAGTTTACTAGTTTTTTTTTTTTTTTTTTTTTTTTTTTTTTTAAATTTCGTAGGAAAAGATCTTTGCGAAAGTCCAAAATGTTCAAATTTGAATTTTTGGCTCCAGTTACGCTAGAATAGGAATTAAGAGAGAAAGAAAAAATAAATTCACAATAAAAAAAGTGTGGATAATTCTTACTATTGCATTATTGTATTCTTACTATTGTATTTTTACCATTGGATAGAGTTAAACCTTCTATCCGAAGACTAATGTAATATTGAAATAAAAACAGGAATTATAAAAATATTTTAGCTATATATGTATTCAAATAAGAAGTATCTGTATGCCTTTTCAAATATAAGGAAAGAATTAACCATTAATGAGGTATTTCTTTGAATGCGACATACACAGACAGAAATTCAAAAACTTGCTGAAATTGTCTTAAACTAGCAAATTGGATATGGGTGCCTTTTTTACAGCTTTATTCATCATAGAATCTAGGTTGCTGTTGATATTTCTGCTAATGCAAATATACGTTTGACCAGACAGGTTTGTCTATAATTTTGCTTCCTTGCTATGAAAGTACTCGATGTGAAGGCGGTTTACTTATAGTTTAGTTTTATTATCACGAATTGGTTTAGCGTTCGTGAAAGTTATATTTATCTCATCACTGGTCGGTACCGAAGAAGTCTGTACAAGAAGTAATTCGCACAAGAACGAATCTCTGCTACTCTCACTAACAATCTTCCCTAAAATAATTTCCATCTCCTGCTTTGTAATCAATAGGCTCTTCGTAACAGCAACGAGCACGGTTACGAGTAACCTAATGGGATAATGACAATACCTCTGCTCTCGTAAGTGGATCAGAAAGCGAGGTGCCGAAATAACTCCCGAGTAACTTTGTTGGACTCTGTGATGAATTATATTGTTAAATGATATTAATGTTCAGCATGCCGTGCAACAGGGCTTCTCCTAGAGGGAACTGCTCTCACTAGCGTGAACTGTAAAGTATTGTTATAAGATGTTCTTGACATTTGACATATTGTTGAATGTAATGTTTCAGTAGCATTGCTTAACATATTTGCGCAAGCAGAATAATAGATCATTATTACTCTCAAATAAGTTTCAAGATATTCTAAAGGTCAATTTCACGAATTCATTCATCTGTTTAACGCAACATTAGAATGTGTAAAATAAAATATTTCATACTGATCTCTCCATAGTGTAAGAAACTTGAGTGTTAGAGTAATTTATATTGTATTCGATGCTTTGTAATGCATATAAAACATTTATACATGTACAGTCGAAATAACTCAAATAGTACGAAACAAGTCTGATGAGGTTCAGTGCAGTAACACCCCATTATAGACATTCAGTTTAGAACTGAACTCGGACATGATCAAAAACACACAAAAAATGATGACGGTGATGATAATAATAAAAGCATCATTTAAGCCATGTCTTGCGCTAGGTACCGAAGCTAATTCAAAGCCAGTTAGATTAAAAATAAATTTAAAACACTGCATCTCTGTAAAAAAATGTGACGTAGAGAACCAAGAAGTCAGTACAATATGTATTATGTGAAAAATTAGCAGATGAAAAATAAAAGGTAAAGAATACGTTTTAATTGCAGTATCTTCTTCAGGTGGCATTTTTATAATCGAAATAAGGTTTCTGTACTTTTGATAATTCAAAAAGAAACGTTTTAAGTAATGCGTAAAATTATATTTTAATGCAAATAAAATTAATAAATATGTTCCAGTAAAAACTGCAGTTAATTTATATCATTAATACATGGGATGATATTTACCTTGATCGTATGAATAACCGTAAAGTTAACGATCGCTTATCTGTAATACAGTAAAACCTCTGATAAGAGACATTTATCGATTAGGGACAGATTACAATCTTTAAAAATTTATACTTTATTATATCACGTTCAACTTTCTTTTAAGGACACTCTCAGATAGGGAGACAGGCAACATAATTCAGTTGTTGAATATGTTTTTTTTCGTTTACGTGATTTTACCATATTTTAAAAACTTAATCTCCTTTATTCTAACTTCCACAGCCTTGGTCTGGGATATTACCTTCAAATAAAAAAAAAAACAAACTCTTTCTGCTGTTTCCTTCCATGAATATGAAATTGAATAGATACAACTCAAATTGTAAATACCACTTCTTCAAACAGAATAATCAGAGAAGGTTGTTTATGTTATTAATACTGTAGCAACAAAACTCATCGTAAATTGCATAAATCTGCAGGCCTGGTTTCAAAGGTCAGCTTCTTCAGCTGCAGAAGTGTAAAACAGTAGCTGAAAAGGAAAGTTACTATAGTATCTTTAATATTTGTTATACGGCGTTTTATTTTAGTTAATAAACAGTTGTTTAACTCATATATTGCTTTGATTATTTTTTCAACAGTGGCTTGTTTACATAGTTAAAACTGTATTCTGCTTAATTTTTAATTTAGCTTAATTTCTAAAAATTCTTTTGCCTAACATGCAAATGTGGAATCAGAGTCAAAAGCGTTAAATTTTAGGTAAAAATTCGATAAACATTGAAATTACCAGTATCGAATATGACACTATACGGAAATTTGCAGAAAAACTTGATGCCTAAAAGACTCAAATCGAAACACTTCACACCAAAGTAAAAAATATTGAAAGAAGTAGGCACGTGGAAACGAAAGCAGAAAAATATAATTTTTCTAAAGCAAAAGGTTTAGCTATATGATCATTTAAAATATGTAGAAGTTTCTGATGCAAACAAAAAAATTATTCCAATTTAAGGACCTTAATTTAAGAGAAAGTTCGTAAAGGTCCTTTAGAACACATTTTTTTTTTTGGTTCCGAAATTTTAAAGCATTTAATGGATAGCTTGTAAATTTTCGTACACGTCATAGAATTAATATTAAAGATGTTTCCGATAAATCTGTGGGTACCAATGTTTAAGCATGTGAAAACTGAACATAAAAGATTGGTTTATTGAAGAAAAGATATTCTGAAAAAGCTTCTTAAAATGCTGATGAAACAGCTGTACTTTTTTAATGCACTTTCAAAAATAAATAAATAAAAATCTGAAAGGTTTCAAATTTTAAATTAGTCTTAAGGGGCGTTTTTTAACGTTTTGCGTATTACCTTTATTTATTAAATATCACGTTCTATGTACTCAAACTATAAATTCAGTTCAACAGCAACAATGCACGCTTTGAAATCGTTTAGTTTTTTAATCAAAAATTCCTTGAATTGTTACAAAACCAATTTCAAATTCAAATTAGGGCTTCTATATGCCTATATTCTATGGAAGATCACTTTATTCAAATTTTGGTGGCTTTAGGTACCGTTATTTTATCACAACGCGAGAAACATACATACATGTATGCAGATTCTTTATTATTTAATTTCTTTAAGAGCGATAATGTATGGTGGCAACGATGTGAAAAGTGGTACAGTCTTTTAATTTTTTTAACGCAAAATGACAAAACGAAATTGATAGTCCTTTAGGGCAAATTACCCCTTTGAACTAAAAATAAAATACAAAAAACCAAAAAATGACATGAATAGAAAATCAAAAAATGTTTAAAAGAAGAAAAGCGTAAAGATGCCAAATTGAGTAAATAGCGATTAACTGCGCTATTAGGCAATCTCTTAGTATACCTAGAGAAAAAAGGCCAGCCACTTATGATTGTCAATGCATCTCAAACCCGCTGCTTTTTTTTTACTTATGGAAATTACAATTCAGTGAAGATTTAAATAACAAAGTATAGATCACTAAAGAGATGGTTACTGATTAGTTAGTTCAACTGGATTAAAAAAATTAAGCAACAGGAAAAGAATATAGTGTGTTTATTGAGAATGCATCCTCTCATCCTGATTTGCAAATAAAATATCTGAAAATGATCTTTGCACCCCTAGTGAGTAATATAGCCTTCAGAACAAGTTATTTTATGAAAAATGAATTTTAAAATCAATAACCTCAAAAATGGTATCTTTGAGATCTGATATCATCAATAATTATTAATTTTTTCCAAAAATTGATTTTAATAAATGTCTTACATTATTTACTACTGATATTGATAATGAATCTGAAGTGAATTTACGAGTATTGATAGATATAAGTAGCCCAAATTATATCATCTTCTGAATACGATTTAACTGAAGTGGCAACACTAGAATGTGATAAATCAAGCATAATGTAAGAGTAAAAAAACCTTAGTGATTGTTAAAAGAATTAGATAAAGAAAATTATGAACGTTAATTCCGATTTTTTTTACCTAGTTTTAGTCAAGCATGTCATATTTCTGATCCTTAATGATGATGAAAGTTTTAAATTGATTGCTGAGTTAAAGCTAGCTTTGATAATTCTACTGTAAATATAAAATGCCACCAGAAATACTGAATATGTTAAACCAAATTAAATGTAAGTGCATTAATTATTAATTCATATCAATAGACAACTAATTATTTATGCATATCAATAGATGCATGTCAGGTAATGCATATCAATAGATGCATGTCAGGTAATGCATATCAATAGATGCATGTCAGGTAATGCATATCAATAGACAATTAATTAGCAATGCATATCAGTTAATGCATGTACTTATTATTTATGCATATCAATAGCCAATTCATTATTTTTATTACTTCATATCAATTATTAAAAGTTTAATGTTTTTAATACATTTTAAAATTGAAAATATTTTTACTTACTAACATAATTAGAGCAAAGACTTAAAGTCTGAATTACGAAGGCCAGTTAAAAGTGACAAAGGTCAATTAAGGCCTTTGAGCTGGACACCTGTCATTTAGAGACACTCATTTTGGCTCCATAGATATTCTTAAATGAGAGGTTATGTTGTATTATTCTATTATCATTCTCGATATCAATCATTTTTTAACTTAGATACGCGAATATTTTGCATGTGCTCAATGTCAAAGACTTGTGTATGCGATATTTGATTGCGATACTCATGGTTGCTTATGCGATATACTTGCTTACTAACATAAGATATCACTTTATAATTTGCATGATATCAAATGTGGAGCATAATTTGAAACCGTTTGATTGATAATAACACAGCATGCGGAAGAGGAATGCATTAATAAAAGACTATTTAAGGAAAACTGGTTCACATCCACACATGCAGAAAATCATGAAAACGCACATGTAGAAGTCCCATTCGGTGGAATTTGAACCCATACCAAATTACCAGTTGAGAGGCCTCATTCACTCGGCTACTGGCCGGGCCTTTTGAAACTGATTTCCTTTTAATAAACTACATTAGTTAATAAAATTATGAACATTAAATGAAAAATTTTGTCAACTCTTCATTAGAACTACGAATCTGATAAAACAACTCGTGCAGGTTTGCTGCCTGGAAAAAATGAGTTCCAATTTTTACATAATAATTGTGTCGAAAAACTCTTTCATAAAATGCTTTTAGATCAAAACACTAAGAAACGCAAGTAAATAGTTGTGATGGAACATCGATTATCTATTAAAATGGTAGTTCTCTTACAAATTCTATCCTTTGCCTTGAAAGTTTTAAATGATTTAATTGCTAAATGATTGCTTAGTAACTTGCATTTTTCTGATCTTTGGCGCTTTTGGAGTCACGATTTTAAACTATGTACTTAATACGATAATATTTTATTTATTAAAATACTTCAACAATTTCTCTTTTAAAATAATCTCATTCATTGTTTCTAATAATGAACTTACATACTTTTCAAAAGTTCTCTTCACCGAAGATTTTTTAATAGTAAACTTAAATTTGGCTTGAGAAGAATTTGGTTATTTGAATTTGAAGCAGCTATAAATGCGAAACGATTTCTTGTGTAGTACTTTAAAATTACGTACTACTTTAAAAAGTAACTTCATAACATTAGCCTTCGTATGATTCATATATGCATTCACGTTCCATCATCTACACTTTGCGTGTATATTCCGTAATTTTTTTCTCTTCTGATATCAAATAATTAAAAAATTGCATTTTTAAGGCTTCAGTATTCAAGATCAATGACGTACTTTAAATTAAAATATTTATTACGGTAAAAATACTGTTTGCTTTTTAAATAAAACATTTGGATAAAAAATTAAACTTCGAATCTTTAATAGTGAATGTTTTGATTATTAATTATACTCATTAAGCTGACCTCTTAATAAAATTAACAGTTAGGATTTCAGGTACTTTTATTTATTTTTATTTCATAATTTTCGAAACACGTCATTCCGTAAAATATACAAAGCAACAACTTCCGTGTTTCTTTTCCGGATACCACACCTTCACCATTTTCGCCTATAAATCATCGATTCGCCACATACGTAACTCTGAAAAAATAACAGAATATCGTGGAGCCTTGATACTGAAAAAAATTTCAATCTCATTATACCTAACTTCCGAAAAGAAAAAAAGATTATTTTTTGCTCTTTCTGTATACCTATAATTCATAAATACATACGCACACACCTACAAACATTGGTTGCTTGACTGCCATTCATCACACATGGTACTTAATCTTCCAACGTGGCAGAAGTCTGACCTCAAAATCCATCCGTCTTAGCGTACTTACAGGGATTATCGGCCGGGAGGGATGATTATTTATGATCAACCTCCAAACTTTCCAAACGATTCCACCTCCGAGGGATATCATTGGTATTTTCACGCTCAGATTCATCTTTGGGTGCTATTTCTGTCCATTCTGTTTAGGTATTTGTAAATGGAATTAGCTAATCGCTCCTTCAAGGCCTTTTGTAAATAATTCCCAACATTAGATGGCCATGTGGTTGGTAATATCAATTCCCAACCTCTATTAGCGAGCACTTTCAACTTTTTATATTATACTTTGACGAGTAATTTAACAAGGTATGATCAAGAAAGCTTTAAAACATTAACGGAAGATATGACGTTATATGCAGTACTGAAGCGTGAACTGTTCACAGGAGTAGAGCCTCTTCCTTTCATGTGCGTATTAGTTTACAATAAAAGCATAGCGCAGCAATTGAATTAACTCTAATCGAAATCTCTACTCAGTTCTTTTTTTCGGTAATTTACTTTCAAACGTGACAATTTGAGTGTTTTATTAGTTATGTTACACACAAGTTATGGCCATAAATTAAAGATATGTAAAATGCTTTTAATTAAGTCTAAAAATATATGGACGCTTTTAATCAATCGATTTGATGCTCAAGAATCTATCCACGTAAGTTTACATCACTTATTTAGTGCAGAAGTTTTCTTCCTAATGTGTTTGACTAAATATTAAAAGGTAAAATTTCTAGTATTATGATTGTTTCTAAAACATATCATTTCCCCAATAATATTGTTGCGTGCGTACGGGTTCATTATGAACTGAATGCACAAGTCCGATGAAAAAAGAATAAAATTTATTATTATCACAAAAAATAAAACAAAAAAAAATGCTTATATTCCCCAAGATATTCGTACAATATCTCAATATCTCATAGTAGTTATTTTTAAACTACTAAAAATGTTCAACAGAACTTAATTAAAAACAGAGAAACGTAAAGAAAGCTAATCAGCGAATTCGCTACACTAAACAACCGCAGTTTCTTAACAAAACTGAGCTGAGGTGGTCTTCCTTTGGCATTTATAGCTTTTTAAATCGGCCGCACAAGAGTGTTCCAGGAATTTTTCGAAATCAAAGAGATATTTTTTTATTAAATGTTAAATGCACGTGCTCTTGCATTTTTGGTGCTACTTTGGTAGACGGTTGCACGGATTTTTGGCGATTTACTTTGGCGAAATTGTTGGCGTGGTTTTTAAAATTGTCAGTCATCTTGAAAAACGCTGTTTTTACCTATTTTACGCATAGTAAAGTATTATTCGAAATTTAAAAAAAAATAAATAAATATCGTTAAAAATAATGGATTAATTTTTTGGGGAAAACGTTGTTTTTTAAGATGGCAGGTAAATGTAAATAACTACATTTATTACGAGTATAAAATACTAAAGTAAGATTAAATTATTACTTCCATATAGCAAAGAAATAGAATAAAAACACCGCTATAAAAACATTGAGCCAACGTTTAATTGGATTAAAATATTACTTAAATTGAATATCGAATTAAAAACCATCATACTAACGTTTAAAAGAATTAAAATATTACTTAAATTCAAATACTTTAAAATAAAATGACAGCAATTAGAAGTTTGCTTCCGTTAAAAAAGGAGGAATGTATAATACTTTTTTTACCGTTACAGCGGTTAATTTTTCCACCGTGTCCACAATACCACATACGGCCGTCCTCAGAATAGGCTCTTTTAATGACCTTCATCTGTGATCCACATTTCTCGCACTTCATTGAAGAAGCAATTATCGAGGTTTCCTCCAAAAATTTACAATAAATTTCCTCTGACCCTTGTAACAATTTATAAATAAATCTTTGATTAGGAAAGCCAAGTTGGGCAAAATAAGGTCTCAAAAGACAATTTTTTTATTCCGATACCAATAATTCTTGGTACTTACTAATAACATTAATCTTTGAAAGGGACACATCCGTTCGCTATGAAATTTAAGGAATTCGAAGAGATGAATAATAAAATTTTAAAATGGCGCGGCATTGCACAAATATTTAGTAACTAATCACAAAGTTAATTACAGCTTGTTAATGCACAGATATTCTGTAACCAATCAGGGAGCTGATTACATCACGCATAGAATTAAAATTATTTAAAAAACATATATAATATAATCATTTTAACAAAATGCAAAATTAAATTTTATTTTATATTTAACAGCCATAAATAATGTTTAAAACATTAGTTTAAATTTATCGATGTTAAAACCAATTACTTTTAATGTCATGGACCTTATAAAAAATAGACTAACCCAAATGGGTTTTTCTCCCTCGTCTGAGGCGTTCCCGGCTGTCACCTTGATCACATCCGGAGGTGTAGGGACGACTTGCAGAAATTTAACAGTGGTTGCCTATTGCAGCGTATATAATTGTCAAGAAAAAGCTGGTTGTAGCGCCTCATTTCACAAATTAGAATTTCTACATATTTTTATTCTTGAAACTTGAAGATTGATTTTTAAAAATTTAGCATATTTTTCAAGCATAATTAACGTTCCAAATAATTATAAAGCTATTGTATGCTTTCAGGGCTGGATATTTTTTTAGATTTTCCTATGCTGTAAGGAAATTTGTAACTACTTCTTTTAGAAAATAATATTTTAAATCTGAACTGACAGAAAATTTCAAACAAGCAATTTTCTCTTGCAATTTTTATGCTTTTTATTGGTGTAAATAATAAAAAAATACTAAAATATTTAAAAACGAATTTTTGAAAGTTTTGTTTAAAATTCTAAATTGTGATCTTTTTTTAAAATTATAGATGAGTATTATAGCACAATTTCTATAAAGGAATTTTATTTCAACTATATTTCATAATACATCATAGTGAATAAACACTTTTGACTCCTTACAAATTTTTATACATTTAATTCTAATATTAAAATTGTATTTAACGGTAATAATTAATTTTGCTTGTATTTTATAGTGATTATTTTTAAAAATTTATTTATAGTTCTGCATAAGATTTTTTTTATTTACTGTTAATTTAACTTATTGGCTCGAAGCGGCATTTTGCGCTGTTTCACTATAAATGTCCGTGTCTCCTTGCAAATTGTTATTAGCAAATATTATCGCCCTGTTATTAGCCCAATTGTTATTAGCAAATATTATATTTAATGAAATTAAATAAGGAAGAATCTGTATGAATACATGTATGTTTCTCGCACTGTGACAAAAACGACAGTATCTAGAGCCATCAAATTTTGAATAATGTAATCCTGCACCTGAACATGGGCATCTGGATGGCGGAATTTCGAATTTGTTTTAATCTATTTCCTATTTTGCAAAACTTTAACGAATTTGTGATTAACAACCTCAACGAGTTCAGAGCGAGCACTGTACGGAAAATAACAGTTTTATCTCCAGTGCGGAAATTCTAAAGATATGCTGTTTTGAAATGTATGTGGTTTACGGGCGAAGAACATGATATTCAATAAATATAGATAACACACAAAATGTTAAAAAAAAAAAAAAAAAAAAGGTTCCTTTTGGGCGTAATATAAAATCTGAGTGCTTCTATATTTTATTTTACCTTTTTTTATTCCCTTCATTACACTCAGAAAATTTTATGCTCCGAATTTTATAAATAACTAAAATAAATATTCCACTTTAATGTTAATAAGTTAATGATGATATAATCAAATAATTGATTGTTTTGTAATGTTATTATAATTTTGAAAATGGTCATTAAATTAAAAAAAATATCAGATCTTGTTTAATTTTACCTTCAAAGCATCACGTACTATCAAGCTTATTTAATTTTACGTTATTTGTACACAAAATTAAGTTCATAAATTTTGTGCTCAGAGTTTTTACCGTTTTACCAAAGTAAAGATGTTTGTACAAGAATTAAGCGTGAAAAAATGCGCGAAATGCAGTAAAAAGTGCTTTAATGAGATATATTAAATCCTATTTGGAAAAAACTTTGGCTTTCATAATCTCATCACTATAACAACGTATCACATTTAATAATTAAAAAGAGTTACGTGATACAAACGCCATAGGTTTCAGTGTTAAAGTAAACCAGATCGTCCCTACTCTTTCTTGCCGACATGTCGGTGACGCGTGCCCCGCCCACTGGGTTAGTCTATCTCTTATAAGGTCCATGTTTAAAGTAAGGTAACGTCATTGATTACATCATCCAGAACATAAAATTATATAAAATATCATAAAGAATAAAATTTTTATTTCAAATCAAAATGCAAAAATTAAATTGATTTTTAATATTTAGAAGCCATAAATAATATTTAAAACACGGAATTTATGCATAACAAAACCCATTATTTTTTAAATAAAAAATAGCAAAGTATCGGTTACCATAAGTAACTTATCCAGCAATGGGTTTACCATAAGTCGTATCGCTTGCCAAAAAAAAAAGAAAAAATCGCGAAAATCAGTGCAACCGTCTACCAAAGTAGCACCGTATTTTTAATTTTCCGACTTAGCTTTCTCCGTCAAGCGCTGCACTGCATGAGGAATAAAATAATTTATGTTATAATTCTACTAACATTAGCTATTAAATACCAAATCAGTAACAATATTATACATATTTAGTCTACATTCCAAGGATCCTGTGTTGGAAATGTTAACATTAGTTCCTGAGAACATCTTTAAGTATATGCCGTTTTGATCTTCTTGTTGGAAATATGATTCTAATCGTATGTGCTCCTATTCTTTTAAGAAATTTAATATTTAGCAGTATCAGGTGTTTAAGAGGCTTAGTTATTAATTTAAACTGAAGAGATATACGCACAGGGCCTGTGTTCACTAATTGCATTGGTAACTAACCGAAGTACATTTTCCATATAAAAGTCAGATTAGTGCTTAACGTGTTCTGTTTCTTGCGTCAAATTTCTTGACGGAGAAGCTTTCAATCAGACGTTAGATTATTATTTTGCACTTGAAGCATTATCATATTTAATCAGATGCTAGAAAGCTAGAAATCGTGAGACAATGATAAATGACTTCAAAACATTAATTGTAAGGAAATGTCAGCTTCTTCCAAGGAACTCAAAAAAACCGTATGAATATTTTGAAGGCATACAGCCCCTATATTTTGAACTACTGCAAGATGTGAATGATTACTTTTAAATTAAAAAAGGATGTTACTATACCAAGTTCTATGTAAAATCTATTGCTTGCTTTTTGTACTATTCTAATTTCTAATAATTGTACATACATTTTATTTACTAGATTAAACTTCATTCATTAATCTACTATTTTTGAAACTTTATGTACTACTAAAGTTTACTAACTAAATAATTCATTATTGTAATAGTTTATTTGTAATGTTTGTGTATTATTATATTTCTACAGTGATAAAAAATTAAGAGTTTACAACGTTTTCTCAACATTTTGCTCCCTTAACGTGCAAAATTAGTAGTAGTTGGAAGATTGGCTGGTAGTTGGAAGAACTATGGCTCGATTCCTGTGCAGAGAACATTTACTTTTTCATGTTTCCAGCTCCAAGAAGCATCTCTAAGGGTTTCTTTCTTGCTGCTAATCCGTTACCCGGTAAATGCCGTTATTATCTTTAATAAAACTAATCATTAGAAATTCTTATTATGACTTTATAAGGTACCAGATGTGGGCGCAGCCAGTCCCACCTAACAAAACATGTTGGTCTTATATTTTCTGCGTCCTTTCAGCATGCCTTCGTGGTGTAACGGTGAGCACACTCGGCCCGTATTCGAGAGGTCTAGGTTCGAGTCTCGGAGAGGGTGGCTTGGCTCTTCCAAAAAAAATTCATATAAACTAAAGAAATACTTAGATCTCTATTTTAAGAATATTTTGAAATTATACTTGCAGAAGAAAAATTTAAAAACCACTTTCTCGTGCCTTCACTTAGTTGCAAAAGCATGACAGAAAAGTCAAAATAACGTTCGAGGTTTTAGCTCAGGTATCATAATTATCATGTGGATTCAATGATTCATCGAATGTCGTAAACAATGTTAAAAGTCATTTATCTTCTGGCATTAATAAACTTAAAGGGCGATTTATCTAATGATGCTAGTAACGTCAAAAATGACTTACCTAGTGATATATTAAATTAAATCGTTAAAGTTTCTAGTGATATTTTCGAGGTGAAAAATGATTCTTCTTCAGTTAAGAAAATTGTTTCAAAGGAAAAGTACTTTTTGAAGAATAATTTTGAGCCTCAGCTTTTCGAAAAGATTTGGAAATAAAAAATTCTACGAATACAAATACTGAGTATTTCGTAAGGAGATACATTGTTCACTATTACAATCGAAGTAAACAGAAATAGATAAAAGATGTTTTACTAACGTGTTAATATTGGATAACGTGGAAAAGAAGTATCAGCACCGACAGATAAATTCAATATATTTATCTCCAACAATATTCAAGTGTGCCATAGAAATTAAATATCCTTTCATACTCAGTTAGCATAACTTCAGTAGTGGAGGTGTTGCTGTAAGAAAGAAAATCGCCCGTTAACATTTGCCTAGTATTAGTGTTATAACACTGAAATTTTTGAAAACTTTCTTATGTAAAAGTTTTAACTGATATAATCTCAATTAGAAAGTCAAAAAGGATTCGTTGTAACCGCCATTTTCAAATGACAGTATATTTCCTTATATTAACAAAAAACGTGATGTGCTATTTTACTATATTATAGAACTTTATCCCATTTTTCAAGTCATTCTTTATCCCGCTACACAGAACTATATAAACCCTTTTAAACCACTCTTTGTTTCGTATTTCTATCGGTAGTAGGTTTTATTCCATATAAAAAATCTCTAAATTCCTAATCCATTTTCGATACATATAGTAAGAAGGGAACTGCGTTAGTAGAAAGTCTACATCTGTTATTACTAATGCTTTTTTTCATAAATTAATGTTAAATGGATGTGACATGAACATTAAACGTGGAATGCTGGTTAGTGGAAACAATTACAGTTTTCCGATGGTAAATATTCGCCCGATTCCACGCTAAGAAAAGCTTTTGTGTAATGGATACCAGCAGAACTTTTGCTTCCTATAGTAAAACCTAGTGATTGTTTAATTATGTTTCGGGAAGTTATATCATTTATTGCAGTAGCTCCAGTTATTAACTTAAAAATAAACATTGTTGATTCCATAACCATTTTTGGCGCAGGTGCTATTTGCTAAGGTATTTGCGTCCTATAAATTCCCAATTACCGAGGTCAGACTATTGAGTCATGGTCCGAACAGACTCGTATGAAGTTACCTTGACATGCACACTTTCAGACATAAATATCATAAAAACAATCGTAGTCTGCGCTGAAAAACACAAAATAAAACCCTGTTTTCTTCTTCCAGATTTTCAGGTGGAATTAAATAATTTCTGATCAAATAATGCTATAAAAGCATCTATTATTATCATTCAGAACTTGTAGGCCTCTACTCCAAGAAGGCCTCAAGCAATTTAGGTAAAAATAGCACGTCGAATAACGATTATTGTAGAAGTATAGCAAGAATTAGCGTAATGTTTTAAATTCTGCAGGACTAGCTTCGTTGGTTTAAATACTGAACCAGTTTCTAAGTGTAAATGTACGAGATGGAATATGGTGATAAGGTAAGAATGATTGGAAAGAAGTCAGGCTGCTGCCGCCGTCTATTCATGTAACAAGAAACTGAAACACAATTTCCTTAAAGGTTGAGGGTAAAGATGGATAGGAATTAGGGTCGTTAATTAGAACAGAAAAACTCTTTTGAATGTGAAACGCCTCTAAAAAATCTAATTCACCAATCGAAGATTTATTTTTTTGAATGATTTTGGCTGCAGAAAAATGGAAAGTGTGATTTTCTGAAAGTCAGTATCTTACTTAATTCTTTAGAACTTTACCTACTTGTCAGATGTTAGGACATGATAGTTATGTATTTGAAAAGCTATGTATGAATTTTAAGCAAGGATACATTGAAGCCACTGTAGAGGTAGTGTTTGAATGATGATATTAATTAAAAGTTTGGAATACAAATGAACCGTTCAACGTGAATTTATGCTCTCAAGTTCACAGTTATTAATTCTCAACAGATGAAGACCTGCATAAATAAGTCTGCCGTACTTACAGAAAGAATTTACAGGTTATTAATAGACGTACGTCTCATATAAACGTATTGGAATATACAAGCCCCTGATCTCTGAAGTTATTCTGAGTTAGCAGAAACCAACAGAAAGATGGAGAACTGCAGTGTGAAAATAATTGAGAGCTATTGAGACACTGAGTAAGTGACAGAGTGAGCCAAAGTGATTTTCATTTTCACTTAATATTTTTGTACTATTTTAACTACTTTACTACTTTCACTATGCTCAATAGTCACAGTCAATTTATACTGCAGCCAACTCAAAACCTCTTCAATCGAAGTCTTCTGCTGATTGAAAATTATTTGGAAGAGAACACTCAGAAGTTAATATATTCAATACTGCAGCACATTAATAACTCACAAACACACTAGTGTTTTATAGATGTCTTTTTAAATCTGAATTCTTTTATGAATAAAATAATATTATATACTAAAAATTATGCAAATAAACTCTGTATAAATGTTCCGAAAAATAAAATAGTGCTTCTATCATCCTACATAAAAGTAACTTTGGTAGCTATAGTTCGATTTTTCTTTAAATTTCATACAGATAACCATTTACCACAGAGAATGCCCATGACAACAATGGTCAAACAGTTATTGCTAAAAGTCAAACATTTTCTTTCATGAGTATCCTTCATCTCTAATCGTTATTGATGAATATGTAACATATCCAGTAGCTTAAACGCATATTTTGAAGTACATATAGAATAACAAGGTCGTAACTGAATTGTTTACAGACACAATTCAGATAGATAGCCTTGAACGTAGAAACACAGAACGTCAATTAATGACCCTTCATTCGCCATTTTTAATCACCTCTGCCAGATGCGCCTAACTGATTTCACACCGTGTGCGTGAAAAAAAAAACTTGCCAAAAAATTCCGAATAAAGATACAATTCATCGCTTCTCACGCTCGCCATCTGCGATAAACGGACAAATCGTCAAAACGACGCTCTCTTCAGCGGAAAAAAAATAAATGACAAGTTGAAGTAATTTGATGGGTGTGGTTTGAAACCACCAAATCATTTTTCACTCCACTGACTGACGTCAGACATGCAGAGCTATTGCGCAGAAGTTCTGCTATTAGAGCATGATGGCGATGAGTTGAAGATGAAAAGGATAAAAAAAAAAGATGGAATTTACCTTACAGATTAATCACAGAAATAGGCCTGACATTTTATTGTAAAAGAAACGGCAGTGAAGTCATAGCTTAACTCGGCAAACCAGATTCTTTTTTTAAGTTGTTCAAACTTACCAATTAATAATATAGTTAAAAGTCTATCAGTTTACTATTATGTTTAACGAATACGGCTGAGTGCAAAGAATACAGCTTTTATCAACTGTGTAGTTTTTATTTTGTTACATTTACGCCATTCTTTAGTCAATGTAAGCAATCAATCAGAACATTAGAATACTGTGTTTAAGATTATTGTAAAGATTAATAACAAATACCCGCAGTCACGCAAATACTACTTCTAACTTCTGTTTCAAAGAAATAACGAAGAGAAATGTTCGCTTAAGATTTAAATCTTTGGTTAAAAGTATTAATGGAGAAAGATTTCGATGCGATGCTTTGAAAGAGTCATCTGAAGAATGTGATTGATTCACGAGCTATTTAAACCATGTTTAAAGCGTAAAAAAAATATCTTAAAGAACATTATAAAAGATTCTGTTTCATATTCACAAGAAAATTATAAAAGAACTTTATAAAAGTTTTATAGTTTTCATAAGAACATTACAAAATATTCTGTTTATAAAGCTGTGAAAAAACTTTATGCAGCCAGATTTTTCTGTTTGTAAGAAGATGAGAAACAATTGACAATAACTTGTTGACACTACTACATCACTGATTCTTGATGTGATGTTGAACTCAAATAAAACGTTCTTATTTTTCTTCTAATGCTGCTTAACGAATGAAAGTATATTTCAAATATTTACAAAAATGTTTAGAATTATATTATTTCTTATTTAACTCTCTCTTGGTGGTAGGTCTCTCCTTTTTAGATCTCTTCACTTTCTCCACACTCTCAAAACTAAAACCTTTTATTAATTATATACGGGTGGAGCAGCGCCCTCTAGAACATTTTCCACAACGGGACCCAACAAGTTATTTGCTTGTTTTTTATCTATTCTAACTCAAAATGTAGGCTGTTATATTCATGTAATTTTGTATGTGTGTTTGTGTGGATTTGATGTAAATATCACTGGATATAATGATTCGAATTTGAAGTACAGGAGACGAATTAAAACTTGCGCAATGTGCCCAAAGACAAATGCCTTTGTTCCCAAAGATGTGCGAATAAACTATTCGCAGACGGTTACTACACATATGATCAATATTTTAATAATAATTAACAATCAAAACATGCGTTTTGCATTATCATTTTCTGTTATGTATTTTTTAACAATCATGTCTCCGCGAGGCTCACGAGTTTCAGCACAATGAAATCGCCCAGTTCGATACTTCTGTAGGTGTAATTAGAAGATTTAAGTTATCTATAGATAGCAATTTCAAATTATTCCAAAATATTTTGATTTTACTGATTAATATTAACGCTGTTAGTATGTATAACAGTAGCAGTGTTTAGCATTCGTTAAACGGGTGTTGCTGTTATTATTATTAAGAATGGATTTAATAAACGTGATAAAAACTAATATGCTGTTACTTTTCATTCTTTTAGTACTGTTAGTACTGTTGTAGAGACATTAGGTTATTTTTAAAGCAGGAGTAATGAAAAATAAGCAACGCCTTGGCCGGGAATCGAACCATAGACCTCTGGAATACGCGCGCAGCGTGCAGACCACCACGCCACGAAGGGATGCTAAGAAGTCGGGAGAAATACCTTATACTGTTTCTTCCTACCTGTCCATAACAGTATCATTTTTGTGTTGTTGTTACTAATCCTCGAGTCCAGCTTCTGCTAGACGTGATCTACGAGTTTATTCACCTTCAAAAAGTCATAAATAAGCATAGGAGACTTAATAATATAGTGAGTTTGTACTACATACTGAGTTTGTACTACGACAGGTCATCGTAGTACAAACTCAGACACCTAAGGATATGCGCCGGAGAAGTATAACTCACAGGCGGAGAAAAAATGCAGCCACTGTTAGTCCAAAGACCTCAGTACCAGAGGTAGAGGATTGACTCAGCTCGTTTGCTTGTAGGTGTTTAGCTGGATATAGTGGAATGGTCTTCACGCCTTGGGTGACCCTACCAGGAGAATACTCTCTAGACGTACTTCACCCATTCCACCCAGTGAGACCCCCTCGCCACGATGAGGCAACCTACAGGAACGGAAGGGTATCATTTTTAAGGCAAATATAAATAATGATAAATTGTCTTTTTCATACTATTTCAAAGGAAGCTGAGGGGATCAGTGCTGCCGGCTCTGTACGAGTGTGTTTTGATAGCGAGTTGATTGCGTTCTTTAGAAAACAATCATCGGGAATTAATCCTTAGGGCTCATTCATAATGAATACAGTGGGACGTTGTGATCTTTATGAGTCCTGTTTAAGCGGATACCTTTGTGTGAAGATGCCGGTGGAACTCAAACCCACGGTTATCTTGTTACAAAATGTGACAATGGATGGTGTGAATTAAAGATTAATAAATGTAAAATCTAATAAATTGCTGCCCTGATCTACTGATCGCAATTTGGACACAATAACCCATAAATACTTACAACTATGCAGATAGCAATGTGTGATCTAAAAGAGAAATATGAAATCAAAATAATTTACCCCAAAGGATGACAATTCAAATAACACAAATCAATTAATATTTATTATATCTTTGACATCATTAAATTTTGAATAAGTATTAGCATAAATTAAGCAATTATCGGCCAGACAGACGAACATCAGGCCTACAATTTTGAATCGGACATCTCGTACGAGTTATGCGTTGTACTCAAATCAAAGTAGGTCTCACTCCATCAACGCGAAACAAAGTCTCGGTGAGAAACAACAGTCAAAATTTAGCGGCAGAAATTGAGTTAGCTCGCTATACCAATATATTTTTCGAAGAAGAACAAGGCGAATTCTTAAATCATCAGAAAGATTAAAGCACGTGCATACGAAGACTTCTCGAAATTTCTAAGTTGTTGAACATCATTAATTTTCAGCAGGTGTTAGGTATATGGATCTATTTAGTTGAATCTTCAATTCCAATTTTTTACTAGAAGTAATACCATGGCTCTACATCCGGAAAACGGAGATGGCAGTCAAAAACGAGAAGAAAGAAGAAAAAATGGCACATGCATCAGCCGGCGTGAGGGCAGCAAGAGCCGTCCTACACCTTCGGACCCCAGCAGCAGAGAAGGAGAAACCGGTTGTAGCAATCAATTTCGCCTTGTCATTCGGCGGTCGTATACCTGACGCTGAATAAATGTGGAGCCTGCACACATTTTATATGCAACTGACATGCATATAGATTTCTGTTAGCAGTTTGCTGAGGTAACTCTCATATCAATTTTGCAAAGTCGGCAGCAAGTAGATATGCAATAACTGACTTCGTTGCATTAACTGTAGCTACAGGAAATGGTTATCTTGAACGAATGCGATCCCTTAATCATGCACTTGCGGGTCTTTTGAGACATCGTTTCTTCACTTTGATACCGGTCCTATTGGTAGCAAATGAGGAAAAAAATGACCTGTAGGGCTCTTGCTACATTCGACATTTTCATCTCTCCTCTAATGAATGTGGCTACATTCGACTGTAACTGTCGAATGACTGTCATTCGACAGTGTCAGGTCAACTACTTTCCATTGCCTGCGTCCAAATATTATCGCGATGTATTATGTAAAAATATCAAATAATCAAGAATTTGTATATATTATTATGAATTCTGTACACAGGTAGATAGCATTCATGAAATTTTTGTATTTTTCTGTATAATATTGTAGAGTCATTACGTTGTTTTGATCCTGGAGACGTGAAAAATGATCAATTCTCTCTCGGGGTCTAAAACCTGGACCTCTCGAATACGCGCTGAATGTGCTAACATTTCCTCACAAAAGCATGCAGAAAATAGGAAGAAAATATCCTATAATATAACACGAAAAGATGATAGAAAGGATGTTCTACCGGAAAAAATACGGCACTGTGGGTATGAGATCTTGTACTGCTGGATATCTGGGCATGTAGGCATAATAAGACGTAATAAGCTAACAGACGTTACAGCAAAGTTGGCAGTCGAATTGTATAGCCGAGATGTCCCTTCTGACGATATCAGTAGAGTTATCAAAAGGAAAACATTAGATAAATGGATGCTTAGGTGGACTATAAGCTTGAAAACTAGAATTGAATACTTGGATACTACTAGGAACCGGAAGGAGGAAGTTCTACTTATTCGACTTAGACTTGGTCACTCGCGAATTACCCACGACTATTTACTAAATGCAGAATGTGAGCCGATTTGTCCCCATTGTAATGCTGTCATCTCGGTTCACCATTTTTCAATTAAGTGTCCATATTTTAAAAGACTTCGGTTGAAACATTCGGTTGAAACATGTCAACGAATGCGACTTGTCTCTTGGCCGTTTAATCGGTAAAGAGGTGAATACTAATTTGTTTTAATACCTGAAAGAGGTAGTTTTTTATTAGCCTAAAGGGCGTTAGCCAGAAGGGCTATTAATTTCGTTTTGGAATTTTGCGTTGATTGACTATAAATTTCGGTTTACTTTTCAAATTGTTGCCACCAAATATTAGAGTCCTCTATTACATTAAAAAACATAAATATGGAAGAATCTGCATAAATATATGTATGCTTCTCGCATTGTGATAAAACAACGGTACCTAGAGGCATCAAATTTTGAATAACGTAATTCGTCACCGAACATGGAAAATTGGAAGCCCAAATTTGGAATTTAAATTTTTTATTATCTATTTCATGTTTTGTAGAACTTAAACAAATTTTTGATTAACAAACTCAACGATTTCAAGGCGAGCAATGGCAACACTCTACGAAAAAAAAAATTATCTCCAGCGCGCGAGACTGTGTATCATAAATTCTAAAGATAAACTCATTTTAAAATTATTTTGAGATATTGCTGTTGAACTGAATTTTATGGTTTAAGTGCAAAGAACATGATGTTTAATAAATAAAGGCAACACACAAGTCGTTAAAAAAACTCATCTTTGTAATGTAAAAGTTTCAGATTATTTTTCGTTTAATTTGATTTTGTATCTTGGTGTCTTAATAGTATCTGTTTTACTATATTTCATGTTTTAGGATTTTACTCCTGTACAAATCTAATCTCATTATTTGGATTATAAGAAACTTCATCATCATCTTCATCCATTATTTTTTAGCTTCTTTGTATTTTATGCATTTCCATTGTTTTAATCTTGTCTGTTCATCTATTTTGTCTGTAAGTCTCTCATTTGTGTGTGAAAGCATCTGACATGTATTCGGCGCAGATGTAACGAGGTTTTGTAAACTCATCGCTACTACCTACCTACCTACTTAACGGAAAAAGTAAGCGTACAGTGTCAAGTCTTTTTAACATTGAGTAAATGGCTATCTCGCTAATATGGCGAGATATGGAGAACTTGGCAATGGTTTTCGCGACTAATTTTTGTTGCCAAATTTGGTGACAAATTTCCCAAATTCGCGAACTTAGCTATCATTTGGCGACATTTTGGTCAGGTCCCTAATACATAAGCCGAAGATGGGCATCTCGAAACCTCGGAACCTCAATTCTGAATTTCGAAGTTCGTGTTAATATACACTGCTCAAAACAATTAAAGGATATTGCGGTTTTAGGTGGATTTTGTGGCTGGGAAACTTTTTAGCTGATTGATACATGGTCGACAGACGTAGTAGGTTATATGAGAATAAATTACACATGTTTGGCAGAAAAAAAATGCATTTTATTGCGCATTTGTGTACAAAAGGGAAAAAAAAACACAATTTGTGCATATGAGAAAAAAAGAATTAGAAAAGGTGTTTTCTTCAAAGGAAATCATTTTTAGTAGGGGGTATAGTTTCCACGGACGGCCAGCAACCTTGAACACCTTTGAGGCATGGAGTCAATGAGGCTATTAATCACAAGTTGGGGTATTCTGTTCCACTCTTCCAGAAGAGCTCTTTCCAGTTCTTGGAGAGTTTGTGAGGGTGGTTGGCGGCCAGCAACTCGTCTTCCTAGAGCGTCCCAAATGTGCTCTATTGGATTCATGTCTGGAGAACACCCTGGCCATTCCATTCGTACGATTCCTTCCTCGAAAAGGAAATCCTCCACCAGGTTAGCACGATGTGGCCTGCAGTTATCGTCCATTAAAATGAAGTCATCTCCGATTGCTGCAGCGTAAGGGACTACAATAGGTCTGAGGATCTCATCCCTATATCGGCGACCAGTCAGAGGTCCATCTCGAATGATGTAGAGGTCTGTGCGCCCGTCAGTGGAGACGCCACCATACACGAACACTCGCCCACCGCCAAATCTGACACTTTCGTACACGAACGCAGAATTATTCCTGCTGCCACGTCCCTCCAGATGAAAATACGCCTATTATCAGGATGAACAGAAAAACGGGACTCGTCAGAAAAAAGAACATTGCTCCATTCATTTCTCCTCCAGTTCACATGCTCTGTTGCCCACTCCCTGCGGTCGCGACGATGCCTTGATGTTAGTCTAACACATACCATCGGTCGGCGAGCATGCAGACCTACACCATGGAGTCGGTTTCGGACAGTCTGAGTTGAAACCGTGATGCCAGTAGCCGAGCGAAGGTGTTGTTGGAGAAGAGTAGCATTCATATTTCGGTGTCTCCGAGCCATTAACACTAAATAACAATCTTAATTGGGCGTTGTTGCCCGTCTACGACCTTGCCCTGGTCTTCGGCCTGCACTTCCAGTTTCCAAAAAACGGTTCCAGATACTGGAAATCACAATTTGTGACACTCCAATGGCTTTCGCTACTTCGGCTTGAGTTTGGCCCCCTTCTAAACTACCGACCTCTCCAAGCTTCTAAATCAGTTAAATGACTTCGCTGAGACATCGTACTCATCGAAACAAAGCAGTCACTGAATGCCGATCATCCTTGTCTTCATTGTCTTTTGTTCAGTTGAAAGTCAAATTTCATTCGCTGCCGCTGAAGCGACGTTTTTGACGTCGAACTCAAAATTAGCATACTCCACAGTTTGAAAACCAGAAAAATTTGCATTTGTGATTCTCTTTTTCCATTATCCGAAAAAAAATATTCGCTTAGATCTTTATTTTATATAAAACTTACAATATCCTTTAATTGTTTTGAGCAGTGTATTTCATGTTTTGTACAAGTTTAAAGATTTTTTTTTCACTCTTCGAACTAAACTTTTTTATATCCAGTGCGACAGACTGCTGCCATTCACCAAAAAGGAAGCTATTTATTTTTCAATTTTAATACACTAATTTGGCTATTTGAAAGCAATATGTTGCCATTGTCTCAAATGGAATACATTTTTATCATTTTTTTAGACATTTAACTTTCAAATGTAATCTTTCTGTTATTGAATTGTAAACTAAATATATGAAAAGTAATAAACGCAGTTCTTAAAAATATTTTTTCTGTTTTTTTTTAATTTGATTGACTTAAATAAAATTGCACTTAAATTATGAAGTGTCTAATTAGAAATATTAAATATTTTTATGAAATGACACTAGCTGGACTCCTTAAAGTCATTATATATATTTTTTCACTTTTATGATAACTCTTTTAGGTGGCCGGCCCCTCCTGTGACTAGTTTTCAAATAATATAGCGAACTTAAAAAAAAAAAAAAAAAAAAAAATGGTAACCTTAACACTTTGTTAGGATACTCTTGAATTTTATGTGGCGTGCGTGTGAAGAAAGCGATTCTTAGTAATAAAGCTAAAAAGACACGAAAAATAGTGTTAGCAGGAGTGAATCTAAGAGAAGACTGATAACCTAAGATGTTCAACGAGAGCATAGAAAAATATTAACAAAGCTTTTGGCGCCACATTAAAATCTGAATCATTTCAGATTTTCTTTGTTTTAGATTTTTATTTTCCTTCACTAATTTATCAAAATTTGATTGTGCTTTAATTTTCTTTCAAAGGCCGTAATGCAAAAACACAGGTGATGCACAAATCAGACACTCTTTTTTTCCTCTGGGGTCAGAGGTTCGATGTGGGGGCATATTTTATGGCTATGCATTCTTTCCACTCATATTTTATTGATGTTCTTCTGGATACCACGTTCGCATATACGGATAAAACTATTCAGAATTTAATAAAGTAGTTTATGATTTATTTTTTAATTATGTATGTATCCTTTGCAGCTTACATTTCCTTGTTTGTGTAATTTGTAATCCGAAGAGGCAGTTAAAATGATTTAAAAGGCCTAGGGTAAGTCCTCAGAAAATTTAAGCATTTCCGTGCCTAAATGTTCTAAAAAACTGTTTGTTAATAATAATAAAATTATGTAATCTAAAGTGCAGCATTGTATAGTATGATTATATGATATAAATTCTAGCATGTCTCTGGGTTTATTAAAACATGTTTTCAAGTAAGAAATGTTTTGGATTCGTGGCTGTAGAATTCCATTTAGAAATATTTCAGAAATTAGGTTTATCTTAAGTATGAAGAACGAATTTGACTGCTGCAGGCTCTGTTAGCGACATTTAGACACAGATAGCAAGCTTCTTCTGTTCAGTATTAAAGGAAATTCCTATAAATTGAATATTGCTTACATGATAAACTTCATTTGCAAAGATTTGCGCACCTCGTACCTCTCGCTAAAGATTAGTTAGAAATTATCATTGTTATTGCTAAATGAGCGGTTTTTGCAGAAGAATGCTTTTTATTTACATCTTCGGATTTAGAATTTAACTCATGAAAATGTTATTTCCGGTGATTTGGAAAGCAGTTTTTGTTAATGAGATTTTTATTTCTAAATTTTAAAATATTGGTTCTCAAATTAGTTTTTTTTAACTTGATGGCTTTTATTATTTAGCTAAGTATTTATTATTTATTGAAAGTAAGATATTTTAATCTGCGGCTCATTTACTTCGAAATTTAAATGAAATATAAAATGCTGTAATTATTAGAATTACAGCTTTAGTTATTAGAATGATTACTATTACAACTAGTATAATCATTATAAATACAGCAAGTAGCACTACTATTTTTGCTAACCTTTTGTTATTTCTATCTGTATTTCACTTCATCTTTTAATATTTGGGGTGGAAACATTTTATACTGCACTAAATCTGGAGACGTTATAAATACAAGTTTTTGTAAATACTTTCAAAGGAAAAAGCATCGACAGATTGTACCTGCAATTGCAATGCAAACCTTGTTAGGGTTAAGTAATAGCTTTTGCAGTATCCGACAATCAACTTTTACCTATACAATAAGCGGGGATACTCAAGACAATTCAGCTAAGGTTTGCTGTTTAGCTGTTGTCTGATTATTTAATCGCAATCGCCAATAAAATGTCTTATGTGTGATCCAGATCGATTAATTTATCCAGATCGATTAATTTGCAAAGTAAAGTAAATAGCTATCTTCGATATGGGAATCGAATTTTTTATATTTTGATCTGACTATTTTTATACGCATTCATTATCGATGTACATTTACGACATGCAAACTTGAACAACGTAGACGAAAGCTGTATAAAAGTCACCTTAAAGTCCTCTGGTTTTCTAGATTGCTCTTCAGACAAGCTGACAGTTAAAATGTTTGGCAGAATGCTAATCAGATTGAGCTATTCTTGATCGAACAGCGTCTGACAGCTATTTTTTTTTTCTGGAAATGCGTGTTTCCGTTCGCAATGATGAGTAGCTATAGCTATGAGACAAAGCTTACAACAGATAGTGGAACTCTAGCCAGAAATCCCATTAAACCTATACAGGTCCTATAAAAACCACAGTAACAAGCGCTGCACTTATGCTTGCAGATCTGATCCCTATCCACATTCGAGGAGAACAAGAGGCCGTTTACGCCACAGTTATTCAATTGCGGATAGAAGCTACATTTGAAGACACGATGCACAGTCTAGTTATGTGTAACTGCCAAGAAAGCATTCTCAAATCCATTCAGGGCTCTAAGATGCATAGGCGTGCTTGTCAAAATTGTTAAACAACGGAATCTTTCCATTTCAGAAATAGCACGGAATCTTTTGATATGGATGGTTCAAAAGAAAATGATGGTGTCGAAAGTGCATTTGTGGAGTTTAAAGATCAGAAGCAAATATGTAACTGGAAAGCCCATTTGGCATATTATAACAGAGTTTTTCAAGAGGAAGTACTTGCAGGACGGGAGCCATCTCTCATTAAAAGTGACATGTGAGTGAGGACAGTTTAAGCTGATTTTCAGACAAGCTGACAATTACAGCATGTAATAGACCCGAACAAACGGAATCCAACTATATGCACCGACAGCATGCTCGTACTTCTATCATCACTCGTCATCAGCAAACTTCAGGAATCATCATTAACATTCAGCAACTTCTAATAACAATAAGCATAAGGCACATAAACTTAAAATGAGTGAAAGTGCACACAGAAATAGAAAGTAACGAAATAGCGGACAAACTAGCCAAAGAAGCAGCTTATAATATAAATACAATTGTATTCATCTTTCCAGCTTTTCCCTCGTATTTAAAAAAAAAGCCCTCTAGGAAAAACCTCACCTAAAATAGGAAGCTGAATAAGATCACGATGCAAACACATAAATTTATCCCAAAAGTTTCAACTGAACATCTTGCAGCCATTCCATACTTAACACAATTCATAACAAGTCATGGTCCATTTCCTGAATATTTCAATATCTCGGAAATAAACGATCTTCTTTCTTTCTTTTCGCCATCGACGGAACAGCTGGCCCACAGGATTAGGTGTTTTTCAGCCTGTTGGATCCCGTCGATGGAATTAATAATAAATACATAAATAAATATAAATAAAGAGCTTAGTAATGTATCCTTCGGGAATTGGCGACGCTAAACGAGGAGCATTGAAATAAGGACCAAAACATGGAAAGAAGCATGGTGGGGACTACTGAAACCAAGGGGAACACTTTTCACTATTATGGTACATGTTAGGCATGCAGATATATTAAGGATATGTTATATAATCAGGTACAGGTGTAAAGATGAACAAATGCGTTACAAATTGTGGAATACATTAAATGAGTTCTGGATTAATTACCCAGATCCTGGATGTTAAATATAATCAAAAACAAAATAAAGCGAAAAAAAAAGACATCTAGTAAATTAATATATGTACAGAGCGGGCTGACGACGGCACGGTATCCAAGGAAAGAAGTCACTCCAGTCTGTCAGCAATGCTTTTATCAATGGTAGTCCAGTCTCTAATGCGGCTCAGAGTACATTGATTCCTAATTGTGTTCTTGAATCATGCCGTCATATTGATTGCAGCTGGTCTTTTTAAATGTGAATTCGCAATGTGCGGGCAGTGAAACAGAGAGTGATCATTCACAGACCCATATCATCTATGTCGACTAACCAAAACACCGCATACAAAAAAAATTACAAAAAAATTGGGTGACAATTAATAAAATTTGTAGAAGTATTACCATAATAGCAATGGTTGAGCAATATCAACTTGCATGTCAACTAAGTTCAATTAAAATATTCATCGAGGTATCATTTCATGGATTTTATTCTACTTTTAGCTGCCCAGAGGGGATAGTGGTATTAGTGACTCTGACAACCGTACCGAAGGTCCAGGTTTCGAAACCCGGAGAAAGCACTCGTGCTTGTAAATGTATAGGGTCTTGCGGTATGGGGACTATTTGAATATAATGGTGAACCAAAAGTCTTGAATTTCTTATATTATATGTTGCTTTACAATTTTGAATGAAAGTGAATGAAGCAGGTTCAAATTCATTTGACTTTCAGCAGAGGTTTTTAAAGTTTAACTGTCTTGGCTAACATCGAATGTTAACTGTATGTAGGCATTAAGTGACTTATTGCTAAATATAAAAGTATGACAGAAACCTGGGAAAGGTGTAAAAGACCCTTTATTTAAAACTAAATAAGATGAACATAAGGCACTCTTAGTCCTTAAAATTCCGCCAACATTTATGTTGTGAGCCCAGAATTTCACGACGTGTATTTCAATTATTGGCAATTATAATGCAATGCCGAAGACAGGAACTGTTATCTAAAGTATCAAACTGGTAATGTGACTACGACTGGCAGAACGCGTTCTGTCCTGACGATCTCAAAACCTTGCTTAAATATATGTGAACTAATTTGCATTCATGCGGTAAAAAGGAAAGAAAGAAGTGACAGTCCAGATTCAAAACCTAAAATAACTCGTTATTCAAATTAAAGGAACCTCATAGATTACACGCTGATAACGCATAATAAAAGAAATCACCTCATATGCGGTCAGGTCGTAAATTTACCATTCCTTTTTTCAGGGGGAGAGCTGACGAGGAGGGGATAATCTTGCTCGGGGTCTTGAGAAAATATGGGGGGCCGTTTTAACATGTTACTTCTCTACATTCAGTTTGATACAGAGGAAAATACAAATTGAATTTTTGTAATGAATGGAATTTTGTACAGTGAAAATTTATTATTGAACGATAAACTGTAAGGCAAATAACATATTTTTTTAAACCCATAGGAGTAGAAAGACACGATATTTGTTACATAAATGAATTTGTAGTAAATATTGAGTTTTTCATTTCGAATGCTATGCTACATGTATGCGAAGTAGCTGAGTATCTGAGAAAATAGTCTTCATTCAAATGGCCTTCAACCTTTTCACGTCTAAGGACTGTTTTTCAATTACATTGTGGTCGCTGCTTTTTGGTTAATTTTCTAATGACATATAAACAATAATTTTTTTTATTTGAGACTTATGAATAAAATAACGCAAACTAGACTTCAAAAAATTCTTCAGAATGAAGATAAATAATACCTAAAAATACATTATTGGTGCACTTTTAGGTTTTATATGTAGTAGTTAATATGGAATCCTTAAATTATATATATCTATGTATAGGTATATATAAACGAAACAAAATATAGAACAAGGTATAAAATATCAAAGAAAAATATCTTTAATATACAATGTTCATTACAATACGTATGTTTACGTAATATCAATATAAATGGTTAGTTAGGTTTCGTAAACATATAATTTATTTTTATATTTTGTATTTTTTGTATTATACATATCTGAAGTTTAATTTTACTTGTTCTCCTTTTGGGTTACGACTTTAAGTGAGAAAGAATTGTTAGGGCATTTATAGGGATTACATTATATGCAATCAGTTAAGATCCGACTTTTCTTTTCTTTTAATCATTATTTATATTTAAATACTACTTTATAAGTATACGTAAAATATAGCAGTTTTTTAAACTACTTATTTATATATCTGTTGTTTGATTATAGCAAAGCATTCGACGGCTATTTGCCTAAGGGTAAAGGTACCTCGCGGAGAACTTTCTAAGCAAAACTGACTCTTACACACGTCACACGTGGGGAAAACCACGAAACGCCAATGCAGCCATCCCGTTCACCGGGATTCGAACCCCAGATAGACCTGCCAGAGTTCAACGACTTTACCGCTCAGCCGCTAGTAAGCCACACACGCACATCCACATATACATTAAATTATATTTACATGTCGTTTATTAAGTATAATTGAATGCAATTTAATCATTAAGAGTTAGAAAATATTCTACGGAATTACTTCACTTCGTAGTCTTTTTGCAAGCTTCACCATATCTCTTAAAGAGAATCTCAGTGCTAGTTCCATTCCCAAGCCGTTTATGTACATTATTTTTTATGCTTTGAATTATATTTAGAGAATTATTTCACCTAGTTATACCCGAAAATGCAGTTTTTTTATTGAAGAATTTAAGGATAAGAGAATTATGTTCTTTTCTAATTATTCTTGAAGCATTTAATTTTTTTTTAAAAAGGGCACATTAATACGGATCACTGAACTAAGGTACTCGATACAGGACAGATTAATCAGCTACTAAATTTTGATTTTCATTGAGTAAAAATGAATTCATCTGCATTCTATAAGAAAGCAGATATTCAAAAAATGTTTTTTCTTTTCTCGCAGTCATAATATTTTTCTTAAATAATCAGCTAATTCCTATTCAAATACTCCAATCCATTACAATTAATAATAAATCGGTACAGTAAATAAATAATTAAAATCAATTAAATGGAATTGTAATTGCCATTTTCCCTCTGATAAACCTTTCTTTAGAGTTCAATAACAGTCGATCAGCTTTTGTTGGGGTTCATTTTTCTTTATGGTATGCTTACGTTATATATGTATGTATTATGCATTGCTCATACTCGTCAATTGCAACTTTTAATATCTCTTGGAAAAAAAAATCAGTATGGGAATCCAGAAAATGATTCTTAGTGACTCTAAAACTATTATTACTAGCCATTGTCATTGCACAGTGTTTAAAAAAAATCCCATTGTTTAAAGGTAGATCCTATGCTCATATCCTAGTCTACAATTAACAGCTGCGAGTCAAAATTAAAGGGGTTGCTCTTAGGAAGCCTTAATTAGAAGTAGTTATAGGAAATGTTAATCAATACTTATTATCTTATGGATTAAACGCTTACTCCCCATTTGATCACGTGTATGGCAAACGGATATTCGTCAATCATAAAGAAAAGAAAGGTGAATCAAAATGAGTTATAATCTTGTTTTTCCAACTGCAAAACCATCTTAAGCTACTATCGGATTTAATTTTTAAATTATTCCAATAATAATCAGAACAATGGGGGCCACTATTCTTAACTATAATTTATTAATGCAAATCCTATTTTGGTTTCAAATGCCTTTCATTAATTACATTAATGATATGGATATTTACTAATTATTACTATTACTAAAATAGTTGTAAATACTTTATTACTGATATGTTTATGTACTATTTTATTAAAAAACGTATTTATTAATTTATTAATAAATTTATTATAATTTATTAATATTAATGATTTATTTATTAATAAACCAAAAAAGTGCATACTAATATTATTAAGCTGTTTAATAAATACGTAAAAGAACACTTCAAAACTTTTCGTATCCTATGTAATTTGTCTCCATTCCAGTACCGTGTGCATCCTTGTACGCGTTACTGACTTACAGTGAAAAACAGAGGAGAGCTCCATTCAAGATTTTATTCCTGATCTACTGATACTGAATGAGACATAAAAACACTTTTTTTTTAATATATCTCCCCTTATGATCCTTGACACAGCCGTTTACTTTCCCCTTCCGTAATTAACGTCAGTCTCCTGCTCTTGACCGCATTTGCCAAGCCACCATAATAAAATACATATGGTTATACATAATTAATATGCGTGATATTATGTTATAATCTATATGCATAACATTAATAATGTATGTATAATTTAAAGTACGTAATTAATATACACATACATTAGCAAATATAACATACCTTCTAAAGGAAAATTATTTCCCCTTGAAACGTCAATCTTCCTTTGACAAGTAAATAATATTTAATTTTGATTTTTATATTTTATACGTATTGTAAAAAATTTTAAAATTTGTTTAATTTTATTATAAGATATTTTTTCCACTTTCCTAGCGTGCCTTCGTAGTGTAGTGGTCAGCACACTGAGCTGGTATTTCACAGGTCCTTGGTTTGATTTCCGGCGAAGGCGACTGCTCATTTTTCATAGTGCCTACTTCAAAAAAATATACCCAATGTCTCTACAGTGACGCCCGAACTAAAAAGGGTGTTGTTGGATGAGGATTCTCTACATCCAGGATTTGGTGATTGGGTCCCCTAAAAAACCCCAGTCGCCCTTTAAAAAGGGGAGTATATAAGGCATTTCTCCCACTTTCCTAGCGTGCCTTCGTGGTGTAGTGGTCCTGCACGCTGGGCCGGTATTCCAGAGGTCCGTGGTTCGATTTCCGGCGAAGGCGGTTGCTGTTTTTCATCTCCCCGGCTTTTCTAATTAACCTAACGTCTCTACATTATAATGTGTCATAAAGTTGTTCAGGTAAACTTTAATAGCATTTTAATAGTTATTATTCAGCCTAATTTAATATTTATTTTTAATATTTCTAAATTAGTTGAATTGCATATTAATTTACTTTACTTAAGTTACAATAATGTATTCACAATAATATATTACACTAATGCAATAATATATTTAAGTTAAGATTATTCTTTATTTAAAATACTTCAGCCATTTGGTTTTTAATTGCCTTAGATATACATAGATCTATATAGAGAGGGAGAGATCGTAGAGAGTCAGAACTCAGTACAGATGTCACTTACCACTTAATGGTAATAGTCTAACGTTGCATAGTAGAATTCTTCACATATTTCTTTCTCACTTTTTGATGATGGCAGAGCAGAAATCATACAACGATAGCAATAGCTATACCGAAGGCTAAACTACTTAACACGATATTTATTGGTGGCCATCTTTCCTGTAGACAGAACCTCAGCGTCGTTAGTCCCAAATGCCATAAATCAAGTTCGTTCTTTTTTTCTTGCAATCGTCAAAAGGAGGGAGATATCCCTATCCCCAGTTTCCCACCCCTAGTCGGAGATCTGGAATAAAGTTCCGGCCAGAGGTATAATGGTGTAAAATAAAAATCTCAGAATATTAAGCAAGATCCGTTGAAATTTCTTATTTAAGAAGTGGAACTAAGATCAACAAGTATCAGTATTAAATATCACTATAAATTTAATATATTGAAGATCATTACTGTTATGCTAATGCTAATATGCACTATCGCTACGTTACATTTTCCTGTAGCTAAGAAAGATCAACCTGATATTATGCCTATCGTTGTAAGACGCAAAATCAAAAGAATTAATATCGCGGGATTATATCGCATTACTTTTATTAAGCAAGTGCATAAATTCAGAACTTGTTAGTTATTTAAATTGTTTTGATCCTCCTGGTGTAATGAATAATATCATTAATATTAGGCTTTCACTAGAAGCCGAAGATCTAGAAAATTATTAATTCATTCATATCTAAAATTATGTATACTGTTCATCAACTATATTTTTGTACTCAGCCTGACAAAAGAAAATTTATATCAGTAAATAAAATGTAAAACTTAAGGCTTTTCTGCTGCTCAAATTATTTGCTTAGTAATATTATTGAAACTGAAACCATATAAGACCAGTATTATGATTAACAGCACTGACTTATCTATATTCGATAGTAATAAATACATTCAATATTATTTCTTCCTTAACCTATTAATTGAATCTAATAAATTAGTTAATTTTTTTAGATAGTTGCAGACATCTCTGCTACAGCAGCTGGAATTTTTCTAGGCATCTTAATGCCAGAGCTGAGCTAGGTTAAATCCAATAATGGAGAATCTTTTGAGCTCGTCATACCAAAATTCGGAAATATCCTAGCTTAACTCTGGCACCCATGTCACATATAGAGTCATACATCTACTATCCTTACCATCCGTGTGCAAAGAATTTACTCGAACGCGCTCAAGGTAAGCGCAACACATGTTGTCAATGACGATGCCATTGCAAGAAAGAGGTATTTTTATGTTATTTTTGTCTCCCAGGATGGTTCTGGATATGCATGATGCATGCCACCTGAAATGGGTTTCATTGGTTTAATCATTGTTTATTTATGAGAACATAAAAACAACAGATAATTTAACAACACATTAATAAGCTATTATAGTCATTAAGATTAATTCGCAGGCTAACAGTTGATACCATTTACAAAGTAATTTCCATACATAACAGAAACCCTTCCATAAGGTTTACTAAATCCCAATGATTATTTGTTCACTCAAAGAGAATGAAATGTTAGTTATCCTTTTCGGTGATAATCAAGATGACTTCACCATTAAATGTATTCAGATGATAAGTATTCGAAAGAAAATATAGGAATAAATGATTATTGCAAGAATGCATTGTTTGACAATTGCTAACGAGAAGAGTTTTTTTTTTCAAATACTAGCAATAGATATTAATTGAAGAAATTAACATATGTTTAGAAAAGCATGTGTTTAGAAAAGTTACAGTGCATCTTTATAATGTAAAATGGTAGAAATTTCACTACATGGAAAAGTAAGATTCCCGTTGGAGCAATTTAAACAAGTAACGGAAAATACTCCTTTCTACCAGAATGATGTCATGTATGAGTTTCGCGATGGAGCTTATGCCCATCCCTGAAACTACAGTGTCATCTATTATGCACGTCACTAATCTGTCGAAGTGAGTTTGGGGGATATTGTCCCATTCGTTTCTCAAATTGACTTTTAAATTCCTGCATAGTCTAGGAAGGGTACTTTCTGTGCAATATGTCTACTGGAACGTGCCAGGAATGCTGTATGTAGTTTCAATGTACAAAGTAATTCTGTGCGTTTACTATCTTTCCTCTACAGTACTTCGGACGCTTTAGTGTCTTGTATGGAAGTGCATTGCTTTCCATGAATAGAAAATTTCGAGGCACCGAATCAAGAAAAAGGCAGACATGGTTCGAGAGCATCTGAATGTTGTACCGCTAGGCTGAAATGTATCTACGTCAAAGATATGAGACAATATTCTGTCACTGCGCGTAACGTCTCCTCACACAATGGCTGTTCCGCCATAACGATCAGCTGCATAGACACACTATTGTTAATACCGGGTCTCCTTCTCTCCATACTGGTGTCCGGAATCCTTGTTAATAGTAAATCGGGATTCAGCTGCGAAAGATTCCATAGTGATCCAAAGTGATGTCACACTACTGTTGCCTCCAAAATATGGTGTCCCGCCGAAAACATCGCGGGTGAAAACGTTGCGGAGAAATCAACGCAAGGCGAGAACGTCGTGGTACAAAATATTATCGAAGAAAATAAAGCAAAGAGAAAATATCACAGTTCTAAAACATCGCGGTACAAAATATCGTCGTCAAAAATAAAGCGGTTCAAAAACTTCGCAGTTTAAAAACATCGTCGTCGAAAATATCATGGTAAAAAATAAAGTACGTACACATGACGATAACATCGCAGACATGCGTTTTTCAGCCTTTAATAATTGTAAAAGGATACTCACATAATGAGATCAAAAAAGGATAACTTTTACTTTCATATTTTTATTAACTAATAAATATTAGCTAAAAATGTAAAATGAAATCTTAGCATAGAAAATTAATGCAACTTATAGCGGTTAATAGAATTTTAAACTGACTTGGTTAACTAAGGAAGGTCATCAATAAATTATTTCTTTATAAAGTTTTACTGGTAGTAACTGCATGACCTTAAGTATAAAAAAATTGCTAAGTTAATTATGGGATTATTTTCTTCACTTTTGTTAATCTGATACTCTTACAGTGAAAATTGTTTTTGTTTTTGTTTAAATTTCTTGTTCTGTTTTTTAAAAATTTATTAGTTAATAAAAATATGCAAGTAAAAGTTATCCTTCTTTCCATCTTGCGTTCACAAATCATTATGCGAATATCAATTTACAGTTATTAAAGATTGAAAAACGCATGTCTTCGATGTATCGTCATACGATGATTTGTAGGTACTTTATTTTTTACCACGGTATTTTCGAAGACGATGTTTTTAAACCGCTTTATTTTCGACGGCGATATTTTGTACCACGATGTTTTAAAACTGCGATATTTTTCTCTTTGCTTTATTCTCCCCCTCCGATGTTTTATACCACGACGTTTTCGCCTTGCTTTGTTTTCTCCGCGATGTTTTCGGCTGTAACCCAAACTATATATTTGTTATAGTAGTGTAATTTTAATTTTTTTCTGCTGTTAACGGAAAAAAATGTAACAAGTTTCAGTGCATAAAAAGCAACAGGATTTAATCTTTGATAAATGTTTCCTGTAGGTATACAAATGCCAGTAATATTTCAAGGTCTGAGGGTGCTTAGTAAGATTTAAAATCCTTTCTGCTTCTAGGAATATATATATATATATATATATCATCTCGAGGCGTGGTGCTCCTTCTATAACTACTATCATGCTTTCGCAGAGCCATTCCACCTTCAGTGACATTTTTAACTGCGAAATAACATTTTTCCACTCGTCTGTTTCTTTGCTAAGTTGAGTGACACTTTGTTCTGCTTCAAGCCATTCAGTTGCTTGTGCACGATTATAAGCACTAAAGAGATATTTTAAAAACATTCTGAGCTCAGTAATTTATAGTAAATGCTTTAAATTTACAAAAATACCTCCAGAAACCTAAAAAGCGGTTTTTTAACTTCACTGCTTGAAACTTTGCATGAATCAAAAGCTTTATATGCATCGCTTTTTATGCAGAGAAAAGATTTTGCCCTCATTCTTGCAATTATTTTTCTGCAATTACGCGGAATTTAGGAAAACTACCGTGCATTAATTATTTGTTCCTCAGCAACCCAAAACAGTGTAATTCAGCTATCAATATATTCATTGCACTGTTTTCAATTATTACTTTAATCATAAGAAGCTATCATCTTTCTTCAGGACGATTACATGAAAGTTTGAAAACAAATATATGTTGCACAGCACAGCAGTGGCATTCATCGCAATAGATGTCATAAGTATTCTAAAATGCCATTTCTTACCCATTATATAAAAATCATAAATTAGATTTATAGCTGGATACTATTTTTGGCAAAAATGCAGTTAGCATGAGAAATTTTGTGGTATCCTTTCCGAGTTTGAGATAATGCCAGTCACTCCTTTGCAGGGACGATCGTTCTATTACTTTACTACAGTATTTCGTAATATGATCATAATTAGTTAACCATCTCTCGTCCTTTCAGTTTTATGTAAAATATCGTTAACCACTAATTTATACAAAGTTGAACTTAGCTACTAAACGAAGCAGCCACCGACTAACGTTCATCTAAAATCTCCTGTTAATGTCTTTTGTCTCCTGTTTTTATGTGTGCTTAATACGTCATTGTACAAATGTAAGTTTAAAAATAAAGCACAATGGAATATAAGATAAGAATGGAATTTAAGTTAAATTGTTGCAAAAGTTAATTTAAATAAAACTCTTTTAGTCCAAAAACTATTCACTAATCACTTGAAGAATTAAGTATGTTGCTTTCCCAAAAATTGTATCAATAATAAATGATACTTTGTAACTATTCACTAATCACTTGAAGAATTAAGTATGTTGCTTTCCCAAAAATTGTATCAATAATAAATGATACTTTGTAACTATTCACTAATCACTTGAAGAATTAAGTATGTTGCTTTCCCAAAAATTGTATCAATAATAAATGATACTTTGTAACTATTCACTAATCACTTGAAGAATTAAGTATGTTGCTTTCCCAAAAATTGTATCAATAATAAATGATACTTTGTAACTATTCACTAATCACTTGAAGAATTAAGTATGTTGCTTTCCCAAAAATTGTATCAATAATAAATGATACTTTGTAACTATTCACTAATCACTTGAAGAATTAAGTATGTTGCTTTCCCAAAAATGTTGAGTGCTCATGCTATAGCCTGAAATATGAATGCATGAGATATTTTATCCGCATATATGTTTTCCATGTTATATTTTTCAAATTCTACTTCCTTTAACGTTATTTCTTTCCGCTGATTATGATACCAGAAAGTGTACATTAATACGTAATTGTACACTAATATGAGCTCAGCATCTCAACTAAGATACGTAGCGTTTTAAAATAATATCCAACAAATACTGTTTATTATTGTGACTGATTTTCAGTACACAGGAAAATAATCGGCGAATGAGAGGATAATTTTAAAAATAGCCTGTGAAGTGATATTCATCCCCAAACCGTATGTAGCGCTCTGCTGGTTTACATCTTGACCGAAGGCAGCAATTATTCATATCTGTTGCTAGAGGTATCTTTTCAATGGTGTTGATTAATTCTCATGACTATATTCATTTAACCTAGCTGTCGGTTTCCGTAAAATTGATCTCCATTGTCGAGGAAGTGAGTTTAAGCGGAAGAGAAAGCTTAATTAAAAATCAATCACTCCATTTTACTAATGATAAAATGTGTCGAATTCAAAATAGTTTCATTTTTGAAATTGTTTTCGCTTTCCTGAATTGAATTAGTGTTTCGAAATTTTAAGAATCCTAACTAGATTTGATTTCCTATACAACTTGAGCCTTATTAGTGAGATTTAACATGCTAGTACAGTATTCAAATGTAATCAATCTTGAGATTTCACATTATAGAATTCAATTTTACGACTTAATTTTACTTTATACTTATTTTCAAAATCAATAACTTTATCATAATTATTTTTTGTGTTCTCTGGAATATTAATTCAATTTTTTTCTATGAAAACCGTTGTAAGATTTATCCTAAGTTTTTAACAGTTAATTTTTAGTTAAAGCCACTTTCCTGTCGCTTCTAATTTCAACTTACAAATTTCCTTCCAGAATGTTTTCGGAATTGCGGTTAAATGCAAGTGAAGGAAGAGCAAATATTTAAAGTCGAAGTTCTGCTGACTTCGTTAAACAGCCAGAGATTCTGACCAGCGCGCGTTCACCTTTGGCTACACTCTCTCTAGTTCGGCCGTATTTCAAGCCCTTGTGAGCTTCGCCGTTTAGTTAGCGTAAAGGAGCCGACTCCTGTAGAATTTTGATAGCTTCGGCTATATCCTTTTAGTTAAGTTTTATTTCTTAGTATACTTGAGTTCAAGCCCAAGTAGAGACTTTTCTGTACGTCCTGAGAGAGGACCGACTGTGAACTTTATTTTGAGCAATAAAGGGTAATTAACCCTTCGTGAGTTTACGTTTCTATCTTTCTAAGTTTCTATTTTTCTATTCTTTTTACTAAGCGATTATTCGCTTACCAGTTTAAGGTTCCACACACATTGCTGTAAATTCTAGGTTGGAACATTACACCATATAGTAAAACGTTTCGTCTTATGGATTTTACAAAGTTTCCAGGTAACATATAAAATATTTTACTGTAGACAAGGTTTCAAAAAATAAAATATCACGACATTACATAGATTGGCTCACGCAGTTTTCCCCCTCCAAAGCGTGTTTACGCATTTTTTGGGACGATTTCAAGATAAAATGTAATAAGTATTTTTGAACTGTTCCATCTGATAAACTTTTTCCTGACTATAAGTCTGTATCGTGATTTTCATGGAAGGGCCTTTCGTAAAATTTACAGAGATATTGATTTGCATTCCTCTTCCACTACTTTTCACAGTTCTGTTAGGTTTCCGACTAGAAAGAGCTTCAAGAGTCCAAAACCACAATAGTCCATAGGCGAAATGTCAGCGGACTTCGCTCGAATGCATTAATAAGATATGTACCTATATGCAGTATCTGTATAAACCTTTTTTTGCAAAGGAAAGCAATGGTACTTTTCGAAGTATGACTCGTTTCTTGTCTTGATGAAAGTTCTGTCTTTAAAAATCACTGAGATAACGAAATGGAATTCCTTCCGTAAATATTGGACGTAAACTTTCTGTTGAGAGTACTTTTAGTTAATATTTTCTCCACACTTTTTATTTTTAATACTGTCCGGCAGGACCGCAAGATGAGAGGGCTACCGCCAAAGCAATATTTATAATTTTTATGCACTGAAAAACTGAAAATAAAATAAATTATTAATTTAGTCTACTGTATACAACGTTTCTAACTTGCGACAAAAGCAAAAGTTATGAGTTCCATGTACATCTGAAAAAAAAGTGCATAAAACATTTCAATATGCATTAAGTCACTTCGTTCTTTCCAAGAAGCAACCTATTCGTAAATATTTTCTGTTGTGTTGTTCTAGCAGTGAAATTATGTCTATGTGTCTAGCAAATTAAATATAAATTACGCGATATCTATTTATTGAAAGTTAAATGCACGTGCTCCTGTATTTTTGCTTTTCCGGCATAGCATTCTCTTAAAATATATCTCTTGCTGCTTTGCACGGAGAAATAAAACAATTTTAATTACAATTCTACTAACATTAGCTATCTAAATATAAGAAGAAGAGAAGAAAAATAATTTTATGAGTTTTTATGCCTTTTATGTTTTTATCAGTGCCTCTCATAAATTATACTCTTCTTTCTTCATTTGAGTCAGTCTCCATTTAAAGATCAGATAGTTCCTATATTTTTTTAATAATTCGTTTAATTTCTTGAAAGTTAAAATACACTGTATCTTCTTTATTATTATCACTGCTTCCATTGTCTTCTGATGCTAGAAGATCATCCAATTTTTCATGCGTGATTTCTCGATTATTTTTTGACTTTTTCTTCCGTATTTGAAAACCCTCTGCGTCAAGTTGCTTTTGCAGTTTGAATGATTTCTTTATCTTCATTTTCATTGATGGAAATTCTTTAAAATTTTTGACAACTTCTGGCCAAAGCTGATACTAGCAAGCATTTACTGTTCACAGAAGAATGCTGAAACGCGTTGAATGAAATTCTAGCTTTGCGCAAATTATACAGAAACAGCTAAGCATATACGAAACTGACAAAAACGGCTTGACTTAACCGAAAAAATGAAATAGTTTTAAGCATATAGTTAGCATGTAGTCATTCAAAAGCATAAAAATGTATGCATATTCTGTTATTAATAATAATGAATACTAAAAATATAGTAAAAGACAGAGTTTTCCGTTGGACGTTGCTGAAGAATAAAAAATTAAGAAAAATTTCTGAATCAAGTTTTTCTCAAGTTGTAGCTGACAAAAGGTTTAATGATTATTGAAGAGAAAACGAATTTCTATGGTATGAATAATAAACAAATCAATAATTGTGTTTAATTGTGTTACTTTTACACTGAATTGCTCCATTTATTTATAATGCGAATAATTTGTTTATAATATGTACAAATTTCTTTTCTTTTCAACATCGTATTCCTATGAACAATAGAATGCGAAGCCTTATGTATTGCTTAGCATGTACATTTTTATTTTTGATTGCTTTAGCTATACAAAAAATTAATAGTTATAAAACGATATCAATTCTATTGGATGCATATTTTAAATTCTGGTTCATTTATTTATTCAGAAATTTATAAATAACTCATTTCTCTTTAATTTAAGAAAAATTCCAAACGAAATTTTTGCAGCAGTTTCTGTTTCAAAACATAATAATGCGAGTGGGCAGTAAAATCAGAGTTTATTGCATGGGTAGAATAAGTCGAAGAAGTGTAAGCTTGAAATCTTCAGTCATTTATTTACTAGCCCAAAGGGGCGTTAGCCCAGATGGGCTATTAGTTCAAGGATCTTAAAGGTAGGTTGCATAAATTGTCTAATACAATGGGGAGAACAGCTGCTGCTAAATGGGGTGTCTCCTTACAGATGCTCAAAATATGGTATTCCACAGTCGCTGAGCGCATAGCTCTTCATGGCGTTTCCATATGGGGCGTCAATGCTACGATTAACAAGCAACATGCATTGATCTCCGCGCAAAGACCATTTCCTCTGGGCATCTGCAGAGGATTCCGTACCTCTCCTACAACTGCATTAAATGTATTGGCTGGGCTTCCGCCACTGCACTTGATAGTACAGAGCGAGAGTGTTGTGGTGAGAGTGACCAGACTAAAACAAGACGTTACTATTTGGAGTAAGACTTACATCCTCGGATTACGAGAATCACATTGCCCACTCTCCTTGCCACACTGCAGACTTCGATATAGAAGCAAACTGTAATTCTCCAAGTGCATTACAATCCTTAGCCGTATATACTGATGGCTCCAAAGGAGAATTCGGGACTGGCAGTGCCTGGTGTGCATTGGAGGGTGACCACATAATCCATTCCTGGGCTAAGAAGCTTCATCCCAGTAACTCGGTGTTTCAGGCAGAACTTACAGCCCTAAAGGCAGCTCTGGACTTTACTGCTAACAATGGCATGTATAAAGTAATTTACACAGACTCAATGTCAAGCTTGCAGACCATCCAGGGCGGCTGCAGTAGAGATCGCATTGTCAGAGACATACAAAAACTATTAATTTCGATTCCTACAAGTCTGAGGCTTTAGCTACAATGGGTTCCAGCCCATACGGGGATTAAAGGAAATGAAGCAGCGGATATGATTGCGAAAGGCGCAGCCAATGAACCCCACGTGAGTAGCATTGGTGTGTTTCTTCCGCACTCGTATCTGAAAACTACTCTCAAATGTGAACTAATGAAGCAGTAGCAAAACTACTGGGAGACAAGCACCGCAGGCAGAAGACCGTATGATTTCCAACCAAAGGTTAACCACAATTTAAATAGCAGTTCTTCGCACCTCACACAGTATCTGACATAGCATGGCCCATATATGTCCTATCTTCATAGATTTCGCCTAAGAGACAGTGACCAATGTATTTGTGGCAGTACTGGTGACCCAGATCACTATCTGTTTGCCTGTTCGCACACAGGGAATTCACATTTAAAAAGACCAACTGCAATCAGTATGCCGGCATGGTTCAAGAACACAATTAAGAATAAATATGCGCTCAGCCGCATTAGAGACTGCACTACCATTGCTGACAACCTGGAGTGATTTCTTTCCTTGGACACCGTGCCGTCAGCAGCCTGCTCTGTACATATATTAATTTACTTAATGTCTTGTGGGTTTTTTGTTTTTGTTTTTGCTGTTTTTAATTATATTTAATATTATGATTAATCAAGAACTCATTTAATGTATTCCACAATTTGTAATGTATTTGGTCATCTTTACAACTGTACCTGATTTTTATAGCACATCCTTAATATAACTGAATGTCTAACATGTACGATAGCAGTGAAAAGTGTTCCGCTTAGTCTCAGCAGTCCCCACCATGCACCTTCTTTCCATGTTCTGGTCTTTACTTCAATGTTCCTCGTTTAGTGGCGAAGCCCCGGAGGACACAGTACTGATCTCTTTATTTATGTTTAATCATGTATTTATTTTTAATTCCATCAACGGGATCCCACAGGCTGAAAAGCATCTAACCCAGTGGGCCAACTGTTCCGTCGATGGTGAAAAGAAAGAAAGATGGGCTATTAGTCTCGAAACGGCATTACTATAAACGGCTGTATCACTTCTCAACTGTTGCCACCAAATATTAGAACCCTGTATTATATTTAAAGAAATTAAATAGGGAAAAAACAACGGTACAAAGTCATCAGTTTTTAATAACGTAGTCTTCCACCCGAATATGGGGACCTGGAAGCAGGAATCTTGAATTTGTTTTATTATCTATTTCATATTTTATATCTTTTAACTAGTTTTTGACTAAAAAATTCAACGATTTCAAAGTAAGCAATGGCAACACCCTGTGCGGAATAAAATATTTTTATCTCCAGCGCGAGAGACTGTCTATCGAAAATCGTAAAGATATGCTGTTTTTAAATATTTTTAGCGAAAGGGGCTTTAGCCCAAATGCTCTCGAAACGTGTATGTATGTGTAAATATAAAAACGCCTCTTTGGACATAATTCAAAATATTAAAGCTTTCAGATTTATTTTCTTATTTATTATTATTATTTAGTAATGCTGAAAAGTTCAGTTGTCTTTAGATATGCAACAAATTTCTTCTTTTTGAAAGATGAGAATTTAAATTCTATGCATATTATTTGGACATGGGAATTACGTTATTTTTATGCATATTTTTAAGGACGAAACCATCTTCGTGAAACTATTAATAACAAAGATTTTACTTTGTTATAACATTGTTAATAACAAAGATTTAACAAAGATTTTTTTAAGCTAAAACAAGTTGAATACCTTGCTTACCTGCGGTTTTGCTAATTTAAGTAAAGTTTATCTCTTCAGTAGCTTACATAGGTTTATAAGCTTATGAACTTTGGAAGTGTTCTATGGCAGGAGCTGTCGATATTTATACACTTCCCTATAAAGTTTTCCTTTAATGATTGCGCTTTCAGATTTTTAATAATGGTTCAGGTACTTAAAAGATGTATCCTAATGCACAGCAAATGATCTTTACAGCTAAATAGGTTTTTAAAAGAAACAAATGCTTATTGTCTTAAAACAGATAACAGTGATACAGTGATTAAATTTTAAAAATTATCAACCAGCCTTAAGTTAACCAATGGCCAGATTACAAATTTTTAAGTGTTGGTTCTTCGCTTAAGGAACAAATAACAGTACTGTCCAAATACATATCACAATTCATAAAAATTGTTTAACTAAAAGTATTTTACGAGCTAGTTCCGTCTAACCACAATCGGTTGCATAGCTGAGGATAACTAACTATAAATTAATAAATCTCTTTTTTAGTAATTTATTTTTAAAGGAAGTAAGAAATTTGATTTTTCACTGCTTGCCAAAAAGTATACGTGTAGTTTTGAAAACATTGGATAATTAAAAGTTTTAAAATAAGAAAAAAAAATAGTGTTAAGTTACCATATAATTACCATCATTATCTTCAACTTATTTCCATCTTAATTTCGAGTGTTCGGTTATGGCTAAAGGTCTCCTGTTTTAATCCAAACTGTAAACCGAGCTTTTAAACAATGTCATATTACGAATTAAATACAGGGTTCGTACGGTCCTTAAAAGTCCTTAAGGTTTTTTAATCGATTTGTGGTCCCTAAAAGTCCTTGATTTCCGCCAAAGTAGGCAGAAGGTCCTTAATTTTAATCTTCTGAAATTTCTGTTTGTTTTTTATGACTGTCATTTTGAGTGTGAATTAGCATTTTGGAGGAACATTTTTGGCGATTCGCTGAGAAATATGATTATCTTTTGAATGGGTGAATGCGTTAATGGGTTATAATTTGTTCCTATTTCTAATATAAATGTGGAATAAAGATTCTGAGCAAGAAGTGAGACATAAGCATTTCGAAAGTATTTCATTTTTTCTAGTGAAGAGCTTTTAAACAACTTTTCGCTTTTGGGGAGGTAAATCCTTTTATTTTCTTTCATTAAACGGTCCTAAATTTGGCGACTTATCAACATTTTGGCGATTTTAAGATCAGTGTCTATAGAAATTTTTTAATTCTGAGATCTGGGAATTTTTCGACGACTTTTTTAGAACATTATAACATTGATAAATTTCGTTAAAATAATGGTAATGTATTGTAATTATATTTAAGAAATAACATTAAAGTAAAGCACTTTTATTTTTTGCTGTCATATTATAAATTCCATTTTGGCCACTTTTATGCAATATTTTCAATCTGAAAAATAAGAAAGGTATAATGCTATATCAGGGCAATTTACGAAACGGTTCTTAGCAATAGCAAAATAGCTATGTAATTAATTAATGTAAGAGTTTTCCCATGTAATTGTCTCAGAATATTCACAATTCTCAGAATATGCATCAGTTTTCTCTATAAAATTAATTTTACTTTTTTTCCCTCCGATTTTTTTTTCAAAATATTTCTGGCTTTTTGTTGTTACAGAATTGGTAGGGGTAATTTTTCTTTAGGATTTTAGACATTGCAGCTTGAAAAGTTTAGAAAAATTTGAAGGCAAGATTTATAGACCCACGATTCTAGATGATTCCAGTAAAATGTAACAAAATTGAAAATGTCCCCATGGTATTAACGCGTAATTTCTTACTTTTTGGAGAACGTCTGGAAGAACAAAGAAAACATAATAGTTGAATGTTTTATTTCTGATTCTAAAATCGCTTTCTCAACATTTTTATCTTCCCTTTATTTTCTGTACTTTTCATACTTTTCACTAGACACAAGCATGGAAAATATCAAAAGAACTAATCTTATCATATGGACATGCATTATAGAAATGATTTTTTTTATTAATAAATAAATTGAAAGCTGAGAATTAAAAAATTCATCTAATATGTCTTAATGCATCATGCACAGGGCTGGCATTAGATATTTTCCCACCTGATGCAATCTCTGGGGATCTTAAATTCTTCTGCTTGGTGCCTTTTCTAAATTCTAAAAGTTTTGCTATTTCTAGATTTTGTTGCTCGGTGTGTCACTAAATTCTAAAAATTTGCCCCACCAGCTCTTTAACCGGATCTTATTATATATATTTCATATTTCTTCTGAATTTTCATATTACTAGAGAAATAAAATTAGCAGCTTTTTCTATACATTCTAAATGCATTTAGTTGTTTTAGAATAACAGAAATCTTTAATGAAATCCGAAAATTCTAAAATGGAAAGGAAACGCATACATAAAGAGAAAGAAAATTATTCTTCAAAGATATGTAGTTATTATTATGTAAATTACCCAGTTGTTTACAATTTTAGCCTTTACTATAATTTCCCATTTCTATTTTCTCGCCAGAATACAAATCACTTAGAGAATTTTTAAATTGAGGCTTTTGGAGTGTAAGACAAAAGCGTATTTCTGATCTCCACTTGTTCCTTGCATTAGTTCCTGCCAGCTCTTATAGTTTGTAATTATTCGTCTTTGCATAACCGCTGTCGACATTTGAATTTGTTATGATGATAGAGCTACTGAGCCAGCTTAAGGTGCAATTAAATTGTATAGTCTTTGACCACTAGTGCATATTTTTAGCTTGAATTTGACTAAGTCCGTGGCAAAATGAGACATAAAAGAAAAAGAAAAAATAATATAAAGTTTACTGTTAGTAAAACATAAATAAAATGTCCCTAATCTTCTTTCAAACTATTACTGTTTTCAAACTATGTTCAACTATTATACGTGTAAAATATTTAATGCTACTTGATAATTTTATAAAGTGGATTTTATTATCAAATTTGTTTTATAATTATGTTTATCAAATTTTGTTTAATAAGAATGTATCCTACTTACGGATTTATTTTATTCTTAGAGGGTTATTACAAAAATGGAGTTCAGACATAAGTTGATTGAATTTATTCAGCTCCCATTTGCTGATAGGTCCTTAATTTTTTTTATTAATGGTCCTTAAAAGTACTTAATTTCCATGTGCATGAATGTGTACGAACCCTGTAAATATGTTTCAATAAAATATTTGGAAAGCATCTAAACAGATGTTAATTCTTACCGAACTAGATCAGAAAAATACAGCGTTTGAATTATAACTCCCCACTGGAATTATCTTCATATTTGAAGAAATTATTAAGCTATGTGAGGCTGTGTGTTACCATGATAAAAAGCCACGCTCTAGCTGTTACTTACCGCAGATCGTTTGTCATTATAAACAACCTTACTGGCTTACAATGCAGCTGCTTACGGTTGAGCTTGAGGTTTCGAAAGTACCTTCTAATAAATAATTCTTTCATAATCTCACCATGTACATGGCTCTATCTTATTTTATGGAGAGCTCCTCTCGGTGTTGCAAATGGTATCCTGATTAGGTAGGTCATTAGAATTTTTTGAACCAGCAGACTAAAAAATGTGTCCTCGCCGGACCTTGAACCTGGACCTCTCGAATATTTGTCCAGTGTTCTACTGTTACACCACGAAAGCATGCTGGAGAGAAGAAGAAAAAATGGCGATTGGGGGTTACGAGACCCAGTCAATCAAATCCTAGTGGTGACGAATTATTGCTCACCAACTTCGGGCGGCACTGTAGAGTCATCAGGTTATTTTGTAGCAGAAGACATGAAAAATGTGTAATGCCCTCGTCACGAGCCTGGATCTCTCGAATACGCGCCATGTGTGCTACCGTTACACCACGAAATCATGAAGAAAGAATGGAGAAAACACCTCATATTACGAACACTGTTTTTAAGTTTTACGTTTTGTAAAAATATCCGTTTTTCATCTCAGGAGACTATTCGTTTCAGAAATGTCCCTATCTCAAAAAACAGCTGGACAGAGTTGACAAAATAACTCCAAATATTATTGGGCAGTGTATGTCATATATATTGAGCTAATGCATATGCGTAACTAATTTCGGCGTATCGCAATTATCCGCCTTACAACTTTAATAAAACAATTTTGATTTGTAGTACAGTTATAACTGAACTTGGAAAAGGCAATAAAATCGAAACTGAACCCAATTCAATACAGAAAGTTCATGTTCCAGAAAGGAGGCTTACACAATCTTTGCTTTAAGAACAAAAGTTTCATAGATTTTAAAAACAAGCGTGATAACCATTCACAGCTGTGAAGTGGACTAGTTGGTCCTCATTCAAGGAAGCATTCATAGCTGTGAAGTGGACTAGCTGTTCCTCATTCAAGGAAGCATTCATAGCTGTGAAGTGGACTAGCTGGTCCTCATTCAAGGAAGCGTGAACGTGCTGTGTGTATACAACTCTCAGAACAAGAAGAATAATGTTAGGTCATGTTCCTATAGCATGAAATTATAAATATCACGTTGAGTATAGGCGGTCTGCTCTAAAGGTGGTCCCAAGCACAAAGGATTTGGGAGTTCCCAGCTCTGCAGCAAATTATTTGCATTATAGTCGAGTGCAAAATTTCCCACAATTTTATGTTTTTTATGCAGTTTCTAAAATATCCATTCTGGAAAACTGGATTTATATCGGTAAGATTCCTCTTTGAAGATCGTATCAAAATGCTTTTACTTCACACTGAATGGGCTAGGAAGAATCGCCTTTCCCTAATTTCATACGAAATGCTCTTAAATAAAAATCATCATTCAGACAACTTAAAGTATACAAAGCGTTTTTAAGGTTTATGACTAAGTTTCTTCATCTAAACTCAGTGATAAAATCAAAGAATAACTATGCCAATGATTGCTAAATATTGTTTTCCAACTAGAAGAAATTTAAACGAAATGTTTCATTTTATACAGCCGATATTCACTACCATGTATTCAATGAATGGGGTAAGGAGGTTTTACCATGTATTCAATGAATGGGGACAGCAGCTGTCGTCAAGCAACTTACTCCAAAGAAAAGTTTCATTATTCTTAACTATCTTTGGTTACTCGTCAGACTTGGCATTTTCAGCTTAGTTTATATTCTCCAAAAATTAAACAGAATATTTAAAGAGTATAGTTTTGACAACATTTTAAATAGTCAGAGAACATACTTTTACAAGCTAACGCCGATGTTCTATGTACACTGCGAAAAAAAAAGGGGAGGGGGCACAGTTATGTATCTCTCGTTCTACTGGGCGAATTGTCAAAATTCAAACTGCGTTTTTCATGTCTCGAAAGCTCGACTTAGGATATGTATTATATTTATATATTGCTTTGTTCTAATATAGATATTTTGAAAAATCGGACTTTATCTGAAATGACATACCAATTTTTTCCATATTTCGTTTTTACGACTCAAATTGTATCAAAGTGCCAAGTTTTTTAAAAATAACACGAGTGGTTTTAAAAAAATTAGCTCTAAAAATTTTAGTTTCTCAATGCTTTTGAATTTGGTATGTTTCAGAAATCACTCTATCTCAAAACATTCAACATTAATAAATACCAAATATATTTATTAATGTCTCTTTTTTTAATAAACTTATTTGATTCTTCCTTTCTCATTTCGCAAGTTAAATTCATTCCAAATAAAAAATGGCCATTTTTTATGATTTATTTTTAAAATTTATATTTTTAAATAATTTTTATAAATTTTTCGAAAAAAACTTTTGAATTATAACCTATAAAAGTTTTACTATCATCTTAAAGTAGATGTATTTCTAAGCATGCCTGCAAAAAATTATAATTTTTATTCAAAATATCCTAAGATATACGTGAATTTACATATTAACACGTTTTGAAATTTGGCATATCTGTTACAAGCGATAATAAAGTCAAATGTGGTTTACGCACTTTGTCAAAATTAGTTGAAAGTATGAACGATGACCATTTTTCCACTCGTATGCAATGAAAAAAAAAGGGGGGGGGAGAAAATAGGTTGCTAAAAATTAAGAAGTTTGCCAGGTGAATTATTCTTGGCGCAAACTGAAAAAAATGCGCCAGGATAAATTTTTTAATTTCTTCATAAATTTCTCACCAAAAATTACAAAATTTAATATCTAGGCATAATCTGAGTCGTGGACTCGAAATAAGGAAAAAAAATTCTATGTCATTTCAGAAAAAGTCCGATTTTGTGTCAAAATACTTATGTTAGAACAATGCTATATATAAATTTAATATGTATGATCAATCGTGCTTGGAAAACGCAACTCAATTTGAATTTCGTGAAATGGCCCAGTAGAACGGGAGATACGGAACTGTCTTTTTTTTTTTTTTTTTTTTTTTTTTTTTTTTTTCGCAGTGTACATACCAAGACATGCGTGACGAATGCATGAGAAGGAATGTATGGAGATAAGTAAAGTCATAAAGTACTTTTTTCAAACACTGAGGTCTTATAAATTAATTCTTAAAATTTTATGAATTGATTTGGAACTGGATAGATTGGGCTGGACTGAATTATTTTAGCATGACTCAATTATTTCATCATTAAGGTTCTCTACCTTTACGGAGTTTATGTTTCTTTGAAGATCTTTCTAACGAACACTGGCCCTTGTTTACGGTACGTACGTAAGCAAAACATTAAATTACGTAAATTATTTAAAAAATGAGTTGGGAAAATAAATTAGAGCTGTGAAATCTCCAGATACTTCTATTTAAAAGTATTTGCATTTATGCATCCATTTATAGCACCATATCCATCACCAGAATAACAATACTCTTTTTATATCTATGGAAAGTAATTTTATAAGCTTATACTCAGCATTACCAGCATAAATGTATTTATTTTCCTTAGACTGCTGAACTATGAGTTTAGTACATTTACATTTTAAGCAAATGCATTTAGCTCAAAGTATTCTCAGTTATCTCCCCAATGGCATGCAGAATTAATACATAGGCAGATTTTTAATCTTGTTAGAGTGAATAAGAATTCAGGAACTAACATTTTTTACATTTTTGTGCAGTAGCAGACACTTTTACGCCTAGCACTTTTACACCACTTTTCCTTTTTGCAACTAAGGCGCGGATATAGGAGATCATTTGTTAGGATGGGAATGCATTTACAAGAATATTGAATTAGGGGAACAAGGTTTAGATTTATCAGATCCGACCATTCCTAAGATAGCGTTTTGTACTTTCTCTCGTTTCTGCATAATGAGTATCTGCGCTGAGGTCATCAGTCTGAGTTCAAGAGCAATTCATTCTATTTATGCCTCATTGAACGAATTTGAGGCTGGAGCTAAAATGCATTGTAATTCTTTATCTTTAGAGGTCGTGGCAAGCTACCATGATAATGCTTTTCCCTTGTAATGAGATTATGATAGAGTTTCTTGAAGAAGTAACTGTAGAAATTCAGCGACAGTTTTATGCAAATGGTAGAAGGAGGCGTAACAAAAAAACAATTTTAATGATTATTAAATAAATAATATTTAATATTAAGTTATATAAGGATCCGTCTTTGTAATGTAGCGAAGCCATTTGAACTCACTGAAGAATAAAATGTTTTACTTTATAAGTTTCGTATTGATTTTTTTTATATTTCCATTCATATTTATTCGTTTTTTTTATATAATGTTACTAGATAAGTTTAAAAATTATTTATTTATAAGTCTACTATTGTTTCCGCAATCGTATAGAAATTTAAAAAAACAAGTAAATATTTAAACCTTAGTTTAACTTTGATTTCGAAAAGAAATGTTTCCAGCAGATGTTCAAATTCCTAAGAGAATTTCGCTCACCAGCGGCCGAGCGGTAAAGTCGCTGAACACTGGTAGTTCGGTCTGAGGTTCGAATCCCGAGAACAGGCTGGCTGCATGGGCGTTTTCGTGGTTTTCCCAATGTGTACCGTGTATACGAGCCAGTTCCTCTTAGAAAGTCTTCCACGAAGGCATCCCTCCCCTTAGGCAGATAGCCTTCGAAGCTTTGCCATAATCATGCACACCTAAGAGAATTTCTTAAAACTTCTCTTTCAAAATCAACTCCAAATTAAAAATTAAGATTAATAATTTCAAATTAAGAACAAAGGAGCTCATACATTTATCTCAAATCTGATATCCTGTGTGTGTGTGTAAATTCCAAATATGTTCTTAAATATGTTGATCAAAAGTACTTTTTACACGCTAAATGATACAACATAAAACACAAAATGAAAGCGTCACAGTAAACATACGATTAAATACTTCTATAAATAACGGTGAAATACTGCTATAAATATAAACAATAAAATTTATTTATTATTCAAAGAATAAAATTAACTTTTATTATACACGAAGTTTTCAAATTTTAATGCTCCTAAAATAATAATTTGAAGATAGAATTTTTCAAATACAAAAGGTATATATTTAATAAATTTTATCACTAGAAAGCAATTTCCTATTCATGAATGTACCCATGAAACGTTTATCGTAACTGAATTATGTCACTTATCCAAATTTTTCGTGATCTGAAGGCATACGTTATTTGTTAAATTTCTTACATCCGAATAATGTATCTATATGTCAACCGTATGTAATATTTTGAAGCACCCTGCATAACATAGCAATTCAGTTAAAATAAAATCATAATCAGATGCCTCGGAATCTCTAGGCTGCTGCATTAAGTAATAGGAACCTCTATTCTCAAATCGCATTTATATAAAATACTCATATTACTCTAACATTTGCAAATACATGGATGATATTATCGCAATAAACAACTTCAATAAAATAGAAAACGATCACATTTAATCCTTCATGTTCGAAACTTAAGAAAACTAACTTCGAAAAAACATTTAGTGAAAAGTATCCATGTATTCAGCTGCATTTGGTGGTATGGTATATATTTAATTATGGCAAAGCACACTAGGGCTATCTGCCTAAGGGAAAGGAAGCCTTCGTGGAGGACTTTCTAAGGGAAACTGGCTCGTATACACGTTACACATGAAAAAAACCACGAAAACGCCCATGCAGCCAGCCCGTTCGCGGGATTCAAACTTCGGACCGAACTACCAGTGTTCAGCGACTTTACCGCTCGGCCGCTGGTGGACCTTCAGCTGCATGTGAACCTAAAGAGTAGATCGTTAAAGTGGCAGGAACCACCACTGTATCGGAGCGGCTTTGAATCTTTGATAGCAACTATCTCCTGCATAAAACGAAGCAAAAAGCTCCATTGAACTTCTTGTAGGCAAGTGATATTTTAAAGAAAATAAGCAGCAAAGGCTTAGTAATCACAGTATTAAATTGTCCGTTGTTAACATCTCAGGAATTATTCAAAATATTTTATAGACTTTTATGTTAAACTTCATTCAAAATAATTGCATTCTTTCTAACACAAATATCCAGTTGATGCTGCTTTACCAAAACAGATATTCTTTGACAGAAAGGAAAAATGATGATGAGCATGACCAAATGGTTAATAGGCGGCCATTAATGGGTCAATAGATATAATAATGGCCAAATGGATAATTTGTTTTGTGATGGTACATCAAATTTTGTTGTTGAGACATATTTCAGTTGTATGACAATAGCATTAGAACAAGCTGATGAAATTCATCGTGGCAAGGAGTGAAAGACTGTCCCTATCGTTGGCAAGACCCTTGAGCATCATGCAGGTGATAGTGTGACTTTGCTCAGTTTAGCCCCCAATGTTGATGGAGAGCACCCTGTAAGGACGTGTTCGAGGGTCCAAAATATGCTTATCCAACCAATAGTATGCAATTCAGTCTTCAGCACGAGACTTGAAATCAAATTAAGTGCAACTGTTTACATTTAATTTATTTAATATATAAACGTTGAGTGACTTTTTAACGCTAACTTGATTATGCATGCAACTTTTCTTTTGCTTATAAAGAGCTTATCTATTCATGAATCTCATTGCCTTGTCAAAAACAAAGGATTCTATGCGTTTTTTCCCCTGTAAAATTCACTTTCATTTAACCTTTCTACATAAATTTCACAAATGCAAGCACTAAAGGTCACTTTAATACGCAAAGTCGTGAGGAGAAAAACCTGTTAACAAAATTCTGACAGCCGAATTCCCGAGAATGTAAAACCCCATTCATTTTCAGCCCTGAAAAGGTCACTTGTCAAGGGATCCATCCTTGCTCCTGATCGTAATCAGGAAAAGCACCTTTTACCCAGAACAGCGAAAATTAAAGATTTTCAACGCGATTAGGAAACTTGTATTCGAAATCGTATACACTTTATCCAAAAAAAGGCAAGTTGCTCTCATTATTATAATCATTTTCTGAAGGCACGTTTTGCGAGGCTGTTATTAATTGCGGGTTATACGGAAAATTCCAGACAAGATCGCTTTGGCAGATTAAAAAGGAAAAGAAAAATGTGAGTTAAAGCTCGCTTAGCGAAAGAAGTTGCTTTTTAGAAAACTCCCTTTTCCCCCTTAAGTATGAAATTCTACCCCTCTCTCCCCCAGTATTTCTATTTGTTACTAATAAACTAAAGTTATGAAATGCATGAATAAATTTATTATTTTGCTTTTTATAAAATCTGAGGATAACTTATACGATAATAAATATAAATAAAAGGCTGTGTACTTATCAATTTGATCTATTCTATCTATAGCTAAGAAAAAGCTTATAAATGTTTTATACTATGAGTGTTTTGCATTTTGACTTGAGAAAGAATAAGAAAATATCTTCAAGAATATAAACGTGTACTTTAAACAAGTTCACATTTTGGGACTTTCTCTTCATTACTTTTATGAAAAATATTCAAAACATGTTTATATAAGTTAATTCAGAAGACTGCCTTTTATGAAGAAACTAATCTTAAGCATGAAAGAGCCTTTTTTCTACGTTTTCGTTTTTCCCGAAATATTTCTACATGAGTAAGACACTATATGTTCTCTAAAGAATTTCACAACAATGGTACCACTGACAATGATTACATCCATTCACGATTTCATCAAAAGAACTTTGTTAAACTCCATTCAAAATGACGTCATTCTTTCTAACACAAGTTTCCAGTTGATGCTGCCTTTCCAAAACAGATATTCTTTGAGAGAAAGGAAGATGACGATCATGGCCAGATCCTTTACTTCAGGTGCTTAATAGGCCATTAATAGGGTTGATAGATATAATAATGGCCAAATGGCTAATTTTTTGCTATGGCACATCAAAATTTGTGGTTGTGACTTATCACACTTGTTTGACAATAGTTTGACAATGAAAAACAAATTTCTCCAAACATTTTTAGATGTACAACAAACTTTCTTTGAATTCTCGAATTAGATCGTTACTGCATTGCAGAGCAGAAACTTGAAATTTAGCTTTAACTTCTTTGCATGAAATATCTAAACAACTACAAGAAATTTTAAAAACTATTTGCTATCTTTATTTATCTTATAAAGACGCGCGGCTTCATTTTTTTCTATTTGAATAAATATTTTTTTTTCAAATAAAGCTAAAAACCATTGCAATGCTTTGTCTCCAGAAAATTATATAACACCAATGTATTCTGCGTTAACATGCTCCAAGACAGCTTCAACTAGAACAAGCCCACGATATTCATCGTGGCAAGGAGACTGCGCCTGTCGTTGGCAAGATCTTTGAGCATCATAGAGATGACTGTTCGATTTTGTAAAGACAAACAAACGGTTCGGTTTGTTGTATGCGTAGAAGTATTATTTATGGAGATAGTGGCCAATGATTCAACTACCATACTTTATCAAGAAAATGGAAACTCTTTTTTCCATGCACACATTAAAATTAATGAACACAAACTAATATAAGAAATATCACTTTACTGTTCATAAACAGAACTTTAAGAACTGTTTTTTGTAACATTATAAGCTTGATGCAGTTGCAATGAATTTTATACGATCACGTGCATTTGACATCACGCTAGTTGAAGCTGTCTTGGAGCATGTTAACGCAGAATACATTGGTGTTATATAATTTTCTGGAGACAAAGCATTGCAATGGTTTTTAGCTTTATTTGAAAAAAAAAATATTTATTCAAATAGAAAAAAATGAAGCCGCGCGTCTTTATAAGATAAATAAAGATAGCAAATAGTTTTTAAAATTTCTTGTAGTTGTTTAGATATTTCATGCAAAGAAGTTAAAGCTAAATTTCAAGTTTCTGCTCTGCAATGCAGTAACGATCTAATTCGAGAATTCAAAGAAAGTTTGTTGTACATCTAAAAATGTTTGGAGAAATTTGTTTTTCCGGAAATGGAAAGGAATCGAAACTATCTAGTTGCGTTTATTTGAAAATACTTCACTTGTTAACAAATTATTTCATTGATGAAACTAAAAGGATTTATCCACATAAATCATCTGTTACTTAAAACCTTGCTATAATTTTATGACTGAATTCAAGTACTGTACAGAGAGACCGTATAAATAAAGAATAAAAATCATAAGAAGGAGTTTTCCAATTTATTCCTAGAATAAATAATTAATTTTGTAGCTACGAGTATTATTATTATTTATTTATATTTTAAAGTATAATACAATGCATTTTGTTTGCATTGCTACAATATTTTATTCTAGGAACCAATTATAAATTATGCATGAAAAAGGATAAGGATCAGAAACAGTTTAATTTTTCATTGTTGTCTTTCTCCCACAAAATATGAAATTATACGGTGCCTTACATGAATAAAAGATTCTGCATCGCTGTTTTAAATCAAGCAGTATTATATTTTGAGTCCCACAAATGTGAAAAATCTAACATTTGCTCCATGTTTTCTAACTAGCCGGATTGCTGTCGTAGTTTCAAAAATGAAAAATTTTTCAAGAAGAGAAGCGCTTTGCCATTTAATCGGTGATGCATCAAGAATGTTAATCTGCTATAAAAATCACTAACAATTGTTCTATGTCTATGCTTGTAAGTATCTTATTCTTCTCTTAAAACTTATTACATATATAAGCTTGTATGTGCGGTGTGTAATAGTTTGAATTATTTAATACTTATTATTGTTCAACTGCTTATTTTACTGTCTTTTACTGATAATAAGAAATCCTGTTAAAGAAAGCGCTGGCAAAATGTGGCATTTCTGGTTTGTCTTCTAGTTAGTGTATGTATGTCGTGTATTTTGTGTATGAACTGTTATTGATAGTTACATTAAATAAAAATAAATCAGAATGTTTTAAATACTTATGTTCTTTTAGATGCTATCAAATAGCAGCTATACATTCTCATATTATATGAAATATATAAATGTTGCAAGCTCCATATGCAAGCGATCCAGTGAACTAGGCACACAGTTAGTGTTGAATAGTTCAGTCTTTTCTTTTAAGCACAAAATGTGGTTGTGTTATGACAATTTTCTTCTTACCGTTTCATAGTGTTATTTTTAACAGCTCGTTTCAAATATATGTTTTCATGTTCTTCACCTTGAATTTCTGGCGATAAATTCTCAATTAGCAGAAGGCCTATCGTAATTTTTTAATTAATTGTTTCAGCTGTTAAATTTGAATATAAACAAAAAAACTAGTTTACAGTTTTGTAAAGTTTTTTTTTTTTTTTTTCATTAATTATTCCCATTTGAATCAGTTTCATTGCCGGATTTTGTTTCCTTTTCATTTTAAGTTTTCTTTACATTTCGCCATGTGTAAAAATTTGCAATTATTTAATACAGTTAGAGACTTCTTAAGAAATTTTTCTTATTACAAAACAGATATTTCTGAAACACATTATATTGATACATTATTCTGCATTTCAGAAAAAAAGGTACATGTTTTAATAAATATTGAATATAATGTATAACCTAACAGTAAAATACACAAAAATATTCATTTGTAAGCTTTATGATGAGCATAATACCGCGGTATCTCATATATATTCAGAAGGCTGCTGAAATGCGTAATAGTGTATTCTCGCCCAGTAAAACAATTAACTACTAGGCTGAGATTAATGAAAATTATTTCAATAGCTTATATTAAGTAAGGATCGCAGAGCTTAACTTGCACAGCTGACTGCGACTCATTTCTGAGTGGTATTTCAAAGCCTCTAAATTGTGGTTTTCAAAATGGAAACCTAGACACTAACTTAATAGCAAATTATTGTCACCAGATATTTATGTTGGCGAAATAACTACTGATTAACCTACTGATAACTAAAACTCCTACTGATACCCTTAATTTCTGGTTTCTACATAATTAAATGTAACCATTAATTTAAAAATCGTACTGATTCTATAGATAATCTTCATTCCCCCCCTTTCACTGGGAGAGGGAAATTCAGAGGAAATACTAGAAAGTTGACATAGAGATGGAGTGATAACGAAGCAAAACAAAAGTGAAAAAATCTACTAAAATACAATAAAAAAAACCTGCCGTAAGCGAAAATAAATATAACACTTTAACCTCTCCATCCTCTTAACAAGTCTAAGCGCGTAGACTGGTCGGGTAGGTGTTGCCAAAACGCGCAGCACAATCACTTTCTGTCCTAACTGCTCGTTGAAGTCGGCCATGACCTCCAAAAGAAATGTCTTGTCTATAATTACAGACTCGTTGCCTGTGGTTGGAAACCTATCAGCATGTGATCAGCGGTTGGCTGAAACGTTCACATTAACATAAAACGCCGTACAGGTGTGAAAAATCTTCTACCACGCCTCCTTTTTTTATTTTTTATGTTGATAATTTTAGTTTTATTCATTAGAGTTATAATAATACATCAAGTATGCATAATGGATTGTTTATATTTTGAATGCTCAATTCTTTTATTACTTGTTCATCATATAATATCACTTCATTGGCATCAGAGAAATACTGAAGGAAAATAATAACACCAGGGAAAAATAAAATTAAATTTTTTTTAGCCTAATCTAGAGAAGTGAATATTTTTACGTACTAGGTTTATGATACTGCAATTTATTATGAAGATCATATAGATCGTTGTAATGATCTGATCCCTGAAAATGAGTTGGAGAATCAGGTTTGTTCGTGAAAATACTTTAAAAGAGACTGAGCATTTCAGGTTTTATACATACCCTGAAGCACCTATAAATGTTAAGCTGAGTACATTACATAATATAATGCTAGCCCCACTCTAAAAAAGGAATTCTAGAATAACTGATATAAAATTTTGATAATTTGAATAAAGAGAGGGCAAGATTCTGTTCCAGAAAATTAATTGTAGCGCTAGAAACGTTTTTTCTTAATAACAGTAATTTTAGACTATTTTTATTTTTATCAATTAACTAAAGTATCAAAAAAATAAAATAAAGATTTAAGCCATTAAATATGTGTTTATAAATTTTAAATCTCTCTGTCCGCTAAGCGATTACAGACCGGTTAACCTGAAATGGTAAATTAAGCGCTTTTTCCTCTACATGGAAGCAATAATCTGAGAAGTGGTTATGCGTGAGAAACGTGGAAGACAACCATTTTATATTTTCCAAAGTAGCAATACATGACGAGGCTACTGGATGATGTGTGTCTGTGGTACTGCACAGCATAATTCAACTGTCCAAAATCCTTTATGGACGTTTCTAATATCAAAATTATGGAAACCACTCCGCTAAGAACATATCTGATATAAAAAATTAAATTGTAGAATTCCGATGCCCATCAAGACTGATCCCGATGCGCATCAACGGCTACCTAGAGGACGACGATCATTTTGGATCAAGACTTATATCACCGGTATGAGGCTTTGTAATAAGTTAAGAAAGTTTTTCAATTAGGGTTAAATCGAAGCAAATCGGGGGGAATCAGACTTATTCCTTATTGGTTACTCAATGGTTGATCATCTGTTACAATCAACGGAAAGGTCACCAACGTAGCGCACTGAAACACATTTCAGTGTATATTTCAATTAAAATTAAATAGAAGCAGACTGATGTCCGTAAGTGTTTTTTTGTCGCATTGCCTTTCAGTGCTTAGGAAAGTCGCTGGTGATCTCCAGGTTTAGAGCCATTTGGATCAACCAATAAGTTAGCAGTGTGAAGAGGTACAATAGGCTTAGATTGGCGTTAATTGGTGTGAAAATTAAATCGAAGCATATTGATATCAATCAAGAATGTTTATTATAGAGCTCGTGTATGTCCGTCAGTTTTGTTAGTGATCTACAAGACGAGTTTATTTCATAGGTCAGTACTCTTAGCTCACTGTGATGATATTACAGTAAATTAAGAGAAATATTTTAATTAAAATTAAATTGAAGCGCAAATATGCCTGGTAAAGTTGATGGACGCTTTTACTGTTCAGTAATTTTGATGACCGTGTTATATCGTTTGCGGGACTTTTGGAGTTAATCAATGTATCACCGGCAGAGCAGTAAACGCAGATATATTTTTTAATTAAAATTAAATCGGAGCATGTGATGCTTTTAGAATCTGTTGCTCAACGGTGACTAACAGGTTGATGGGTTTCCAGCCGGCAGCTTGCAAACTGTAGAGCAGTACAATAAATCTAAATATTTAAATAGGCAAGCTGAAGCGCCCGTCAAAGCTGTTGATCACCACTGCCCTTCAGTACAGGTAAAGAATACTGATGGCCTATATATTGAGGGTCATTTAGGGTTAACCAACAAGTGTACAATCTCAGGCGGTGAGGTCAATTTTAATAGAGCTTTAAATTAAAATATTATAGAAATCTATTTTACTAGGATGGCTGTTGGTCACTATCGAGAGGCATTAAAGGTGACAATCACTAGTTCATATCCATAACCCACGAATCATTAATATGAGGTAGGGGAATAAATTTAGATAGAGTTTGAAATTTAAATGTAAATCTTCTGGCCCATATCCAAAACTAATGAATCAATAGTACGAGGCAAAGCAATAAATTTACATAGCTTTTTAAATTAAAATATAAGTCAAACGTTAAACACACCAGCGTTTATCAAAGCTATTGGTCACCAATGACCTGCGTGTTGATGGTCGCTGGAAGTTAACTAGTATGTCACAGATTTATGACAGAGTTTGAATAAACCTTAAAAATGAACCAAACGTCATAGTTATCCATCAAAATGGTTGGTCGCTGGCGACCTACGCATTTTTGACCGATGAGTTACGTTTACGCGCTCTCAACCATAAGGCCACAGGTGTGAGAAAATGCAATAAATGGTGATAAACTGTTAAAGTTAATTGAAATCACAGGACAGAATTGAAGATAACGGAACAATACTGCTCGTCATTAAACCCATGGTTACCAGTGATCATCAAGGATAATGGTCACTGGTAATCTATGCGATTTCAGTCGCTAATATAAGGCAGAGCAATGTTGTAGAAACAATACTTGGTAAAACAGTGGATAATAAATACTTAATACTATAAACATAAAGTAATGTAGCACACTCCATTAGAAAGATCTTGTTAAAGACGTTTTTAGTATCACATTACTTGACATGGAAAAATATGACAATCGGGAATCAAATTGTTACAATTATTCTGTCCGCCTGACCAGTATGATGATTAGAAGAGTATATTTCAACTCTCACTTGACTCGAAGACAATATATAGTCCTTATCCTCAAGGACACCTAATGACTTATTCCTTATTTATTCGTAAGAAAAACGTGGCTGAGAGAATTTATAGCTGGTTTTGGGAGACCTCTCAAATCTGAAGCTCTTTGTTTTGTGAGCCTAGGCTAATCAGAACTTGTACTGGACGAAATATGTAGCCATAAGCATGCATGTTTTATTGCATAGTTTTCCAGAATGAAGACATTTACAATCTTCTTAATAGGCTGACGGTAGAATAAGGCCCTTGTATTCCATGCCTTTTGTATTTTGAATCAAAAATCGATTTGAACTAAGCCACTGTTACAAGTATTGCGTAGTTATGATATTGCTATAAGCTTTCTAGTCACTCGTAGTGGCAATGATCCTGACTGTTCGTAATTGTGAAATTTTGAGAAGGCTGTTATTTATATATTTCTTAATGAAATCTGAGGGGGAATTTATAAACCTTTCCTTAAAATTCGAACTGCAGTTCGAAAAACTAACTTCAAAATGAATTTTTGTAATACAGTTAGTCTTGCTGTAGTGCAATAGTGCTTCAAAATGTAGTTAGTAGTAGGGAAACTTAATATAACCATATTATTGCTTAAGCCAGGCTACATTAAGCATCGATATGCATTCTTTATTATCTGAAGACGTTTAAGAACAATTTTACAAAATAAATGCAACTTGTAATACTTATAAATATTAATTTCACGGGTTTTCTTTAATATTCAAAGTACATTGCTTGACAGAAACGTCATCATGAATGCAAACGTGTCTGCACACATTTAAGCTAAATGATCGTTGTCTGCAGCTCTGTCAGGTGCTTCACGCATGTGATATAAGCATCCAAATAATCTGCGATGCTATTAGTTTCGATGACATTAAGGTTGCTAATATGCAAATTTTTCAGCTGTTTCCGAATCAGGCAAACAAAGAAGACAAATGTCTTTAAGAAAGTCATCGTATTCAATATCAGCAAATAGAGGAGTTTACGAACGGCTTTATGTTAGTCTTTAGTATGGCTGCATTGCGGAGGAGATTCAGGATGATGCCACAACTGCTGGTTGGATTTGGTAACAAAGGACCTACCTTCAGCTTAGATACAAATGTGTGAGACACCAAATCAGCGTCATAGACAAAACTGGAAAAACACGGCACACTAAACAATGTAGCTCCTTCAGGGCCCTTCAACTAGCAGTTTATTTATGATTTTAAAAAAGTTGCAAGAAGTTTCTCTAATCACTGAAGGCACATTTTGATAGTAGAGTTTAATAATGATAGTTTCATAATTCCTTGAGAATGGGATAACTAGATATTTAAATTATTTTTCATGCACATGCCTCAGTTTCCAGAAGTTTACTTCCCTATTCTCAGATAATTCTATAGATACCCAAAACATTACAATAACATTTTCCTCTGAAATCAATTTCCTAAATGATAAAATTGATAAAATTTATAAAATAAATCAAAAATAACTCCGAACTGAGATGCTTGACTTGTTTAGCTATAGTCAGATTTTCATGATGGCAAGTTTCGAATCCTGTTTATTTATTTACATCGCTCTAATTACTTTCTTACTTTTTAATTTTATATCCCAGAAATTGTTAGACAAATAAACATACAATAAGTTATAAAAGTTAAAACTTATTGGCAGTTAACAGCTATAGTAATCATAGTAATGATGAGAAAAACTAGTGTTTCTGTTTACTGGCAACGAAAAAAGTGTTTGCAGCATAACTTTAGTCTGCAATCACTCTTAACTTTAGTTGTAATATGAAAGATGAAAAAAAAATTTTGATTGACTATCTAGTTATAAAGTTAAGAAAATCTTGTCCAGAAAAGTTTTTTAAAGCCATTTCGTGTTTGTGCAATGCGCAAACTTAGTGACACTGGAAACGGGTTCAAGACAGTTACTCTTGCCAAGCCAATAAAGTCTTTATATTACTTGTTGCAAAATTATTCGGCATTTTTGGATGTGATCCAAAATCACTGGTCTCCACAATTATCCTTATGTGTTTCATTGGAAAGTCTGGGGGAAATCAATATATGTTTCACAACATTATCTTTACATCTTTTTCTCTAACAAAGGGGGTTTCATTGGTCGGCTTGAAATGAAGCCAAAATGTTTGAATGAATGAGATGTCAATATCTTAACTATTAAATAGAACATATCACTGATTTTATTTATAAAATTATTTTCTTCGACTTGGTTGAACAAGTATTATTATATAATTTCATTCTTATTGCTAATTTATGTAAAACATCCGGAGTTTAACGTGTTTACCAAAGCTTCTAACCTCGTGGCAGACATTAATATAATTGCTAAGTAACAACTGAAACTGGAAAAGGGTGTAAAAGACCCTTTAGTTTAATCCTAAAGTACAGACGTTCATTTTCTGTAACCTTTAAGGCATTTTAAGCACAGAGGAGGGGTCTCTCAGACTCCTCCCTATTTTTATGCATTTTTAAAATATAAAATTTTAAAATAATAAGTATTGTTATTACATATGCATTCATACGCTTTGTTTGTTATATTGAAGTAATTAATTCTTGTAAAACTCTAAAATTAATGCATTAAAATTAATTTGTAAATCCCATACGAAAATGTACGGAACACTTAATCAAATAAATAAAATAAACACTACTTACTTGCAAATGCGTACAAACTAAATTATTTAATAAATTTCCTATTTACAGAATTTGGATTGTATAAAATAATACAAAAAAAGTATAAGAATATTAAAAAACTGCAGCACATTATTTTAAACATTTTCAACACATTTTTTTCCAAATTCTCTTGGCACATTCATTACATATCGGATTCTTGAAGCTGAAACATAGAGAGGTAGGTTTTCTTCTCAGTCTAGGGAGGACAAAAAAAGCATGTTTTACGCTTTTTAGGGTATCAGTTACATCTGGGCTAAAATAGATTCCGCTGGAAACTTCTTAGCACGCTCTGAATGCATACTTTTATTTCTCGGTTCATAGTTGGCTTTTGAACCTTCCGTTCCATATGTGGTTTCACTAATTCTGATGATAACTCCATCAAAGATTCCTTTTTCCCAATTTGGTACTATCTCTTAACGATTGATGTATTACACGTGCATTAATTCCACTTACATCAACCTAAAGAATATGGCCATTGGCCATCGCCTTGTCCTTCGGCTTGTAGAATGTTGGGAACATATTTCATCCAATGCATCTACACCTCCTTTAGTTGTTATTAATTATGTTTTCTCAGTTTCAAGATTTCCTGATTTCGAATGATGCATCGAAGAAATGAGAATAACACTTTTTAATTTTTGAGGCACATATGAAACGAGAGTCATTCTATCTGTGAATGCATAAACGGAAGATCCATATTTTCATATTATTTGGAAAAAATTCACCTGGCATTTCTCTACTATTTTTTTATAGTACAAACATATGTCAAACCTCTAGAGTTAAGTTCTTGTACAAGTTCGACATTCAAGTAGTAATACAGCCATTTCCTCTCATGTCAGAAAAATGTAACCTAAACGCAGAGGTGAGGTCTATATGACCGCGGCACAATTTAAAATATTATTTAAAAATCTATTGGCTATAGTTTAATAAAAAATTAGTAATAGTTATATTTTATGTCAACTTGAAAGTAGTGAAAAGGAGAAGAATAAATATATAACTTATAAGCTGTTTTACAGTTCTAAAATTTTTTCATATAGACCTCATCTCTGTGTTTAAGGGTTAAACTAAATAAAAACAGAAGGCGCACTTTGTGCTTATAGCTAAGCCAACTACTTTTAGAACGATAACTTAAAGTGACAGTCAAGTCAAATATAAAATTCAAATAAACTAGTAGCCGAAGGCTGCAGTATCAGTATAACGCGAAGTTAACTTAGAACTTAACATGCCTTGAATTCAGCTATCGGCAATTGTAATGCAAGGTGGAAGACCAGATTTCTTATCTAAGATAGCAGCCTAGTAACGTGGCTACGAGAGGCAAAATACGCTCTCTTTTACAATTTCAAAACCCTAATCTTAGAAAGGCTCGAACTAAATTTGCATTCTAAGGAAAAGGATAAATGGCATTGCAGGTCTAAAACATAAAATAATCGGTTAACTAAACTAACAGAACCTCACAAGCAATACAGAGAGCGCCATATTTAATTTTGTAACTAACGGGCAAGCCCGTCTGATGAGCAGCCTGCGGCAAAGCGAAACTTACGCGTTCTATGTACACCTGAAATTAAAATGTATAAAAGCAATTCAATATAAATTAAATGAGTTCGTTCTTTCCAAGCAACATCCAATTCTTAAATAATTTTTTGTTGCCAAACCAGGAAACAAAAACTTTTGACACTTCATGTTAATACGCATGACGTCATGATTTAAATTTAATGAAATATAACAACTTTTCTCAATATCAATAAAATAATTAGCGTTGTAATAACATATCGTTTCAGTTATCTTAACCTGAAACAAGAAATTTGCCAACAGCAACTATTTATTTAAAATTCTGCCATTAACGAAACATTTTCGACTTACAGTGACGTCACATGCAATCACTTGCTTTCTTCAGCTTGAGATTATGACCTATATAACAATAATATATTTAATGTTTGACAATGATGTTTTCATTTTATATTTTGTAAAACTTAAAATTTTTTATTAACAAATTCTATGATTTGAAAGCGAACAGTGGCAGCAGTTTTCGAAACAAAGCAGATTTTTAGCTCCAGCGTGCCAGATGTTGCCACTCAAGAAAAATGAGGGCGAAATTTAGCGTTTTCAGAGTGTTTAATTAATATCTCGGGTGATTAAAGTCGTACGAAAATGAGAATGGTCGAAATAGCTTCTCTCGAATGTTTACTATCCGGGTTTGCTGCCTCTGTTCGGGGATGTTTGCTACCTCTTTCGAAATTCAACTCCCCGCTCTTCCGGAGGAGATAATGGCACAAACAAACAGACAGACATACGCACACAGATTGTTAACAGTACAGACTGTCAATTAGCTGCTCATATGCGATAATAAGATTTGATATCGTGTTTGACATTTTTATTTTAGTTCAATATTTTGAAACAGGTGTTGTTAAAAATGTGATAGCAACTGTTAATTTATTTTTTCTATCAGTTGATGGAATTCTGATCACTCTTTTGCTGAGTATAGAATTCAGGTAATGTCCTTTTCTTTTAGCTAAGTGTAAAACGAGATAAAACTCTTTCTGTGTAAATAAATCGCTGCGTTAAAGTAAATTCTTGTTCCTTTAAAGAAGAAGCAAATTAGATTTTACAGATAAGTGAACCATTTGCTTTGCGTTTCATTGAGTAAAATACATTTCTCTATTAAAGATCCGGAGACGGTTAGTCGCAGTATTCGAAACAATTATGTAAATATTTTGTTTACATATCATAACAGTAATAATTCCAATTAAAGAATACATCCCAAAGGGTGGCCTAAATTACGTTTCCAATTAAAAGCTCGCTAAAATATTGAGTCATTTTCTTAATTTTTCCTTATTTTAGTATATTATTTATAGTCTTAATATGGGTAAATTTAAAAATGCGACTCTACGAAGTATTTAAAACTCTAAATAAACTATATTTGCTTTTTGTAACAATTCATCTCTAGTGCTAAAAAATGAAGGTATTGAGAATTATTCGTACTGTGGAAAGACGATGGCACTTACAGCCCCTAAATTTTGAACACATATAGCTCTACACTTCGAGGCATGAAATTTGAATTTCGATTTTTTTTAAATGATTTTATATTCTGTTCCAGCTTAACGAACTTCATGTTCGCATGCATCTACGTATTTTATGAATGATTCATGAAATCAATTCATACATTAATTTCGCATACATATTTTTATAATGATGCACACGTTTTTATGACTCCAGCGCAAAAGATTAAAGTTTGAAAATTACATAGATAAAAGTCAGAAGTACCAAAGAATAATTTTAGAAAAGGTTTATTACGTAAGTTTTTAATGAGTAAAATAGATATTTTCCTCGTAGACATTTGTACTAATATTATTTTAGACGTGTTCTTTTATTTCTTTTTTAAACTGTATTCTTTCTTATTTTAGATATATTCTGTTACTTCTTCTTCTTAAGTGTAAATAAAAAAGAAAGAAGAAAGTTGGTCATCATCAAGTTCACAAACAAAATTAGAAGCCTTACAGATCTGCGTATCTCCAGCAAAACCTTTAAGGCGTGGAAAAAATAGAAAAAAAAAATGGATTAAAACGGTTCTCCATCTTACAATTCAACAATGAAATCAGGAGAGAAATCAACTTACAGCACGAAGATATTGATATTGTTAAAGAACCTCTTCTCTCTATCAGTCCCTCTCCGCAAACAATTATAAATTTAAACTTCTTGCAACCTTGTAACAAAAAGGAGCCAGCTGCAATAATCAAGGAGAAAGGCATCCACGCCATCAATTAACTTTCAAACTCAGCCCAAAATCTGGCTATTGTATATACAAATGGTTCCTCCGACTCAGATCTCGACAGGGGTGGCGCCTGCATGTATTTCATTCATGCTAATTGTGAATCTGAATCCCATAAAATGCCTGTTGGTAAAATTGTCTCAAATTATACCTGCGAGCTAGTGGCCATCAAAAAGGCTTTTGATATCTATCATTCCAAGGCAATCCTGGAGATCTTGTGGCCTCTTATTATTCTCTGATTCTAAATCTGCGCTCCAAGCTATCCTAAGGGGCAACACTCAACTTACTCAGACATTATCATTCCCATGAACAAAACTACTGCAGCCCAAAGGACCTGCACACTACAGTGGATACCAGCTCATGTTGATATTTACGGAAATTAACAGGTTGATGGCTTCGCCAAAGATGCCCGAAATAGTTCTCAACTTTCCAACAGCTTAATCCTTACCGATGCTAACGCAATAGCCAGTCGAAGACTTACCTCCTAATCAAGCAGGAAGAATTCCATTTCTGCACTAAATTGTAATCGTGTCATTTTTACTACCATAGCCAAACTGAGGATAAAACACATGAAAGGAATGAAGATATCTTCTGATGGTCTGCGAAATTATAAAAGCTGTCCTCACTGTATTGATATTGAACTTTCTTCAAACCATCTCTTCTACTATCCTTCTATTTTGGGCCAAGGTCTTCACTATTGATAATGCTCCCTCGCACCAACTCCTCCATTCTTCGAAAATTATTGATGTTGCTGCGGCTGTTCTGAATACTTTTGGCCCTATTTGACTCCTCTGAACTGACGCCTTGGACAAGACAACAACAACAAAGTGTGTAAATGGCATGTTATTGTTTAAAAATTAAATACAAAGCATGAAATATGAACTAGTTTATTTCTTTCTTTCAGACTTTCTCAACAATATTATTTTTGATATATTACTTTATTTTTCAGCACATGTTTTTGCAGTTCTGATGTTAGCTCAAATACAGATTTTCCTTATGTTTTTAATCTAGAATTCGATTATAGGGCACATATTACGCAATTTTACCAATCATAATATATACTATTTTACAGCGAAATTCTTTTTTTCTCTTTACCTATGCAACCAAACCTGGCTAACAGAGCTTATTCTCACAAGATGCAAGATGCACTGAACGAAATAAGCATAATAAATACTAAAGAATGTCTGTACGAATTATTATTGCTGGTCTTCCTTCACTTGATTAAACGGTTGAACGAGAGGCTACTGTTGTAAGAACGACAAGACAACTAATCTATAGAAGAGCTTATTTTCCTTCGGACCACGAAAAATAGAATCTTGCAAGTATCTGCTATTCGACTCATCGCAACTTACAACAGAATATCTTCTTTTCTCAATCATCGGATCTCCAGCAAGATATTTCTCTGTAAACAGATGGCTCTAGGACAGATTTTAATACAGATTGCCGCTTGTGTCATATAGACGGAGATCAATTTTGCTTTCGTGAAAGAGGAGAGAGATACGCAGTAATTCAGTATACCAACCAATAATTAATAGCAAATCAGAGCGACTACTGCATATTCCCAGGCAGACCCCCAGAATAAAACAGTGATATATGATGACTTCTAGACCTGCCGCAATTTCAAAGTACGAAGCCGAAGTCCCTTAGCTATCCCAATTTCTGAAGTACTTCTTGAGTGTCCAGCATATAAGAGGTCTTATCTGTTATGGGTACGGGCTCTCCCTCGTATTCTCGGAAATGAACAAACATGTATCATTGCTAAAAATACTGCCAATGATCCATCCCTTCTGGTGCATCCCGTTTCACTTCCACTCATCCAAGTCCATCTGCAAGTATCTTCTTGAGCAGTGGCAGAAACGCTAGAACCAAGCAGGTGTACCTATAGGCTGATGCCAAAAGTTAGGACAGAACTGCAAACTGATAAAGCAATTTCACCCATTTTCTAATAGGTCTGAGCTCCTTTCTGGGTGTAGGAACAAGTGTGACTGGAAGGCTTAGCAACCCCGATCACTACATCTTTGAATGTCTCTCTACTTGAGACCATTATCTCAACTTACCGTCTCTTGAAACCTGGACGTCATGGACGAAGAATACGGTCTCTAATAACGCTGCACAGCTAAAAATTGAAAAAGCTATTAATTTCTGTGCTTCCTCATACACCAGAATTTCTCATCGTCAATATAAGTTGTGACTTTTAAGAAAAGTATGTATCTTCACGCAGCATTTATTTAATCTTATGTATCTTGTATTAAGCATTGTTATATATTTTGATTTATGTAACGTTATGTACTTTATATAATTTGTGTTTATTGTGTGTTATTATGAGTTTATTTGTGTGATGTTACGTAGTTAGTTATTCGTATGTTATTATGTATTTTGTATTATTATTATTATGCATTTTGCAAAATTCTTTTTTCCGTCATTTCACGTGTATTGTATCATAGCTCCTACACATGTTCAAATTTGTTCTTATGTATCCTTTTATGTTAATTTCTAATGCACATTTGAATATATTTTAATGCTAGGTAAATATTATAAGAAACATGATAATGTTCCGCTTAAACGCATACGCAATACATTACGAGTCGATATTATGCTTGTAAACAACTGAAATTAATGTTATTGATAAAGCTGGTTTTATGTTTCTTTACCTTTTTTTTTTTTTTTTTTTTGTTTCAAATAAAATTTTTCACTTTCATTTATGAAATGTAACATTATGTACGGTAATGTTAATTGCATTAAGTAATTAATTCCACATAGCCCGACTTACGACGGATGGCATCTTGGCGGTGTATTGTACGAATCCAACTATGCCAGAAAACTGCCTCTGAAGTCTTTAAAATAGTGTATAACACCTCGAAGAAGGATTTGGAATTTTAAAAAAATGTAGTTTGCTGTAAAGTAAAAAAAAATATTCTGTATAAATTGTGTCATATGAGAAAGAAAAGTCTTGGATACATTTTAAAAATGAATATTTAGGTTATATTTTTTTTCATAATATCAATTTTCTATTTTCTTAAGATGGCTTGGAAAATCTTTTTTTGTCTTTTTATTATTAACGTTCCTTGTGTTACCTTTATTTAATAAATTTTGCGTTCTGCACACTTAAAACTACGTAAAATTTAATTCAACGGCAAAATCAAAAATATTTAAAAACAATATATTTATACAAGTTCCGAGATACTTCGCGCGTTGCAGGTAAAATTATTTTATTCAGTACAGTGTTGCCACTGTTTGCTTTCAAATTGTTGACTTTGTTAATAAAAAATTGATTAAAGGTTTACAAATATAAAATAGATTAAAAAGTAAATCCGAAATTAAAAATTCGGGCTTTCGGGTGAAGAACTACGTTATTCAAAATTTGGTGGCTCTACTTACCTTCGTTTTCTCACAGTGCGAGGGACGTGCATACATGCAGATTCTTCATTATTTAATGCCTTTAAAAATGATACAGAGTGATAATATTTGGTGGTAAGAATTTGAAAAGTGATACACTGTTTATAGTGAACCGAAGTAAAATCTCATTTCGAGATTATTATCCTCTTTTGGGCTATAGAAATATGAGGTATTCAATTGATAAAAACTATCTTCATAGAAAAATATTTTACTTGAAGAAAGATTATAAAATAATTCCATAATGTTTACATGTGAAAACTTTTATTATGAGCGAAAATTAGAGATACGCGAAAAGTTCGAATAAATTCACCGATGGATACCACAACAAAAGATCATGAAATTTTGACTTCGTCGGAAAAGTAGCCACTATAATAACATTGCATGATTTCCAATATAATAACATTAACAATAAGAAGAATGAAATTAAGGCAATCAGCCTGACTATCAGAGCAGAGATATTTCGTTTTCAGAATAGACAAATTTTACTTATGATTTGAAAATTCGAGGAACCAAAATTATAAAGTAAAAGCAAAATATTTCCGTTTAATTCTATACACCCCTTCAGGCTCAAGCTGCATTTAAAAATCTCTCAGTTTTTAACTTTACATTGCAGTTTGATGATTAAAAAAGTATCATTAAAATTTAAAAGACTAAAAATATTTAAAACATTAAAAAATATCAAAATCATAAGATTCAAATATTCAAACGAGTAGTAACTATAGATTTGCATAATTTAAGAAGGAATAACTCAGAAATTAATGTATAAAAGATTAAATCTTAGATTTAAAGTGAGCTTTTAAGCAAAGCCGAATGATAGAAAATAATTTACTATGATACTATTTTAACATACAGGGTGTCTCGTAAATGTTGCGACAAATTTCTGGGGGAAGTAGGGCACATCATAAGGATTAAGTATTGCTCAGAAACCCATGACCAGAAACGTCATAGTACGCCACCAGGATGTGCAGTACAGGAGATTGCTAGTCGAAAGTGAGGATCGCCTTATTCGGACGGTAGGCACCATTTCGAAGAGCATATATCGCTATACGAACGGAGAGTTTGCAGACATGCACTTAGTGTATGGAACAGCTGAGGGTAATAGAGGAGCCGCAGCACGCATTTATCGAGAACGCTTCTCCTACAGACAATCAACCACACCCAAGTTTCTTTGCACGTCTGCATCAAAATTTGTGCTACTGCGGGTCGTTAAGAAGTTACAGGACAAGTGAGGGCAGGCCACGATCAACTCGCTCGGTCGTTAGAAAAGAAAGTGTATTAGATACAGTGGTGAGTAATACAAGGACCAGCATACGTGCCATAACCTCTCAATTAAGAATGTCTCGTTCCAGTGTCCAGCGTGTCTTGAACGCTGAGTCCTTCCACGCCTTTCTTTTCCAAAGGGTTCAGTTACTGCTTCCCGATGACCATCCGGAACGTGTGCGTTTCGCACAAAGTTTTTGCAAGAAATATGTGTTATTCAAGGATGAGGCCACATTCAATAGAGATGGCGTATTCAGTCACCACAATCAGCATTTGTGGGCTCAAGAAACTGCCCACGGTGTACAGCACCACGTGACACAACAACTCTCCAAAGCTAATGTGTGGGCGGGCTTGGTCAGCGACTGCTTAATCGGCCGTACCTTTTACCATCCAGGTTGAAAGCCGCGAATTATCTGATCTTTCTGGAGCATGTTCTTCCTGGCTTGCTTGACGATGTTCCACCAAATGTGACGCGCAACATGTTGTTCCGACATGATGGAGCGCTTGCTCATTTTGGACTGAATGTTCGTAGTCATTGGAACATATTATGTCTGCGTCAATGGATTGGGAGTGGTGGACCGATTTCTGGGTCCCCACGTTCACCGGCTTTATCAAGCCTTGATTTCTTTTTGTGGGGAGTCATCAAAAGTGTCGTGTATCAGTATCCTGTTGTGTCTGAAATGGATCTTGTGGCAAGAATCGCCTGCGCAAGTGCTACAATCAAAGAAACTCCCGGTGTGTTTGAAAGTGTCCAGCAATCTATAGTATGTAGGTTTAGGCATGTTTGGCGCGTCTGTTGATGCAAACTTCGAGCACCTGTTGTAACATTCAAGCTGTCGTATACCATTTCTATTCATGCCCAATAAATGTTTCAAATTAATCACTCTCTTCAAAATCGTAAAAACAACCTTGTATTTAGCGTAGGTATAATGAAACACTCAATCGATTTCGAGGGCAGCTAAAGGTCCCTCCTCATCAGGAGAAAGAAATACCTAGAAAGACGAAAATAAAGGAGAAGGAGTCTTAGAAACACGTGGTCCTTATCAGCACTGCACGTGGTTAAAACTAGATTTTTAATCAAAGTTGCACTGGCCGCCTACTTTTACTGAGCCGGGTTATCTGATCAAGCATAAAGGACAAGAAAAATTAGCGAAGTTAAAACAGGAAGCCCCCAATTTTAACTTTTTTAACATTTAACCATAATTTTGACTTTGGGTCTGCAAAAATTATCCAAAAGGCTTCTTCCATAGGTGAATTGGATTTTCTTGAGGCTTTTCACATTCACAAAGATTTAGCAGGTTTCGTTAATGATTTGAAGTCCAATCCAGTCCTTCCTAATGCCTTTAAAATTCTACTATCTTAATTCAGTTATTTTTGCCGATAGATGGCGTTACCTTCTCAGATAGCCCGGATCAGTAAAAGTAGGCGGCCAGTGCAACTCTGATTAAAAATCTAGTTTTAACCACGTGCAGTGCTGATAAGGACCACGTGTTTCTAAGACTCCTTCTCCTTTAATTTCTTCTTTCTAGGTATTTCTTTCTCCTGATGAAGAGGGACCTTTAGCTGCCCTCGAAATCGATTGAGTGTTTCATTATACCTACGCTAATTACAAGGTTGTTTTTACGATTTTGATTGTCATATTAGCGTGCTTCTCTTCTAGTATAATCACTCTCTTGTTTCCTTTCCCATCTTCTGCCCCTGTTCCCATCTACTCCTGACATTTCTGAGCATGGGTTCCTATGCAGTTCTTAATCCTTATGATGTGCTCTACTCCCCCAAAAGTTTATCGCAACATTTACGGGATACCCTGTATATTAAAGCCACTAAAAGACTTGTGCACTCAATTCAATAAAGAGAAGAACTGAACTGCCGAAAACGACTCTTAGGTATAGCAGAAAATTATAATTTAAATATAGCATTTGATTGCATATAAAATCCTGAAAAAGAGGTGTTAAACATCGTTAAATTTCTGGAACACAATTCTTGGGAAGACAAAAAATCGCTAACAAGCTTGACTGTCGCTCAAATAACAAAACGTACTTAAAATGTCGCCTATGTGTCAAAGTACTTAAGACTGCCATTTAACAAAGAAAGAACGTAGACGTAACCAACTAGCCTGTTCTAGGTTCCTGAGAGCTTTTACTCGTATAATACGTCACTGAAATGCTTAAATTAATCAGTCTTTACTTTCATGCTATGTCTTAAATATGAAATTTTCTTAAGCAGTTTTTAAGATTATATTAGAAAATCCTCAATTTGTAATGCAAAATTATATTAATATAACTTTTCACATGAATTCTGCAATATGTTTTATAATCCGATATGCATCACTCCATATGTAATAATTTTAGAAACAGCTGCCATAAATACGTAGTCTGATATGTAACGAAACAGATTTTATATTGAAAATCCTCTGTTTCATCCTTAGCAGTCTTTTATCCTTAATTTGGCAAGGTGTTTAGTTACTCGTTATGCCTATTTAGGAAAGACCATGTAGCATAAAGAGAGCAGGAGTTTTGTCTCGATAACATTCTGGAGCATAGAACAAATAACAGATTTCGGTTTAAACTCGGCAAATGTGAGTTCAAGACCGCATTACCGATGAAGAAAATGTACGTGAATCCAAGGTTATTCTATGCGCAGTTACCTGGATGGTGCGGATAGTTCAAATACGGTATGAAAGCTTTAGAAGGTGAAGAAAGTTTCGAATATTCAGTTTGTATTAGTAGTTAGGAACATTGCCAAAATTAGAGAACATATAAATGACTTTGCTGACTTACTGCAGATGCTTTTGGAATCTAATAGTAACACAATTCGTGGAACCTTAATGGATCATAATTGTGCAAGAAGAAGCTTTCTAACATAGGCCGCATATTTTTTAAACTATTCTTGGGACTATGGGCATGGATGTTCCAGTAGGCAAGAAACATAGTTTATGATGCTTCTAGAAATAAATATTTCTTGAAATTGATTGCAGCAGTGACCGAGACTTAGTGTTTTGTAACTGCTACAGATCAAATTGTTTAATGGAAGTTTCCAGGACTATGAAAAGGTTGAATATCAACTTACAACATAAAAAAAGACAATGCTTTGCCATTAACTTGCAACTGTAACCATTAATATGTATTCAAATTTTCTGAAACGCTTACGAAGAAGAAGAGTTACAACATCCGCCAGAGTTCTTGGCAGCAGGCATCTGGTTCCTTCTGCCCGACGATGCACTGGCTGGTCAAGATTTAATTGTTCAGAAATTTATGATCGTAAAACATCTGTGTACACTGTGTGATTATTTTTGTCTGCCTTCTTATAACCACATCCTGATTCCTAAATTGAAAGATAATATATTACCATTGAGAATTTTTTTCGAGATATCCAATGGGATGTAAAATTGTTTCTTCGTGATATAACCTTAGACGATCAGTAGAAGTCATTCTAGTCACTGAAAGAAAGCGATACTCGCTGTTATGATGTTAAAGGGATATTCTTTTGAATAAAAGACTATTATATCCATTGTTTTATTTCTCTTTTATTCAATGACATGCCCGATTACATTGCTGTCGCAGTGTGCACAGTTACAGATTAGTCCCGTGTTTTTAGCTAATTTATATGAACGTAATGATTACTATCTGCTGTTTCAAAATATTTAATAATAAAATAACAAAATTAATCAGGATGAATTACATCCAACAAGAAAATAATATTAGCTGTGCCAATGAATGCTTTTGACAAGCAACACGGAATATCAGCAAAGTCAGTGAACCATTTCACCATACATCACGGAAAATCTCTCCTTAAGCTGCAGGATATTGAATATTAATACAAAACGAACACTGGAAGTACTTCATTTTCTAAATGTCTTTGCAATAATTCCATATTTTTTGGCCTTTAATCAGTAATTTATATGTAAATATAAATTGGAGGTTAGACAACTGGCCGTTAGATCCTAACAAAATGGCATTGTAATAAATGCATATATAGAGCTGTTTTCATCACACTCTACGTCAATGAAATATCGCTGAAAACCGATGGATAATAATGCAAGTCCGATGGCCTTGCTTTATTCTCTATCTTTTTTCCCCCACATTTCATAAATTTCCAAGGATAGATTAATCAAACTTTTTTAAAGGCGGTTCTCCACTATCTTGATACGGATATGCAAATGAAGGCTTTAGGTGTCAGATAAGAAGAGATAACCCAACTATTCCGACGGCCAGCTCGTTACGAGAGGCCATGCTTTGCAAAATAACTTTATCCTCGGCAATTACGCAGCATTTTAAATACCCGGACGTTGAACTTGAGATGAAAAATAGCTCTAAGTGTCAAAGGAGCCGAGAACTTAAGCGGTAGGTGTTAACAAAGAAACCATGTTTAGGAAATAAATATTATCAGTTCGGCAATTCGAGGCTTGAAGCTTTATTTTTCCTCTCCTCTCTTCCCCTTTACACTCCTCTATGAAGCCTTTTTTATTAAGGTAATTTGAGAAGCGTGATTTCGAATTCAAGAGCGGAATATTCAAATTTGTGCTTGAGGTTCAAGGCGGTAAGTAATTACCAAAGGAAAGTAATTTTTATGGGTTTTTTTCCCTTCTAACTAATATTGCACAAAAGGAGGTCATCTGTTCGGAATTTTTATTCGCTTCTAACGTCGATTATAGCAGGAGTTAGCCATAAACAAGTTGAATACTCGATTTGATTGCTAAGCAACGCATGTTACCAGATAAGTAATTTAGTACCAATATCAAAAACTAGCAGGTAAAAATATCAGAAACTAATAATTATAGCAGAAAGCTATTGTTGATATCTGCGCAATTTCAACATGAAGACATCCAAAACCAGCAATCTCTTTCTTTTGATAATTTCCCACACTCGCAGATTTTATTTTATAAAGGAAACAGTCTTGGATTTTTTTTTACATTGTAAATTGCAGCTGTTAGCTATGAATAATAAGTTACGGACATAGACTGAGAATTATACTTATTTAATTACATCTGCAAAAAACTCATGTGTAAAAAATTGCATTCCTATTATTAATTTATTTGCTATAAAGTTCTAACAAAAAACTGTTGTTAATAATTCTCTTTTTACTGACTAGAGGAACATTAAGAAAGTACTTCATTAATATTGTATTATACATTATTCCCTTTCGCTTTCCGTTCTAGATATTGTTGCTTCCTAAAAATGTCTGAAGTTAATAATGATTGGAGGGAAGAAATTTCGACGGGAGAAAATGTGAAATTCTACATTCATTGCAGTCATCCAAATCGTCATGCAGGTGAAACAACCATTTAAGAACTTAATCCATGTTATTAGAAAAGATGTGTACATTACTGCTCTTTCATAAAGATTTTACTTCATCATAACCATCCCCCCCAAAAAAAATTAAATAGAGATTTTTTTTTCCATTCACATTAAGATTGTTCTTTTCACTAAAACATAGAAAGCAATAACGGGATCTTTTTTTGTGAGGCTAATTTAATAACTGATTATTAATTTAAAACGGTCAGATGTAACATGACCGTAATCGATTGTCGTGTGATGTAAAAGTAATAAGCTCAAGAGCCCACATTTAAGTTACTTAACCCCGATCTTTGACAGATACGTGAAACGAATAAGTATTCAGCGTTTCTTTTATGGCTGAGTGTCAAAGCTTGTATTCTAAGATCAAAAATTTTCGCACTGTATAATAGCTCGTATAACAATTCATTTTTAACATAGTTTATGAAAATTATCCAGCATTCCAATAACCAATGAAAAACACTTTTTTTTTTTTTTTTTTGGAACAGTGAGAGAAAGAATATTTTTTAGTAATTTAAATTCTATCTGACTACTAGTTCATTTAACGTGTCTGTTATAATTCATAAAGCTGATTGTATGCCCGTGAAATCAATCAAGTATGTGTTGTAATAACATAATTTAAATGCAAGTTAGTTTCCTGTTCGTGTTTGTGTTATCTCAGAGATGAAAAACTATTTGCAATCTTAAACTGGATTTGGAGCGCTGTGCACTTTTATAGCACGGAATTCAAACCAACTATTGCTCAGCTGCCGACAACAGGATATGAAAACATCATTTTTCCCAAAACCTAAACACTACATCGAGAATGAATAACCTTCAGAATCTGAGACAGCTATCATTCTTCATTGAGCATGTTGCTAGATTTATTTCTAGTTCTTTCGCGCGCATGCATGTATTTTTTTCTTTTAGTTTCTTTATTATTTCATTTTATTTTTCTCTCTCTCTTGGGCAAATTTTCTGCATAAAGTCTCTGGAAAAGCATTTATCAATGTCACTGTAAGCGAGTGAGGGAGCTAAGAGTGTGTGTCATCCGTCACTTCTTAGAATGACAACAGCGAAGTATCGCTGTCAACCTCCGGCAGGGGGCGGGACCGAGCCACTGGGTGGTCACGTGATGATGACTGCTGTTGACGCTTAACTCTTAAAATATCGTTCGGGATAGACCCACTCAGGGATGGGTTTGTTTTAAAGATGAACGTTTGCTCAAAACAAATTTCTCCGAACTACGTGTGGAGGGATTTTAAGACAAACAATGCTGTCATTCGAAAAAGTAATTTGAATAACAACCACAATTTATTTTTCTTTCTATAAATATCATTTAGCATAAGATCCATTTTAAAATGTAATTTATAGGCAAAAGTACTGAATTTCACGCTGAAATTTAAATTAAGGAATATCATGCGTCGTTTATTCGTATTCAGTCAAGAGAAAACAATCCATTTTATTTATATGCTGTTGAAAATGCCAGAAAAGGGGTCGCAATTTCGAAATGGTTATGATCTCAAGCTGTCTTGATAGTTTAAAGAACATTGCTCAGTAATTAATTTCCTGTCACTTTGTTTCGAAAGCTCACTAAACTCTCCTCCTAATTATTTCGTGAAACTCAGTTCGATTCACACAATTGATCTACTGAGAGAGCTATTTATAATTACTGACAATTAATTAAAATTTATTCAAACTCATTATTTTTAAAATTAAACTTAACCACACAAAATTAAAGAAATAAAAAGTCATTAGTCTGGACGATATATGTATCTCATGGAGTTATGCAAGTTTTTTATGACAATACGTACGGCATACATCTAATCCCATTAAATTCCCTCGCCGGTAACCCTCAATCCAGTAATTACTTAGATACATTCATCAGTTCGAATAAAATTTGTCTTAAACGTGGTTTGCATCGCGATGCTAGCATTACCTCTCCAAGGAAGAGGACATCCTGTATGAAAACGGCATGCCCGAAAGGTTGCATTTGTTCCTTAATGACATTTACATAACAGTTTTATTTTCAGTAGTAATTAATGAAAATTATTTGCTGGTTTCCGTCGATTACTAATATCTATCTGTGAGAAACGGCGCATTCAAGTTCCTTGCATCTTAACCAAATAATGGAGAGCCCTTTGGGAATAGGAGAACTTCCACTGACGTTACACTTATCATAAATGATAAACCACAATAGAAGGGGAAATTCAAAGATACAGCACATTAGACCAGGAATGCGCAACTTTTACAGGACTATGGGCTGGATTAGAAATTAGAAATATTACACGGCCGGAGTACTTAAAAATTGATTTATATGAAAATATAAAAAATATACACATCTTAATTAGTTTAATCTCTCTGTTATTTCATACAAACTAGTTCGACATATCATAAAATCTACAAAAGATAAAATACGAAATAAGAGGATATTCTTCAATAATAAAAACAAGAATATATTTTTAATGCGACCTTTGCGACTTCATGGTTGACATTAGATGACCAGTATTCAGGGATTTTGCAGACTTTGAAATTGGCGACTTGTTTCCAGGTGCCAATCAGTAACTCTCGTCTTTGTCTTAGATTTCACGAAATTCGTCTTTGCAAAATGTTGCTCGTGTTTAGAGGTGCTTCCAAATGGCGTCATTTTCCTGGGACGGGGGAAGCAAAAGCTGTCAGCTTTGAGAACTTGTCACGTGAGAATACAGTTAGTATAATATCTTATATTTTTATTTTCAGAATAAGGTACTCTTGTAGCTCGATTAATTCTATTTGCAAACGAAGTAGTGCTAGTTCGACATTAACAGCAAACAGAGAAAAGAAAATTTACAAATTTCCTTCTTGTTTTTTAAAATCACTTAAAGTTGAATTCTTTACTCAAAGATTTCAACTCATCTCATGAATCGACAGCTTCTGAATTTGTAACTTAGCACTGAATTCATTGAGATATGCTGTAATATTGACAAGAAGTGCAAGATCACACAGCCAAGGTTTCCTTTCTAGCTTTCAAATAGGTTTTCCTTTCAGATCGATGGAAAAAGATGCTTCATCTTTCAAATCATAACAAAGGCTTCAACCTCTTTCCCTCACTTAGCCAACGCACTTCGCAATGAAAGGTTTACCTTCATGCCTGGAATGAGCCTCAAATAGTAATTCTTGATAGTGATGGCGGTTTAGCGCATGCGACTTAATGTAATTTATGCAGTAAAGTTAAAGTGCACATCACGAGCGCAAATTTGATCGATTTTGCTCACAAGAAGTTTTTTTGGGTGTACAGTGAAGTGAAATACATACAAATCTTCGGTATCAGCTAACTCTCATTTTATTTGGACAACAGCTCCTAAATTTGATCTATTCCCACTGATGGAGCCCATTGATAGGTATTCCGCTTAACTTTTCCCACTTCGGGTTACATCTATCAAAATCTTTTTTTGACTTTCTGGAAAATGCTTTTCTCCTTCTATCCTTCATTGGATGGAGAGTAAGTAATTCCTCCGCGCAATTAAAGTTGGTATCAACTCCGCGGATAAGCCAACTGAGCGGTGTCAGTGAGGTCTGTGTTCTCATCAAGAGCAACAGAAAATACTTCCGATTTTTTATGTGATATTTTTAATGTTGAATTTTATGCGTCTCTTTATTTTATTGATTCGTCAAGTTACTGTCCAACGATAAAGACTTGTGTTTTCAATTTCTTTGCTTTTCTCAGGACACGGCACTTTCGCGACAGCAGTTAGGCATTCCTTGACAAACTCGTCTTTGAAATGGTTTTGAGTGCTTCACAATTTTTTCACTAACAATTAACATTGAGCAAACAATGTTGTCAGCTACATCACTACACAGGAGGGACAGAATCTGTTGTACAGATGTACCCTTTTTCAAAATTTGTATCATATCTATTCTTTGACCTTTGTAACTGTTATAATTAGTGGATTTCGTACTGTAATGTCTTTTTAAGTTGTAATTCATCAAAGCTGAAATTGTTTCCAAACATATCAAACAAAGAGTCTTTTACGTCTGTATTACTTCGTCAGTCCACTTCTCTTGAAATGTACGGCTCTCAGAATATACTTTTTCTGCTTTGATGAAGCCATCTTAATTAGTATCTCTTCGCAAATTCATAAATATATGAAAATGAAGGGCAAGCTGTTAAAACGTGGGAACTGGAAATTGCATGCAACAGCAGTGAACATGATCAAATTGACGGCAGCAGAAGGGTCAGACGAGGAACGAAGTCATGATCCACTGGAAGCGATAAACGATGGAAGTTAAAAAGTGCATTTCTGTGGAAAAAATACAAATCGATGCTAGATTATCTAAAAATTAAATCCTTTAACTTTCAAAGGCCAAGTAATCTAGCTAATAATAGAATCAATTTTTCAGGCTTTAAATTCTTGATCAGTATTAGATAACAACAGTATGAATACATATTATATTTCAGTACCTATCTCATTGGTATAAGATAGGTCTGAGTTCTGATAAAGCCATCATAAGATCAAATATGTCACGTCGAAATAAGAATCTATTATAACCAACCTACGAAGCATTAGAGCCCAATCTACCTTAAATGCTCTAATAATGCTAAAAGACCTACGTTAGCCTTTAAATGGGAAACATCATTTAACATAAATCTTGTTTCGTAAAAATGCTTGAATGTTTTACTGAAAGTAAAAATTGAATAGCTGAATGACGATTGATGCTCTCTGTTAATATACAGGGTGCAGAGTGCACTATATATTTTTGCAATCTAAAAGAAAACAAGCATTGTTATGTTATCGAGCTCCCACAGAATAAATATATCAGAGTATTTTTATTTTCGAAATAGTATCGTCGAGAGGTCCAATTTTTTCCTATTGCAACCAAGTACGAAAGTTCTGAAAAAGAAGCTTGCACGTGGTCCGTAAAATTGCGGCTATTACGTCACAAATACTTTGTTTCAATTAGGTAGTTATTGTTGATTCATTTTTGCATAATTATTTTTAGATTTCTCTATACAAAAAGTTGGCGGGAGAAAGAACCGGATTCCTTGGAAGCTACGGAATGTTACTATACCAGAAACCAATTTATTGATTAATATTTCTTTAGCCAAGTGTATTGTAGAGCTATTAGGTTATTTCGAAGCAGGAGAGATGAAAAATGAACAACGCCTTCTCCGGGACTCGAACCACGGGCCTCTCGAATACGCGCCGGGTGTGCTGACCACTACACTACGAAGGGATGATAAGAACGCGGGAGAAATACCTTATATACTCCCCTCTTTTAAAGAGAGACGGCAGTTTTAGGGGACCCAATTGCCAAATCCTGGTGGTGAAGAATCATCATTCACCACCTTATAGTTCGGGGCCAGTGCAGAGCTATTAGGTTACTTCGAAGCAGGAGAGATGAAAAATGAGCAACGCCTTCGCCTGGACACGAATCACGGGCCTCTCAAATATACGCCGAGCATGCTGATCACTACACTACGAAGGCGTGCTAAGAAGGTGGGAGAAATACCTTATAGTAGGTATACGTTTGAGTTATGGTACGTAATACCACCCGGCTATAGGTAAATCCTCTTTCCACGACCCTTCAAATTCTCGCAACATTGTCTAACGGCTTGTGAAATTTCTTCATCTCTCTGAGAGCGCGTTCGTCCTGTTTGTTTCATATTTCTGGTGGAACAAAAGATTACTCACTAATGTCACGTAAATCATAGTATCATCGATACAGGAACCATACTGTTATATGGGAATCGATAATTTTCTAAAAGTGTTCCATAACAAACATGCCTGAAGCATTCCATAGAGTCTAAAATTCTTAGAACTGTAATATATCTAGCCACGTATCCCTAAAGAATTTTGTAAAGCGAAGGAAAAAAAAGGGGGGGATTGTCTTTTACAAAAACTTATAATCCATCGAATACAGAGCTAAGAGTACTCTTAAGAAAACCTGAAACATTGAATTAATAATGAATTTATCTAATAAATTTAAATGCTGGGCGGTGAGAATTCTTTAAAATCTAGAACTTAATTTCGTCTATATTTTGGTTAAATGTTTTGCTCAGCAGGTACAAGGTTCTGGAGTGTCTACACACATAAAAACAGCGTTTCTTAGAGGAATATCAAATTTTCGGTATACAATTTTTTTCATTGTGCATTTCTTTATAGCAAATGAAAGTATCTTCCATCTGTTAATGGCGTCCTTTGCCTGAATGAGTGTACATATCATATCGCGACTTATATCGTTATAATATAACATATTCTTAGCCCGGCAAAGGATAAAAATACAAAATTCGAATTATAGTTTCAAATTAATCAGAGCCGCTTTCACATCTTCAACTATTACACGTCGATAACAAGTTATTAGAATCGATAACAAGTCAGAGACTTTCTGGATAAATCATAGCTTGTATGATAGCTAATTCAAACATAATTGATATATCTCTGACTAAAACTCTTGAAGATTAAGAGTACTGCAGTTTATCTGTTATATGAGTTAAATTGAATTAAGATGCTTTCCCTAATTATCGTCATTCTACTTGTTGAATAAATTCAAAAGCGCTAAATTCCAGCAAAAGCGATGTTTCCAAATTTTCCTTCCTTTTATGAAAAAGTAATGCTTTTCCTTTCATAAGCAAGTAAATGAAAACAGAAAGCGGCAGTTTTACTTTTATATTCTCTCTTTTAAACTAAAATCCAATTTATTTGTGCATTAAAAACCCCAAAGCCATTTTATGATCATAATATACACTCTTCGCATTTCTCTAACAAAGAAAACATTAAGTCTTTGTAATCGTTTATAATTAATTATAAACGCTTTTGATTCATTTTGAAGAAGTCGACTTAAACAAACTTAAAGCGGTAAAAAAAACAAAAAAAAATTCTGCGCTGCTCTTAAACTGTGCGCATTGTTTCGCAACTTAAACAATTGTTTCAGAGAAAATGCTCCTCTTCTAAGATGAAGTAATTATGCGAATTCCTATCATTCTTCATGGCCATCGAGTTACTCGCGTTAAGGTCGGAAGACGGCGCTGCGCGCAAGAAGTTAAAAGGAAACGCATTCTAAGAATTCCAGAAACATCCGCCCTCTTCTCTCGTTTGTATTAATTATAAGAATGGCTTCCAAGGAAGAAAAAGAAGAATAAACTGCTTTAATATTTCATAAAATTTTATCAACTGGGTAATTTTCTTATGTTTTCTTAAAAGTTTGCGGCGTAAAGTGTTTTAAGAAAATATGATTAGGCTAACGTATGACAATGCGAGAGGAAGCCAGGAGGAATGATATGCAAAACAAAGTAAGAAAATAAAACATAGAAATGAAAAGTATGTTAATTGCGAATTCAAATGAACGCAATGAAGCAAAAGAGGTATAAATCGATGAATATTATACATGATCAAATTTGAAACTGGTATTTTAAAATGTCAACATCGCATTCCAGGATTAATTTTCCAAATATTTAACATACATAACATGTACATATTACAAATACCTCTGTAAACCAAATACATTTTTCTATCAATGTGGATTTTATCAACCGAAATGAATAAAGATTATTTAATATTAAATTATTTAATAAGCCGCAAAAGCGATACTCAATATATGTGCGCTTTGTTAAGAAATTTTACGAATATTCTTAAATATTATTTCTTCTGCATATAAACGTATTTAGTTTATTATTCCATAATACAGAAAGTTGCATGTATATTGCATTTTTTGTTGCATTTCAATAGCTCCGCTAGCAATAGCACACTAAGGAAGCAACGACTAGCACATTACTTAACTCACACTTAGATACATTACTTAGAGAAGAATAATTAAGTTGAGACTTTTCGAAGATATCTGAAATTTTGGGACCTAAATAAAAAAAACACACGATGCATAATGTTTTCCCCCACTTTATTTATTTTGATCATAGGTGCAGTGATTCAATTCATCCATCAATCCTAGATGAGTCTTGAAACGAATTAAATTCTGTGTTAGGTCAAATTTAATTAAGTATAAATAACTCTTAAAATTAACATTATCAGATGTCAATGAATAAAATTTGACATATTGAGAATGCTTTCAACTTTAGGGATTTTATCTTTGAACATTATATATTCCGATAGATAACATAGTAAAATTTTAAGGTGTTTTCTCCCTCCTTCCAAAATGCATTCGTGGTGTAACGGCAGCACACTCGACGCGTATTCGAGAGATCCAGATTCCAGTCAATTTGAGGACATTTTTCATTTTCACGTCTTCTGATGCAAGAAAAAAAAAAAAGGTGGTGGACGATAATTCGCCACACCGGAGTTTGGCGATTGGGTCTTCTATCCCCAATCGTTCTTTAAAAAGGGGAGCATGTAAGGTACCAGAAGTGGGCGCAGCGCGACAAACCTAACCAAACAAGTTGGTCTCGTGGCCTTAACAAGCCAGTATATAAGGTATTTATTTACTCTTTCCTTCCGGCATGCCATTTTAACGGCAGCACACTCAGAGCGCATTCAAGATGTCCAGGTTTGAGTCCCGGCGAAGGCGTTGCTCGTTTTTCATGTCTCCTGTTTTCAAAGAACTCTGATGACTCTACAAATTTATGAATGATATGAATAAATACTAGCGATAACTTCAGAATATAATGCTTAATCATAGTTTTCATCCCTATTATGTGACTTGCATCTTTAGAATTCAAGATTTTACTGCTATTTGATTCTCTGATTCTTAGAAGGGAACGCAATTAAAAGGCAGTTTTTTCTCATTGCTTATAAACAATATTATTAAAATAAATTACTTCATTGAATTTATTTGTTCTGCTGTCTACTATACCTAACAAGGTTTAAAACTAAAAGCGGTTCACAGGAAAAAGCTGATATCTTCATGTTAAAAGTCTTGCTGTTTGGCATCTGTTTTTATTAAAATCATTCAGTTAGATATAATTTATCTTGAAGTCTGTTAACTCTTGAGTTAACAGACTAGTTAGGGTGTATTTTATACAAACGGGTGTATTTGTCTGGCTGTGTGCAAGAGATCTATGAAGTAGTAAACAAAATTTTCTCGAATTTCAGACTGTGACTATCCTTGAAAGCATTTTAATCATTTTTTACCTCCTCTTCATTTGAAGATGCGTAAAAGGGCAATTAAATTTTTAAATCTCAGATTTACACTCTACTTCATTACAACCAAGCCATCCATCTTCTTTTATTTGCGTATGTTAATAGATATTATGAATATGAATATTTAATGTACGATAAGCTTATTTTATTATTCCGCATAAAGAGAGATCTGCATTTAAACAGCTTTATTCATTTAGAAATAAATTTTAAAAGTTTATTATCTTTTTGTAATGTAAATGTATTGAGAAAATAAGAATATTTCATTAGATAGTAAGCAAGAAAAATTAATTTATACTGGCATTAATATAGACGTAAGCGAGTAAAAACAATTTTTGAATACAAACAACTTAATACGCAGCTGAAAAAAATCTGAATTATAAGAGGAATTCTTTACATTAAAACCATATCGAATGTTATACATTTGATACATTACGTGACGGTGAAAACGCAACACCTTGAACGCATATGCATAAAGAGATGAAAATGGGAAAAAAGGGAGACACTGCAACGAGCAAATAAGTGATGTTTGTTACAACATGATGCACTTATACAAAGAGTATCTGAACACTGAGTTCAGTAAATTGTAGCGTTGATGTTCAGTAATTCAGCGTTGATGGCGATACATAATTCAGCGTTGATGGCGATATTCAGCGTTGATGGTTACATCTGCACCTAGATGCAACACATCTAGGTGCAGATCCAAAGAGCGTGTGGATTGTCTTCTGAGGGATAAATGTCCATTTCCTGTTAACCTTTGCCGCAGTTCCTCTTCTGAACGCGTCAGAGGCAACACACGCAAGCGACGTCCACTCGCCTTCCAGACATGTTTGATGGGTGAGAGATCTGGGAAAACAGGTGGCCCGGGAAGCACCTGAGCTTTTTGCAGGTCATGTTGGCTGATGCACACCATGTGCGGTCTGCCATTATCCTGCTGGTAAATGGCGTTCGGCTCCCTACCCCAGAAGAAAGGGTAATGTTACTGAGTGGAGTACGTAACCTACGTATAGTTGGGCCGGCATACTACTAACAATATAGACTAGTGGTAATCTGCTGTGATAGGCGATGGCACTCCAAACCATGACTCTTGCATGGTGACTCTCATTGCTTAAACAAAAACGTCACTCATCAGAAAACACCTCATTATGCTAGTTCCAGGTCCACATGGCTCTACCCCGACACCATCGCAAATGCAGTAACGGCAGTAAATAGCCGCACAATTTGATTTACATGTTTTAATTAGTAAATTTTTACTTCTGCATAACTTAATTGCTCGACATATCATTGGACCATGTAATATATTTAAAAATGGATTTATAATTTTACATGTGTAATGATTTTTTTCCATTTATACAGCTGAGAAAATAAAATCACAGATATATTTTTATTTTTAAAACAAAATCATAGAGATATTTTTATTTTTGAGAGAAAGATTTTTACTAGATTGGGAGAACTGGTAAATGCAGAGAAAATCACACTTGGAAAACTGCCAGCCGAATTCAGTTTTAAGGTTGCTTATTTCATATCTGCTGTCTTTTTACCATCCAGTCGAACAAAAATGTAAGCTGCTATGAGAGAAAAACTTTTATGAAGTATTTTACCATATTTCTATTCGATAAGCCTACATATAGATCACCTTTTGCCCTAAAGAGTTAGTTTAACGTCAAAAATGGAATCTCAACGGAATAACTGATTCTTAAATTTTTTTATTTGTTTGAATATTTCTGTATATATACTATGATGCCTTACTTTTTTGATGCAAATTATTTTTTAAAAATCCGTAACAATCATAGAGATTTATATCAGAATAAATACGATAACAAGTGTTTGCGCATTTGAATTTTATGTTTATTCTAAAAATAATTCTTTATCATATTTCCAAACTAATAATATATGTTTCTTATTCAAGACATCAGTATCTATATACACTGGTGTGCAAAAATTAAGGACGAAGTCGAAAAATTAGCATATCAGCTGAACGAAGAGGCAGAGCGGACAGAAAGACCAATCAGGAGATTAAGTAAGGTGATGTACGGTAGCACATGCGCAGATATGCAGGTAGACGCAATGGGGGAGTGTCTGAGTAGTATAAAGCATGTTGTCGGTGTAAGATCAGTATTTCTGGCAGAGATTGCACGCCGTATAGCAGTTAAAATCACACCGAGTTGCTGCCTCAGCGAGAAATGGAGAATAATCAATCTGTTAGACGACATCTGGATGCTTTTACCCGAGGTCGAATCATTGGGAAGTGGGAGGAAGGCCGCAGTGTGACAAGTGTGGCTGCAGAGTTCGGAATTGCTCACAGCATCGTTTCACGACTTTGGAGACAATTTCAAACTACAGGAACAGCTATCCGGGGGTTTAGTAGTGGTCGTCCACGAGGAACCACACCCGCAGATGACCGGTATATTGCCTTACAGGCCAGAAGAAACAGGCGGCAGACAGCGGGAGAAATCGCTAGACACACGACACAGGCGACTGGACGATCGATATCGCGTTTTACCGTGGCCTGAAGACTGCACGGTGGTGGTCGGTTTGCACAACGCCCTGTACGGTGTGTACCTCTAACGCCTGCTCATCGGAGAAGGCGTTCTCTGTGGTGCCGGGAACACCGGAATTGGAGAGATAATGAATGGGGACGAGTACTCTTTACAGATGAGAGCAGATTCAGTCTGAGTAGCGATTCTCATCGCATACTTATCTGGAGAGAGCGGGGAAGCCGCAATCATCCCTCGAACATCTTTGAAAGGGACAGGTATGGAGGTGGCGGTGTTCTCGTTTGGGGAGGCATCATGCTTGGTAGTCGTACAGACCTTCACATCTTCGACGCAGGTTCAGTCAACGGGACCCATTATTTTAACGAGATTCTTCTTCCATATGTGCGTCTTTTTAGAGGCGCTATGGGTCCCCTTATTTCGCCCTTATTTTTCGCCCTTATTTTTCCGAGTGGCAACAGTCTCGCAAGCTGGAGATGAAAATCTGCTTTATTTCGAATGTTGTTGCCACTGCTCGGTTTCAAATCCTAGAGTTTGTTTAATCAAAAATTTCTAAGTTTTACAATGAAATAAAAATAACATTGCCAAACATTAAATACATTATTCCCGATTCCAAAAATTCGTGGGAAGCCATTTCGACTATTCCCAGCTTCGTACAACTGTAATCAGCCGAAATTTTAATTAAAAACTCTGAAAGCGCTAATTTTCGCATTCATTTTTCCGAGTGGCAACAGTCTCGCGCGTTGGAGATAAAAATGCTTTATCTCGAAATGTGTTGCTACTGCTCGCTTTCAAATCGTAGAGTTTGTTAATCAAAAATTTGTAAGTTTTACAAAATCTGTACGTATATAAAGAAGAATGTCTGTTTGTGTGTTTGTTTGTTCGCGTTATTGATTTCTGATCAATTATCGTCAATTTTTTGCCACATTTAATCGACTAAAATTGAATATAGGTGAAATATTGATAGAACTTGAGCTTTTATGACCATTTGATTAGAAATACGAAAATCATTAAAAACTTCGTGCCATTGTTGTTCATATAATGAAGAAGAAAAAGCTTATTTTTCTATCGAAATTTTTTATGCGTTCCATATCGCATCAGACTGAAAAATGTGTAACTATGAATCGTATTTTTTTGCATCGTTATTAGAGAAGAATTACAGCGGTATCGTTCTCTCTGTTGTTAGATGCATTATTCTCAATCTAATTTAACTGGCATCGGGTACTTCCGCTAGCAAAAAAATAATATTAAGTGCTTTGGAGGAAAATGGAAGCTTATCCATCATTTCTTTGAGAGCTGTTTTAAGCATTTTATCTTTAATAACACGGTAACCTGAGGTTATAGAAATCCCTAACTTGAAATAATAGAATTTTGTTTTCTTATTTTAAACTTACATGAACATTTTCAAGCAAGTAAGATAAGGTTCAACCAAAATAACTTAGAAAACCTAATTTAAAATTAAAGCTTAAACCTGTTTGTAAAACGATAAAAATTTTGCAACAAATAAACGTAAAAATGCTAAAACACATATAGAATTTTCAATTCAGCTCAGGATTTCTAAGTCCTGATTCAGTAGAGTGAAGCTATTAAATATTTTTTCTCTTCTTACGGTGTGCCTTCTTGACGCATTTGGAAGCACGTCCGGTCACGTGTTTCACTGTATGCACTTATTAATGGGGAGGTCCTGATTTCGAAGCTTAGTGAAGATATTGTTGATTCTTCATGTTTCCTGACTTCAGAAACTATTGTACTACTTATTTATATTACTATATATTTACTACTTATGTACTTTTACATTGTACTACTTATATATTTTATTACATTTATGCTCTCTGTTTCATATTCTGGCCTTGCAATATGTTTCTTGCATCCTATATTTCCAAATCCGTAACCGTTTGTACAGCCACCTAGCCTTAGCCTATAGCCATGTATGTTACCTAATTCTTAAATTCCTCAATAAGTGCTGGACAGTGGAGGATGAGGGAGATGTACTGCTTATTTGTTAGATGTCACGTGCCCTCGTTCTTCGTCACCTGACTTCAGAAAAAGCAAATGTCTCTACAGTGGCTTCCAAACTAAAATAATGCTGTTAAATTATCCGATAATTAAAAAATAATAAATAAACTAAAATTATCCGATAATTCGGGATAATTCGATCTCCACCAAGATTTGACGATTCGTTCCCTGCTTGTCCATTCCCCCTTTAAGGGAAGGAGATGTAAGGTATTTTCTCCCTTCTCACCACGTGCCCTCGTCGATAATTGGAAGTACACTCGAGAAGTAGGACGTTGAAATCTCGGAGATGGCAATGCATATTTTGCATATTTCCTGGTTCGATAAATCTAGTTGAAGAAGAAGCTGTATTACTGCAAGTGTAATTCCTCAACCGAAACTTCAATAGTCGATTTTTATAAGCGCCGTAAATTTGTTTTATCAACTTTCAAAATAGCGTTGACTCATTATTTTTTATCACAACGTGTTTGTTGTTTTCATGATTGCGGAAACTGTGGGAGAAGCTTATGACTTAACTAAAATGCTATATACGGAGAGCTTTTTGTTTTAGAAAACTTTCTGTTTTGTGAATATGAAGAGTTCGTTCGATAGGTTTCTGAAATTCCTTTGTTCATATTTTTTCTTAATTCCTTGTTCAAAGTAAAGGAAGTATTGTAATTTCGAAAAATTTCGGATTTCAACGGAAATGTCCATTTGACGATTTTGTTGCGTGACATCTGTAAAAACGGACAGAATAAAGGATTCGTTTTTCAAAAACGGACTGTAAAATAAAGTTAAAATAGATTCAGCAGTGATTTTTTTTTCGTGATATTTATACCGTATGTACGTATGGACGTATGAATGTACCTCGGATAACTCAAAAACTATTAGCCGAAGAACGTTGAAATTTTGTATATGGCCCTGATATAATATCTGATTGTACACCTCCTTTTCTTTATTGAAATGAACAGTACTAAACGTATGTATACGTATACTCACCCCCTTAAGCGTCTTAAAAGTCTTTACTCTGTCTTTATTTTCGCAAACGTTCGTCGAAGTCAGATACTTCGAGTTATAGAAGTATTCTAAATGACGAAAATATTTATTTTCGGAAGTTTAAAAAAATAATTTTCGACAAATAACGTACCAGGACTTGCATTTCTTTTAATCTGCTTGGCAAACATGACGTGTTCTGATCAGACAGTCAGTTTGACTACAAATTATGTCCTATGGAGTATAAAAAGGATGACAATACAAGAAGAGTTAAATTAACCTTTATTTTCCACGATATTACAGACGCTCCCGCACTTCGGGATACAAAGACCAACCACTTGTGGTCTGAACGTAAAAATATAAAAACTACTAACTAACTAAAAATAAGAGTTAACTTTGCGTGCTTTACACAAATGACTAACACTAAGACTAGCCTTTAAAATTACTACGTATGTAGTACGCAAACTGCGGAAAACCACAGTACGTCTTTAGCTTTCAAGAGGAATAAAACCTCTGGCCTTAAAGGCAGACAGCAACTGATTGAAACTCGCTTGAAATATAGTAGTAAGGAGGCTCACTCTCTCCCCAAGAAACACTGCTCTTGGCAAAAAGCCACAACTTAAATACTTAAACTTTAATTAATATACAGTTACACGCCGAACAAGTATTAATTTAGAAGTCAAAAAACAAAAATCAGCGTAATATTTTCAGATTTCCACAGGACTATTTTCGATGGTTTTATCCAACCGTCATCCTCAGCTGCTAAAGCGAAAATAAACGAGATAAGATAAGAAAGATTGGACAGGAGTCAAGCTACTGACGCCATCTGTTGATGAAACCAGAACTAAAACATAATTTCTTTAAAAGCTGAAGGCAAAAATGGATTGGAATTGGAATCTTATCTCGTTTATTTGCGCTTTTGCAGCTGAGGATTTTGCAGCTGAGGGCTCGGTAAAACCATCGAAACTAGTCCTGTGAAAATCTGAAAATATTACGCTGATTTTGTTGTTTGACTTTTAAATTAATACTTAAGCGTTAGCAAGTGCAGTTTTCATAAACAATTTAACTCGTTTATTCTGGCCGGAAGTAGAAAATAAGAGAGGACAGAAAAGTTTTAAAATAAAAATAAACTTTAGTAAAACTTAAGATCCTTACAAACGAAATGTAACTGTTAATGCGATCTCCCGGTAATGGGAAAGTATTACACTCGTTATGAAAAAATAAAATTATAGGAGGCTTAATTCCCGTACGACGACTGACAAAAATTGACCAGGATATTTAATTTCAAAATTTGCAGTTTTGGATGTTATTTTACCTTGCATTGAGAGATTGGTTAATTAACCTAGAATAATTCGATGAAATATGTTTAAATGAAGTGAAGCAAAAAATGTGTATAATTTAATAGGCCGTGTATGGTAGTCATATGTATGTTGTCAGTGGACCTTTTTATTTTCTTTTTCCAACATCAGAGGAAAATAATTCAGAAGTTTAACAAATATCACTTAACTAATGTGTGAGTCTTACTCAAGACTCACATATTAGTTGTCACATATTACTGAATCGTTTGTAAAATATTTTAAAAGCTTATAGCTCAGCAAACCTGCAACTGATACCGAATTCCATTACATTGAAACACAGACAAACCAAGTTTTTATACATGTTTCACAAACGCTCAATATTTCCAACCGTTTCGCCATATTTTCCCGCAGAAGTCCATCACATAGTCGTGCCAGTGTGTCACAGTGTAGAAAGTTACAGCATCAGCGATATGGTTGTGAAAACCTTGGATATTAATAGGTGATGGAGCAAAAGGACTTTGACAAATTCCCACAAGAAAAAGTCCCGTGGGACTAAATTCGAAAACTATTCACCTTACTGGGCAAATTTTAATCTCTATTTTGGTGGCAAATGTATCAAATATTCTTGTACATGATTGCAATTTTTGTGGAAAATTTTTGCTTTCGTAAGTGGTCTCTATAATGATATCTGTGATAGAAAACCCAACGATTACCTTGTTGAAGCAAAAAATTCTCACTGTTTTCTTTTAACTGTGACAGCCGCTAGCTTTTCAATATGTTTGTGTAAATCTTCCCAATGATTTATATTATGTCTGCTGTATTCACAAAGGATAGCCATAATAAACATTGTGAAACATCTAAAAAAATTTAATACGTTTACTTCCATTTCAGTATAAAAATTTTGTTTGAATTATTTAAATTATTTTCAATAAATTTTAAGAATACTTCTCAGATTTATGAATAACCCTATAATACAACAATTTTTGCTCTAGAATGCAAGCTTAAGCAGCAACATATTAATAACTGTGAAGCTGCCCGTACAGTTAACTACAAGACAACTGTGTAACTATGTATCTGTGTAAAGAGTTTATTACTATTCTGCACACATTTAATCTTGTCTGAGAATTTTTTTGCTCAAAGTAATTTCTAAACTTACATAAAAAAATTTAAAAATTATGTTAATTATTATTCTGCACAAGTGTTACTTCATCAAATTAAACACAAGTGTTACTTCACAAAATTCCTTAGTCAGATTTTTCTCACTGTACAATGATGAAGAAACGGATTCAGAGTCGCATCTCAAATACATGTACATTAAATTTTTACTTCCTTGTACGAAGTAAAAAGGAAGTATTGTAATCGCGAAAAGTTTCAGGCAGCATATTTCAACGAAAATATCCATTTTCACCGCTATCGAATGCAATTTAACGATGTTTTTGCGTCATATCTGTACGAAAGGACAGAATAAAATACTCTTTTCCTTCAAAAAAATTATAAAACTCCTTTAAAATTAATTCTGAAGAGAATTTTTCGTGGCGTCTGTACGAACGTATGTACGTATGTTTCGAGATTTACTTCGTAATTTTTAATATAGATATTTTGAGTTTTTATGTATTTTTGCCTTCTCGCGAAGTGAGAACTGAATTAATTAAATGAGAAATACTCAATCGTCTGTGAAAAACTGTTTCTGTTTTGTTTTGTTTGCTTAATTTCTTTTATACATAGTTCTAGCTTTATTATAGTATTTGAATAGAACATATGGCAACGATTAGATATTTCTTTAAATGATATACGTTCGTGCATACGTACGTATCTCGCATAACTCAAAAACGAGTAGCCTCAGAACATTGAAATTTTGTATATAGGACTGCTATAACATGTAGATGTGCACCTCGTATTTTGGTTGGAATCGGCCGCACCAAACGTATATAAATATATTTATATATATATCTATTCTATTACCCGGCTCAGTGATCTCAGTTTCTTTACTCTTATATGTTTGTAAATTGTACATTTTTTTGCTTTAAAAATGATTGAATTATGTTGTTTTTATCTTCCGGTTAAGAATTTTATGCCTTTAGTAAATCTGTGTGCAATATTTTTAGAATTATCAGCAATTTTAAAGTTGTTTAATTGCCGCTAATCCTGTTTTTAATGGCGGCCATTGATGTTTACATTTGAAACAGGAAACTAGTGGATTTGTTGCCAATCTACAGAAACTTAGTTTCGCAACAACAAAGATAACGCATTCATTTATTATTGCCAATTAAATCATGCTTAATTCTTTCTGGAATTTTTTCGAGGAAATAAGCGTTTGAGATTTACTTCGTAATTTTTAATATAGATATTTTGAGTTTTTATGTATTTTTGCCTTCTCGCGAAGTAAGAACTGAATTAATTAAATGAGAAATACTCAATCGTCTGTGAAAAACTGTTTCTGTTTTGTTTTGTTTGCTTAATTTCTTTTATACATAGATCTAGCTTTATTATAGTATTTGAATACAACATGTGGCAACGATTAGATAATTCTTTAAATGATATACATTTTGTGCATTCTGAGTTATAATATGAATGGAATATAATACTGTTAAGTAAACCTAGCGCCAGAGTGTCGCTATGGTAAACAAAGTGAATTTTAAAGAATGCATTTATTATATTGTGGTTTATGCGCTGTCGGCGAAGTAGGTTTAATTCAATTTAATAAGTTTAAATAAAATGCAAGAAAAATGCGTATAATTTAATATTCCGTACAAGGAAGTCTTGTGGTGTATACATCAGATTTTTTTCATAAGTAGACACAGCGATGTGAGATGAATAAAATTAGATTACTGTTTTTTTTACGGTATGCACTTATATAGTCCGAATGCACTTACATTTATAAGCATAGTTTACATTCCTATGCAGCTGCGTTATCGATAACATTTAAGTATTTGCAAGAAAAGTGAAAAAAGTGAAACTGTCGGAAGAAAGAGGAAACTTTGATTGAGACATTTTACTTATTTCTTATTTGAGATTGATAGAAATTGCTAGAAGATATAAGACATTGAATTTAAAATGCAATATATCCAACGCGTTGGAACTGCCTTCCCAGAGGAGCTAATTTATATTACTTACAGTCGGAATGATAATGAGCAAAAGCAGTGATACTTAACAAGAATTATACGCATTGTTGAAGATAATGAGATCATACAGATGAAAAACACTAATCTGCATGCTTTCGCTGGTTACTGCCCAGCACTCATTTACAACTGTTCGCTTAAAGTCCTTGACCCTACGAAGTCCTCATTAAGTCCGCTAACTAACTACTCGGCTGCAAACTGTACAAAATCTCAGGAAACGAGTCTTTAAAATTTGAAATCTCCGCCTCGCTTAACAGGCATCACTGAAAGCCCATTCCTCATTCATTAGTCCATCCATCTTCACGGGGAGGGATATGGGGAGACATTAAGCGACTAACTGCCCAAAATTAAATTTCTCAAACTCCGTCTGAATAAGGTCTGACAGGGCATGCGCAGCAGACGAGAAGACCGACGTTCTAGTTTGGAAATGAATTAAAGGTCATCGTGGCCAAGGTGAGACAACAGCTTCCGCCTGGAGCGGTAAATTAATTTTCATATTAGAACTGGGATGATAGGGCTTCTCGAGTCTTGGCAAGTTGTAAGCGCAGCGGTTACAGTGAGATGCGGGGGGTGGGTCCTATTACGATCGTCATTCTGAAGAGCTTTTCCATTTGTTCATCAAACTGAACCATAAAACTTTTACAGCTTATATAACAACTTCGCAATGATGTAAACTTCGATGTAACTTCGCAACTTCAATGTAAACTTCGCAAGGATTCCACGTACAAAGGGTACAAAACGTGTAGACATTTTTACTGTTAGACTATTATTAAAGGAACGGTTATCAGCAGTTTTGTTTTGTCGGGTGTAATTATTCACAATTTCATGTGTTCGTAATATATATTTAATGAATTTAACTGAAATTCCATTTAATTTCACCGTCATAAATCCATTTAAAGCATAAGAAAAAATATCGGGCTTTAACGAAAGTTTCCAGTTACCGCATGTATCGTCTTCATAAACACTTCGCGATGGCGTATTTAATCATATTTTGTCAAGCGATTTTTGGCCTTTGAAAAAGGCCAAAAAAACAGACTTCCTTTAGAAGATTGTGCTATGAAATTTATAAAGCAATACAGTTATCATTAAGTAAAAGTTGTCTGAAATGGAACTGTCGCGCTACCAGGTTAGAACGATCATTCACTTCCAGTTCTGTTCCAACAGCTCAGCTACATAACGTCACCAAATCATGTATATAGCTTTAGATATGTTGACTATCATATGTAGGTTCGTATTTCTTGCTTTGATTCGTTATCGGAAAAAAAGTACTTTATATATTTTCGTCTATTTTTATGAATGTAAATGCGGCTAAAATAAAATATAAAGCAAGATTTACTAAACGGACTTGCTAGAATAGCCGCAGCAGCAGGATTACGAGCAGAGATACAATGAGATATACAATAGGGTATCTATCATACGCCATGGTTCTTTAATAACATTTTAAGTACTCAATGGTCTTCAGCGAGAGACAGTAATAAAGTTTTAAACACAAAATTAGCATTGTATTAAAATAGTTATCCAAAATTATTCCTTTCTTTACTCGTAATACATTGAAAATCTAGAATTTAAGGAACAACGGTTGTTAATGAATAATGATATCATTCCGTATCCATTCATTTCTTATTGAAAACTGAATGAATAAGACTGAGATTTGGCACAAAAATTAAGTGATAAAAAGCGTCTTTAATTGTTAACTGATTAAACGATTTTAATCGCAACGTCATACACCATACAACAGCACGTCTTCCCATTTTGCAAGTCACAGTGCTTTCCCCATTTGTGTACTGTTACTTGCTTTATTGAAAAGCATTTAATTGTCTTTGTTATTACCATTTAAACCTTTTGTGTAGTTATTCTGACTTTGATGTATGAATAATAAATTCTTTCAGGTATTTGATTTATGAAATGCTCCATCAAGTGATTTAGGCCAAGAAATATAGATGAAGCCAGCTTCAGATTGATCATGTGCTGTAACTCTAAATTTAAATTCTTGAGCTAAACTTTTTTAGGCCTAATGGGCTGACTTAAGTTTCATTCACTTATAATTCATAGGCAGCGAAGCTTAAAAAACAAACTTAATATAGACAACGTTTAAATCTAACTTAACGAACAATAACAGAAATTAAAGCGGTTAAGCATAAGTTGCAGTTCAAAATCAGATCTATTCAAACCTCTTGGTCGTGTTATTAAAATTTTGCTTGTATTTCCGAAATGACGAAAATTGATGCGACGAAGAAAAAGAAAGTACAAGAACTAAATATTAACTGAAGGAACATGACTATGTAAAATTTAAAATGATATTTAAAAGGAAAAAATTCTGATGTGTACACCACATGACTTCCTTGTACGGAATATTAAATTATACGCATTTTTTCTTGCATTTTATTTAAACTTATTAGATTGAATTAAACCTACTTCGCCGACAGCGCATAAACCACAATAGAATAAATGCACTCTTTAAAATTCACTTTGTTTACCATAGCGACACTCTGGCGCTAGGTTTACTTAACAGTATTATATTTCATTCATATTATAACTCAGAATGCACAAAATGTATATCATTTAAAGACTTATCTAATCGTTGAAACATATTCTATTCAAATACTATAATAAAGCTAGAACTATGTATAAAAGAAATTAAGCAAATAAAACAAAAAAGAAACAGTTTTTCACAGACGATTGAGTATTTCTCATTTAATTAATTCAGTTCTTACTTCGCGAGAAGGCAAAAATACATAAAAACTCAAAATATCTATATTAAAATTTACGAAGTAAATCTCAAACGCTTATTTCCTCGAAAAAATTCCAGAAAAAATTAAGCATGATTTAATTGGCAATAATAAACGAATGCGTTATTTTTGTTGTTGCGAAGCTAAGTTTCTCTAGATTGGCAACAAATCCACTAGTCTCCTGTTTAAAATGTAAACATCAATGGCCGCCATTAAAAACAGTCTTAGCGGCAATTAAACAACTTTAAAATTGATGATAATTCTAAAAATATTGCACACAGATTTACTAAAGGCATAAAATCCTTAATTGGAAGATAAAAACAATATAATTCAATCATTTTTAAAGAAAAAAAAATGTACAGTTTACAAACATATAAGAGTAAAGAAACTGAGATCACTGAGCCGGGTAATAGAGTGGATAGATATATATATAAATATATTTATATACGTTTGGTGCGTCCGATTGCAACCAAAATACGAGGTGCACATCTACATGTTATAGCAGTCCTATATACAAAATTTCAACGTTCTGAGGCTACTCGTTTTTGAGTTATGCGAGATACGTACGCACGTACGTACATATACATACGTTCGTACAGACGCCACGAAAAATTCTCTTCAGAATTAATTTTAAAGCAGTTTTTTAATTTTTTTTGAAGGAAAAGAGTATTTTATTCTGTCCTTACGTACAGATTATCACGCAAAACCATCGTTAAATTGCATTCGATAGCGGTCAAAATAGATATTTTCGTTGAAATATGCTGCCTGAAACTTTTCGCGATTACAATACTTCCTTTTTACTTCGTACAAGGAAGTAAAAAAGCAATCTTAGAAAGTCTCATTTAAATTCTCTGCCATTTTAAGGACTTTTTCGCCCTGATTTGAAACGAAATATCCGCTGTTAGAAACTAGCGTAATTGGGTAAGTGGTGTAATGTTGCATGCAAAATCAAGAACTTCTTAATCTATAAACAAAACCTATTACTCTATTCCAAATATCAATTTTATTCTTATAATATTTAGTCCTTTTCCCCAAAAAGGTAAAGATAATGCCAAATTCAGATGTAATTACATCAAAATATAATTTTCTTCCTTTAATTAAAATTTAATGAAAATAAATATAAAATATTCAGATGCCTGGCTTTGAAAATTCCATACATGAAAGTTCTTTTCTCATCTCTTCGGAAAATGTCTCATTGAGCATCAATCTTTGAATTAGCATGTGGATATATTAATTGTAATACGAGTATATATTTAATGAATTTAACTAGAATTCTATTTAATTTCACCTCCATAGATTCATTTAAAGCATACAAAAAATATCGGGCTTTAACGAATGTTTCCAGTCACCGCATATATCGTCTGCATAAACATTTCGCGATGGCGTGCTTTAAGCTGATTTTGTCAAGCGATTTTTGGCCTTTGAAAAAAAGAGACTTGCTTTAGAACATTGTATTGTGAAATTTATAAAATAATACCGTTATTATTAAGTAAAAGTTGTCTGAAATGGAACTGTCACGCTACCAGATTAGAACCATAATTCACTTCCTGTTCTGTTGCAAAAAATCAGCTACAGAATGTCACCAAATCATGTATATAGCTTTAGGTATGTTGACTATCATATGACACTCTGAAGGTTTGGTACCGAAAGTTCAAAAACAAGGACTATGACATTCAAGAAGCAAGGCGCTCTGGCCGACCTACTGTTGTTGGCCGGCCTGCGATAACTTGTGGAAGAAGATGCGTATGCAACCACTCTAGAGCTTGCTAAGTATTTAGACGTTAGTGCCATGTCCATTAGTCTCCCTATGCATCGCATAAACTTGACGCGCAAATTCAAAAGCTGGGTGCCGCATCAGATGACTCAAGCAGATAAGGACAGTGGTCTTCGGGCCTACACTAATCTGCTAGAATATCAACGCAAGGATAAAATTCTGAACCGGATCGTCACTTGTCATGAAAAGTGGATTTAGTTTAACATTACAGGCTGAAAAGGGGGTTGATCCAGCCGGCAGCATCGCAAAGCGCAGTTTCCCTAACAAAAAATCATGCTTTGTATGTGATAGGATTGCTGTGGTATTATCTACAAAAAGTATCTAGAAAATGGTTGACAGTGTGAGGTGTAAAGTGAGATGCTATTTCGCGCTGACGCTGCTGTCTTAGAAAAACGTCGAATTGAGTTCCGACGCAAAAAGGCAATAGTCCAGCAAGATAATACAAGACCACATGTGTCCGCATTCACCACCTGAACTATGTACGGACTCGAATGACTAACGCCTACAGCTGCCGTCTTTTTCCGAAAATAAGACACTGTCTTACTTTCTTTTTTGGTCCAAAATACGAGCTAGGGCTTATTTTCGGGCGAGGGCAAAAATAAAGGTAGATTTATATATTTTTATTTAATATTTATTTTACACAGAATACAGAAATTTAAATTTATTGAATTACAGTCATGTCATCTTCTTCTGGAACATTGTCATAAATAAAATCCTGAATTATATTCTGATTTTCTTCTAAATACATTTCCTGTTGAATCATTGGTCCGAATCTCTCATGTCTTGCGATATAGCTATCGTTAAATGACTACTTCTTGTCTAAGTAGCCTGTTCGTAGTGCATTGGAAACATCACTATCAGTTATTTTGTCCCCTGAATTTTTTACCCAATTCACAACTTCTTGTAAGCCTGGTTTTACAAAATTACCTCGATGATTTCTCACCATTCTGTTTTCAATATATTCATTGATTTCCATCCACAAATGATCCTTGAGTGGCTTGTTTATTGCAATGTCAAGTGTCTGGAGGTAACCGTCATTCCTGCCGGAATCATTATTTGATCAATCTTCCTCTCAGCAAGAAAGTTTTTCATGTCTTTAGCGCGGTGAGTACTGGCTGAATCCCAAACTAGTAAACCTCTATTCTGACCCCTCAACAGTGGTGGCAGCATAAAATCAACCCACTTTCTTTAACGAATTCTTTTTGTCACATTATTTTAACTAGGGATTATTTACGGGGAATGTCTTATTTTACAAAAAGTTCCAAAAATCACGATAAGCCTTATTTTCGGAGGATGTCTTATTTTACAAAACGTTCCGAAAATCACGATAGGGCTTATTTTCGGAGGATGTCTTATTTTAAGAAAAAGACGTTACGTCTTGTTGGTGCTATATTCCATTCTGCACAGGACGTCCGAAATGAAGTTAATCTGTTTTTGGACTCGCGGCCGCCAAGGTTTGAACCGAAGGCTTTGAAAAATTACAATAAGAATGTTCTTATAACGTTGGCAGAAAATTATAGATTTGTGTAGTGATTACTAACCGCACCTAAGATACTGCTTTCATGTTTTTTCCTAACTTTATTAAGAATATATTTTGACGAAAACTTCGTTACAACTATGATATAAATAAATATCATTTCTTTAATTTTATAGATTTAAATGAGTTATGGAAAGTGCATTGAGTAGTTATGCTGTATTTGTTGGCCTACGTAACATAATAAAATCATGCTTTCGGAAAAAGGCACAGGTCATTTTTTTTACTGAGACACTCTTGAGTGTATATGCCATGAATATAAGACTTAAAGTGCTGTTAGATTTTATTTTAGTTGTCATCTTAAAGGGAAATGAAACGTCTTCTTTGCCTTCGATAACAGGAAATATGATTGATGATAAAACTGCTTTAAAAACTGGATTTATTGATTTTGCTTAAGTGGCCTTTTTCTTTGTTTGCTTTTTTGAATAAATCTATTTATTCTTTTAACCTTTTTAGGGTTCATATATATATTTTCTTACTCTCATCGAAAATGCAACAATAGTACGAATTATGAGTTTGAAATAAAATGCTTGCTATTCATTAAAGATTCTTATCATTTGTAATCTTATTAAAAGTTCCCATCAAAGAAAGAGCATCGTATGAGGGAATATTTAAGCACTGTCATCAAGTGCTTTTTTAACATCCGATTTATGAGCGCTTGAAATGTTTGCTGCAGTTCAAGAGAACAATTTGTAATTCTGTATGAAAAATCATGATTGAAGTTTATATTTTAATCTGGTTTTCCAAATATTCTAGTGGTCAAAGTTCACATCATTAAGTATTCTTTAAGTGACGAAAATATAAACGTGACATTTATCATTTTGGTAACGGTGATTGTAGTTTGAAGAGCTAAGCTATCGGAAATATTTTCGCTAAGCAACACAATTCTCTAAGTCATTCCCTTTCCCAAATAAATGTATGCAAAAACTATCGCGCTGTGTTACTTGCCAACAGTTATGATTAGAATTTATCTTAAATATTCATGTTCAAAACGCGTTGACAGCCTAAGGAAACTGTGATATTAAGATAATAAATCTGTCCGTTGCTATTAATAAGCAAACAATTAGGAAGTTAAACAAAGGAAATGAAACATTCTGAAAGCAGTTTCTGTAGAAACAACAATACATATTCTTGTTTTTTTTCAAGAGTAATTCAAAGTTGTCTTCTTTATCTTTAAGAGCTAATAGACTGTTTTCCCACCATATATATGGGCAATAAAAAGAAATATCTATTATTCTGCTGCTATTAAATACAAAAACTGTTACATAAAGTGAGGGTTTTTTAATAATCCCTTATATTAGTTCGTATTATCGATAACAAATGACTAATCGTTCGCGATGTTTTCTCATTTTATCAGTTTTTCTTGCTTGTCTGTTTAAAGCAATTAGTAGATAGTCAGTATTACTGTGAGCTTTAAGTAATTTGCACTGTATATATCAAAGTTAAAAACAATTCTCACTGTTTATCATTTTACTTCCTTGTGCAAAGTAAAAATTTCGAGCGTTAGAGTTCAATCGAAATATCCATTTTGACGGTTCCGAATACATATAGACGATTTCTTTTGCGTGCATCCAGGAAGGTTAGACTCTCATTTACATTAAGAGAAACTGAGTAAACTTTTACTAGCTTTTCGGGTGCTTCCTTGTAAGTATTGTAATCACGAAATTTTTCGGGTATCATATTTCAACGAAAAATATCCATTTTTATCGCTCTTAAATCCACTTGAACGACGTTGTTGTGTGATATCTGTACGTTGTGTGATATCTGTACGTGTTGTGTGATATCTGTACGTATGTTTTTATCTTAGCAGTCCAGTTACCTCTAATTTAATGCATTGGTTTGACCAAATAATCTAGCTTTGAAAAGTTTTAAATTGAAAAGAAAATATGGAGTTAAAACAAAGCTATTTAAAAAATGAAAATTTGTCTTCTAATGTAAATTTTTGCAATCAAGTGTATTAATTCCCTGAACATTTAAAAAAATTAATAGAACACATTATTTAACTCCTAATTCAATAAATTCTAAAGTAAGACTCTCTATTAATCCTGAATTAATATACCGACCTTCGTGGAAATCAAAATTGCTTCTATTTAATTTTAAGCAATGCAGTTGAGATTAACAAGATGCGATATGTGACAGAAAACTTCTGCCGTCCAAATGTAGTTTGTTTACAAGAGCATGACATAAACCTCTAAACAGACAAACCAAGATGGCGTTTAGTCCTCTTGATGTTACGGACAGCTTCGGTGGCCTTATATCTTATTAATTAACTCTCTCGTGACAACACCATAATACCAGACGCCTAGCTAGGGTTTTAAATTGGCATAGAGGATTTGCCGACCTCTGACAACACGCTGGATGAAGGTTTCTTGTCAACCGCGAGAAGACTGGGCTCCGCTTTTAAAAGTATCGTCTCACGCCTAGACAGGTTCCATATATTTTGCGCTCATCCGGCTCAGAAAATAGTTCCACTAATTATGGACGACGGTAGAATGCAAATGTGTGTTCTGCGAATTAAATTTTAGAATAAATGAAAGTGTCATTTCATTTAAAAGGATAAAAATTTTTATACAGTTGTTGCTTAAAGCGAAAATATTTTATTACTCTTACATGTTTTATGAAGAAATGTCAGAAATGGAAGCAGTTGTAAAAGATTTCATCACTTAAACATTTTTAAAACATAAACTTATTGCTGATGTTTTCTGATGTTTGTGAGGTTTTCTGATGTATGGTGTCTGTAATTCTACTAATACTTTTCTTTGTTGTTGTTGTTCAAGAAATAGTCTGAAGTTGACATTATGATGATGCGGACCCAGGTTCTTTGTTTCATTTTATTTCATTTTTGGTATTTTTATAGTTATTATTATAGTTTTTTAATGGTTTGTGATAGACTCATTATCGGAAAAGTATCCTCCTTTTTGGCACGCTAGCGTGATATTTTTTTACCAATTGGTTTAGCCATTTTGAACAGGTCGTTTTAAATATGAATTTTTATTTTTTGCGTCTCTAATTTCTGGCTGATTAATTTTTAACCTAAGAGTCCTTAACCGCTTACCTTAAACCTGCTTCAAGTATTAAACTGAAATGCGATGGCCAAGCTCAAATTTCATTTTTTAATTTTAATCTTACGATTTTTTGTTTTGTATTTTTTTCAAATATTTTTATTTTTTGAATGTTTAATAGTAATTTTTTCGACATCTTAGACTGTAGTCTAAAATTTAGGGACTAAAACTAAAATTTAGAGACTACAATTTATTTTAAAATCACCTAGATATTACGGCACAGGTCAAAATTACAGGCAAGAAATGGCAGTTCATAAGCTAAACTTTAAATTATTTATTCGAACGGAAACTCTATTTCATAACTAAAAATATGCGTTTAATTATCTATTCTCTTCCTAGAATTTCAGTCTGAAAACGAAGAGTGTTGCAGTAATATTATGTAATAATAAATTATGTTTCCACTGAAAAATATTTTTACTTGAGTTTTCAGCAGACGTGTCTCACTTCACATCTGTTCACATCAGTCAAGCAAAAGCTCTACTTAATGAAACTTGAAAAAATAAAACAAAGTACATTATCTTTCATTGATGCATTATCTTTACCACCAACTGCTGGAGAAAATTTTGGCGTTTTTGGAAAGTTCGAAAGTTTTAAACTCCAGTCCGTTTTTTTTTGGGGGGGGGAGAAGGGGGTTCCTCTTTCCATTTAATATTTATTATGTTTGGTAACAAAACTCTTGTAATGAATATTTGTAATGCGACCAGACTATTACAAGAAGCAACTTGTTATTTTATGCAATAATAACCTTCTTTATTCAGCTGAGAGTTTTCAGAGACTCAAGCGTCCAAGGACCTACAGTTGGTAATCTCCTTGTCATCCAGTCCTACCTTGATCCTACCAATGCTTTCTCTTCCAGTCACTGATGAAGTAACAGGATTACTTGATGACTCTTAAATCGAATTAAATGGATACAAGATTTCAAAGACGACTGATGCTGAAGTCCCTATCCCATTTCGAAGATTCACGGTGGAGGGGAAGTCTACATCTTAAAAGGATTTGAAAGGACATGTCAACCAGGCTACGGAATTTCAGAACATAACTAAAGCGATTAAATATGCTCCCGCTCTGCTTTACATTGGGCCAATTTTGTAGAGATATGAGATTACGGATGTAGGACATAATACATATGAACTCAGGAGAGCCAAACTGAACCTCTTTTCCTTCATTCCTTCTATGTATTTCCTTTGTGTCCGTGTTCTTTCTATATATTTCAATGCATTTCATTTTACTGATTTCCTCTTAATCTTCTTCTTGTTATTTATTTAATTATTCGTTGAATTTTGTTTATTTTTATACAATTGACAGAAAAACAGCCTTCAAATTTGAAAAATTGCTTATTATATATCATATTCGAACACCTAAAGAGTTTTTTATAATTTGTAATTCCTACAGAACTTGCTTATTTGAAATAGTGTCGGTAAAATAGTAGTCTTTTTTCTACAGATCTATAGATAGATCTGAGCAAAATTTTAAGTAACTGTCCTCTAAACATTCTGTGAATTCCGTTTTTAATAATTTTATTAAAAAACTTTAAGTAGAAGCTACTTAAAATTAAATTCTAACTTATGTATTCTAAGTAAAATTCCCAGCTAGTAAAATATTCATTACCCATTAAATAACTAAAAATATAAGTTTTTCTACTTTTATGTTAACATTAATAATCTCTTTTCGTGTTTCTATGTTTTCACAGACTTAAAGAAGCGAGCCCCAAATTTAATGACGAATGCTATTATGCTTTAAAAAGTAAATAACTTATGTTATTTTGAAATAGCCACTTGTGAAATAAAATAACTATTATACGCCACATGCGTAAAATAGTTATTTTAAAAATAAAAATATGTAATCATTTAACTGAATCTAGTTAGTGTAATTTCTCGGATCCGGTTAGTAACCAGTGTTCTAACAGAACGTAATCAGCAGGACTAAAAGAATGTTCCCATAAAGAACTATAGCACCCAAAACCCGTACTGATAACTGCGTACAGCTTTACGCAAGCTAAGGCCAACAAGGAATGCACATGACCTCCCAACAATAAGAAAAATGAAAATGTAAATAAAGAACATATGCAGTGAAATGAATTTCTTTAACAGTAACAAACGTAATGTGTATATCTGTACTCAATAAATAAAACAAATGGTATCACAAATATACTGTTAGAATAAATTAGTGTCACTTTTGCATAATGAACTCGGCAACGTTAAAAAAAAAATTGAGCGCCAAGCGATATATTATTGGCGAAAGAGAATTCTAATTGTGTTCAAATGCAAAGAATTAGTCTTAAAAAGATTTTATACTAAATTTATATTTATACTTCATTCTTTTCAGCATGTTTCCTTCTTTTATGGTTACCTTCTTTTATGGAATATACTTCTGATAATATTGCGTAAGCCTGATGCTTTAAAATTTATAAATGAAATTTCAGGACCTCAATTTAAATGTTTGTAAAGACTTTTAAATTTGATTTGTGTGCTATTTGTGTATGATATGAGTCACGCAAACTCTCTAACTTGCTAAATAAAGATTTCATAGTTATTCTAACTTATGATTCGTTAAAAATCTGTGCTAAACAGAGGATATTGTACTCAAACGCCTTAACTGTATTAAATGCACGACATATTTTGTACAATTCAATAGAGAAAGAAATTACTCAGATGAACATGTACCACAGAACATATTGAATAGCGAAACCTAAATGCGATATCAGAAATATGGATTTCCGGATATAATGCCAAATCAACTGACTAGATACAAGCCTCTAATAATATTAACAATACAGAAAACAATATACATATATAACAATAATGAATCATGTAATCACGTTCAAATGTATGTAAAGTAATGCACGCAATGAGGATATGCGTTAAAGAAATAATTTGAAGCTGAATTACGTGTAATCATATGAAGAGTGGCCAAGCTGAAAAGTATCAGTGTTTCAAATAATCGTACACCCATGGCAAATAATATTATAATTAATGCAGTTCAGATATGATTGCACATCGGGAGTAATGTGAACAATACTGATACATTGTACAAATGTCAAAAATAAAGTTCCCGGCAACTCTTAAAGAGATAGCACAGCGCGAGTAAAGGAGTCCCATCCCCAGCAATGGCCCATCATCTCTTCCATTTAAACTCAGCAATTTGAGCTGATGGCCTCATGGTGGGGTTAATTTTAAAGATGGTTAGTTGGCTGGGGTGCTACCTGGGCGATCCAAGGTCAAGTTTCTGGTGCCCCAGTCATTTCTATCTACCTACCTAAATAGTAACCTGTATTATTAAATAATGAAGTACCAATAAGCATGTATATTATATTCCTCGCATTGCGGGAAAACACTGGCAAAGTCACTAAATTTCGAACACATATAATCCTGCACTCGAACAAATACTCGTTCTGGCTAGAATTTTGAACAAAAAATTTGTTAGCCCAGAAGTACTATTAATTTCGTTTTGGCATTTTGCATTCAAAGCTTTAAATGTCGTTTGACTTTTCAAATTGTTGCACCAAATATTATCGCCCTATGTTATATTTAAAGAAATTAAATAATGAAGAAACTGCATAAAATATACATATGTTTCTCGCATTGTGATAAAACAACGGTATCTAGAGCCATCAAATTTTGACTAACGTAGTCCTCCACCCGAATAAGGGCACCGGGAAGCCGGAGTCTTCAATTTCGAAATTTTTTATTATCTGTTTCGTATTTTGTAACACTTAAAGGAATTTTTGATTAACAAACTCATCGATTTCAAAGCGACCAATGGCAACACTGTATGGGGGGAAAAAAGTTTTTATCTCCAGTACGCAATACTGTGTATCGGAAATTCTAAAGATACGCTCATTTCAAAATTATTTTGCGATATTGCTGTTGAATTGAATTTTATGGTTTAAGTGCAATGGACATGATATTTAATAAATAAAGATAACACACAAAACGTTCAAAAAATGTCGCTTTGGGCGTAATATAAAATCTCAAAGCTTTTTTTTTTTTTTTTTTTTTGGAGATTTTTTTTTATTTATTTCATATTTTGGGCTGGTATAATGACATTTTGATTAACAAAAGTGGTGTGTTGCCACTCGGTTAAGTGTAAGATATTTTAAATTTAACAGAAATATCAACAATTTAAAAGAAAGATGTTGCACGCTGTTCGCATATTACAGAGGTCCGTGGTTCGATTACTGGCGAAAGCGTTGCTCATTTTTCAATCTATCTTGCTTCCAAAAAATCCTAATGTCTCTACAAGGATGATGAGGTAAAGTCTTAAATCAAAAAACAGCAACGGAAAAAAATGAAGCTGAAAGCTTTCAGATTTTATAATACACGCAATGGGTCGTCTTTTTCATTTCCACAAACATATACGAGAGTATTTGGGCTAATGCCCTTTTAAGCTGAAAATATTTCAAAACTACATATCTTTTCAATTCCCGATAGATAGTCTCTCGCGCTGGAAATAAAAATGTTTTATTCCGCACGGGTTTTATCCCTCACTGTTCGCTTTGAAATCGTTGAGTTTATTAATCAAAAATTCATTAAAGGTTTATAAAATACAAAATAGATAACAAAAAATTCGAAATTAAAAACATCGGCTTCTAGGTGCCCCTATTCAAGAGAAAGACTACGTTAGTCAAAATTTGATGGTTGTAGGTACTCCTTTTTTTATCACAATGCGAGAAACATTCGTGCGTTCATGCACATTCTTCATTATTAAATTTCTTTAAATATAATACAGGGAGATCATATTTGATGGCAACAATTTGAAAAGTGATTCAACGCATTTAGTGATTGGATGCGAAATGCTATTTCGAAACTAATATCTCGCCTTGGCTAATGCGCCCTTGGGCTTAAAGAAAAGATAGAAAGAAATAAATATTTTAATGTCTTTACAGTTATGGCTTCGTGTTGCTCTCTTAATGAAATTAAGAAAGAAGGAATATGCCCTTTGTAAAGATGGCCTTCATAAATCAAACAATCCAAAATTATTAAAAAAATAAATAAAAACAAAACAAGAGATTTTTACTATCCGCTTTTATTCAATGAGAAATTTAAACTTTCGATTTTGCTTTCATAATATTTTGCGTTTTCTAATTATTTTGCTTTTCTACTAACATTTGATGTAACTTCTCGTTGTTTTCCGCCATTGCCAACAATTTTTTTTCGATTACTCCTGATTAGCCGTTACCTTTCCTTAGGGGTAAGCGTACCACAGTTTATGAATCTTTAATATAATAGTTTTCGTAACTGAATGGCAAAGTATTATTTGTAATACTTTTCGTATAATTAAAGAAAGGAGAACAAACCAAAAAAGACATTTGTGGTCAAGCACTCTTGCGCATTGAGCTGTAAAAATTAGCAAACAAGGTGAAAAGAATATTCTTAGTGCTTCCGCTAAAAAGTTGCTTTGATACTGTGGTTCCGGTGAAAAAATTTTAACATAAGTAAAATAAAGTACAATGAAAAGTGTAAACACTTAATAAACAATATTATCACTAGAATATTTATATATATATAATTTCACAATATTTCGAAATGAATTGCATTTTTATACACTTTTGATTTTATTTTGTTTTTCTGGCCTAAATGATATAAAAGAAAGATTTTGAGAAACATTCACATAAATAATGCACTCGAATTTATTTTCTAAAATACTTTCATTTGTTAAATACGTTATTTACTGCATTATTATTTAAAAATGGCAGTTTTTAAAAAGAGGAGATTTTTAACTTAAGATGAAATTGTCTATGCATAGATACTTTTGTCTAAAAAAAATTAATATTTAAAAAAGAAGGGAACAAAACATGGCATTGATTCAAAAATTAAAAAAAAAAAAATAAATGAAAATTATTTTATGCATAAATTGAATCTTTTTAATTATAGAATGTTATTAATGTTATTGTCAAACAATTAGATTTACCCTTTGTAAAGATAATTTAGAAAGAAACATCAAGAAATGTAATCTAAGATTTTTGTGGACTCATATTATATATACGCAGTTTTCTCTTAATAAATTACATATATGCGAATGCCATATTTTAACACGAATAATTTTTGGGGCGCCTTAGTCTGAAGCTTTACTGATGTTTACGAATTTCTTACTGAACCTCCAATAAATGCGTCAGTCACAATTATCAAAGTTTATTATGCATTTCAAATAAATAATGTTTCCATTCCAAGCAGTAGCAGGATTTTCTCAAATTCCTAGTGTTTCGCCAAGAAGTAAATAACCAGTATGGATTGCTGGGATCGACCAGTCCATTTCAGAAAAGCATTCCTAGAGCCTCGAATCTCTCCCATTTCTCCCAATACTCCCATTCACCATCTTGAGGCTGGATACTGCTGTTGCCATATGATTAGACAAGAATACGGCTCAATGAAATTTCTATCGCTTGAACGGCATTCGGTCGCCTTCAAAGGATATGCGCGCCACGACTGTCGTCCCCAGAGAGTCTTGAAAGGAATGGCATCATGTTCCATTGATTTTGCACCTCTCCTCCCTCTCCACGATACCGGGAGTGTGGAAGATCGCCTGAAAGGAAAGGATATTTTCTTGAAGAATATATATGTAGCCTCTAGTATAGCGATTAGATACAGCAGGGTGAGGAAATTTTATTCACTAACAGGTGCTTGTTTACAGAGAAAAACACGTTATAAATGTTATGACTTGATGTCGGAGAAAGTGCGATCGATGGTTTACTAATTTGGAAGACATCGCTAAATGTTTATTATTGTTATTTCAAGTTTTTATTTTTGAGATGAGATTTAAGGAATTCATTAAAATATTTTTTAATAATCTCATGATTTTAGAAATTTGTTAATAAAATAAAACACGATATTATTAAACGAATGTTGTATTTTTCAAAGTATTACGAAAATTATCAGATTGTGAAAAAAGTTTCAATTAAAAAGAGAAATATTGTATGATAAATTTTATAGATATAGGATTTTGATAATTTGGATCATCTCTTGAATAAGTGATCGTTTAATGAATATACCAAATGTCACCAGATTTTCATTAATGTATCAGCTTAATATTTACAAAATGTTAACAAAAGTAGAGTTTAAAGCACTGAATGAAGCCAGATCAAAATGCTACAGTTTTCAGTTTTTCTTTTTTTTTACAGTGCTATGAATTTTCAAAGTAGTATTTTGCTTGCAAACTAGTTATTATTTAATTCTAGAAATAACCACTCTTGCTGTAACGTTCCAATTTTACTTAATATCTTCAGGTATAGAATTTTACGTAATAGATTATGGGAAAGAAGTAATGTAAAGTACAATTTCGACAGAATTGAATCTTAAAACATTCATTCTTTCTATAGAAATATACTATTAATTTAAAGAGCTTCTCGAAAGGGAGCATCCGTTGTCAGTCTCATTCAAAATCCATAAAAGATTTCTGTAAAACAAACGTTAACCTTAGAATTTCTTATGGTTTCAAAATAATTTGTGTCACGCTAATAGTGCAAACAAAACATTTCAATTATAGATTTTCGCTTGCATTTGCAAATTAAAATTAACAGAAATGTTGCAGCTTGCATTCATGTCAGATCGCAAGCAATTTAAAAGCTATTTTTACAATACCACTGAAGTTAACGTCTAAAAGCATAGTAATTTGATTGTTGTCTATGTAACTGAATATAGCCTTTCTGGTATAAAACTATTAACAACTGCTTGACAATTCACAACAAACACTCAACTGCATGAGAGAAAATTAAATCACTCTCACCAGACTAGGTTTGTGATTCTTGAGCCATAAAAATCAGAAATAGGTAATCGCTAATACTAAACATCATGTAACTAAATCAATCAAGGAAATCAAATCATACTCACAACTTCTTCTCTACTTACATGAATTTAGAAGCTGATTCTTTTTTCCGAAGCATGCGAATATAGGTATGGAGGCTTATCAAGAGGAAACACCAAAGACACCAACCGATAACTATGTAAGATATTTAATTTAATTATTCAGCTATTTTCTGTTCCGATACTTTACTGTACTCTAAATTAGTAAAACAAATTATAAAAACATTAAGTTTATTTCTATAAATATTTGACACTTCGAAGATATAACGTTTAATAATAATAAAAAGTAAATTTTTGGTCCTCTTATGGCCATCTTAGTAATATACTACTGTTCCGTTAATTGCAAATATTTATCTGGCATATGCAAATGAAACCGTTAAATTTGATTTATGTGAATATTTACAAATAAATGTGATATTTATATGGATTATAACTGTGACTTATTTAATTATAGAATATGAAGCTGATTCATTAAGATGTACCTTCAGTTTCCTTTCCTGCAGAAAAAAAGAAATAGATACGCAATATGATAGGCACTAAGTTCCTTGGATTTAAATAAAAACTCATTTAAAACATTAATTTTTTGTTAACATCTATGGAAACATCAAGTTTGTTGAGCTAAATAATAACTCATTTTGTCAGCAAGCATGAGTTTATTAAACTGTGTTAGAGACAGAAGTTATCAGATCAATTAAGAATAACATTAATATTCTCTTAAGAAATCCCAAAGTATCCCTAGTTTCCACCAGCGATTTAATATTTCTTATTTTACTTTGGAAAGACACTAGAAATTTTTCAAAATCTGTAAAAAAGAGGCAAAAATTAAGCAGAAATAAAAAATATTAGATGATGTTGACCAAACCAAAATGGGGAAGGCCATGAAAATATAAATAAATGTAAATTTAATGCTGTGGTAATAAATTTCAAATAATTTTAAATTTATTGCACATTTGTCTCTCTTTTAGTTGTACACGTAGGTTACATACGTAAAGTCGAATCGTAGTACTTGTAATAACATTCCCGCTCACTTTTTGCGCGTTTTTAAAATTTAACGAGGTTATAGAGTCATCAGAAATTTTTCTTTATGCTGGAGATGTGAAAAATATGCATTGGTCCGGGACTCGAACCCTGGACCTCTCAAATACACGTCAAGTATGCTACCAACTGTACCAGCTGTCAAGTATGCTACCAATATGTACCACGAAGCCATCCGGAGATGAGAGAGAAAATACCTTATATACTCCCCCTTTGAAATGGGGACTGAAGATTATAGGACCCAATCGGAAAATCCTGGTGGTGATGATTTACCGTCCACCACCTTTTAGTGTGGGCACCTCTGTAGAGTCATTAGATATTTTATTTTTTATTTTTATTTATTTATTTATTTATTTTTTGAAGAAGGAACCATGGTCCTCTCGAATGCGCGTCGAGTGTGTTACCCTTACACTATGAAAGGATGCTAGAGGGATGGAGAAAATACCTTTTAAGATATCAGTTTAATTCGGTGTAATACATTTTAAAACAGTTAGAGCTGAAATCTAAATTTAAGAATAACTGCGAAAACGTTTTAATGCGTTACATCATTTATTCTGACAAATTTCAGTAATTAACAGCATTATCTATGCAACTAAATTTGAATGCTTACCTCATTTAAAATATTACATATTTACTTTATTTAATACTGAATATTTACCTTCCTTAAATTACATAAATAAGTGATTATTTAAAATTTATCACTATTTCATTAAATTTATTAGTTATTTACTATTTTAGCCCAAAAGGGGATATTAGTTTCGAAATGGAATTTCACATCGGTTCACTATATTTATATATTAAATTTTAATTTTAATTAAAATACTCGGATCTACGAAAGCAACGCATTGCCGCGGCCGGAAATAAAATACTTTTATCTTCTAACGTCAGCCTGTTGCCATTCAGTAGGGTCTAAGATATTTTCAGATTTAATCTGGAAGGTAATTAAGTAATAAACTAAGCGATTTAAAAGCAATGAACACAGTTCTGAAGTATTCTTTATCCTTTTTTATGTGATTGATTTAAATAAAAATATGAAAATCATGAAAATTAAATTAAGTATTAAAATTGAGTATTAAAATCATGAAATGTCGAATTAGAAATATTCAACATTTTTGTGAAATTGCACTAGCCGGATCCATTAAAATCATAATGTAACTTTTCATTTTTATGACAACTATTTTAGGCGGCTAGTTTTTAAAGAAATAGTAAAGCAAACATAAAAATATGTATGGCAACATTAACATTCTATAGGGAATTCTGAAGATATGCTGTTTATAAAAATTTTGTTATTTTGCCTTTGAATTTTATCTAGTGTAAATGCGAAGAAAGTGATATTCAATACATAAAGTTAACGCACAAATAAAAAGAAGACACATTTTTTACTAACCATGTTACTCATAAAACTGAATATTGACATAATGTACTGAGAAAATGCTGAAAAATGTATAAAAATATATGCCAACACTCCACTACATCGAAAATTCTAAATATATGGTGCTATGTAGCTTTTAACAGTTTTGTGATTTTGTTGTTGAACTGTATGAGGCGTAAGTGCGTAGAAAACACTCCTTAATAGTAAAGCTAAAAAGACAGGGAAAAAAAGGGGGGTGGATTAGCAGAAGTCAGTGTAAGAGCAAACTTTTTGGTAGACTGCGAACTCAGTGAGCGTAAAAAACCTTACTCCTTTGAGCGACCATTAAAATATGAAGCAGGTCAGATTTATTTTTTGTGACACGTTCGTAATTATTGCGATAGTTTTCAATATTAAAATTTGGTTTTACATAATACGAAGCGAAGATTAGTGCAAGTACTACTAATTATTTTGTTGCTTTGCAAACGATGTGTATCATACAGACGAAAACAATGATAATATTGATAAACAATAATTCTACGGGTTCGTGGTTTTGGAGTAATTGATAACAACACTTGATGAAGAATCAAAGCACAGTTTATTCGTCAGTATTACACAGGAGAGTTCCGAAGACACGTTTACAGTCGTCGAAAAACAACGACAACCTCGCTAAAACAATCAACAACACAGCCTTCAGGCTATAATGTTGAAGACAGGTTCACGGCAAACCACTAAATACAGCTCCCGACTCGACTGCTCTCGGAGCTCAACACACTCAAGATAAAACTCGACGATGCACTGCTACTCCGTGTATAGCTTTTGGCATGCCTTCGAGAATATTCCAGGGCAAACCGGTAAGAATTCCTTTTAGAACGTTCTCTTTCCGTCTATGGCATATCGCCAGTTCTGTCTCCAAATGGGCGATTTCGCGCCAAATCTAGCAACCCTGCCTTCCTTTGACATTTTCTAGCAACCCTAAACCCGTTTTGCTGGGAAGCTTTCTTACCGCGGCTGGGCATTTCGTAACAATACTTTTTTTGATCAAAGCATAAATAATAATTTAAATTTTTTATATTAATTTTAAATTTATAATTAAATTCTAGATAAGGAAAGCATGCATATTATACAATAGATTAAAACAGCATTTACATCACTTTAATAATCTGAATAATTTAATTATAATAATTTAATAACCTAATAATTTAGTATTATAACGACAAATACTGAAATGACAAAATATGAAAATAATGAATGATGGCATCGTTTGGAATAATAAAAAAAATTTTCAATTTGCACAAATTGGACTTAATTGGGAATGAACTTAAAAATAAAATTTAAAAAATGTATGCTTTGAATAATTATGAATATAAAATAAATTTTCCTATTACACAAGTTTAAAGTTAAATAAATTTTGAAGTATCGTGTAAAGTATTGTTTCTCTCCTTATCGGGCGCGTGCGTGATGTAATTAGAAGGCAATTACAGCATGAAGGTTAGCAATCCCGAGTTCGAACCCTGCCGATGGCACTGCACGTTTTTGATGTCTTTTGCTTCGAAATAAAATACTTAAATAGCCGAACGATAATTAACCGCCAGGATTTAATGATTTGGTTCCCTACTTTTTAAGTGGAGGAGAAGGGAAGATTTTTCTTCCCTTCAAGTGTAATTAGAAGCACGTGCAACCACCAATCGGGAGGTCCGGAGTTCGAAGACTCGAAATAAAGTGCCTAATGATCCCTATATTTCTGCAAATATAATTTATTTACTAAGATAAAGGTTGATATTATTTAATTAACATTCAGCTTATAATAAATATTAAATATTGTGAAATAGCTGTTTTAAAAGAAACCGTGCAAAAGTTTCCTGAACATTTTGATATACATCAGTTCTGAGAAGTATCCTTTTCTGAAAATATGAAATATCTTTTTCTTCTATTTTTTTTAACTAAATCGTGGGAAAATAGAAAAACCATCAACTTTTCTCTCTTTAACCACACGCCTTTGAGTTGCCATCCCTGAATTGCTATACCCAGAGACAACCAATATGAACTTGGTACTAACTTTCGAATAAGCAGTTTCGGATACAATCTGCAAATTACGTCAATTCGTAAAAGTGGCACGTTCGCAAAAAATCCCAGTTAATCGTTCTTTTTATCCCTTGCGGCCAAATTGCAGGTCAGCCCAGCCGTCAAGAAAAGCCAAGGAGAGTCTGAAAGGTTACAAATTGTTTACTTAAAAAGACTCCGTACGCCCGTCAAAAACGTCAATCGGGAAAGCGTACCGGAACCGCCGCCCGCTATTGTATTTGCTCGCCCGCCCTCCCATCATGCCCAGCGTGGTGTCTTGCAAGTTGCTAAACTTTTTGGCCCCGAGGTGGCGCTGCTGGAGAACGGTGTTAATTGAGTTTGTCACATGGTTATGAATTTCAGGGCTTACTTGATTGAAGTGATTTTAGTTTTATTTATTATTTTTTAAGATTTTCTTTTGCCATATTTGCCTAGCTTTTGTTTCCCCAGAAGTTCTGGACGTGTTTCTTAGCTGCAGGGTATCTTCCTACTGGGTTCATTATCCCCCGCCCTTGCTTGGGTATTTTAAATTCACTAAAGATTTTTTGATGGTCATTTTGATGTAACAGAAAGTAGCCACTTTTTCAACAAGAAAGAAAATTAGGGAAAGAAAAATAGGTATTTTGTTGGAAGAGCTGAGTAACAGCGACGGAGGCTAATGATATCAGAAAATTTTCTTTCAGAGCTTAAACTGGAGTTCCACAACTTAAAAAGATACCTTTCTGATGTAAAGCTTCCATTTGATGAATTTAAGCCGATTTATAAGGCGAAGTCTTTTGATGTCTTTCCAATTATTTGCATCGGCATACATGAACACTTTTATACTACTCAAAGCTTAAAAGATAACTGATAAGACTCAGATTTTAATACATTCATATTCAACCCCTTACCTCTGCGATTTACAGCGAAAATATTTTCAGAAGAAACGAATGTTTCAGTTTCTTTGTTTCTGTAACTATAATTTACTGTTAAATTGCCTCCATTCTGCCTCTAACATTCTTGCTATTATTATTATAGCGGCATTAATTGTGTTATTTTCTTCATTCCTTTCCCGGAAGAAAATTAATTTTTATTTCTAGTATTTTGAAATTGTACAAATTGTCGCTCTTCTTTATAATCATTTACAAGCAACTCCTAATTACTCGTAATCGGAGACGAATTAACCGGGTTGTGAATTACGCGTGCCCCGTCTTAAGTAATTGTGTATTGACGAATAATATAAAAACTACTATCATTGACAATTAGCGTAAAACAAGCTGTCCATCAAGAACTTCAAATGGAAAAGAAAATGTTTGGGATAATAGTACAGATAGAAGATGAACTCTGTCAAACGACGAAATGTTCTGTCTTTGGTGAATTTTCCTTTAACATTAAAGATCTTACGTTTGCAACATTCGAAACATTGTGTTTTTTCTTTGGATACGTATTAGGAACAATTTGTCCACTTGAAGCTACATTTTGACCCTTTTTTCTCTTTGTTGTTGACAACATTACCTATCGCAGCTTGAGATTTCGAAGCACCATGGCTTTCACAACGTGCCTTAATAACTAGATACGAATAACGATTTTGGAAACAACGCAAATATAGCCATACATCCATTGCTTCTTTAAAAACGATATTTTTCATAAAAGCAAAACTGTCAAATCAGACGATAATTTATAATTTCAAAAATATAGTTGCAGTTAATAAGATTCCAGGCGGAAAATGTTTTTTACAACAAAATAAAATCGTCTAAAAAGTGTGCAAACAGACTCTTTAAAAATAGAAATGCAAGTTTAATCAAAGGAGTCCCTAGTATCATTCAAGCACTCCAAGCAACATGTGGCAACGTCATTTATACTACGTTTGTAAAAACTAGTCTGCGGATAAAATCTCCCACTACCAGATAAACTGATGTATCATTGATAATAGTTCGAATATCGGAAAAGATAATAATTTCTTGAAGAAATGTTAGTAGAGTATGGGACGAGGTCCAATTCCTTAGGCCAAATCCTTGATCTGTTGTACGTGATTGTTACTGCCATATGTGTCGAGTGTTATAATAGAGCAAAAGGACTCCATGTCTGTTTGCAAATGCTGGTTGCTTAAGGCATAACTTGTTGTGCATTTGGTGCATATCTGTACAGTATAGAGCTCCATTTATTGTTCCATATTGTGGGAGGAATGAGCAGTGAATATCGTGAGCAGAAGACTTTCATACAATGAACAACGTTTTTTTCGTGTAAAAAGGTGCCTTTTGAGCTCTTTTTAGACCGGTCTTTCCCTCCCAACCACTGCGATAAACATGTTATGAATATACATTTTTTATCCACGATCACAATTCATTGAAGGAATCTTTCTTCTTTACTTCTTCTTAAGAGAGAAGGGCAGGTTTTCAAATTACATGCTTTGATTTCATCAGAACGTACATGAGTTACTCAATTATCTTCTTTATTGCCAAGTACTACAAAACAGCTGAAAAGTGTGCATTTAGTGTCTGTGTGATCTCTTGTACAGTTTGACGTTGAATTAAATTATTTAATTCTTTGAAATGAGTGGAGTAAGGATGATGGCCTCAGGGCTCCCTTTCTATCATAAAATCTTCTGAGAGAAATTTTTCAAACCAACAGTGAGTTGATCTACTCTTTATTGATGCTTTTTTACTGCAGCTGTTGCAGAATTTCCTAAAGTTACAGCAGATTTAATTGATTGTGTTCAGGATTTGTTTAACGTCGTTTCTATGTTTAATATCCTTTAATGCTAAATTCGATATTCAATGTTTAATATCCTTTAATGTTTAATTCGATATTCAATGTTTAATATCCTTTCAACGAAACAAATACTACAATTTCATCATCGCACTGTTACATAACCAAACAAATTCATTAACCTTAGCACTTGCTTTCTTCAGCAAAATTCTGAGGTCATCTACTGGCCATTTTATTTGCAACAACTCAATTTTACTGCATTTAACACTGACCATGCTTATGCTTTACCAGACAAATTTAATTGTATTTTTCTATTTTATACAAATGTATATTTTCCTATGCAACGTTCACTGCTGCCCACAATGTCACACACGTCTTGGAACATATTACCAACAAATAATGAGAGTTACTACTATACGCTGGTGTTTGAATTTATAATTTGTTTTTAATTTATTTGTTTTCGCATTAGGTTGTCTTAAATGTAGATAGATGTTTTTCATAAGATTTGTAAGCAAACCTGTTTAGGAATGTATGATTATAACGAAATATGCATCGATTTCTAAAACAAACCGATATATTTTTCAAAATTTTCATAAATTATCATTACTTAATCTAATGTATAAGATATCGGTGCTTTTTTCTTTTTCAGAAGCTCTGAAGCACTTAGTCTATATTGAATGGATATGCGTATTACTTCAGGAAACTGATTGAAAACGACCCTCTTTTGATAAAAATAGAGAAAGGTTTTAACGGTCACATGACTTTCAAGAAGCTGTAGGAAATATCCAATCTACCTCCTGGAAGAAGCGCTTCTTGAGAAGCAACGTAACCTCGGTGAACAGTGATCATGAGATCAAAATCAAATCATGTGATACTCTTCCATGTTACCAAAATATATTGAAGAGTCAAAATAGGATTGACGATGTATGGAAGTCATTTATCCTATGCGTATTTAAGTATCACAAATGTGATGCAAATGTGATGCATAGTATTGTTGAAATAACATTGTTACACGAGAAACACTTCCAGGTAAAATGCTAAATCAAGACCAATACAAGGAAAAATATCTTTTAGAAAATCAAAACAAGTCCACATCAAAACTAGCAGCTGATAAGATCAAACCAAAAATTTATAAAAGAACTTATAGAACTAGTAAAAGATGAGCTTGTAGTGAAACAAAATAGTATAGAATTCGTTTTTTCTCCGTACTAGAATCAGTTTTTGTAGATGGTTTTGTTACTAAAAATATACAGTTCCCACAAAGAGTATAAACACGAGAAAAATGAATCCATTGCTAAGTCTCTGTTTCTGTTTTCGAATAAACTTTCTCCAGCTCAAAACCATTAGTAATCAAGAAACCAACAGGGCACCTGAATTTTGCAAAAGAAAACAAAGCTGGTAGGAAGTTTATTCCTCTTAAAGTTTTGCTTAAGTTCCTTAGTGTTGTTTTAGAACACTCATGAAAAATTACTTCTCTCCCTTCACCAGAAGTTCATAACTTTACCTGCAAGTAATCTCATCCTCATGAGATACTAAATAAATCATGAGTAGTCTCGTCTAAGGTCTCATATTTCTGAAAGAATGTCTTTCGAAAAGTTTGAAACTTTTTTCTAAGATTGAAAATTTCTAAAATGTTTCTAAAGTATTATTTTTTAATGATAGACAGTTACGTTTGGTAATTTAGTATCCTAATTTCATCAGCAGCTATTTATATCCTAGGGAAAATATCATTATTGAGAATTTTTAAATACAAGCAAACCCTTCTTTACATTTATTTGGAGAAATCAAGGAAAGGTTTACAACTAAGCCATTTACGTATAGAGGGTATCAAATCAAAAATGATTTCTCAATTGCTGGTAGTAATTGACTTTGATATATATAAATATGTTTAATAATATAATCTATAATAATAATATAATATAATATAATATATAATATATAATAATAATATATCTTTACAAAGACTTGAGGTGTTTTACTCAAATGTCTATTTCAACGATGTAAATAATTTTTTTTTAACTTGAACATTCTTCTCTTGAAAATTCTGAATTTTGAAAACATGAGAAATACCACATTTAGCTATATTTCAATTGATTTCACCCTTTTGTAATTTCAAGGAAACTTCGAATAACTTAATTTTAAAAGTTAAAACATACGAAGATATATTTAAGTGTTTCCTCTAAGATTGAATAGAGAATTTTACTAATTATAGAAAAACATGATGAGATTTGAACATATAAGAAATCCGAGAGCAATTTCATAATTAATGGAAAGCGTAAACAAATTTAAATGTTTATTGTTAATTAATCTACAACATTTAGACAAATATAAAAGGGAAATTTTAATTAACAAATATTCTTAGAAAAAGTATTTTTAGAGGAGGTCTGTTTTGTAAATATCCTTAGAGGAGTTATGGGGCTTATAAAATATGAAATATTTTCTATAGGACAGAAAAGGATGAGCTGGAATGTCAGTTTATAAGGTATTTTCTCCTTCCTTTCTGCATGCCTTCATGGTGTAACGGTAGCACACTCGACGCGTATTTGAGATGTCCAAGTTCGAGTCCCGGCGAACTCCCTGCTCATTTTTCACACTTTCTGCATCAAAATAACCTAATAACTTTCTAGTGCCCGAACTAAAAAAAAGGTGGTGGATGATGATTCTTCACCATCAGGATTTGGTGACTGGGTCTTCTAACCCCAGTCGCCGTTTAAAACGGGTGGTATATAAGGTATTTTTTCCCTCTTCTGCCTGCCTTCGTGGTGTAACGGTAGCACACTCAGCGCGTATTGAGAGGTTCAGGTTCGAGTCCCGGCGAGGACATTGCTCTTTTTTCATATTTCTAGCATCAAAATAACCTAATGACTTTACAATTTTTGTGAAATAGGTAAAGCCTATATTATAACTCATGGACAAAAGATGGAATAACCGTTGCATTTAACAGTTTCAGACTTTCGTATTTAGTTATTAGCTTTGTCGAAGCAAGAAACATGAAAAATGTAAATTTTCTCACCAAGATTCACACGCCATACCTTTCCGACTGGTAGCCGGACGTGTTTTCTAATTACGCTACGAAGGCATGTGGTGAGGAGATAACAAAATGTTACAGTTGCTTCATAGCACTTTTTTTTCATAGCAAAAATTTCACCCCTTAATAGGCTTAAGGGTGAAATTTGCATCCCTAAGCCTATTAAGGAGAGAAATTTTTGAAAAATCAGTTTCTATTCTATAATGAGTGGTTACATTAAACTATTTACCTCAGGATTCTTTTGATAATCCTTAACATTAGAGGTTGAGAAGTAAGTTGTGCAATTTAACCTCAGTCCATTATAAATTCTCAAGGCAACAAAGAGTTTAAGAGCATTCGCAAATATTTATTTAAAACTCTTCAGCCTGAAAATACAGCTAACGAATAGAAATTCGCTTCTGGCAAAGGAGTTCAAAAAGATAGCAAGAGAAATCAAAATAATTCTTTAATTAAAAGCAACTGAAGCGGTTTACAATTAAAACTCTAGCAATCAAGTTATAGCCCACTGGAAGGTTTTTCAGTTTCCCTCTCTTATTTTTCTGCGAGTGAGATGTTCAGTCAGAATTTTTACTTAATTCTAGATAGAAATTCTAAACGAATTTACGAAATTTGAAGTTTATTTAAATTAAAATAGTTGCATTATAAAATAACGAGTGGCCATAATTAAACTGACAGTGCACACATTGTTCTGTAGCGCGATCTATTTGCTAGAATGACGCCACATTTTGTAGGAAGATTAAACAAGACGGGGGACGAAGGATTCCGCGAAAAAAAAATTAGTTCCAAAAGTCACCACTAGGGGAATATTTGGCGCTGTGTAATATAATATAGAGTGTTAACAAATGCAAATCAATACGGAAATTACCTTTTATTTTGCATTCAAATGAGGTTCAATGTGGCTGCCATTGTTGTGGACCACATACTGCATTCTGTGCGCAGTATGCACAACAGCAGAAAGTAACATGTCTGCAGGAATCTCCCGTACAGTCCGTGATATGTTATCCTTCAACGTAGCCAGGTCCTCGATCACTCCTTGATAGACCTTGGACTTAAGGACCCATAACCAGAAATCACATGGGGTAAGAGCAGGCGACCGAGATGGCCATGCAGTTGGAAAGTAGCGGCTATTGACTCTCTCTGTTGTGAATTTCTGTCGTAACATCTGTTTTACCCATACTGCAACGTGTGGAGGGGCTCCATCTTGTATGAAAATGATTTTACCCAGGCATTGTCTTTGCTGAAGTGCCGGAATGACAAAGCTGTCCAACATGTAGCGATATTTCTCTCCGGTAACAGAACAGGTTTCCCGTCCTGTCGGGGTAATGTTCTAATAGAAAAATGGACCTACGATAAATTCCGCTGTGAACCCACACCAAACAGTTACCTTTGGTGAATGTAAGGGAATTGCTGTGACTGCATGTGGTCACATTGTCATCCCAAATTCGGCAGTTCTGGGTATTCACAGTTCCATTCAGGTAAAAGTGGGCCTTGGCTCCCCATAAGATTTTCCACGGCTGAGTATCATTCACCTCCATTCTGGCAAGAAAGATGAGAGCAAAAGTCAATCGCTTATTATGGTCGGGGTACAGTAACTCCTGTACACGGCTGATCTTGGATGGATAGAAGTTGATAATCTTTCGTAAGATTTTCCATACCGTACTGTAAGGCATATCCATAATAAAACATAATAAAAGGTAATTTTATTCCGTATTGATTTGCATTTGTTAACACTCTATTTTCTATGCCAAATATTCCCCTAGCGGTGACTTTTGGAACTAATTTTTTTTTCGCGGAATCCTTCGTCCCCCGTCCTGTTTAATCTTCCTACAAAATGTGGCGTCATTCTCGCAAATAGATCGCGCTACAAAACACTGTAAGCACTGTCAGTTTAATTATGGCCACCCGGTATATTAATCACATTATTGTTTAGAAGTTGCAGAAAACAGGAAAACACTTCTCTATTTCTCTTTCCAATATAACTATTTGAAGTTTATCAACTGCATTAAAAATTATTTATCCCTAAACTGCAGCCTGTTAGAGTCTGTTTCAAACAGGAAGTAAGACAGCGGTCAAATAACATAATAGCTACCAAATTGTAAATATTTATTATTTTAAATATTTTGAAAATAATAATAATAATAATACCTTATTTTTTCTTAAATAAAAGAGAAATTTCATAGAAAACATATGCATACACGCACAAGAAAAACATATCATCATCGAAATAGCCAAAATTTTATATTTCAAAGCTCTATAGTTTATTACGTATTTAATATTTTACCTCTTTCTTTTGAACAGAAAATCAGAATTCAAGAACTGATTTAAAAACTTGATGTGAAATAAAAGATATCAAAATGAAACAGAAATTTAAATAGGAAGAAAATGTAATTTTTGTGTATTTTGTACAACTGATTTATTAAAGTATTCTGGTATAATAACATTTCAAAATTTCCCTTTCAGTTTCTAATTAAGAGAAATGCACTGATGTTAAAATGTAAGAAAATCATACACATAAAAGTGGTTAGTCAACAGATCAGGAGCGTAGTTAGAGGGGGACAAGTAGTATAAAAATGACAGTTCTGCATCAGGTGGATCAGTGGATCAGGGGGCGTGGTCAATGACATCACAGAGGGCGGGGCCAAAGGCAACGTCATCACACTAGGAGGCGTGGTTTCGAGTGGAGTTGAGTTGTTCGTAGACTGCTGGTTGAGTTGTAGACCTCCTGCTTTTCATTTAAAGTTAGTTTTTTTAAAATTGGCAACGGGGATTTTTTGAGATATATGCTCATGGCGTCTTCTAGGGACGAAAAAAGAAAATAATGTATTTAGGAATTGCTTATGGCGTCTTCTAGGGAATGAAAAAAGAAAATAATCTATTTTAGAAGTTTCTTTTTTTTTTTAAATGTTCTATGATTCAAAATATAGGATCGAACCCTGAAACAAAATATCTCACCAGCTGAGTAGTTTGAAGATTTTAACCACTAAGCTGACGGGATACATTCAGATTTAGGTAAAAAAAGCCTATATAAGAAAATGGAATTTGAATCAGCTCATCAATTGCAATTATGCCTGCTCCAGGAGAAGCCACCGTTGCGGTGTGTTTATACACTGTTTTATGTGTTATTTTATCATCCATCTATATTTTTACAGAATTTCATAAAATTCCTATTGATTTTACGCTACGTCTTAACGACAGTGGGAACTTATCATTATCCATATGAAGAATAATTCAATAGGTTATGAATATGAATTTATCGTATCAGGATCCGGCTCATGTTGCAAGTTTTGGTGGTGTTGAAGCTTTACATCGTGCTGTAGGAGGTAAAGTTTCCAGGAAAGAGATTCAAACATGGTTAGAGGGAATAGATGCGTACACACTTCACAAGCCAATTCGCCGAAAATTTCCAACGAATAGGGTAATCGTGTATTCTATAGATCAACAATGGCAAGCTGATTTAGTGGATGTTTCACATTTACGTGATCATAATGATGGTTATCAATATATATTAACCTGTATTGATATATTATCCAAATATGCATGGGCTATTTCTCTGAAACAAAAGAGAGGAGAAGATATTGTGAAAGCGTTTCAAAAAATAATGAGCCAACGTAAACCAAAATTACTTCAAACGGATCAGGGCACCGAATTTAAAAATAAAGTGTTTATAAAATTTTTAAAAAGAAATCAAGTTAAACTTTTCAGTACATTCAATACTACTAAAGCATCCGTGGTGGAAAGGTTTAATCGCACTTTGAAAACAAAAATGTGGAAATACTTTACGACTCGAAATACATATAAATATGTAGATGTCTTGGACAAATTAATAGAAAGTTATAATGCTACTTTTCATTCAAGTATAAAGCGAGCTCCCATAGAAGTCAATTCAGAAAATGAGAGTGATGTATGGTTTACCTTGTATAAAGATCATCCTTCTAACGTTTCTAAATGTATATTCGCTGTAGGAGATGTGGTACGTGTTTCCAAACTAAAGCTTACTTTCGAAAAAGGCTATGAAACCAATTGGACGGAAGAACTATTTGTGGTGACAGAGTGTGTTAAAAGACATCCAGCCGTGTATAGAATTAAAGATTTACTTGGAGACTCAGTAAAAGGAACGTTTTATGCACAAGAGTTGCAGAAAGTGAGATTGAAAGAGGAATATCGCATTGAAAAAATTTTAAAGAAACGTATGCGTAAGAAACAGACAGAATACTTTGTAAAATATCGCGGTTATCCCGACAAATTCAATCAATGGATTCCAGCTTCTAATTTACTCTCGATATAAAGTGTGAGAAAATATTGTATCCGAATCATTTATGAAAATGAGTTTCTACGTAACACTTCCGAGCGATAGCTCTATGAATTATTTCCCCGAAAATAAAATTTCACATTTTATAACACGTTTACCTGTTCCCATTGAATTAAAAGGTATGTGGGAAGTTGGTTTGGTTGAATTGCTATATCCGCACACATGGCACAATGTGAATGCAGACAATAACTTAATTGGATTTGTTTTAGAGAAAGATGGTGAAATGTTAGGTCGTAGATTACCTCCAGGATGTTATGAAACAGTACCTGATATTTTAAAAGCTATTTATATTAAAGAACATCAAAACAAAATAATATTTAATTATAACCCAGTAACAAAACGAGTGAAAATCAAAGTGAAAAATAACGCTAAAGTGATTTTACATGATGGGTTAGCCCAAATGTTAGGTTTTGAACCTATGGAAATTACATCTACAGATGATAGTGCCGAAACTGTTGTAGAAAGTCCTTTTGCAGCCGACCCCTGTGCACATTATCGTGTATTAATGATATATACGGATATTGTAGAACCTCAAATCGTAGGAGATGTTTTAGCTCCTCTTCTTCGAATTGTAAGAGTAACTGGTAGCGATGGAGAAGTGGTGAGTGCACTATTTAATAGACCTCATTATTTACCTGTGAATCGGAAAATGATAGACACTTTGGAAATCGATATAAGAACGCATATGGGAGCATTTACGCCATTTGAACGAGGAAGGTCATACGTGAAACTTCATTTCCGTCAAAAATACTTGTCATAATGTATGTACCTTATCAGTGTTGTCAAAAATCTTTTGAAGATTATTATGTACAACAAACAGGACATGGATTGAATTATTATCAAGGTAATCTTTATCAGAGAGGATACGGATTAGGGGGTCTATTCAGATCCTTCTTTCGCGCTGCCGTACCTCTTATTAAATCAGGAGCCAAAGCAATTGGAAAACAAGTATGGCATAGTGGACTGAATTTGTTAAATGATGTATCACAAGGACAAGATGTAAAAGAGGCTGCTAAGCGTCGACTGAAAGAAGCCGGAAATATATTAACAGATAAAGCTGCTACTAAAGTGAAGAACATGATTGGTTCTGGACGAGTTAATAAAAAGCAGAAACGTAGGAAAAAGCGTACCATTTCTCACCGATCAAAGAAGGTGAAAGCACAGGATATTTTCTCTTAAAAAAAAAGTATGACTTCGTATATTCATCGAGACTCTCCCGTTTGCGTCAAATCTGAATTAGATTTATTTACCATTCCTCCTACGCAAACAGCTATAGAAAAAGGACAGTTTGTGGAATATCACCCTCTCGCAAATATACGAGATGGAGGACCTATCGAATTTAATATTTCTGGCAGAGGTGAAGACTATATTGATCTAGCTGCTTCTTATATACACGTGAAAGTTAAAGTAGTTAAGGCAGACGGATCCAATCTAACAGACAAAGAACCGGTTGCCCCTGTAAATTTATTTTTACATTCTCTCTTTTCGCAAGTAGATGTAAGTTTAAATGAAAGAAACATTTCATCTGCGACAAATACCTATCCTTATAGAGCCTTCATCGAAACATTATTGAATTATGGGGAAGATGCAAAGAAAAGTTTACTCACCTGCGAAGGATTTTTCCAAGACACTTCACCTAATAAAATAGATGTCTTAGCTCAAGATGCGGATGCTGGACTAAAAGCTCGCGGTGAACTTATAAAAAACAGTCAAAGTGTGGATTTGATAGGACAATTACATTGTGACATTTTTCAACAAAATCGACTCATGTTAAATTTAGTTGATGTGAAAATTAAAATGGTGCGTAGTAAATCCGCTTTCTGTCTAGTTTCTACTGAGAAAGATGCCGATTATAAAGTGATCTTGGATCATGCCTCTTTGTTTATCAGAAAAGTAAAAGTAAACCCTGGAGTCTCTCTCGGACATGTAAAAGCGTTGGAAAAAAGTTCTGCTAAATACCCTATAGATCGAGTATTATGCAAAACATATTCAGTATCTAAGGGAAGTTGGTCTTTTATGCAAGATAATGTATTTTTAGGATTGATGCCCAAGCGAGTCATTATTACTTGTGTAGAAAATGCTGCAATGAATGGACAATATTCAATGAATCCTTTTCTGTTTGCCCATCATCATGTCAACTTTATATCGATTTATGTAGATGGACAACCCGTTCCATGTAAACCAATGGACCTTGATTTCGAATCTAATCATTATGTGCGTGCTTACCACAGTTTATTTTCTGGATTTAATCGCGACAAAGGCATCTATTTATCTCGAGAAGAATTTGTGAAAGGACATGTGTTATATGCTTTCGATTTAACTCCAGATATGTGTGATGGATCTCATTTTAACTTACAGCATTAAGGCAATTTGCGAGTAGAAATTAAATTTGCTAAAGCTCTCTCTGTGACTCTCTCGGTGCTAGTCTATGCAGAATTTCAAAACGTGATTGAAATAACAAAATCTCGCCATGTACTATGCGATTTTTCTAATTAAGCAATGGACAGCCTTGAAATAAACAGAGCACTCTCTCAGAATGCAAAGACACGAAAAGCATTTCTGGGAGTTTTTGCAAGTGATCGACTCCCTATCGAGATCAAGAAATATCCAAGTTGCTTTATAGCTAATGTAGATCGTGCATCTGAATCCGGTAGTCACTGGTTAGCCTTTTACATTTCATCTCCACAGCATTTAGAATTTTTCGATTCCTATGGACATGACCCATCCTATTTTCCTGGACCGATAGCCAAGTATGCAGAACGATTTCCACAGATGGACTTTAATTCGTTGACTCTCCAAACTAATGTAACAGCAGTATGTGGTGAATATTGCATATACTATTTACATTGTAAATGTCGTGGACAATCTCTCAATGATATATTGTTATCTTTCATACCTCAAGATATATCTAATGATATTAAAGTATATAATTTTGTAATCAAGAAATTTCATGTAAGATCTTCTTTCTATCAATAAATACATTTAAACTTTATACATTATGTGTCTTGTCTCATTTAATATGGAATTTCCAAAGCTACAACATCCTTTCACAATGGTGATTTCGGGACCCACTGGATGTGGGAAAACCTATTTTGTACGAGAACTGTTAAAGTATAAAGAGGAAATGTTTTCAACGATTCCCGATAAAGTAGTATGGTGTTATGGAATTTACCAACCTCTGTATAATGATATACCGAATGTTACTTTTGTCGAAGGTTTACCAATTAAATATCAAGAATATTTAGGTTCCAACACATTATTCATCATAGACGATTTGATGAGCGAATGTGGGAATGATAAACGTCTGACTAACTTATTTACAAAAGGAAGTCATCATTTAAATTTGAGCGTTATTTTTATCACACAAAACTTTTTCACAAGGGAAAAGAAATGCGTGAAGTGACTTTAAATGCACACTATTTGATTTTGTGTAAAAACAGAAGAGATGTCAGTCAAATCGTACATTTAGGAAAACAGCTCTTTCCGCGTCATTTAAAGTTTTTTCAAGAAGTATATGAAGATGCAACCAAGAAACCTTTTTCTTATTTATTCATTGATCTGCGCAGTGAAACTCTGGAAGAATTACGTTTACGCACCCAAATTTTACCTAACCAAGTACAGTATGTTTATCAAATGAAACATTACTAAAAAATAATAAAAACAACAGCTTTATAAAATGCATCATCATTTTATAAAATGACGCTGGTCAAGAAACAGCTAAGACAGTTACAGCTGTTAAACATTTGTCCGTTAAAGTTACGGAAACAGCTATTAAAGAAAATTAATATCAATTGCATAAAAGCTATATGCGAATGTAGTTTAAACATACTCAAAGGAAACGTTCCATTGTCAGAGCAACAAAAGAAGTCTCTCTGTAAGCATAAAACAACTTTACGAAAATTAGGAAATCGTAAGATTTCTCTTGTGAAGAAACGAAAATTAATTTTACAAAAAGGAGGTTTTCTAAACGTTTTGATTCCTGCTGCTCTCAGTGTTCTTACAGGACTAATCAATGGAGTTCACTAAGAAATATGTGTTAGTTCCAGAAGAGATGATGACAAAGCATACCATTTCTGATAAACAGTTAAGTGAATTGGATAAAGCCATGATGCATATTTTAAACAGTTCAGATGACGATCGTGAGAAATTAGTGCGTTATTATGAACTTTTACAAAAGAAATTGAACTTAAAGGAATACAATTCACCCTTTAAACCTCCTAAAGACGACTCACAAAATTCTTTAGACGATTCAGCTGAGATGAAGAAAGTGAAAGAGGAAGAAGAAGCCCCCTCATCTGTGACAGACGGCGACAAACAGATGACTGTAACTGATTATTCTACTGTTATCTTAGACAGTGTACCTTTACGAATGAGAAGAAAAGCACAAAATGCATTAGCTATTTTAAAGCGACATCCTGATATTCTTAAGTGGAATGATAAAGGCGAGGTACTTTATCATAAGGAAAAAATTAAGCATTCAAATATTATAGACTTATTCAATATCATTTTTACAACCAAAAAGAAAAAGATTAATATTCCTGCTAAAAACGAATTTTTAAAAGCCTTGACTGAAATCAACATGCCAATGAACTATATCAAAAATGAAAATTTACAGAATCATGATGTTAATATGAAAAAAAAAGTATTGCATGTTAAATCTGTAAAACATATACGTTCTCCACGAAAATGGGAACCTTATTAAATGAATAAAATTATTATTTTTACATATAGACTCTTTCTTCTCTCTACAATCAATATTTGTTTTACATCGTTTTTAAATGTTATGAAAAACATTCATTTCACCAAGAAGCTTTTACCTTTCAATACATTTATTTTCAAAGAATAAATTTCTGTATTATACATAAAATATACTTGGAATTTTCTTTCATTAGTTAATATCAAATTAACATCAATATCCATTTACTGACATTTGATATACACGTTTGCTTTAAAATTAAAACTAAAATTTCAATATATTTCTATTAAAAACATAAGGAAAAAAAATAGTCATAACATCAACCAAACACAGAAATTTAAATAGAATAGCTGTACTTATATTAATGCATTTTTATAATCTTCATAACATTTCGATTCAAAAAACCTATTACAAAATAAATGAACAATTTTTTTCTGTCTTAAAGAATCTCTTATATTTTTAAAATTAATACATAAAAATATATCTTCACCAATATAATTCATCAACACTTACCGTAATACATTCTTGTCTTGTCTTGTTTGGGAAGGACAGTCTATAAGGCGTCATTATATTATTGCGTTATCATGGTAAGATAGGTTAATGGAAAACTCTGATAATCACTGAAAACTTATTTGAAAGAGTTGTTATTCTTAAGTTTGACATTACTTATACATACATGCATAAGGGTAATCTTAAAAGCATCATCCACTTATCATGATAGAGTAATGGAAAATTTCTAAAACTCTGATAATTATATGTGAAAGAATGTATTATCTTAAGGTTGTTGTTGCTATTCCAAGTTTGACAATACATACAGAAGTGAAGGAAGATCCTTGATAAGCGTTGTAGACTTCACGTTATGATAAGGGTTAATGGAAGTTGAAATCGTATTCGAAAGAAAGGGTTATCATAATGTTGTTGTTGTCCTGGTTCAGATTATACAAATCTGAAATGTTTCGAGAACATTCTTTAATCCCTATAAAAGGTGTTTCAGAAATGGAAAAAGTCATTTCTGTTCTCAACCTTGAAAAGAGCAAGTCTTCCTGATTTGATTCACAGAGCTTAATATTTTTTTGCGATGGCTTTTGAACAAGATCACCAATTTGTTTCTTCCAACGTAAGTATTAGAACTGTTATATATTATTTTAATTATTGTTTTTTTTCAGACTAGATGAACTTTTTAAAATGAATTATAATCAATCTATTTTTAATGCATGATTTATATGTTTGCTTCAAGTATGATTTGAATTAAATAGCCTGCTTTTTACATAGTTTAGAGTTCAAAAAAAAATTTTTTAAAGCATTTGTAAGAGTCTGAAGGAAATCAGTCGAGTTTGTATATCGTTGCATGATATTTTTAATGCATGAATGAACTATTTTTTATGAGAAGATGCTTTTATTTTGAATCTTTATTTTAAAAGTATATTTATTATAAGATAATGAATGAAGTATCAAATACTTTTAAACAGCAGTCATCATTTTTGAATATTCTAAAAAAATATTTTTTATTAACACAGTTTTTTCTCTTTTTTTTTCTTAGTTTATCGACTTTGGATTTCAGGAGGAGGAATTCAACTCTCTAACTTCTGAAAGAATGGAACCTCAACCAAGTACAAGAGAGGTAACATTTTTTTTTCTTTTTAATAGTGACTTGCAGATATAGTTATTTATTCAATGGTTCTCTTTCCCTTCAGTCGTTGTTGTACAATGTGTGATTATTAGGAAAAAAAGTAGTGAGAGAGAGATTTTTAAACTAAACTAAAATTCTTTAAACGTAAAGAATTAATACTAAACGATTTCTAAAATGATTTATGTAATTAAATTTTTTTTTGTGAGGGATAATTAAAAATGCGTAATTTTATAATGATGAAAGCATGCATATTGAAAGCCGCTTTTCTATCTTTCACAGGTTTGCGACATATGTGGTAAAAGTTTTAGCAATAAAAGTAATTTAGTTCGTCATTCGAAAACACATGAGGGAAAAATCTTTCACTGTGAAGAATGTCAGGCTCAGTTTACGAGAGCAGATAGTTTACGAAGACACATACAAAATATTCATGTTAAAAAAAATACCTTTTCATGTGAAAAATGCAACGACGTGTTTAGCAGAAAACATGATCTAATGAAACATAACCGTACTCAACATGGTACTGTTCAAAGTATTAAAAGGAAAAGTAATAATCCCCATCCATTAAACAAGCGTATGAAGCATGCAGCGTCGGCCTTAAACGTCTTCAGTTCTTTTACAATTATCGCCACCAAAGAAATTAATCAAGATCTAGAAATATTTTTAAATAATATCAAATTAAATATTATGTCGAAACTCGAGGAAGAAATCAATGAGAAAAAGGCTTTAAAATGGTACATTATAGTAACAGCACAGTTCTCTAGAATAGGACATGATGGGGACGAAGAGGTTATTAAACCACATTTTAGATCTACCTGCCTCACAAGTTTAACAATAGATAATGTTGAAGAACAATTGAATGAGGCCTATAACAAGATAAAAAAATCGTTTGAAGAATTTTTACAAAATGGCTCGGGATGGACATTAGATAAAATTGAAAAATTAGAACTCTGCACAGCTCGATATCATCCCTTAGCCGCTAGTAGTTATATACCTCTTCCCAAAGAACTTGCCATGAAAAAAGCCATTTTAAACATTCAAAATGAGGATCAAAAATGTTTAGTGTGGTGCTTACTTGCACACAAATATGATCTTTCTAGAGAAAATAATGCAAACCGAGTAAATCATTATAAACCCTATGAACATGAAATAAAATTAGGAAATATTGAATGCCCTGTTCCTATTACAAAAATACCATCTATTGAAAAACTAAATAATCTTAGAATAAATGTATTTGGATATGAAGAAAAAGAAGTCTTTCCCCTCTACATTTCAAACAGAAAAGAAACTGATTGTATTAATTTACTTTTAATCAGTGATGACACTACTCAACATTATTGCTTAATAAGAAATATGTCCCGGTTATTAGGTAACCTCACAAAACATGATGGAAATATGTTCTATTGCATGAGATGCTTGCATAGATTCACCCGTGAAAACCTGTTAGAAGAACATGCAAAATACTGTCAACATCAAAACATACAGAGAATTAAAATGCCATCAGAAGAAGAAAAAATATTAGAATATACCAATTATCAATATGAAGAGTCTATTCCGTACATTATTTATGCTGATTTTGAAGCTTTAATTGAAAACATAGACACTTGTACACCTGATGTAGCTACTGCGTCTTTTACAGAAAAAATACATCATCATAAAGCTTGCGGATATGCTTACATAATTGTAGGACCTGATGGGAAAAGCGTTAAACCAGTAACAGTATATAGAGGTCCAAATGCAGTAGACCATTTTATACAAAATATTTTACGTGAAGAAGAGGAAATAGCCGAAAAATTACATAGTATTGTACCTCTTTCCATGACATCTCAAGATGAACAAAATTTTAAAAATGCAACTCATTGCTACTTATGCAAAAAAAATTTGAATAATGATCGTGTAAAAGATCACGATCATCTTACGGGAAAGTATAGAGGAGCTCTGCACAATAAGTGCAATTTGAAATTTAAACTTCAAAAGAAAATTCCTGTCGTATTTCATAATTTAAAACACTATGATGCACATTTAATCATGCAAGGCATCGGCAAAATTCAAAACAGGGAATTTCATGTTATACCTAATAATATGGAAAAATATATTTCTTTCAGTATTAAAAGAAAATGGAATAATCTAAGAATATCTTTAATTTTTATTGATAGTTTACAGTTTATGAACGCGTCTTTGGAAAAACTTGTATCTAACTTGCCTGAAGAAAAATTTAGGATTTTAAAAGAAAATTTTCCCAATGATCAAAACATAAAATTATTATTACGGAAGGGAATATATCCATATGAATACATCAACTCTTTTGATAAATTTAAAGATACTCAGTTACCATCCATAGAGAACTTTCGAAGTACTTTAACTGGTGAAAGTATATCTTCGGATGATTACATTCATGCTCAAACTGTTTGGCAAGCTTTTCATATTCAAAATTTAGGTGAATATCATGATTTATACGTAAAAAGTGATGTTTTACAATTAGCAGATGTGTTTGAAAATTTTAGACAGCTTTGTAAAACTTACTATAGTTTAGATTGTGCGCATTTGATGACTGCACCTGGATTAGCTTGGCAAGCCTGCTTAAAAATGACTGATCAAGCTTTGGAATTATTAACGGATGTTAATATGCATTTATTTATAGAGCAGGGCATTCGTGGAGGTGTGTCCATGATTACCCAGCGTAAGTCTGTAGCAAATAATAAATATCTGAAAAATTTTGATTCAACTAAAGAAAGTAAATATATCTTATACCTTGATGCAAACAATCTCTACGGGTGGGCTATGAGTCAACCCTTACCCTATGGAAGTTTTGAGTGGGTTGAACCTCATAAGAATGTCATAGAAAAGATTTTGACTTTATCAGAAGACAGTTTGGATGGATACATCTTGGAAGTAGACCTTGAATATCCCAAAGAACTTCATAATGCTCATAACGATTATCCCTTAGCTCCAGAAAAAATGAAAATAATAGCTAATCATCTTTCACCTTATGCAGTCAGTGTACTGAAAAATAATAAATTTATCTCGAATACTAAATTAGTTCCTAATTTAAATCCTAAATTTAATTATGTCATCTATCATAAAAATTTACAGTTATATCTCTCTTTAGGTATGAAATTAATGCATGTTCACAAAATTATAAAATTTAAACAAAAAGCTTGGTTACAACCTTATATACAGTTTAATACAGATCAACGTAAAAAGGCACAGACAGGATATGAGAAGGATTTTTTTAAACTAATGAACAATAGTGTGTACGGTAAAACTATGGAAAACGTGAGGAAACATGTTGATGTCCAATTAGTCAATACAGAAAAAAAAGCGAAAAAATTGGTAGCTGCACCAACCTTTCATAATTTCAGAATTTTTGATAATGATTTGGTTGGAGTACAAAGGTTGAAAAACTGTGTTAGTTTAAACAGGCCCATATATGTAGGATTTGTCATACTAGAACTTAGTAAATATCATATGTACAATTTTCATTACAATCATATCAAAAAACAATATGGAGAAAGAGCCAAGCTACTTTTTACTGACACAGACTCTCTCACGTACGAAATTTTAACAGAAGATGTATATCGAGATATGAGTTTTCATACGCATCTGTACGATATGTCAGATTATCCGAAGACTCATGCTTTATACAATATCAATAATAAAAAGAAAATTGGATGCTTCAAAGATGAAATGAATTCCGAACCAATACTGGAGTTTATAGGACTGAGGGCGAAAATGTACTCTCTACTGTTGGATTAAAGTGAGAAGAAAACCGCGAAAGGAGTTAAACGAAGTGTTATTAAAAGGAAACTTAAACATAAAAATTATAGAGATTGTTTAGAGAAATCTATCTTCACCAGAGAATTACAATATAATATTCAGAGTAAGAACCATCATCTTTTTACCATGGCTATAAATAAAATCGCACTTTCAGCTTTTGATGATAAAAGATATATTTTAAAGGATGGAGTGCACTCCTTAGCCTATGGGCATATCAATATAAATAATGTTTAATGGAAAACAAAATGGATTATTTTTAAAGTGGTCAATGACTTCACAGTGGAGTTATGGGAAGGGGCTGGCACCTGGGTATTCAAAAAAACCCCATGACTGTGAAACTGTGAAGAGAGACCCTCAGGTGTCAGAAAGCTGAGGCTTTCGATAAAAGCCCATGTGTGTGTGTGTGTGTGTGTGTGAAATTTTAATGAGTAGTATGTTATTCTTTCCAATATTTTAACAGTTATTTCTTTCCAGAAAAGCAGATATTTTGTTTCAGGGTTCAATCCTATATTTTGAATCATAGAACATTTAAAAAAAAAAAAGAAACTTCTAAAATAGATTATTTTCTTTTTTCATTCCCTAGAAGACGCCATAAGCATATATCTCAAAAAATCCCCGTTGCCAATTTTAAAAAACTAACTTTAAATGAAAAGCAGGAGGTCTACAACTCAACCAGCAGTCTACGAACAACTCAACTCCACTCGAAACCACGCCTCCTAGTGTGATGACGTTGCCTTTGGCCCCGCCCTCTGTGATGTCATTGACCACGCCCCCTGATCCACTGATCCACCTGATGCAGAACTGTCATTTTTATACTACTGGGACAAAGGGGGCAACTGTCCCTGGACCCAGCATCCAAGGGGCGCCAAACTGATGTAATGGAAATATTTTCCGTTCTTGGCAAATAGGAGGAGGCGCGAAATCTTCAGTTCTCTCCGGGCGCTGAAACCCCGACGTACGACTCTGCAATATATTCGGATATGAGCTGGCAATTTTTAGGAAGAAAGCGAAATTGATAATTTTTTTTCCACCTGAGCTTTAGCAGAAAATGCCATGTCATATTATATGCAGGTCACAAAAAAAGAGTAATACTGGTTTAAAGGAAGTAAATATTGATAAAATATTTACTTTCCCCTATTCTATGCATTTCTGTACACATAATATTCTTCAACCCCTTCCTCTTTAGTCTATGCATTTCTTTACTAATTGCTTCCCCATATATTATTGTGCAGTGTGACTCAAGGAAAAGCAAAATTTCAGAAATATATATTAATTTTGGTTTATCCGCATAAATGTTTCAGGTATGTATTCACACAAATATATTAAAACTGCATGTGCAGTAATGTTAAACATCTTAAAAAGTTGCATTCAATAAAATATTTTTGCAACTAATTGTGTTAACAACACTCGTGAAACTTTCGAAATTTGTGAAAATTTCAACTGAAAATTATTAAATTGTTTTAATGAAAATAGTTTTAATGATTGAGTTTAATACGTTTACTTAAGTTGCAGTCACTGTTTTATGGCGAAAAAATATTTCTATAACGTAAGCAAATTTGGTAGAATTGCGAAATTTGTTTCATTTATAATTTTATTCTTTCCCCATTTTTATTGATATTAATTAGTAATAATTTTTCCTACTTAATCTTTTCTACTTTTCAATTTTTAAAACATTTTTCTAATTTCTTTTACATTTAAACGAAAGTATCTAATTAGTAACACATAAAATATATTCAGTTCACAATAAAAACGCTTAAGTATCGATTTTAATAGATCTTAACTTGAATTACACTGGTGTGCAAAAATTAAGGACGAAGTCGAAAAATTAGCATATCAGCTGAACGAAGAGGCAGAGCGACCAGAAAGACCAATCAGGAGATTAAGTAAGGTGATGTACGGTAGCACATGCGCAGATATGCAGGTAGACGTAATGAGGGAGTGTCTGAGTAGTATAAAGCATGTTGTCGGTGTAAGATCAGTCCCCCATAATACAAGACATCCTCAGGATATCCTATTTAAGTCGCAATGTCCCGGGAAGCAGTTAGGATATCCTAAGGATGTTGATTCTCAGATATCCTGAGGACTTCTTAAGTCAACATCCTGAGGATATCCTATTCAAGTCTCAATGTCCCGGGATATATGAAGATCTCCTCAGGATGTTGATTTTCAGATATCCTGAGGAGTTCGTAAATCAACATCTTAAGGATGTCCTGTTCAAGTCGTAATGTCCCGGGATATATGAAGATCTCCTGAGGATGTTGTTTCTCAGATATCTTCGGTACTTACTTTTTATGGAAGCTCATATCTGAAAATATTAAAGTAACCTTGTACCACACGGAAGTCATGTTATAAGAATCGAAATCTTACTCTATGGATTAACTATTCTGCAAATGAAAATTTAATTGTTATGCTTACACTGGTTTTCGTATATGTTGGCTGTAAGTATTAAGTAATAATATTTTCAAATTTTTGTTGTTGTTTCACAGTGCCTATTGATCAGAGTACTTTCTTACAAATTATAGGCACGTGTTTTCATCCGTTTTGAGTTTCATATTGAAAGTGTGTTTACGATTAAATTCTAATTGCTACATAATATATTTCGTAAACATTATTTTAGATACTTTTCTAATATCTTTGAATACAAATATTATTTACGTTACAGGTTAACTCAGAAAATCTTTTACGAAGACATTTATCCTATGAACATTTATCCTATTTATCCTATGAACAGATGGGCATGATGTGCATCCATGCCTTATATGGCATTCGAACTTGAGCCCTTCTGTACGGCAATCAGTCACTATAATCACTTACCCGTCTCTGAGGCACTAATCAGAAATATCAAGTTAGAAAAGTATTCTATTAAATTCATCGATAGTTCTTAGCATAGAAATAACTATACTTTGAAACTGCAAAAGAAAAAAATACTTTTTGATCTGTTACACTATTATATTAGTAATGAATGATGTTTAGTGCTGTGCAGTAATAAGTAACAATTTTTTTTTTTTTTTTTTTTTTTTTTTTTTAACAAACGAAATTTTAGTTTACAGACGCAGTTAAAAACTAGTCTGTACGAGGTTTAACCTCCTTTAATTTGAATTTATAAAAATAAAAATAATTTATAAACAGAAGAATAATTTTATTGGGCTAAAAAATTCATTGCAGTTTCTTCGTTCATTTTCTGGTAAATTCTTTAATAATGAGAATTAGTCTTTCAAAGCGACTGAGGTAAGAAGTAACTTATTTTTTACCTCTCTGTAATAGGAAAATAAGGTTTGAGAATGGGAAGAACTAACATTAAGTTCTTACTCTCCTCAAAACTCACTTTGCTACCTCTTTAACCATAAAAATATTCGGTCTTTGCTAAACAAAGCGCGAAAAAAATATATCCAGCGCTCTGCAGTCTTATACGTTATGCCGACAATGCTACATGACTCCTCATAATTTAACAATAATTGCTGCTTTATTAATTTATTTGTAACATCCAGAAAATGCAGTAAATACGTTTCTTCAAGGTTTATAACACAAAGTTAAATGTTGTTATGAAAACTCAAAATTAGATAACGGATTAAATAGATATTCAAACTTTAAATTAAAATGAGTTAATTTTTAAATTAAACGTGTTCTTTAAACTCAGCACTTTTATTACTTTATTTTATACTATAAATAACAATTGAAGTTGAAAATCTTAAAGTTTCGTTTCCATCATTGTCATTGTCCGTAAAACTGCTTCTCAAATTTTCTTTGCTTTTGAGAAACCGAGCTCCGCTCAGAATGTAACACCTCTGAGCACTTTTTCTGTAGCCGATGCCCCAAGAAGATTTCTCTTTTGTTAACGTGGCAGATTTATGTGTCAAACCTTCCTTTCTTTTGTATCCCCCTACAAGGGAAAAATCCCTTCACATCCATTCACAACAATGGACGTAGAACACCCCCAACGGTTTTAATTGCTCCGTAATAGTGATATCCTTGAAGAACCCCACAAAGTGGAAACTACACGTACTTACTTTCTGATTTCCAGAATTCAGCTATTCTGCTAAACGTTAATAGCCGTCGTTCCAAATTCTCTTTCAGTTACGAACTGACTTGCTGACGCTTGCAAGCGTTACATTGACAGAGTGTGAAAAGTAAGTTTCTAAATGTTTCCTTTATTCTACAAAAATGATCAGAACTAAAAAAAAAAATTATCTCAGATATCTAAAAGACGGATTTACAGCAGAATAAATCAACGTATATTATCGGATTCGTCAGAAGATGAAGTAGTATTTAATTATGAAAAAGGACTGTGTCGAATTTTCGCGCTACCAAATATTCTTTAAGTTCCATTTCAAACTGTGATTCGAAATATGAACTTTTATGTCTCAAGAAGAACTGACTGATGACGATTACCAAAACGATTACCCCATTTTAAGGAATATTCCAAATATAGGACTAATAAATATTCCGTTAGACTATGTCCCTTGTGTGCTTAGGAGTAGTACAAAAAATGATTACTATTAGGATAGGCGGAGGCACCTTACAAGCACGATTACCACATAAAAATGTTGAACTAATTTTTTTTTTAAATGACCAAGTTTTAAGGCCTTATGTACCAATTGAATTTCCAAGAAAACCAAGGAACCAACTCTAAAAGAATTGAAACACTGGAAAGCTACAGAATACCGTCAATTTTTACTGTACACTAGTCCACTTATTTATTATTATTATTTTTTAATTTAACAAAAAGCTACATGATCATTTTTTACTACTTCATATTTCGATTAGACTCTTATGCAAAATACAGAATCAGACGGCAATTGATGAATACGCACAGTCTCTATTAAAACTCTTCGTAGTAAATTTTGTGCTTTATTATGAAAAACAGTATATTGCTCATAATGTTCACGGCCTACTGCATATTTGCGAAGATGTAAAAATGATTGGGCCGTTAGATAATTACAGTGCATTTAAATTTGAAAGCTATATATCTTCTATAAAAAATTGATTAGAAAATCTTCCGTTCCATTACAGCAAATAGCAAGACGAACTCATGAACTGTTTAATCATATTGATTGAATCATTAATAGCCATGAATAATGATTCAATCAACGTAACCGACTTAAGTTCAGAATTTCAAAATTTACACACATCTGGTCCACTACTTAAAGGTTATTAAATGCTTAATTTTATTATTGAATTTTGAATACAAATTAACTGAAGTCAGAACTGAATTTGTAGAATAATTTAATTATGAATATATCGAAGAATTCAGTTTTGGGCTATTGAATGGTTAAAAATGATCGAAAGATTTTTAATACTTTAAAGCAAAATTTTCTCTTATAATATTTTGTATTAATAATTCATTTCAAGTCTCTTGCTCAGTTTTAGATATATTTACAAATTATTAAATAAACTGAAATTCAAATTAGAAAATAAATTGTATAAATATTCTTAAAATTTCTTATTTTTCCATAGTAACCACAGATGGAGGATCTGAGACTGTCTGTGGAAAATAAGCAAGTTTCAGGTTATCACAACACCTTCACACACTTTCACTGGAATATAAAGAAGATTTCTGGGGATATACTGGGATGTAACATTAAGCAGTTGAGAGTATGTATTTAAGAGGTTAAAGGGATATTGTAACTAGTATTTCAAATCCTGATAACATCCCATACGCTGTCGGTGGGACCTAGATAGGATGTCCTAAGGATATACTGGGATGTGACATTAAGCACTCGGGAGGATGAGTTTAGGAGGAAATAGGTTATTACGGGATGTCCTGAGGATGTAGTAAGTGGGACTTTAAATCCTAATAACATCCCATACACTGTCGATGGGATATAGATAGGATATTTTTAGGATATAATGGGCTGTGTTTAGGAGGTTAGTGGGATATCCCGGGATGTCCTGAGGATGTAGTAAGTAGGAGTTCATATCCTAATAACATCCCGCACGCTGTCAATGGGACTTAGTTAGGATGTCCTGAGGATATCCCGGGATGTGACATTAAGCACTCGGGAGGAGGTGTTTAGGAGGTTCACGGGATATTCCGGGATGTCCTGAGGATGTGCGCATATCCCGCGAGCAACATCCTCGGGATATCCCAAGGATGTTTTTGTGCTATGTGGGGTATTTCTGGCAAAGAGATTGCACGCCGTATAGCAGTTAAAATGACACCGAGTTGCTGCCTCAGCGAGAAATGGCGAATAATCAATCTGTTAGACGACATCTGGATGCTTTTACCCGAGGTCGAATCATTGGGAAGTTGGAGGAGGGCCGCAGTGTGACAAGTGTGGCTGCAGAACTCGGAATTGCTCACAGCATCGTTTCACGACTTTGGAGACAATTTCAAACTACAGGAACAGCTATCCGGGGGTTTAGTAGTGGTCGTCCACGAGGAACCACACCCGCAGATGACCGATATATTGCCTTACAGGCCAGAAGAAACAGGCGGCAGACAGCGGGAGAAATCGCTAGACACACGACACAGGTAACTGGACGACCGATATCGCGTTTTAACGTGGCCAGAAGACTGCACGGTGGTGGTCTGTTTGCACGACGCCCTGTACGGTGTGTACCTCTAACGCCTGCCCATCGGAGAAGGCGTTCTCTGTGGTGCCGGGAACACCGGAATTGGAGAGACAATGAATGGGGACGAGTACTCTTGACAGATGAGAGCAGATTCAGTCTGAGTAGCGATTCTCATCGCATACTTATCTGGAGAGAGTGGGGAAGCCGCAATCATCCCTCGAACATCATTAAAAGAGACAGGTATGGAGGTGGCGGTGTTCTCGTTTGGGGAGGCATTATGCTTGGTAGTCGTACAGACCTTCACATCTTCGACGCAGGTTCAGTCAACGGGACCCGTTATTGTAACGAGATTCTTCTTCCATATGTGCGTCTCTTTAGAGGCGCTATGGGTCCGCAGTTCCTTTTCGTGGACGACAATGCACCATGTCATCGCACAGTAGCTGCCGAACAGCTCTTAGAGAGTGAGGATATTGAACGTAATGATTGACCGGCACGATCTCCGGATCTCAATTCCATCGAGCATGTATGGGATTTTCTAGGCAGACGCTTGGCAGCTCGTACCTTACCACCAGTAACGATTCCGGAGCTTCGATTGGCGCTGCAAGACGAATGGGCAGCAATGCCTCAACAACTCATTGACACCCTCATTCTCAGCATGGACAGACGCTGTGAAACCTGCCTAGCAGTCAGGGGAGATCATATCCCCTATTAAAGACCGGATGTTTCTTGCTGGACACCCATCACAGGGATGTTTCGGCCTTCAGTCGCATTGCGCTCCATGCTACGTTTTCAATAAAGCTTCTTTTTATCCCTCTGATTTCTCTTTTAGTAAGTGTTGCTTACATTACTCATGTCCTTTTGTATTGGGGATCTTACGGTATTAAATGTGTTGATTTGGAAAGCTTTTGTACAAAGTTATATTGAAAAAACTGTCTCGTCCTTAATTTTTGCACACCAGTGTATATTAAATACTTTGAATGATAGTCCTACTACGTGACATTTCAAACTAGATTTCACATTTAATTGTATTGCCTAACTGCAACAAACCTGTGAACTTTAAGACACTAACTGATAAATGACTCATTGTCCGTTAATTGCTAGAAAGAATTAAAGAAACGTTAAACATTTGAAATCCTTTCGTTCATTTCCTTTCCTAAACAATTATTTCACGTCTTCTTCACCTTGGCAAATAGTTGTCAACTGAGCTGCTTTTGAATATTGTTAAAATAGAATGCCTGTTCATTGGAAAAGGAAGGAGGAATAACAAGATTAAGAGATGACAGAAAATTATCAAGGAACGAAGTTTGTACATTAAGAGATTTAAAAATTAATTTATTTATCAGTATCTTTGTAATTTTATAACATAGCGTAACATCAATATTGTAAAATTCTTATAATTTGATAAATTCTGAAAATTATTTCAACAACATTCATTTCAAAAAAGTGAAAACGAAGATTGCATATGATCATTACTTTAAACGTAATCATACGTAGAAATAAAACCTCAGCTCTAAATTTCAAATTAGCGAATCACTTGATCACTTTTCTCAAATATTTAGGAAAAGGACACTTTAAGTTATTTTTTCTACAGGTCAGGATATTTTCTGGCCATTGTTTTCATATTTACTACAACTTCTTCTGTATTTCTCAGCAGAATGCAAATTAGCTTTAAGAATATTTAAGCTAAGGATTTTGGATCGTAGAGAGAGCTTCTGGAACTCGTGTAGCACTGTTAGATTTTTGGCCAACTCCATCTAAATTTAACTTTCTCGTCTTTGCATTTTCTCCCAGCCGATTACTTTTAAAACGTACATGGCGGATGAAGTTAAAGCTGGCTTATAGCTTAGTTTATTCGCTATGTGCTCTTAGATTACTTATTTAGGTTCTGTTATCGATGAAATTACGTCACCACAAGTAGTTATTTGTAATGCAAGGAGGATCATTTTCTGTTAAAGTTCAGTTTAATATAAAGATTATTTAAGTCTTTGCAAGTCTCTTTCTTTTCCTTTCAGATATAGCGATAACTCGCTAATTGTCCAGTAGGATTGTAGGACTCAAATTTAAGAACAGCTCAATTGCAACCTTACACGTGGGTCCAAATTGATTACGAACCACGCCCCAAGATCAACCAACGATTAGCCTGGTCTCTTAAGATTCCAAGTTCCTTCGGCATCAGGAATTCCGATGGAAGGCTTCTTGTTCATCATAGGAACCATGCGCACCTCAGTGAAGCTGGCATCAGTGACGTTCGGCATTGACCTTCTTGGAGTAATTAAAAAAATCATTTTATTATACCTGTTGAAGGGTTGCAAAAGATCATCATAGCAACCGCTGCATTTCGAGAAGGCTAAGAGCTGGTATAAGGGCATCGGTAAATTTCTGTGAGAAGACCCAGAAAGAGGAAATTCTAGGTTTGAACTATTTAAAGCTGCCCGTTTGAAAGCTTTCCGCGTGATGAAAGATAGAGTGAAATTAGGAGGGCAAGTTTTTGGCACATATCAGACTAAGGCAGAAGAATTGACGCACGTTATTTTGAGAAAGCTGCAATTCGAGTTTGAAATGGATCTGGTTGCAAGAATCGTCTGCACTGCTGCAGTTATTCAAATAAATCAAGGTGGCTTTTTTTTTTTTTTTTTTTTTATTATTTTTATTTTATTTGGTTTAACAATACATAGCACCGACGGACCACATACACTAGTGTGCAAAAATTAAGGACGAGATGGTTTTTTCAATATAACTTTGTACAAAAGCTTTCCAAATCAACACATTTAATACCGTAAGATCCCCAATACGTAAGGACATGAGTAATGTAAGCAACCCTTACTAAAAGAGAAATCAGAGGGATAAAAAGAAGCTTTATTGAAAAAGTAGCATGGAGCGCAATGCGACTGAAGGCCGAAACATCCCTGTGATGGGTGTCCAGCAAGAAACATCCGGTCTTTAATAGGGGATATGATCTCCCCTGACTGCTAGGCAGGTTTCACAGCGTCTGTCCATGCTGAGAATGAGGGTGTCAATGAGTTGTTGAGGCATTGCTGCCCATTCGTCTTGCAGCGCCAATCGAAGCTCCGGAATCGTTACTGGTGGTAAGGTACGAGCTGCCAAGCGTCTGCCTAGAAAATCCCATACATGCTCGATGGGATTGAGATCCGGAGATCGTGCCGGCCAATCCATACGTTCAGTATCCTCACTCTCTAAGAGCTGTTCGGCAGCTACTGTACGATGACATGGTGCATTGTCGTCCATGAAAAGGAACTGCGGACCCATAGCGCCTCTAAAGAGACGCACATATGGAAGAAGAATCTCGTTACAATAACGGGTCCCGTTGACTGAACCTGCGTCGAAGATGTGAAGGTCTGTACGACTACCAAGCATAATGCCTCCCGAAACGAGAACACCGCCACCTCCATACCTGTCCGTTTCAATGATGTTGTTCGAGGGATGATTGCGGCTTCCCCGCTCTTTCCAGATGAGTATGCGATGAGAATCGCTACTCAGACTGAATCTGCTCTCATTTGTAAAGAGTACTCGTCCCCATTCATTGTCTCTCCAATTCCGGTGTTCCCGGCGCCACAGAGAACGCCTTCTCCGAAGGGCAGGAGTTAGAGGTACAAACCGTACAGGGCGTCGTGCAAACAGACCACCACCGTGCAGTCTTCTGGCCAGGGTAAAACGCGATATCGGTCGTCCAGTCGCCTGTGTCGTGTGTCTAGCGATTTCTCCCGCTGTCTGCCGCCTGTTTCTTCTGGCCTGTAAGGCAATATACCGGTCATCTGCGGGTGCGGTTCCTCATGGACGACCACTACTAAACCCCCGGATAGCTGTTCCTGTAGTTTGAAATTGTCTCCAAAGTCGTAAAACGATGCTGTGAGCAATTCCGAACTCTGCAGCCACACTTGTCACACTGCGGTCTTCTTCCAACTTCCCAATGATTCGACCTCGGGTAAAAGCATCCAGATGTCGTCTAACAGATTGATTATTCGCCATTTCTCGCTGAGGCAGCAACTCGGTGTGATTTTAACTGCTATACGGCGTGCAATCTCTTTGCCAGAAATACTGATCTTACACCGACAACATGCTTTATACTACTCAGACACTCCCCCATTATGTCTACCTGCATATCTGCGCATGTGCTACCGTACATTACCTTACTTAATCTCCTGATTGGTCTTTCTGTCCGCTCTGCCTCTTCATTCAGCTGATATGCTAATTTTTCGACTTCGTGCTTAATTTTTGCACACCAGTGTACATTATTTATAAGGAACACCCTGATTTGCTGATTTGCGAAGAGCATACATTTTTATTAAATAATGAACATTTATTCCATTAGTATAATTAGCAAAAGTCGTTTCCAGAGTTTTTAAATCCCCTAGAATGTGAACATGTTAAGAAAAATGTACTTTGAAATCTCAAAATATTGCACTTTAGTATATTCTGCATCTTTAAAAAACTGCTTACTTGATCTTAATATTATCAGTAAGAGCCTTTTCTATAGACTACAGGTTGTTGGTGATAAAATTCGATTTGAATATTAACTTTCATATTAATAAAACAAAAATATTTTAACGGCAGAAAGCTTTGTGCTTTCCCGATGACATTTCAATGAACTTACTAAACTATCCTCTTAGACGTTGTTGCCATCGGTGATTTATAGTTAAAGGTCAATGTTAAATGTACTTATGAAATAAAATGTAAATAAAAGTAACAATTAAAACAACTAAAGTACCTATTAAATATATATTTCTATTAGATAAAAAAGCAGAAGCCTAACTGAAAATTCATTTACTACTGATTAGAATGTTGTTACAAGATAGGAAAAGTTTACAAGATAGTTTTACACAATTTTAACGCTTTCGGACTTCCTTGAAAGCATTCTAAAACTTTCAGTTAAGGCCTGTCACCGAACTTTTATGCTGCAATTAGTACGTTAAGTTCACCTCGTTATTCCACTAGTTGTCAAAATTGTTCTTTCACTGGACAAGCCAAATGAAGTTGATGATAGATGCAGATATTGTCGGTAGCAAACATGCTATCACAGAAATTGACTCTTTTAGTTACTCATTCTATGTCGTGATGTCAACCCCGCTGTCGAAAATATTAAACATATTTACAAACTTCTCGAGTGGGACCCGTTGAAAACAAGTGGCAAAGAATAGCAGAGCTATAAAGCAATCAATTAGTTTAGTTTAAAGTCCTTTCAATTATAAGGTATTTCTGCCACTTCCCTAGCGTCCTTCGTGGTGTAACGGTAGCACACTGGGCCGGTATTCCAGAGGTCCGTGGTTCGATTCCCGGCGGAGGCGGTTGCTAATTTTTCATCTCGCTGACTTCCAAAAAATCCTAATGTCTCTACACAATAATTACCTGCCTCAGTGATTAAAGCTATGGAGCTGTAGTAAGATGGTGTTCAGATGCAAGATTAAGAGCAAGATGGTCTTCAGATGAAACAAACTTGGATTCGAATTAAAAAAATCACAAATTTCAACAATTTTTCAAAAATATTTATTCCTTTCACTAAGTTTTAAAACTTAGCGTAAAATAAGACATAAAATATCAATTAAATCACCGAGATGTAAAACAATGTACGTCCAAAGCGCGTTCCTCTTTCTTAAAAATAAGTTAAAAGGTATATCAGATATGTCGTTTACGTTAAGCCTCGACATAAAATGTATATAACACCTAAGCTTCAGAAATACCTTTTATTCATACTTCTAAAATTCTTTCTGTCAAAGAAGATATACTGAAAGTACTTTCAGAAAACTATAACTTATTCGATAACTTCCAGCGTCCGAAACCAATCTATTATCCCTTTTTATTCTATTTCCTGACATTTTTTTATTTCGTTTGCCACAAAAACATCGAAAAGATATAACTATAGAGATGTCTTCAACTAAAAAGATTTATTTTAGTCTATTTTTTACCCCTTGGAATTCTACAGTGTCGAATAGAACGAGCCGTGTCCTTATAGGTGCGAGTTTATCTCTTTTTATCGTCTGCAAAGTTTTCGACCAATTGGAATCGAGTATCGTTAAAGGTTTAGAGCTTTCTGTGGCCGCGTGACAGGGACGATTCGTTTTAAAGAAATTGAAGTTCTTTATTTTATTTCTCTTTAAAGCAGAGGGCGCTTCGTACAGTAATATATGTCACTTTGTGTTATGAGTAGTATAGATTTGTCATGCTTTACAAAAAGCACGCAGATACTCGAATTATACTTCGTTGAAAAGAAATGAGAAAAGTATTAAAAATACAGAATGAACTGCATTATTCAGCTCAACTGGTATTGAAAAGCTGTCGCTTAATCAAATATTTAACACTGTAGAGTGATGAGGGTTTTCTGAAGTAGTGCCCTCGCTGAGACTCAAACCCTGGACCTCTCGAATACGCGTCTTTTTTGCTTCCAATTAGACCACGAAGGCACGTGGAAAGCAAGGACAAAATACCTTATAACATCTTAGAGTAAACTTATGCCTTCTAAAAATGCGTAGTAGTCAAAGTAATTCTTTGGATTAAAGCTCTACTTTGAATAAAAGTTTTTACAGCAATATTATCTTAATATAATATTGTTTTATATAATAAAAACAAAGAAGAATAAATCCATGAAGACAATAAAGAATTTATACTGTATATTTCTTTTTTTTTAGAAACTTTTATTTACATGTTAATATCATTAATAAATACCGAAATATTTATAGGAGTCTGCTGAATACGCTCAATTCAGCTATAAATAGACAGTATATCTAGATATATATTCAGCAGTATACTTCAATGTGCTCTAGACTACTAGCTCATACCTTGAAAGTGCGGCTTGCTGTCATGCATCGTGAAGGTAAGATGTTAATATCCAAAGCGTTTTAATATCTGCAAAAAATAAAATCCATCAAATTATTCTGAGAATTTTATTGCTTATGTAAATTATTTTGATTAGAAAAAAATATGCTACAATTATTCATTAGCATTTACTCCAATAATTTATGAAATTTTGAATGAAAACTTAGGCCATAAAACATTAGTATTGCTTGATGCCTAAAAAATATACGAATGCATATATATTCTTTAGATTTCCTGTAGAAATTTGACTTGTAGTAAAAAGAGGTATTAATTTAGAAGTCAAACAACAAAAATCAGCGTTTTATTTGCAAATTTTCGCAGGACTAGCTTCGATGGTTTTTACCGAACCATCATCCTCAGCTGCTAAAGCGCAAACGAACAAGATAATATATAATGATTAGATAAGATAAGAATTGTTGGACAGGAGTTAAGCTACTGGTGCCATATATTGATGAAACGAGAACTAAAACATATTTTCCTTAAAGGCTGAAGGCAAAGATGGATTGGAATTAGGATCATTAACTAGAACAGAATGATTTTTTGAACGTGAAACGTCTCCAGAAAATCCAATTCACCAATGGAAGATGCTTTTTGAATAATTTTGGCTGCAGAAAAATTCAAAGTATGATTTTCGGACCAACAATGTGTATCAACAGAGGACTTCTTTTTGTTGTTTGACTTCTAAATTAATACTTGTTCGGCGTGTTATTTTATCTTGATTAAAAAGAGGTAGTTTCGTAATAGTAACTCTGCAGGGTTTGGACAATTATCCTAAAACCTCTGCATCTGTACTGTAACATTTTATTAATACAATGGAGGCAATACGGCAACGATTCTCCTTGGAAATGAGAGATCTAAATCTTTTGGCATGATTAAAAGAATTTTTAGTCACTCGTCTTGCAAAACAGGGGCCATTTAAGTTTATGATGGTAGAAAGGGTAAATATTTTCTATTTTTGTCCCCCGAAAGAGTGTCGATGGTGTTAAGATCAGCAAACTGTGCAAAATGTGAAAAATGTTCAAGTTCAGTTTCATATTCTTCATGCCACTCTCAACTTATATGGAATAAACTAGTCATTTCCTTCTTTTAGACGGCATGTACTATTAAATACACACTTTGAACAACTGAGGAGATTTAGTCCATTGATAATCCTGAACTTCCAAGACTTTCGCGATACCAAAGGCTTAAACCGACACCTGCCTACATCTGTTGAGACGATATAATATTGGCTACCCATAAACTCTGCATAGCGTGTCATTTACAAACTCTTCCAGAAGTGAGAAAGATGGCGGTATAAGTGGACTCATAATTGAGCAATACACATTTTGTACTGTGTAACTATCCATGGATACTATGGTCGTCGATATATCAAAAGGATTTGCTGTCTTGATAGAGCAGCAGCCAAACGAGTCTCAATGATTTGTTCTCTTTTGGATTACAATTTATCTCCAAATTTACAACTTGTAACTTGCAAAATTTGAAGTTACTATTTTCTATCACTGAAAATAAAATAAATACTTCTCACCCTACTGATATTGATAGAATTTGAAATTATTCAAAGTTCCTAAAAAACACGCGTACTCTGAAATTTAGAGGACTCTGTTCTCCAAATCTTTCCGTTTCATTTCCCAAACCCTGTACTTCAGGAACCCTTTAATACCAAATCCAGATCATCAGGTAAATGAGATCATCAGGTGAAGAGAAAAGTCGAAAAACATGATTTAAAACTTTAAAACTAAATAATATTCGCTAGATATTAGGCATATGATTTTTCGACATTTGCAGGTGGTGCTATTCAGGCACCAAAAAACACACAAAAAAAAAAAAAAAAAATTAACGGAAGAGGCTATATGCTTTCAATTTGAAACTTAAAACTTTCTAATGGTAAGCAGAGTAAGTCCATAAACCACATTAGTTTTAAATTAAGCAGTTGACAACTGTCTTCAAATCACATTAGCAATCTTTATAAAATACATAAATAAATGAATACTACTTGATGTCTAAAAATCTTATTTGTTAAATTTGTTGAAGAATCGTATGAGACAAAAATTCTTTAATAAAATTACCTTTTTGAAATCTAATATGATCAAAGTACCATTTTTATATTTTTGCGTTGATTCTGAATAGCATTTCTTAATTGCTTTACATAAAAATTCCTGCACAAAATGAATAGGTAAGTAATGAATATAATAAAATGCCTGTTTAAATATGTTTAAATTAAATGTGTTATACCTGTTTAAACTTTACTGAAAACTTCTTTAAAACATTTGGCTGAAATAGATTTTCAGATTTTTTATTTGCTTAAATTTATAGTACTCTAGCGAAACGAAATAAAAGCAGAATGAAATTTCGAATTGTAAATTGAAACGACGAGAAAAAACTCGATTTAACCTTTCTTCTTAACCATTTCTGAAGGAGCAGCAGCAGCCCTTGTAATGAACGGTTAGTAGCATATGTGCCAGAAAAAGAAAGAACAAAAAGAGAAAAGGATCTATAGCAGAATCATTAGGAACCTTGACCGTTAATAACAATGCTGTCGGAAGCCATTCTTTCTGAAAGTATTGACATCTCGGTGCGCCGCAGTGCTAACATACGACAGTCGTCTGTCAAGCCGAGTAGGTTTTTTGCTGCTGCAGAAAGTGCGCCTTTTTTTATTCGTTGTCTGAATCAGCAGAATATATCGAAAATGTCATTGAGGAATTGTAATAACCAATAGAAGTTCTGTTTTACTAACAACCTATTATTTATGACTTTTGTGAAAACTTGCTTATAATATATTAATTTTTTTATTGCTCTTCAACAATATCATTAGATATTGATGCCTTTAATGATACATATTATTTCGTGCCGTTGTGTGCACTAAGTAAAATATACAGAATATCTAAGCAAACGAATTTAATATTTTTCCACATTTATTAAGAAATGTACGAGAAAGATCTCAAGAAGGAAACGAAAATTTCGCAAACGAAATTTTTTGGAAAGTTTTGATAACAGGTTTAAGTTGCCTCTTACGTTCATTATAAAAGTTAATTCTTTTCTTAAATCTAAACACATGCTTACAAACGCGACTCTATTTATTTAGGACACGTTGAATCTGTCTTACTTACCAAGTTCTCTAATATGGAAGAATCTAGTCACTTATTTTTCACCTAGACTATGCTTGCCATGTTTCCCAGCGATTGAGCGATTGTGCTAAATGCGTTGAACATTCATTTTTCAGATTAGCTGAAAAATTAGCTCTATTTCTTTATCCCTACAAAGCTGCGTCCTTATTCCAATAGATTTCTTCTTTTTTTTTTTCTGAATGATTTCTGAATGATCTAAGAAAAATAATAAATTTATCATGGAAAGATCCTAAAATATCTCCTTTTGAAAGAAAATATTCATACCAATATAATTTGGACCGAAGTTTGAAAAAATTCTTGAAAACTCAGTTACGTATTTGCCGGAACATAAGAGCAATATAATTCAATCACTTTTAAAGCAAAAAATTTACAATTTACCAATATATAAAGAAAAAAAGAACTTAACTCACCGAGCCGGGTAACAGAGTGGGTATACACACAAATATACAGGGGTTGGACAAAAATATGGAAACACCTTTAAAAAAACATGTTTCTTTACTTAATATGGTGTAGGAAACCCGTTGGCATCCAAAACAACTTGCAGTCTTCTCGGAATGGATAAATACAGTTCCTGTATGTTTGCCAAGGGAATATTATATCATTCTTCCTGCAAAACGGTGGCAAGTTCAGATAACGATGTTGGCGGTGGATAACGAGAACGCACTTTCCGTTCCAATTTAGACCACAAAGGTTCGATAATATTCAGGTCTGGTGACTGTGGTGGCCAGGGAAGATGGGACAACTCATCCTCGTGCTCAGAAAACCAGTCCTGGACAATGTGAGTTGTGTGAACATGGGCTTTGTCGTCTTGGAAGACACCATCACCATCGGGGAACAAAGTTTGTACCATGGGATGAACTTGATCGGCCAAAATGTTCACATAAGTCTTGGCAGTCATGTGCCCTGACACAGTTATCATAGGGCTAGCAGAGAACCACGATATGGCTGCCCAAACCATAACAGAACCCCCGCCATGTTTCACTCTTGGCAACAAGCAGTCTGTATTATAGGCTTGAGATGGCGTTCTCCAGACGTAAACTCGGCCAGAAGTGGGAAACAATGTGAAAGAAGACTCGTCAGACCATATTACTCGCTTCCACTGCTCTATAGTCCAAGCCTTTATGACTTAAACACCACCTTTTCCTGTTACGGGCATTAGCATCACTGATGAGTGGCTTCTCAATTGCAGCACGGCCAGCAATTCCCTGTTTACGAAGCTCCCTTCTAATTGTTTTGGTACTCACAGGGTTCGGTAACACAACATTTATTTCAGCAGTAACTTTTGCAGCTGTGGTCTTCTTATTTTTCGTCACAATTGCCCTTAATGATCGTCTGTTACGATCACTCAGGACACACTTTCGTCCGCGCTGTGATTTAGCAGATGATGTTTTTTCGCTTTTCAAATATGCGGAATAAATCTTCGATACAGTACCTCTTGAAACACTAAACACCTCGGCTACCTTGCATACGGAAGCACCTACCATACGTGCTCCAACAATTTGCCCACGTTCGAAGTCTGTTAACTCTGACATAATGCAATGACAACCTCACATAACAGTACTCCGACAACAACTGAACTGTTTAGCACATTTACGAAGTTGTATAGGTGGCGTCAGTAGTCAAAAACGCCAGCGCCACCTACATATTTCATTAAAATCAATCTTTCTTTTCAAACATGCATTTCACAAGGTGTTTCCATATTTTTGTCCATCCACTGTATATTTGTATACTTTTGGTGCTGCCGGATTACAACCAAAAAGGAAAGCGCACATCTGCATGTTATAGCAGTCCCATATACAAAATTTCAATGTTTTGAGGCTACTCGTTTTTGAGTTACGCGCGATACATACATGCGTACGTACGTATGTATGTATTTATGTATCTCGCATATGTATGTATGTATCTCGCATACGTACGTATGTATCTCGCATACGTACGTAGGTATGTATGTACGTACAGACGTCAAAAATAATCTCTTCTGAATCCATTTTAAATCCATTTCATATTCCGTTTTGGAAAAAAGAGACCTTTATTCTATCCGCACGTATGGATGTAACGCAAAAACATCGTTCAAATGGAATCGAGAACAGTCAAAATGGACATTTTCATTGAAATAATGTACTCGTAATTTTTCGCGATTATTTCGTACAAGAAATTAACAATAAACTGCATTACGTGTACTTTCATTTTGAATTTTTCAAAAGAACTTTCGTTTCTGCATTCTGTTATTAAGTTCAAATACACTTTTATTTGATTTTAGATTAAAAAAAAAAAAAAAAAAAAAACAGACAACAAATGTGCAAACAATACAGCCTTGCTGTTAAAAGAAAAGAATTAAACGGGCATTCTGTTAAAGAAAATTAATACAATCTTTCACTTTATGAATACATTTCGCTAGCCATTTAGTTAAAAGTAAAGAGTTTCAAAGTTAACTATCATTTGACATTTCTCATTTGTATGCGTTTAGAGCGATTTTGAATGATTTTCCAAGGTACGTTCAGAGAACGATTATATCTCAAAATGCCTGCAAAACCTTTCTTTTAAAAATGAGCACCTAATGATACCGATAAATGATTTGGCTTTCAAATTTGTTTAAAATATTCCCATTACAAGAAGACAATACAAGAAGTAATTATCTATAAGAGAAAGCTTTTATAAACAAAAATATGTAAGCTTTCATGAAATAAGAAAATCTAAATGAGTAGAAGTTATTAAATAATTTTGTCTTGCTTATATATACATTCTAATCAAGCTTTGACAATACATTCTCTTGTACTGCAAAGTTGAAAATCGAAGTTTTAATTTAGGAAACTTATTCATCTTACAAGTAGAAATGTATTTAAAGTATATTGTCATTATTGTTGCTTTTATCTCGCTGTTTTTAATTTCTTTCATCAAACAAGAGACAATTACAATTACTCTTCATCCTCCCGTTCAAAAGCAGTCGTCAGTGTCGACCAATCAGACGCAAAGGGAATGACGAAAGAAAATCCGAACACCTGTTTCTGAACTTCCCTTTTACAACTCTAAAAAGATACTTCCAAAATAATTCAAATGACATAGAACACCGACTCCTTTGATGTTCCCCTCCACTTTAAACTACAACTCCTGTGTAGCCCCACCCCTATCAACCCTCTCCTGCACTTCTACTTTAATTACGAAGTTTTAACCCTTTGAATCTGGCAACGGGAACTGAAATTTCCGTCTCTAATTAGCTTGTCTCCCTGTCTTCGCTAGATGGCGGTGTCGACACAATTGAGTAGGGTTGAGTAGAATTAAGAGAAAGCCAAAGTTACAGACGATTCATCCAGTCATTCATTTTCGATACAGTGAGTGCTTGCTGCAAATAAAAGGATCCTGATTTGGTAAAGTGAGACGTTGGCTAACGAACGAAAAGTATCCGTGATTGGAGGATTGAGTTTTGAAGCTGAGGGGTCGCATCCTGAAAACCGAGCTGTATGCCGAATCTCGTGTCCACAGATTTCGGTTTTTACTTAAACAGTACCTTACTTTTGTTCCGAATATAATTTTCTAATTTCCACTAGAACCGTTATTAAATCAATTAATGGCGTTTACGAAAGTATTGATAATCATATACAAAAACCTGATTCCTATAAATATTAATTCATTTCTCAAATATTAATTCTTAACTGCTTAGATACGTATGAATAAAGTGGAATATAAGCTTTAGAATATTGAGATCGATCAATTGTTACATAAATCTGCATGTGTTAATTATATTTAAAACCATTACATTTGCACTAGCTCTCAAAATTTGAAGAATAAGTAACGCTGGTGGAAGAGAAACATATGAGTTTCACTTTAAAATTAAATAAAACTCAAAACCATGACAAATTCACTTAAAGCTGTATAGAAGACGATCTATGCATTTTAAGGGAATCTGATATAAGTCACTCATCTTCAAGAAATAAATAGATCCTAACAGAAATATTTTTGCTCCATAAAGAGGAGTTGCCTGTGAAATATTCCTTATAAATGTATAAACTGCTACACAACTAACGTTTGTCTAAAATTGTATTTCCCTAAAAATCGCTTGAGTTTATTGATTTTTAAATCAATAAGCTCAAGCAATTATGTGCACTTAGTATACGAAAATAAAAACAAATAAATTTGATAAATAATACAGAAAAAAAATTCTAGCAGTGAAATAATGAGAAAAGGATTTAGATACATGATAATTTTTAACAAGAGAAACAGACAGTCATATAAGACAAGCTCCAAGTCAAGGTTCATAAAGTAGTAAATACACATCACATTATTCTATTCAAACTCTAGGAATAACTGTAAGAAAGGAGAATGTTCCAAAGCAGTCATTCTCAAAATCTCTATAAATACTATGATTATGGTTATAAAATATCAAGCGATTACAGGTGGACCATTCTCTTTAAAACATACAGTAGATTTTGTTACATATTCTCAGAAAGAATTCTTCTCAAGGTGGCTTGCAATTTGTATCGCTTTTTTTAAATTCGCAAGTTAAACGGCACTGCTCAATACTGTGTCGACACCATCATCTTCGTAGTCAGAAACAGACACCACATAGCCTTTTAGTTATAAAAAAACTTTTAAATGTGTCAAAACTTAATTTAAAAGTTCGTTTTCACCGTCCACTTATGTGAACGTTCTAATGTGACACTTAGATTACTTTAACATCAGAGAAAGAGAGAAATCAGTCGTTGATATTAATATTATAGTTTGAGAAAGCATTGCAAAACCTAAATTATCACTCCTTCCCACTTAAAATATCTATGAACACCACACCTTCTGAAAATTATGATAACTTTCTAACAAAGCTTACACTTTAGAGACACATTTCAAAACTCAATATCAAGCTTTCGTTAAGATCATCGAGGTATGTTTTAATAATGAATTCTGACAAAAACAAAATCTTCAAAATAAAAGAATAAGAGAAAAATTGTCTTCATTTTTGTTTCCGTCGACTAATATCACCCTTAACAAAATCCCTAATTTTCATACCATATCCAGTATACAACTATCCTTAAAATCAAATAAAATAAAAAAGTAAACAGAAAAAAAATCTAAAAGCTTTCAAATTTTATATTACGTCCAAAGGAACGTTTGTTTCGTTAACATACACATACACTTTTCGAGAGCATTTGGAATGATGTTCCTTTGGGCTAAAAATATTTACTTTTTAGAATTTCCGATTGTGAGGTAGAAAATGTACTGAATAACGTTTCCAGATTATCCTACATTTTGAAGCACAAGAATATGTTTTTAAACAGTATTATTATTTTTTTTAAACAACGTGAAAACAAAACCTGAATATGCTATTCTAGTTTATTCAGTAAATAACCAAAATCGTTGACTTTAAACATGAATGCGTAATTTAAAAGGCAGACAAATAATCTTACAGCTCATACAATCATAAAACATTTGTCTACATATTTATCTTAAAAAAGCGTTTTTAGAATAGAAATATATGCAGCATTAATATTTAATTCTGCTTGTTTCGAAATTCATGTAGAATAGAAAAATGTGTGTCACACGGGAAATAAAGAGATTTAAACCAAACCGTACAAGCAAAAATGGAAAAAGTGGATTTGCGAAACTATGTTTATGATATCATTTTTGAAGTCTATTTTATTTAAGCTGAATAGAATGTAATCTGCAGAATGCAAAGTGCGAAAATGTTTTTTTATTTTTGTTTCCGTCATTTAAATTCATTTTCTGTTCTCCCTTTTCTAAACTCTTACCATTTTCGAGGAAGAACAATTCTAAGAATGTAACATTTATGGGCAAAAAAGAAGTAAATGTATTTTCTTTTAACTATCCTTTGAGATTTCGATTAGAAACTACAAAAATCAGCAGTATGTTTTTAAATTTGAGATATTTTACTTTTATTTGCAGCAACTTTTCAGAAATCATTTCTGGGATTCTCTAGTGGGACCATTTTTTTCTGATGGTAAAATAGAACATAGGTTTCGCATTATTTTACTGCTTCTGGCCTTTCTAACTTTTATCAGTTCTTTTAAACTTTCTCCGTTTTTAATTTAAAATTTATTCTGGCTGCATTTCCTCTGGCGATTAAACAGAAACTAAATTAAATTTTTCTGGAGGCTATGAGAAATATTTCTAAAGAATATTAAATTAATTACTCACAGATGAAGCTTGCAATATTGAAGACTGTTATCTGCAAAGTAATGCACATTACATTTAACAGTTTTATATGGTAGCAACTTTCAGTAATAAACTAAGTAATTACCAAATAATTAATAATTACATTAACTAAGAAACACCAATAATATAACTGCTGACATTAGAGCATTTCAAATCCTACTGTTCATAGCATTTGGCCACTTCAAAAATACACTTCAGAAAACCACAAAAATAAATTTTTCCAATTCCTTTTGCGTCCCCCTTTCTGTACGCGGCCGTACTTCTGTCTCGTAGTAACTGCACGCTTAAGTAAATGTGATTTGTAATGTCTGGAACGTGATCCTCAGATAAACTGTAAGTGCATATTAGTTTTTTAATTCAAAACTTAGCTTATCTGATGCACCAGAACAAAAATCAACAGAAAAAAGCTTGTGGAAACAATAGTGGTGATAAACCCAATTTTTCTAGAAAATGTGTTTAACATGTGACTTAAGAGGTTTAGACTATTTATATACCCTGACGTTGCCTCGAAATTTATTTTGTAGTAACAGCTGCGAACGTTGTAGAGTCATTAGTTTATTTTGAAGGGAGAAGCATGGAAATATAAAAAACTTTCCAAAACCCGAAAATATTTCCCAACTTTGCTGTTTTCTAAGAATAGTAAACTTTTACATACGATTTATACCAAACGCAATTAAAACGCAGGCCACTCTTGCCCACCTGGGAACTACCAGACGATTCTTGCTTTTCAGAAGAAGTTAAAACTGACCTGACCTTGAATATCTGAAACTCTCATATTTCACGTTCGGTTAGCAACTGTCCCTCATGACCGCCGCCTTAGATTTTAGACTGAAGCTGCTTTAAATACCATCAGCGAGCAAGTCACTCAACTACTGGCATCTTTCCCCAGAAAATTCTCAGCGGCAGAGGAGACATAAAGTACTTTGACAGAATTATTTATTGACATTTATTGACAGAAAGTTATTAACCGTTTACTCTGCTGTAAAATAATTTAAGCATAATCAGGAAGGACAAACTTTTATAATCTATACGGATCACAAACCTTTAACTCAAATATTTAGAAACAAATATGATGTCCCTCTTTAAACGTCCCTTCTCATGTTCCTCTCCAGTAAGAAAGGTAGACTCAGTGGATTTTACAGAAATCGAAAAACAGTAACAAACTAATTGTGAGTTAGAACATCCGACGAACAATTCCAAAGCCTCCTTGCAGCGAAAGCCACTTTAAATCTCACCTACGTTGGAAATTCTCTGTGATAGAAGTAAAAATACAGTTCGTCCATACGTCCCAGCTAGTCTGAGATAAGGAATCTTCAAATCTATATCAATCTTTCCCGTCCGGGTATACGCGCAACAAAAGCCTTCTTCAGGAAACGTCTGTCTGTCCTTCTATGCCAAAGGATGTTGCTGAATTGAACCGACAGGTTTGGACTGTCAAACATCCTGCGTCACCAGACATACGCAGAGATTTACGCTCTTCAGCAGTTCGTCCTACCAGCTTCAAGATTTGACCTTATACATTTAGATTTGGTAGGGCCTTTACTTTCCTGTAAAGGATTTCATTATCTACTTATATGTATTGATATACTCCCCCCATAGCATGAAGCAGTACCAACATCTCCATACTGTCCAGCTAGCAATGGTTTAGGTAAGCATTTCTATAGCTCGTTGATGCAAGCGCTTAGATGCCATAATAACTACCGGTGGACTGAATCATTGCCATTAATCAGCCTTCAAACCTGACTTCAAATATACTACAGCTGAGTTATTGTACAGTTTCATGATACATCTTCGGTTTGTTTCATCTATTCAGGGAAACGCTGAGTTTTCATAATTGGGTAAAGGGCTACAGACCAATATACAGAGCTTGGCATCTACTCATACTTCATCGCACTCCAACACAAAAACTTTTGTTCATCCAGAGCTTGAGACTTGCTCTCATGTCTTTGTTCGGTAAGATGCATTGCGGAAACTATTACAGCCATCTTATAATGGTCCATTCCAAACTCTAGAAACAATGCAACATTTCACTCTACTTATTTCTGATAAGAAAGCTGTCACTGGTATTCGATAGTCTAAAACCAGCCTTTCTTGAGATTGAAGCTTTAGTGCCTCCTCCTTGAATCCAGCAATCTCGAACTAATATATTTCCGCCAGTTGCAGAGGAGATTTCAACCTCAACATCTGCTGCTCCAACAATTTCAAGATATCTCCTGTTGCTGTTATTCGTCCATGTCGGATTATTAAGGTTCAACTTTAAGTAGCTCTAACTCCTGCTACCTTTGTCCCCTGGGGATGGGGGTTACTGTAGAACCAGCATTCCCATTACAGCGCTGTAGCACTTCAGTTTATCCTCTCCTTCCCAAGAAGCTCAAGCTGAGATATGAAATGATTTTATTTGATAGCACTGATTAATGAGAATGCGCTACTCGTACATATACAAAATTCTATAAAACGAAAGATATAAAGTATATTAAATTTTATTCATGGTGCGATATTTAATTTTTACATAAGTTCACAAGTCAATTATATATATGTGACAAGTGATCCAAATTTTATTATACTTATTTTCGATTTCACTTTATAAGGTATTTTCTCCCTCCTTTCTGCATGCCTTCGTGTGTAACTGGATGCACGCTCGAGGCGCAATAGGGATGTTCGGAGTTCGAATCCTGGCGGGGGACTGCGTTTCCTGACACTGCAAAATTCTAAAAGACCCTACAACTTATTAAATTAATATTATGATATTAAATATTATAACATTGAATTTGTATTCTTTCCAATTCTGGCTACTTACCTTGGTTCGCATTTCTAAATTGTTTAAGGACCCTGCTAAAATTTGCATGTCGCTCATGGTTTCATAACTAACAAACAACGGTACCTAGAGCCATCAAATTTTGAATAACTTAATCCTTCAACCGAACACTTGAACTCGGAAGCCCGAATTTTGAATATCGAATTTGTTTTATTATCTGTTTAAAATTTTGCGAAACTTAAAAGAAAAAAAAATTAAAATCTTAAAAGAATTTTTAATTAACCAACTCAATGATTTCAAAGCGAGCAATAGCAACATTCTACTGAAACAAACATTTTTATCTCCAGCGCATAAGACTGCGTATCGGAAATTCTAAAGATATGCTGTTTTGCTGTTTTTAAATATTAAATTTCTCCTTTTTTTCTTCTTTTGATCTCCATTTTTTCCTTTTATTTTTTTCTTTTTTCTTTTTTAAGAGTTAGCGTGGGAAGGCATTACCAGTTGACCCATTGTACATCGCTGGTTCCCACATTACTTTTACCTGTACCTTTAAATATTTTGTGACATTTCTGTTAAATTGAATTTTATGTTTTAAGTGTGAAAAACATGATATTTAATCAATAAGAGTAACGCCCAAAACGCTAAAAAAGGCCCTTTTGGCCGTTATATAAAATCTGAAAATTTTCAGATTTTTTTTTATAGTATTTGAACAAAATATGTAGCAACGATTAGATAGTTCTTCGGATGATATAATTCTGTGCATTTTGGATTGAGATATATAACTGTTAACTAAGCCTAGCGCCAGAGTGTCGCAATTTTAAATAAGCATAAAGAATTTTAAAAGTGCACTTTTTCTGTAATAAGTGTGGTGTATTATTATTCTATTGGGGTTTATGTGCTCTCGACGATTAGATTAAATCCAATTCAATAAAGTTTTGGTCCTTCGAGCCGGACTAATAAAGTTTCTTAGAATTTTATGTAACTTTCGGTTTTGTAAAATGAAGGATTGTTTCCAGATATAAGTTCTACAGAAGCAAATGGGTAAGTACCCTCCCCACCTTCCTTTTATTTGTTTGAGGAATGAAGTAATGTCTTGGTTTATCCTATAATGTTTAAAATTGAATATTGTTTTGTGATTCAACTTTTATCTAAAAAAAAGTCTTAATCTCAAATTTAATGAAGCAATGCTTGGATTATGTGTACGGTAATTAATCGTCTTTCTAGTCTGCAACGAAGGAACGAGTAAAACAATTTTGCATCAATCAAAGAATCTATAGTAGATAATTCTTGTAATGGTCGATCACTGGAGGCACTGACATCAGAAACTGTTCCTCGTATCCAGAAAGAAATATTCAATATTAGAAGATATAAAGTCACGGATATAATAGCGATAATGTAACTATATAAATCAACTGTTTGGGCTTTCTATATGATCACCTTCACGTGAGAAAAGTCTCAGCAAGATGGGTAGTTCAATCTTGTTCAGATCCAGCCGACGTGTTGTTTACTGCGAGGCCTTATCACAGCTTTACAAATCAAAGACATTTTTTTATTATCGATCGTGACTGGTGACGAAGCAATTGTTCTCTGCTATTATCCTGTATCACAGAAGGAATTAATGGGATGAAAGCAACCTGGTGAAGCACCCCACAAAAGGCAAATTAGCAGCAATCAACGAAAATTATCATGGCCATCATTTTTTGAGATTATCAAGTTATCTTCCTGGCAGACTTTAAAGAAAGAAGCGCAATCATTAATGGGAATATTATGCAAGGCATCTGCATAAGCTGCGGAATAAAATTAAAAAGAAAAGGCGTGAAGTTCTGACCCAAAGAGTTCATCTTCTTCATAATAATGCATTCTTCTTCATTCATTTATTTAGAAAGGACAGTGCATTAATCTGTCCTTTCTAAATAAGCTGTAATGAAATAGGGATTTAAGGGGATTGATTATCCCCTTACAGCCTACGTTTAGCTTCAAGTAATTATTATCTATTCTCCGTACTGAAATCTTACGTTCTTGCAAACAGATTGAGTGATGATGATGGCACGAAAGAATAATTGTGAAAAAGTTTGCTGACAAATCTTCCAAATTACCTTCTCAAGGGCATAGAACTGCTCATTAAAGGATACGAAAAGTGTATCAAAATACAAGGAAATTATTTTGATAACTTGATGATTTCAAACTTTTGGATCTACCAAACCAGTAGGAGATTACTCACGCTCTCTCGTAACTACACTGGGATGCAGAATTAATTATTATGCCGTGGATTACTGTTTGGAATAAAATGAAATTATTTGCAGATCTGTCGAATCTGATGACAGTAATTAATGGTATGTTAGTACTGCTAACAAATACAATTAATCCTCTAAGAATCTAGATCCTAATGTTAGTATTAAATAATTTCTTGATTGTTTTCCATACCTAGGGTACAGGTTTGAACGAAAAAGAACATAAATAAAAATCGTAAAGATTGTGTTTGCTTTCAAAGAGACAGATACGTATTTACAAAAGATCTCTGTTCTTGTACTAACTCTGCTTTACACAGCGTTTAACAAAAAATGTTAGCATTCTGAAAATTTGGAAAAGATTGTCTGTAGAAAATACCTTACAAATTTAAAATAGTCAATTATCCTCTTTTCAGAATGAATGCATTTAGATGAACTACGAGAACTTAAACTCAGTATAATAGTATCTCTTTGATTAAATGGTCAAATCCCTTCCATACCGAAGATTTGTGGTCAGAAGTACTCGATTAAAAAGATGCCAGTGCACGAAATCTTTTTTAGGATATTCCGGGATTTGCTATTAATTATTAATATTGCAAAATTCAGATGCAGAGGTGGAAAGTTTATTTAGCAAAACAAACATAGTCGAATCAAATGTCAGAAACAGTATGCAACGTCCTTTGCTTTTTCGTAATGCTCTTAAATTTGGCAGCAACATTTTTATTATCCTTTTATTGCTTACAAGTTTTTAACTAATTGGATGATTTCATAGCAAATAACTCGGTTGTGCAGTTCCAACCTTTATCATACAGCTAAGTGTATAGGAAACTCGCGAACAAGTAAGCGAATATTCGCTTTAGTTCAGGAACAGATACATAAATTCAAGAAGGGTTAATTACCCTTTATTTCTCAGAATAAGAATTTAACAGTCTGCTCCTTTCTTAGAACGTACAACAAAACCTTCACTTGGGCTTCAACTCAAATAATAAGAAATAAAACTTAACTAAAAAGATATAGAAGCTATCAAAATTCTAAGTACTCATAATTGGCCCCTAAATATTACCTAGCCTGACGAAGCTATCAAGAGAAAATGATAGCTAATGAATGATAGCTATGAAAGATAGAAAATGATAGCTATGAAATACGGCCGAGCGTAGCAATAGCTTAGAGAGAGTGTAGCCACAAGGCAAACGCGCGCTAGTCAGAATCTCTGGCTTTCTAACGAAGTCAGTGGAACTTCGACTTAAATACAGCTTTTCTTCATTTGCATTAACCTCGATTCTAAAAACGCATTCTGGTGGGAAATTGTAAGCTGAAATTAGGAGAGATAGGAAAATAGCTTTAATTTAAAATAACTGTTAAAAACTTAGGATAAACTTTACACGCTAAGTACTTTTTTAGAAGCCTACTTTTAATCGAAAGCTTTCTAAGGGAATTAGACTACTGTCCGTAACGTATATTGAAGAAATTAGGAAAAATATCGCGAGAATCATTCATTCAACCACTGGAAATCAAAATCAAGAGGTACTGAAAATGATAAATGCAAAATAAAGTCAAATGGACTTCGAAAATAGAAAATACTTATTTAATTACTTTATAAAGTATTTTTTCCCTCCTTTCGGCATGGTGTAACTGGAAGCACACTCGATGCCTATTCGCGAAGTCCGGAGTTCGAATCTCGGCGAGGGTATTGCGCATTGTTGACGTTCCTGCATTGATATAACCAAATGACTCTGCAACTTTTGCTTCCTAAGTAAATAAAGTATCAAAAATCTCCCAAAAATTATATCGAAAAGTTTACTTCTTAATCAAAATAAACACAGTTTTTCATCTTTAAAAATTGTTTTTTAAGCAGTCCTGTGTTTCCATATCGTAATGCCCTCTGGTGACTATTACTTTCAATAAATATTTTCATATCTTCTAAAAAAAATTAAATTAGAAGTCAGAGATTGTTTCTGCTAAGATATTTTCTCAAGAGAAAAGGTCTTCCTTTCTTCTCTTCTCCTTTATTCAATTTTCTAAGGCAGCACATAACGTTTGTTGTTATTAAATCATTTATTTGTTTCAAACGTGACAGAAAAAGCGGAACACAGAAGAACCCTCAAGGAAGCAAAGCAAAACTGACTTGGATATTATAAATATTGGAACATATGTGTTTTTCTCACGTAGCCTTCCAGCCTTTTATTTATATTAAAACTTAACGTTTAACGAAACTCCGTTCTGTTGTTATCATGAACGAGAAGAATAAATGCCAGTAGTAGTTGTTCCTTTTCCTCCAGAAACGTCTGCCATGTTTCGTATTGTTGTTCTTCCACTTAGCCCTATGAGAAATGGGGAAAACGCCAAATAAAAACATTGTTCTTTCTTAACAAATGCAGCGTGAATTTCCCTCCCTGTCTAACCGCCAATACGGGTTCGAGAAGCTAGACAAAATGAGCAAAGAAAGAAAAATAATGCGATAGGAAGAAAGTAGGAAAGAATGAGGGAAAAAAAAAGAACGAAAGTTGGTTTCAGAGTTTACCTTAAGGCCATTGGATTCGCCTCAGCTGAGCGACGCCCGTGAAAATGGAGACAGATGGTGGTTTGCGGGATTTTGAACTTGGCAAGAATGGGACCAACTACAAACTGAAAAATTCAAGTAACTTTTACATATCTAAATACGGAAATGACTAAAATTTTAATTTAAGAGATTAGTAAGTATTTAAGACAAATTCTCTATAGCAATTATCCTGGATGCTCCAAGAATTCTATCTGTAAATAGGTGCTTCATAATTTGCTTAACTGTTTCAATACTGCAATCAGCTGAGCCAAAAATCCTAATCTGTTGCAAAAAATTTAAATCACAATATGTTGTAGCATTTGCCCTGAAAAGACGACGGCGTATTTGTAAAACAATCTGATAGAACAGAAATGAAATGAAGAAACTTGATTATAGTAATCTGAAGCAAAATGATAGCCACCCAACCGGTATAGCGGTTAGCGTCGCTGACTGCCGTGCCGAAGTGCCCGGGTTCGAATCCTGGAGAAGACATGGATGTTTGGAAATGTATAGTAGTTGTTTGGCCTTGGGGGAACTCTAATTATATGGCGAACCGAGAGGCTGGTGGTAGGAGAGGAGGGGTGGGAGACCCTCAGACCCGTCTTCTCGGGGTGCTCTCCATCACTCCATCAAAATTAGGGGCGGAACTGAGCTAAATCGCACTGTCCCCTGTAAGGTGCTGAAAGCTGTTGCCAACGCCAGGCGTAAACTTGCGCACCTTGCCACGAGGAATTGGGCTGACTATAAGGTCAGACAAGTGAACATTAGCAATGAAAAGAACAACAGAAAAATGACAAGACCATAATTGAATAACTTTTTGCAGGGAATAAGATGATAAGTAAATAAATTCCTTTTATAGGTTAATGAGCGAGACATGCCACAACTAGCTCTTTTTTATGCAATAATTTTTCTCAGAAATGAAGAAATGAAGCCTTCAGTATATAAAACAATTAGAAATCATACTTCAGCAAATGTTTGCTATTGTCAGCATTAATTTTATGGCTAATAAATAACAGGATTGAAATTTTGTATTGAATAGAAATTGAATTTAGCATTGCTATTGGCTTTCAAGTGCTGAATATCCTCCTGTAATTGAGTTACTTGAATTTGATTTAAAAGGTTTGGCATTTCCACAGGCTGAAAAACCATAAAAAAATGAAATGGCGATCTAATGCCATTATTTTCAGTAACCGAGTTCTTGAAACTATGAAGTGTTACCGTTTGAGCGATAGAAAAAACGAGTAGTCGTTGATTAAAAATTTGAGATAAGACGTTCTACGATTATCTACTTAAAGGTTGTAATACATTAATGGAGGACTTTCTGGGGAAAAAGCTCGTATTTATGTCACATTTGAAGAAAATCACAAGGGCTATGTGTAACCAATCCACATAAGTTCTTAAAGAAACGTAATCTAGACAAAATGCCCATGATCCAAAGCTTCAACCACTCAGCTACTGTTCCTGAATACAGTCGTATGCCATTTATTCCTTTTTGCCGTTGCGCAACACTAATCTGGGACAAAATGAAAGGAATAGATTATGCCAATATAGATTTCAAAATATTCTTAATTATTTGAATCTAAAAATATTACGAAATTATATATAAAATATAATATTTATTTCAGTTTGAGATTATTAGGAAACCGTACTGTTTAGTTATGCGAAGAACAAAAGATATAAGATCAGATTCTTGATAAAATAATAACTTTCCCTATATAGAATAACTAATACAATAAATAACAGTGCATCGATATACGTGTACATAGATTAGAATGGAATCGATGCGTATTAAAACTTTGAATCCACATATGTGAACGTTAGATACGTAAGTCGAATAGGCAACAAATCATTTCTTGCAACAGATATAAGTTTATTATCGCCTTGTTTCTTTCAATTTCAATTCAGTCTCTATTTACGTTTTCGGAGATCTAAAAACATAATATTACATACAAGTAAAATTACCTATTATCCATCTCAATAAATTTATATCCAGTTAGCTTTTCCTGTTTGGAAAGTTGAAGATGCCAAAGGCACAAAACATATTATGTCCCGGCTTCAGCTAAATGGACCTTTGCGTGACTCCAAAATACTTTGTCATTAGAGATGCAACATATTTAAAGATAAGGATACTATACTTTCTTTTGAAGAAAAGTGTTTGATATAGTGTGATACTAATTCCATTGCTCTATTTCAGATCCCTTCATATAACTCTTATTCTATAAAAGGCAAATTTGCTATTGCCACAAAAACATTTCATTTTGAATTTATCATTTGAATGGTATTTTAAAACTTTTTCTATGTATGCAACAGAGATATTAAAATATATTGGTATACTATTACCTTTCACCTATAGCTCATATCAGTGTCGATGTCAACCAGTTGTAATTCATTCTTGCGATTGGATATTGCCTAATGTTGAGGAAGAGAACCAGTTGTATGTGTTTCTTTCATCTAGAATTTTTACAGTCGCCTTTTCTTTCACCATTGCACTAAATAATCAAGGGCGATATCATTGAACGTTTGGTTTTGAGTTCAGCTATAAACATTTTCTAAGCGTTATTTATGTTTAAACTCATCTATCCTCAGCCTTATTTAAGTTGCATGAATATCACAGAAGTCCTAAGCCGTATTAGTTTTAAAAAGCACAATATTTTTTATGGATTTTTTGACTCAAATTGTGCAATTATATTCCTGTTTTGAAATATTTATCATTCACAAACAGGTGGTCCCGCGGCACATAAGAGATACGTTTCTGAGAGCATCCTTAATTTGGATTTACATGGGATTCGCATGCTGATCAACAGCGCAAATAATAAATAGTCATTAGGTTATTTTGAAGCTGGAGACGTGAAAATGTGCCGTTCCCTCGCCTTGACTCGAACCTAGATCTCTCGAATACGCGCCGAGTGTGCTTAAAATTACATCACGAAGGCAAGAAGAAAGGACGGAGAAAATACCTTATAAACTGTGGTATTAAATTTTACGTCAATATAGAATTACATAAAAATGATAGCGGTGGTTCCTATAAAAGCTTTAATTCGTTATTTATGATATTTAAATGTATTTAAATACTTTTTGAATGGAAAGAAATATTTCACGAAAATGGCCGAGATTTTTAATTGTTAATTTTATGTGTAATTTGTAAATATAGGTGTCGTGGAGCAAAAACAATTTTACTTTACACCTGACTGCCACTGGCTCCGACATAGCAATGTGAATACTCTACATCTAAAATTTTAAAACACCATTCCAGAATTTTAAATGTTTATTTAATAGAATTCTATTCATATATTTGCAAGTTATACACTATTAACACAATAAACAAAATTTGAACTTATCTGCACTAGCGTGAATAAACCTGGCATAATATTCTGAACTTGACGCAACTTTAGCAGGAAAAATACCGCAAATTCAAACACAAGGTTTTATCCTTTCCAACGCAGCTAATTTTCTAAATATATTTTACTAATATCCGCAGCGGGACAGCGGATTCATTTCATTCACCCCAAAACTCAAATGTTTTAACGCAATAGTATCGCAAAGGAAACATCGACTCAAAATCAAAATATTAAAAGGTATAGAATATCATCCGCTGTTGCTATTCCAGTACTGCCAAGTTTTTCTTCCTGCAGCTGTTGCCAGATTTATCGTCGCTGTATGATGAGAGGTACAACAATAGGTATATAATTCTTGTTGCATATGCAGTGTATGCAAGAAAGTATGCTTTAATAATTTACAAATTAAAAAATGTTCTAAAATGTTTTCTTTTTCCTCTCTCTCTCTCTCTCTCTCTTTTTTTTTTTTTTTTTTTTTTTTTTTTTTTAGCAAAAAGTGAGTTAGCTTAGAAGGGCTATTAATTTCGTTTTAGTATTATGAGTTGATTCACTATAAAAGTGGGTTAACTTTTCAAATTGTGGTCACAAAATATTAGAGCCTTGCATTATATTTAAAAAAATTAAATAATTTAAATGTGCATAAATGTATATATGTTTCTCGCACTGTGATAAAACAACCTAGAGCCATCTAATTTTGAATAACACAATCCTCCACCGAATATGGGCATCTGGAAGCCCTGATTTAGAATTTGGAATTTTTTTAATATCTATTTCATATTTTGTGTGACACTGAAGAAATTTTGATTAAAGAAATTTTGAATAACAAACTCAAAGATTTCAAAGCGAGCAATGGCAACACTGTACAAAAAAAATCTATCTCCAACGCGCGAGACTCCAACTCGGAAATTTTAAAGATATGCTTATTTTAAAATTTTATTGCGATATTGCTGTTTAATTGAATTTGATGGTTTAAATGCGAAGAATATGATATTTAAAAAACAAAGGTAACATACAAATTGGGCATAATGTAAAATTTTTATTATATTATTCGTCCAAAGGGGCAATTCGCCCAGAAAGACAATTAATTTCGTTTTGGCATTTTGCGTTGATTCATTACAAGCGTTTTTTCACTTTTCAAATTGTTGCCACCAAATACTATTGCCCTGTATTACATTTAAATAAATTAAATAATGAAGAATCTACACAAATGTATGTATGTTTCTCGCATTCTGATAAAGCAATGGTACTTAGAGCCATCCAGTTTTGAATAACGTAATCCACCTGCGAATATGGGCATCTGGAAGACCAAATTTCAAATTTGGATTTTGTTTTGTTATCGATTTCATATTTTGTAAAACTTTATCGAATTTTTGATTAACAAACTCAAGGATTTCAAAGGGAGCAATGGCAACGTTGTACAGAAAAAAACAATTTTATCTCCAGCGCGCGAGACTGTGTATCAGAAATTCTAAAGGTATGTTCACTTTAAAATTATTTTGCGATATTGCTATTGAACTGAATTTTATGGTATAAGTGCGAAAAACATGATATTTAAGGTTACATGAAAAATGTTAAAAAAACGCCGCTTTGGACGTAATTTAAAAATATGAAATTTTCAGTTTTTTCCCTCTCTTGGTAGTCACAGTGGTAAAAACAAATATTTTCTCATGATTTTTACATTTTTTCTAATCATAGATTTCAGCCGATTTTAAAAAGAATGAATTAAAGTTGAAAACTTAAATGATGTTTAAAATAATATAAAAAGCTTTCCCTTCGAACTAATAGTAACACAACAATTAGAAAATGTGTTAAGACCATCTTGCATTGAGGAGAATTTCCTTTAGAAAGTCAACTTATCAGGTTTTTGTAACAAAATACTAGTTTAGATCCCGCTTACACCTAACGTGACGAGGAACATGTGGAAATTACACCTAGAATTAAATCACTTCTGTAATTTATTAGATGAAAAATGAATCATCAGCTTCTTTTTTCCCTAATAATATTTACAGCTTGCAAGTATTCGCAATGACTTCAAAGCCGATTTACACTGCGAAAAAAAAAAAAAAAAAAAAAAGAAAGAAAGAAAGAAAGAAAAAAGGAACAGTTTTATATCTCCCATTCTTACTGTGCCGACAGACGAAATTCACCTTGCGTTTTTCATGTCTCGAAATCGCGACTCGGGATATACACTAGATTTACATATAGCATTGTTGTAATATATAGGTATTTTGACACAAAATCGGACTTTTTCTGAAATGACATGCCAGTTTTTTTTCAATATTTCGATTCTTAATTTTTTATTATTTATATTTCGATCTTTTTTGCAATATTTCGACTCAAATTACACCAAACTGCCAAATTTTGCAAACATCGCACGACTAGTTTTTAAAAAATTAGCTCTCAAAATTTTAGCTCCTCCATGTTATTTGATTTAATATATATTTATTAATATCTCTTTTTTATTAAGCTTATTTGATTATTCCTTTCACATTTTAAAATTTAGGTTAATTTTATCGCCCATTTTTTGTGTTTTATTTTTTAAATTTGTATTTTTAAAAAAAATGTATAAATTCTTGCAAAAACATTTTGAATTATAACCTATAAAATATTATTCATTAAGAAAAACACTTTGAATTATAACCTGTAAAATATTATTCATGTATTGGCGCGTTTTGAAATTTGGTGTATTTGTTGAAAGTGATAATAACATCAAATGAGGTTTAGGCACTTTGTTAAAATTATTTGAAAGTAGGATCGATGCGTCTTTTTCTCCGCTCATGCACAATGTAAAAAGGGAAAGGAAATAGGTTGCCATATATTGAGAATTTCGCCAAGTGTATTATTCTCGGCCCAAACTGAAAAAAAAAAATGCGCCAAGATAAATATTTGAATTTCTCCATAAATTTCGCACCACATTTCACAAAATTTAATATTTAATTTTAATAATTTGAGTCGTAGAATTGAAATATGGATAAAAATTGGCATGCCATTTCAGGAAAAATCCGATTTGTGTGTCAAAATACCTAAAATAAAACAATGCTATATATAAATCTAATATCTATCCTAAGCCACGCTTTCGAGGCAACGCAACGTAATTTGAATTCGGCCCAGTAGAACGGGAGATATAAAACTGCCCCCTTTTTTTTTTGCGCAGTGTGCATCTTTAATCCAAAGCATTGGTGATGTACTTCTTTTTCATATCGCCCTAACAGCCTCTATTGATTTAAAAAATTATATCTGCGAGGAAGTAAGCTGTATAAATATAATTAATTATCTTTGGCAATTAATGCACCGCTCGCATTTTAAAATCAGACGTGCATTATGTTAACTTGGGAAATGAAACTAAAACATGACACTTTTTAAAAGAGCATATCGTGTAGTGATTGCTTATGATTGCCTAAAATTGCATATTAAAATAGTTGCTGTTTGGCCATGTATTGCGTGTACGGGAACAGCACAGAAGCTGACACGAAGAATTACTAAGCTGATACGAAGAATGTTTAGTTAAGCGTTTAAAATTTAGGCCTGCATCTAATTTACTAGTCACTGGATGCCTGAAAATAAATAGTTAATGATAGGGCAGTAGCAATGCTCCTAAAATACAGTTAATGGTAGAATTACTTAAAAACATTTCGAAAGGAAAGAGGACTAAAAACTTGAAGTCTTCTTTCTCAGAACTGCTGCAAAACAAAATAAAAATGTACCTACATTTCTATTTCTTTAAGTTTTTCTAAAATATAAAGAGGGGTTTTATGTTATAGGGAGTTTATTTTTGATAAATATGGTATGAGCTAACTTAAAATTCGTTTTGGAGGTGTAATTATAAGCGATAAGCAACGGAGGACGTGGGCGCTGTCCCTTTACCAAAAGGTTAATCGGTATAGCACCACGTCCACCTATATCTAGAGCCTAAAGAGGAATCACAATACACCACGCACCGGGCGCCCAAACCCAGAGCCAAATTCAACTCGAGGGCAATTTAACAGACCAAATGCCCACGAAAGACAGTCCCAACAACCGCCCAGGCTCCATATTTATTAAATAAAATAACAAAAGCATGCAGGGCCAAACAAGCGCGAGTTTTGACAATAAGCAAAAATTTTACAAAGGTGTAATACACACAAATATAGAATATACATAAGCTAAAGTACAGTCTGATGTTGGGCAGCCCAATAATATACAATGAGTAAAATATAGACAATAGAATTAGACTTAATGACAATATAATATAAAAACAGAGAACATAGTGACATAATGAATGTAAATCATTACAGCAATACACAGAGGATATACCAAAAGAAATAAAAATATAAGAATACAATAGCCATCAGTGTGTGACTGGAAGTACTGATACATGGGAAATGCGTAAAGCATTCAGAATTCGACTGAATTCAAAAGACTAACAACTGGATCGGGATACATTGCATAGCCAAGTACATATATTTGACAAAGCAACATATTGTAACATTCAGTGTAATAAACTAGATATTCGTTATAACAAAGTCATGTTACAATACCGCAGGTAGTGATGTGACACAGAAGAAGTAGGTAGCGTACAATATAATTTGATCTCTATACGCATTCAATCCCTATAGTACAACAATAGTTAGGAACAAGGAATATGTTATACAAAATATATTTAGCATGGAACTGTGTTTAAGATATACAAAGGTCGATACATTGGTTACTACCAATTATGGTACAGGACTCGTACCACACTTAGTAATAGACTTAGTACCACACTTAGTAATACAATAGCGGTACAATACAATTAATCACGTGGTATTGTGGGAAAAATATGCAATAAGGCTAATTATACGATTATGAGGAATAAAAATAACATATTTAACCTGCATAAAAGTTAACGAATATAGGATACCATACAATACTATACAGTATTACAATACAATACAATACAAAAAAAAAAAAAATTAACATATTTAACCTGTACTAAAAGCCAACTGATATAAGATACCATACAATACTATAATACAATACAATACAAAAGCTAATTAAACGGTTATAATGAATAAAAATTAACATATTTAACCTGTATAAAACCAACTGATATAAGATACTATACAATATTAAACAATACCACAATACGATACGATACAGTAGATACTATGCAATACTATACAATGAAAATATAAAATACATTCAGTGTTGGTAACACAAATATACATTTAAAATTGTCATGACACCTGTGATCCTTATGTAGCAAATAAATTGATGCAGACAGTTAAATGTGTTACTATATATTTGCAAAGGATGAAATATAGACTTAAATATGCCACAAATTATGAACATATATTATACCGTGAAAAACACAAAATACATTCAATGTTGGTATAAATACAATGGATATATTTAAAACAATGGATAATGGTTGGATATGTTATACAATGAAAATCTCTAACGACCCCAATACATTCAGTGTTATTATTACACAGAGAATTAAATGTATGATATTATATGGGCAGTTGATGAAAAGAAGACAGTGACAGTATAATGTGTAGCCAAATATGCAAGTATATGGTATACCGATGTTTAACAGCAACTGGCAAACAATGTATCATTAATACGCACAACTAGATATGCTAGATATATACAACTAGATATATTATATACTATTATACAGTGAAAAACACAAAATACATTCAATGTAGATATTATCATAGTGCATTATGAGGGAATACAGACAGTTATGTGTATGATAATACATGGGCAAAAGATAAAAATAAAGACAATAACATTATTATTCATAGGTAAATATGCAGATTTAATATATTCAGATATTTAACAGCACCTGTTAATAAATGTACCATAAGTACATTGATAACTGCTATGGACAGCAAAGAGATTATTAGGACGGGACATATGCAACAGATAAATATGCGAATTCAATATATTCAGATATTTAACAGCACCTGGTAATAAATGTACCATAAGTACATTGACAGCTGCTATGGACAGCAAAGAGACTATTAAGACAATACATATGCAACAGATAAATATGCAAATTCAATATATACAGATATTTAACAGCACTTGATAATAAATGTGCATATGCAAAAGATAACATTATTATTCATCGGTAAATAGGCAAATGCAAGATATACAGATATTAAACAGCACCTGGTATTAAATGTACCATAGGTACAGGGACAGCTGGTATAGACAATATTACCTGATTGCACTTAGAAAAAGATGCTGAGAGGGAAAATACAAATATTTGACTGCTGCTATACATAGAGACTTATAACAGATGGATTACAATAGATTATAATGGTTACAAACACTTCAAAGCATAAAAGTAGATGGGTTACAATAGGTTATAATATATACAAGCTGTTGAAGAAGTTGAATCATATGTCGATATTATAAGGCACAAAGATCAAGTCCCAGATTCATCAGTTTGTCAATTAAACGGACTATCTTTTTGACTTGATGCCATTGCTTAATCAAAAAACGACTAAAGGCAGTCCTATCCGTTGGTGGAAAAGGAATATGGAATTCAGTAGTAAGTGGACAATCGATTAGATAGTGTTCTGGATTGCCCAGTTGTCCACAACTACAGAGTGCTGAGGAAGAGAGTCCATGTCTCTCGAAATATAAGGGAAAAGGCCCATAGCCCGTAATGTAGAAGATCAGCTGTGGTAGCATGATTAATTGGTCTAAATCTACTTTAGGGACATGGGCAAATGCTCGGCTACCAGTTTCCTCCGAACTGCATGCATTTTCCCACAAGGAGATGGCTGTGAGAAGTAAGTGACGCTTTAGATTAGATACTGGGCGTGAAACCGTCAAGGTCTGTGTTATCTCGTGATTCTGTGCTGCTTCTTTAGCAAGCCTATCGACAGTTTCATTACCGTAGTTCCCCACATGAGCTTTTGTCCATTCTAAACAAATGCGTAGATTTTTATGTCGAGACAAGCTAGTTTGAATGTCCACAATAATGGGGGATGAATGCAGAGGATTTAAAATGGCATGCAATGTGGAGAGACTATCGGTAAGAACATAGGAATGTGAATATCGATGATTAATGATTGTTTGTATGGCTTGTCGAATAGCAATAGCCTCACTCTGGAAGACGCTATTAAAAGAAGACAGATGACATTTCCACTGGTGAAGAGTTGTCTGATCTTGCAGTATGGCTATATATGCACAGCCAACCTGATCTTCCAATTTAGAGCCATCAGTATAAAAGACCAGATCAGCAATGAGAAACTTGATGACTCGGTTTGAGATTAAATTTAACTCCCGTTCCATAGAGGGAGGGGTGTTGATCTTCTCTGTTTATTGCTGCTTCGTAATCATAGGAGGAGAAAGAGTGATCTCCAAACTGAACTGAACAGCCAAGTTGTCTAATCAACTGATAAGCTACGTCCTTTTCAACCGCAATTGGTAAAGGCAAGACTCCAGCTGCAACTGCAAGGGCGTTAGTTGGTGTTGTGCGGAAGGCACGAGTGATATTTAAGAGAAATGGTCTCTGTATACTATTTAAATGTCGGACTCCGCGTCCTTGCATTGGTGTTGCCCAAATTGCAGCATCATATGAAACAATCTTTTCAGTTACTGTTGCATATAAAACTTTAAGAAGATGTGGATTTAAGCCCCAGTGGATTCCCTTCATAAGTTTAAGGCGTTGAGCAATCACAGCAGTACGCTTCTTGAGATCTAACACATGGGGAATCCAATTGAGTTTGTCGTCAAAAATAATTAAAAGGTATTTAAGTTCACGTTTAATACGAAGACGCTTGCCATTTATGGTTATTCTCGGCTGACGAGTCATAGAACCACCCTTTTTAGGAATGATCAGAATTTGCGATTTCTCTTCAGAGATTTGCAATTTAAAATCTTCACATCTAGTCTGAAACAAAGAACCGGTCTCCTGTGAGTTTGCTTGAAGTTGATCACGAGTCCTACCTCGCACTATGAACGCAGTATCATCGGCATAAGTAACCACAGTAGTATGTTCAGGCCATGGCTGCTTAAGGATAAGATTGTATGTCATATTCCAGAGAAAGGGGCCCGCACATGAACCCTGCGGGCACCCTCGAGTCTGACATCTATGTACCAGGCTTCCATTATAGGAAATGATCAAATGTCGATCGGACAGATAATGTGCAAGAGTATTATATAAATTGCGGGGGCAATTGGCATCTCTTAATGCATATAGAACTGCCGGCCACCACAGCGTATCGAAAGCGCTCTTTAAATCTACTGAGATAAACGCTGTGTGGTGGCCGGAGAACTTATTGCGCAGGATGGTATCTTGAACTTCCTTTAAAGCATGCAGTGTTGATCTTTTGGTGCGAAAACCGTATTGAAAAGGATACAGATAATTTGTTAAGTGCAAATGAAATCTCAATCGTCCCATAAGAAGTTTTGAAAAAGTTTTGCCAAAAGCTGACAACAAACAAATAGGGCGATAAGAATCGGCTCGGGCTGGATCACGGTGTTTCTTTAAAAATAAGATCACCTGGCCAATTTTAAAACATTGAGAAAAAGTGCCACTATTGAAAAGCTTATTAAACAGGCTTTTGAAGAGACTGAGATTGGTGCTAATAATCAATTTGACAATACGATAGTCAACACCATCTGGACCCGGTGCGCGCTTATTAGGGAGTTGGCGTAAGACTTGCCGAATTTCTTGACTAGTAAAAATAACATCGTCTGGTGTTTGAAGACTAGAAGTTTGATTTCGAATAGTCTGATGAAAGGAGGAATCAGTTGAATTATCATCTGTAGAAAAAACCGTGTCAAGGACTTCTGATAGAGTTGATTCAGTGAGGTGACTATTAGGACTAACTGTAGGTAAAAGATGGAAAGTTGCTGGCTTAAAAAGCTTCTCGGTCGCAATCTTATGATGAATACCATAAACAGATGTTGTCTCAGAACAAAATTTGCGCCAGCTAGTTAATTTGGCACGTATAATCATTTGTTTGTAACATGCTCTATCCTGTCGGTAAAGAAGCAGAGTATTGGAGCTGATAGTATTTCGACGCTCTTGCTTTAGCCTACGTCGAAGAGCTCTACATTTTTGTTGTTGAGTACGAAGCTGAGCATTCCACCAATTTAATGTACATAACTTCTTAGTGGTACGAATAGGTAAAGCACTATCACATACTGTTCGAATGGTAGCCATAAGAACACTAGTAAAATTTTGTAGATCTTCACGAGAATGCAGAGATTGAAGACGAGAATGATAAGAGGCCAAATTGGCTTGCATGGCTGCAGTAAACTGTCTGACCTTTCGGCCAGGTAAATTATAACGCCGTATGATGGAGGTGGCTGTAGTTCCTGCGAGTGAAAAACGTATATAGTTATGGCCCGATAGACTTAGACCCTCCAATTACTCGCCAATCTTGAAGAAGAGAGGCCATAGGCAAAGTAGACAAAATCAAATCTGGCCAACCATGTGAATGTTGACGATAAAAAGTCGGAGGAACATCATGTGAATCATGTTTCACGAGATTAAAACTGGATATAAAATCTTCCAGAAGTCTTTACGTCCCTTTACGTCCGTAGTAGCATATCCCCACGAAACATTATGAGCATTAAAATCACCAGAAAAGAGCAAATTTGGAAGAGGTGTAATTATAACAGCACAATCAGACACGAAAAGTCGAATATTAAAGTAAAGAAGATAAAATTATTACTATGCGTAAGTAACCGTTTAAACCAAAGGCGGCCAACCTCCGTATTTCAGCATTAGAATTATTAGATCAGCACAAAGCAATCAGGGCTATCTCGCCTAAGAGAAGGATGCCTTAAGTGTTTTTTCTGTGTATTAGAAAGCCAGTAAAAGCATTATTTTTGCGCTAGAGAAAAGATAAGATATTTAATTTAGTAAATATTTTGTAATACAGCCGGAAATCATAAATAACGATTATTTTAATACAATACTTATTTCAAACTATCTTTATAAATAGATTCATAGATAGACACTCTAAAACAAATTTCACCTGTAAGAAATGCAGTGTGCCATTCTTAATATACCAAGATATAACCATATTTAGGTATATATCTTGGTATATTATATAATATATCAAGATATGTCCTTAAATTTTAGTAAAAAGATTATTAGCACGCTAATTTGGAATGTAACAATAAATTAATAAGATTTAAAATGCATTAAAGTAAATGAGAATACTGTAGACGCTTATAATAAACAAGTTTGTAAAAGTGTGTAATATGTATAAATGACAAGTATATAAACAACAAGTGTATAAATGAAAATTCATTTATGAATAAATATCTAAAAATATGAAAAAAATAAATGCAAGTGTATAAAGTATAAAATGTAAGTGTACAAATAAATATAAGTGTATAAATAAATATAGGTGTATAAATAAATATGTGTAATAAAATAGTGTATAAATGAAAATTCCTTTATATACTTGCAGAGTTTTGCAGAATATTTTTCGATGCGATGAACCTGAAGGATTCCACTTTGCCTTTGCCGGGATTCGAATTTGGAGCTTCCCGAAAACGCGTCGAGCGTGCTTTCAGGTACATAGCGAAGGAATGTAGAAAGCAGGGAGGAAATACCCTATACACTATAGGAAGTCTGTATACGTGCACTATATGTTATCAGAAAAACTACGAAATGAACAATGCACGTTGTCAGAAAAATATACAAAAATGTGTACATGCATCCAAACAGCCTCCGTTAATAATAAAAATAAATTAATATTATTAATTTTAACGTGGGCCACAGGAGGGGAACTGCGGGTCCGCCTTTGGACACCACTGGTATAAAATATGCGGCTCGTTTCGCTAGCGTAAAGATGCTGTGCTAAGAGGCGATTTCAACTTAAGTAATAGCGTAAGCGGGGTTATATTTAACCAAGGGATTTTCTCTTATATCGTACAAATATCTGCAAGTGATATTGCGGTTTTTAAAATTACAATGCAATATTTTCATTTTAATTTGGAAATTTAAATCACAATCAGATTTTAGTAAAATGGTAACGGGGGAAAACAAATTAGAGCTTAATGCTTTATACTTAAATCAAACAGTTTTGTTAACTACTCACTGAGTAAAAAAATTCATCTTGAAGAAAGGAATTCTTTGTCCACCACCAGTCTGTGACGTAATCAAAAAAAAAATAATATAAATGACTAGACTATGCAGAACAATAGTCTTGAACAGTAATCAAGCATTGTATGGATTTCATACCATCCCTATGACAAATTAAAATCTTCTGTTATATGCAGACGAAATGTTTGAACAAATCGTTCATGATATCGATCCTCTTGATATTAACCTTTCCCGGTGGCTGGGACGTTCACTACTTTTAAAGTGTTTCAGGAAATTTCAGTAAATTATGGAGATTTAAAATTTACTTTTTAGTATGAAGTAGGAAGTGTATGAGCCTGTTGATATCTTTTTTTGCACCTTCCTGTAAAAGTAGTTGAATAAATGACCCTAATGCATAAACAATTGGTCTCTATAGCCCATGGAAAAAGGTTAAATTTAAAATTTGTATTTATAAAACATTCATTTGTATTCATTTATAGCCATATATTCAAAACAATATACTGTTTTTAATAAAAGCTAGATAAATTATGCATTCAAGATTTATCGCATACGAATTCTAACTAAAGTGAATCTTCATGTTCCTTAGACGACTCATGACTTTTTCCATAATACTTGCTTTATCTTCATGGAGTAGAGAAGCAAAGAAAACACATAAGATATCATTGTGTTTATGGAATATAATAAAGGTTATAAGGTATTTCTCCCGCTTTCCTAGCGTCCTTCGTGGTGTAGTGGTTCTGCACGCTGGGCTAGTATTCCAGAGGTCCGTGGTTCGATTCCCGGCGAAGGCGGTTGCTAATTTTTCATCTCTCTGGCTTCCAAAAAATCCTAATGACTCTACAAGTGGCGCCTGAACTAAAAAGGCTTGTGGATGATGATTCTCCACACCCAGGATTTGGCGACTAGATCCCCTAAAACCACAGTCGCCCTTTAAAAAGGGTAGTATATAAGGTATTTCTCCCGCTTTCCTAGTGTCTTTCGTGGTGTAGTGGTTCTGCACGCTGGGCCGGTATTCCAGAGGTCCGTGTTTCGATTCCCGGCGAAGGCGGTTGCTTCTTTTCCATCTCTCTGGTTTCCAAAAAAACCTTAATGACTCTACAAGGTATTATTCGAAAATATTATGCACAACTGTGGAACAGTGCTTTTGTAGCGAAGTGTTTATAATGTCTATACGAAGATTATATTTCTCAACTTTTCCATCCCTCCCTCTTTCGTCTTGTTCGCCCAGTGACAGGAGAGCCGGCTGCCATAGCGTTTAGCACGGGTTCGAATCCCTGCGATGTCACAAACATTTATGAGTATATATCGTATTTTTGGCATGCGAGCACATAAGACCTCTTGTTGAAAGTCCTCTCGAGATTTTAATGGCAGAAGACAGGACACACTCGGACCCATCCGCGAAGTATTCTTCATCATAATTGGGACGAAGATTTTCCTTTCTTGGGGGTGTAATTAGATCGTCTTCTAAAAAGCATAATGAGCAGTACGTTTTGTGATAGACGGCATACAAACACAGTGTGTTCTATACTTATGTACACATAACAACCAAACTCATTTTCATGAATAAAAAATTTGCATTTCTTTCATGATTTATTCGAATGCAAATTAAAGTTCCCTTATTTCCTTAATTAAAATGATTCTTTAATTTAAATTAATTAAATTAAAATTCTGAAAATACCGTAATTTAGTGCTATTTAACAATAAATAAATTTTGAGAATACCGTTGTGCTATTATTTAGTTACTTCAAAATCTTCTGGCGTATCAATAATTCATCGCGAAAAATTGCTTTTAACTTTTTTCCCCTAAAACTATTAAATTCTTCAGTTTTATATTCAGTAAAAAACAGAAAATAATTACAATTGTCTAATAGGATACAAAATGTGATACATTAACTCACTTTAGTAACTAACGATTTAAGTGTATCACATGAATCATCATCATATAAAAACATAAAAGAATATACTAGGTCTTACATGTTTTGCTACCACATCCATCAACACATGAAGTACAGTACTTCTTTTCTCTATTTCCCAAATGTGCGAGAGAAGATAAACAACATTGAATCTGCGTTTTCTTGGCAAGTTCCTCACTTTTAGATTAATTTAAAAATTCAGGTATTTTTCAATTTTCCAAAGCACTTTCACTTTAAGGACTTTCACGGTATTTCACCCACTACATGTTCAAACTACATGGTTTTACTGCTGATCACTTATACTTTCCTTGTATTTAGGCATAGGAGCTATTTATTGAACATATTTCAAAACCTAAAAATTATTAATTATGTAAAATTATTTTCCCTTAGATTGAAACTTACATTTATCAACAGCTACGAATTTTAAATCAAATGTGCACAGTTTTGAGGCAAATAAACTGAATATTAAAGTTTAGATGAAAAAATTGTGAACTTTATTTGTATGACAGAGTTTACATTTTCTGTAAAATACTGAGCAATTATAATTATAAAATTATGATTACAAGCTAAACTAAAAAAAAAGAAAGCTATTATAAACTACGTAAACATATGTCGTTATTTGTTTGCAATTTGGTTTTATGTGTTTTTAATTTGTTGTTTATTTATTTTTTACTATCTTAATTTTTGTCTTTATATTTTAATTAGTTTTGCATTGTAATTTTATGTTTAATAATTGTGCATTTGATTTGAATTTGAATTTGCCGCCATTTATTCTTTTGGGAGTGTTTATTCATTAGTATGTCCTAAAGTTTTTGATTCTGAGTTCGTCTGACATAGGAACTGTTCACCAGTTTTACGACATTTCACGATTTATAGCCATCATAGCTGTATTCTCAAGTTTCTATTGCGAAGGTCTGCGTAATTTTTCTGAAACTTTCCAGATGTATTTATCTATCTTTTGAGTGTAGATGAAGTATAACAATTCACAATTGTCACAACTGTGACACAGTCAATTCACAACTGAGTCAATTCACAACTGTGAGTTCAGTTTAGAGACTTCGATAGTTTATTACTGGACTTCTCGCTCTGAGATTACTACTTTGGAATTTACTTTGTGAGTAAGTTTGCTGACATGCGCTATATCTTAATTCCCGGTCTCTGTTTCTCACAAACTCCCGGTACCGCAGAAGAATTTCTTAAGATCTGCGTTTTTCTCATTGGACTTTCTATCTTTCCTGTGAGAACTGTTATTCATCTCAATAAATTCTTATGTCTTTCTGATTATCTATCCTAGTTATTTAGTCCTAATTATAACTGACTATATTTGCCGTTGTGTCTGCAAAGTTGTGCCACCTTAGACAAAAAATATAGAGGCTTTTCAATAGTTCATCTTCTAAATTCTTCTACTTAGCATCCTGCAGCCATATTGCGTTCATCTTATCCTGGAAAAGATACTAGTCTATTGATGAAATGTATTAAATGCCAAAGAATAGCCATAGAATGTTCAATTCTTTCACTGCCAGTTGGATGAGCAATATACAAAGTAGAAAAAATTAGAATATACAACTTAGAAAAAAATCTAGGGATTCCCCTAGTTCAAATAACCAAATATTGAATTTTTGTTTCTTTTCTAAACTCCTCAACTTCCCCTCGTATTTTCTTGCCAGAATGCTAATTTAAAGTTAATTGAGTATTTAAACGGGTGAAATCCTGGAGTTTATTCAAAGCATGTTTTCGCTAGTCAGGGAACGTTTCGTTTCTGGGCTTGCTGTTACGCAGAGTTGCTGATACGCCTTTTTGGCCATCTGGATAATCCTCACGCCTGTTAGATTGTCAACCTAGTTTAGTCGTAACTTAAGGTGCTAGTCCAGCACTACTCTTTTTAGACTTGAATTGATTTGTGTAACAATGCTTAAGTTCCACCGCAAGTTGTCCGTGTTATTGTAAAGCATGAAGTTCCCTTTCTGTTCATAGTTGAAAACAATAAAGAATTATTTTCACCCTTTATCTGTGCTAGTATTATTTCACGCCTATACGAGAAATCGCTAGGTTCATTAGTAGGATCTAGATTAGTTTATGTAGACAAAGAGAGTTAGATCCTGTAAAAGTATATTTCCGTTTTAAAGATAAGTCTGCTTCGCTGTAAGGTATGTTCTTTACTAACTTTCCCCGCCTACCAGCAGCCGAGCGGTAAAGTCGCTGAACATTGGTAGTTAGGTCCGAGGTTCGAATCCCGCAAACGGGCTGGCTGCATGGGCGTTTTCGTGGTTTTCCCCATGTGTAACGTGTATACGAGCCAGTTTCCCTTAGAAAATCCTTCACGAAAGCATCCCTCCCCTTAGGCAGATAGTCCTCGAGGCTTTGCCATAAGCACACACACATTATCTTTCCTCAAATAAGATTGTGGTCGTGATTTGGTTTTAGACTTAAAATGAATTATATGGAAAATCAATGTGCAGAACATACTGAGGAGGTTAGGTTATAGGTTATTTAATTACTGCAAAGCCTCGATGGCTATCTGCCTAAGGGGGGATGCCTTCGTGGAGGACTTTCTAAGGGAAACTGGTTCGTATACACGTTACACATGGGGAAAACCATGAAAACACCCATGCAGCCGGCCCGTTCGCGGGATTCGAACCTCGGACGAACTACCAGTGTTCAGCGACTTTACCGCTCGGGCGCTGGTGGGCCCAACATACTGAGGAGAGTCTTCTTCAAAGTAACGCTGGTTTTATAATAATGCATAGCAGTTTTTTTGTGATTTTCATTGATATGAATGACGACTAGGCTACACAAGAATCTGTTCATAAGAAATTGCGATGTGATCCAGTATCAACTTATGTTAGTGCCTCTGAACAGCGAGAAAAAAAATATTAGAGAAAATCATTTAACTTCCAGACAAATCATGGGTGATCCATTTGCCCGCCCTGCCTTCGGATTTTCTAGGCAAAAATGACTTCCTTCTAAAATGTGCATGACTGCAGAATTCCCTAGAGCAAACATAAATGATGGAATTTTTAATTATTTGTGCAACTCGTATGTTTAATTCCGTCATGGTTTTAGACCACTCTGTAACTGTAATAGAACAAATAAATAAATAATAAATCAGACACTGGTAATATTTGAGTTGAGAATTTTCAGTCACAAATGAAAGGAATTGTTTTTTTCTCTATACTTTCTCTATACTTACCCTTATATTTAATTTAATTAAATACTAAATTTGTATTACTGTAGATAATTAAAAAATATTCTATTTTAAATGCTTATTAATCGAAAACAATTAAGACTTTGCGAATATTTAGATGCTAATTACGGTTTTATTATTTTTGACAACCTTATTATTGTCTATTATTACCATTTTTATTGTTAATAATGAGATATTTTAATACAGAGCTAATATATGTGAGTCATTGGATTTTAAAACACTGCATTATAAAGGCTCTACATACAGTAATAAATGATACACGAAAAGAACCGAAAAGTATTTAAACAAATTTCCGTTTTTTTGTTTCTTCACATGCTACAAATGTTTTATGCTCGCTACTTTGGTAACCCTATATACGGGTATATCGTGTGACTTTAATCCAAAAGCCAGTTGTGCTCATATCACAGCTTTTGCAGCATTCTTTTTTCAATGGTCATCACAGCTGCAATGAAACATTTCATCGCAGTTGCAAATGAGTTTTGCCAGTCTTAGCAATACAAAAACAGAGTCTTAAATGCATGCTCAAAAGAAGAAGTTACGTGGTACGAGATATATGCTACTTGACTTCTTCTTTTCAGCGTACCTTTTTATGCTTACAAAAAAAAAGAAAATATGGACCAACATTTACTAACTCTCGCATATGTTATGTAAAGGATGGAGTACTCACAGAAAAGTTTTTAGTGTATGAGAAAATTTTGGCAAGTGGTTTGCATGAATTGTCATACTTTGCCCAATACTTGTAGACATATAGTAATAAACAATTTACCAAGGAAAAGAACTGACACAAGACAGAAGAAAAAGAATTGGTACAAGAAGCAATTTATACCAAGAAGAAGAAGAATTAATATAAGAAAATTATAATACTTTTCTCCGATTGGCGTTAATGTCTGTTTTGGGATAGCAATTCATATTTCATTCGGTATACAAGAAGGAAAAAGAAGATTTTATACAAGAAACAATTTAACAAACTGATATAAGAAAGAAGAAGAATTGATATAAGAAAATTACCATACTTTTTCAGAAATGGGCTTTACCAAGCTACAATCTCACTTTTAAGATAACAACTCATGTTTCATTCGGTATACAAGAAAAAAGAAGAATTTATACGAAGAAACAATATACTAAGAAGAAAGATAACTGATATAAGAAAGAACTGGTACAAGAAAAAAGAATAATTTATGCAAGAACAATTTACAAAGAAGAAGAGCTGATATAAGAAATTTACCATGCTTTTCAGCGATAAGCTTAAGTAGACTACATTCTTTCTTTTGATACAGAAATTCATATTTCATTCGGTACAGTCATAGGCTGGAAACTATCTCGGTAGCACATGACTAACAGCTTTGCATTTATGTAAGATAAAATGTTTTTTTTTTACTTATAAAGGCCAGATAGTTCCTCAAAAGCATTTATTGAGAACTGCCGAATATACGGATCATTTAACCATCTGATAATTGAGAATAGTAGAGGCAGGGTACTGGCAGGAAATGAATCCTTTAAGAGAATTATGCTCAATGTAGTATAAAAAATAGAGTGCTGATATTTGAATTTAGGATTCGATGAGTTAAAACACTTGGATGCTAACGATACCTTAATACATAGCATTACCATTGTTTATTGTTGTTAACACTTTTCACGACATAATAATATTTAATAATCCACTTCATTTATTCAATTTTTTCTATCTTGACAATGCTAATCGTGTGTAATTAATAACGCTGTCTGTAATATTTACTGATAGTTGCCAAAGAATGATGATAAAGTTTCACACTCTCAGTCACTTCAAACACTCATGACAGCGTTTCGAATTTATCAATATTCTTCGTAAAATACCTCTAATTGTGCCTAAAATCCATAGTAAATTAACCCTTGCTTATTGACAACTTATTGCGCGCAATGATGCAATCATGAAAGAAATATTTTGAAAAAAATATGAAACGACTGGTAGGTATAATACTTCTGTGCACTGGAAAGTAGCGTAACATACATAAATGAGTTTTCAAAGTCACTTCTATAAACAAAATTTTGAACTATTAGAGAAAGTTAGTTAAAGATATTAAACATATATTAACATAACATTCTTTTTTAATGAGCTTTGTGAAACTCTCAGTTATTCCTCCAGGTAAATTATAAAAATATGAAATGTCTGAAATACAAATTTTAGCTGACATTTGTGGCAATTCTATTAAGGGATTTGGGGGGGGGCAATATACTAAAATTCTGTATTTAGAGAAATCGGCATTTTATATACTTTCTGATCAAATAAGATTTCAAAAATGAAATAGTCCAGTCATATTTAGCCACTTTAATTGAAGGCAACGCGGTAGTTTAATAGAATCCTATTTTTTTACCGTAAATCACATAAAATGATAGAACCAAATAAATTTTTCTGCCTTCGACATGGGTATGAATTTATGAAAATCACAAACATTCAAATCAAGAATTAAAATCCTTCGTAAAAGTAATTGCTGATGTTATAGTGTCTAAAGGTTATTTAACTGATTTTTCGATCATGACCAAACACTATTCCACGATATTTCGTTTTCCAGTGGAGTTAATACCGATGCCATAAACTTATAAAAAATAATAATTTCTAATATTAGTAACTGAAGTACTTTCAGTCGTAACGCGCTTCAGAGATCCTCTTCTAGGGCTTTAACTTTCAACAAAAACTTCGTTTCTCTGCCCCCTTGCTCGTGAGAATCCAGTGGAATGTTTTTAAAGAACATGCCGCATTGGCAAGCAAGAATAGTCATGCTTCTCTAACCGTCACGGTCTTAGGGAGCGAAAATGTTCGAAGCATGAAGACGTTATTATCGGAACTTCGAGTACATTTAAACGGATACGAAACAACTCCATAAAAGAACGGATTACGAGTCATCGAACAGAAAATACAAATACGAAAAAAGGACAATTTAGGATAAAATTTTATTTATGTGGGATGGAATGCGAGCTTTATCTTTTTTCGTAATTGCTGATAAAAGAGTTATCGGGTTGCCCCATTTTGGCGATAAATCGCATTTTATGAGTTTAGAATAATTTTATAAAATCGTACGTTCCCCAGTTAGTTTTAATGAAAAATTGTTACTTAGGGGAAATAATTAATAATAATAGTTCATTGACTGCCTGTCTAAATTATTCATTGACTGCCTATCAAAAAAAAAAAAAAAAAAAAAAAAAAAAAAAAAAAGGAAACCTATCCTGGTGACTTGAATATAACGCTATGTAACAAAACAAAAAAACTACATATGACTTTCTGCCAGTACTTTGAGGTTGAGTTGGGCAGATTATGGACTTTTTCCATCCTCGCTGTTAAGTTGTCAACTTGAACTATGCCGTGCTTGGCAGAAAAATAACTTTCGAAGCGCTATGACATAAGGATATGTAGTCCAATCATCTGTAGTCTGTATTCCTCGTAACAGTTTTATGTTTTGTTTCTGATATAAACATTTTAAATTTACTTGTCGAGTCATTATTATGGAAGGAAATTCTCATTCCTGTTACAACTGTAAAATCTGTTTGTACTACACATAAATTCATGACAGCTACAGCAGTAACATTTAAGAAATTTATTAGATAATTTATTACTTATATTTTAATCTTTTATTTAAAAGGAAGCTTAGTTTTATCCAAAATTAAGTTATTAAGTCTGTTTAATTAAAGGAATTGCTATTTGTGAACCTACCTCATAAGCATTCATTTCTTTTTTACTTTTAAGGCGACCAGTGGACGAGTATTGCTCACTTGATTATGGCAAAGAATATCTTCGTGGGAGACGTTTCTAAGGACATATGCATACAAGCAGAGCCAGAATGTTTCGTGGGATTTGCCAGAATTCGAATTTAAGTCTATTTACTAGCGTTCATTCAAAATCCGAGTGTAGAATGCAGCTGAAACTAATATTTTGATTTGAGCTCAGTTCCCAGCGAACAATCTGACAACGTGAGGTTTTCTTGATTTTTCTTAGAAATTACATGAATACGCACCAGTTTTCGTGAGATAGTTTTCAATTTCTCAGACTCATTTATCCTCTCCTTCCTCAGACTCATTTATCCTCATCCGCTTGTAAAACCCACAAAAAGTGCAGGATCGTCTTATACGTAAAACTTTAATTTTTTGGGTAATACGATATTTTTATGCAAAGAACGACTCAGAGCGCTATTTGTATATAAATATTTCATTCAAATTGTTTGAAAAGAGCATAAAATATAGAATAAAATAATAAGCATAAAATATAATATTATATATAAATATATGCCAAAAATATACTCAAAAGAGCATAAAATATACTACCCGCTTTGCACAAAATTTTGGATTTATCTGCAATATAACAAACTACTTTCTTAAGAAATATAGCTGATTGCACCTAGAGAAGTATACTTTATAAAATGGGTAAGAATGCGAACATCTAATTCTTCTATTACTAAAATGAACTCCGCAATAAAGACATGAGATTACCCACAACGCCGAAAGTATAAATTCTTACATGGCTGTGATTGCCTTCGTAATTCTGATGATTATTCTTTGATTGTTAGCGTTTTTTCTTGAATGCATCATAAGGCGTGACAAATTTTCTAAATGCTGTAGGGATAGTACGCAAATCAAGTCTAAATACTAAATATTTTTTGAAGAAATAAAATTGCTGATTCAAATCTGTGCTGAATAAATTTGTAGTTATATATGGCATCACGCAATTTCTCATACCGATGTGCTGCAAGATTATAATTGCAGGATCTAAATGATATTTGGTTTTATTATAAAGATGACTTCACACTTCTTAACGATCCTTTTTAACTTAAAATGCGCAGATTTAAAGGTACTATTTTGGACTATCTTCCCATAACTCAGTTAAAAATTTGGCGAATTTTCCAAAGTATTTATAGAATCAAACAGCGTGCATCATCGCTAAACTGTGAAATAGGTTCTTCGTTTAAAAAAATCCGAAACAAAAACACTGCACATTGTCTATGTCATAGCAGAGAACATCTGGTATCCGCGGAAAGGAAAAAAGAGAGAGAAAGATACGCAGGGATGCACAGGGACAAAAAAACAAAACATCCCTATCTTCTGTTGACACGCTGCTTAACGTCGATTTGGAGTACTCTGTTGAAAGCAGCAATGGGACAGTTGGGTGCTTAGATAGTTTATGTCAAAATTTGTAACGCTCTTTTCCCCCTCATTGCTGAATGAATGCACATGTTCTGAGAAATAGCAGAAAGCGAAATTTCTATGTTTTCCGCATATGCTTTATGTAGAACTGTGTAATGGACTCTTGTTTCATCTAACAAACTCAGGGGGAAAGAAAAGAAACTGCTAGTAGTGCGGAAAAAATTAGTCATGTATGCATCTGCTATTCCACATTTTATTAAAGTTTGGTAAACCTTTTAAATAAAAATAGGATCCGTAAAAGAGAATCGGGGATGGGTTGTGTAATGTTTCAAAAAGGTAGTTCTGTCATTAGTAGTTAGTAGGATACACTCCTTTAAATGTTAGTATCATAAAAAGTAAGAAATGGTGTATTCCAACTATAAGTTATCTTAAATTATATAGAATGAACATCGTACGCATTGGTTTAAGTCAATTTTAAGTTACAGAAAATACTATCCATGAAAGCCTGCAGAGTGAAATGATATGCATGTAAATTCCAGTTTAAATTCTGTGTATATATGTAAGTTTACTTACGGAGAAATCGAATTTATATTTAAAACAAGGCGAAAGTTTAGCGTATAATAAAAATTAGACAAGAAAAAATTTTAAAAGTATAAAAAAATGTACATTTGTAAAAATGAAAAAGTGAAAAGAAAAAAAAAAAAAAAATTAAATTTGCTTTCAAAGTAAAATACAGAAAGAAAAAGTAAAAATAAAAAGTTGCGTTTGTGAAATCAAAGAAATGAAAAAAATTAAACTTCTAAAAATAAATACTAATTTTTTAAAATAAATAAAGTCAAAAATGTAAAAAAAAATATTTTAAAATAAAAAGCGAAAAGAAAAATTAAACTGAAAAATGTATTATGTTTGTAAACTAAAAAAAGTTAAATCTCACTTTTTTAAAGGAAAAAAGTGAAAAGAAACAGATTGGTACAAAAATTGGAAAACAAATTGGTAAAACTTTTGTAAAATTAAAAAAGTGGAAATAAATGAAAAAAAAAAAATACTTTTGTAGAAATAAACATTAATTTGTGAAGATTAAAGTAAAATTTAGTTTGCGCAAAGTATAAACGTGGGATGAAAAATTGACAAATTTAATTTAGTAAGAATAAAATGAATAAAGACAACAATAAAAAAAATTATGCTTGTAAAATAAAAGAGAAAAGTTTTAAAAGTGAGAAAAATCTTACATTTAAAACAGTACAGAATGAATTTAAAATGATGATTTAGAAAGCCAAAATAAATCTATATCCTCCACAAGAAACAAATACCCTGATTGGCTGAAATAGATTGGATTGGATTATTCAATTATGGCAAAGTACACGAGGGCTATCTGCCTAAAGGGAGGTATGCCTTCTTGAAGGATTTTCTAAGGGAAACTGGCTCGTATACACGTTACACATGGGGAAAACAACGAAAAATGCCCATGCAGCCAGCTTGTTCGCCTGATTCGAACCTCGGACCGAACTACCAATGTTCAGCGTCTTTACCGCTCGACCGCTGATGGGCCGTATTTTACAGACATTTAAGTTTTGGGTCGTTTGTTTTCTTATCAATAAAATTCCCAGTTCAGTACTTTCAGAATATAACTTTCAGATCGTAACAAAATTGCATGTACTTTACAGAAATTTAACTTTCAGGTCGTTTATTCTCCTATCAATAAAATTCCGAGTTCCATGCACAAGGACCCCATTCCGGACATGAATTCCTGGGGTAATTACAGGATTCCTTGCCAATGGAGTTTTATTTACATTGATCAAACTAAGAGAGCCTTAAAATTTCGCGTTAAGAAACATGAGGCACATGTTAGGAAAAAGGAAACACAGAAGTCCTCTGTTGCCCAGCAGTGTTCGTTCGGAAATCGCAGTTCCCATTTTCCTGCAGCCGAAATTATTCAACATACATCTTCCACTGGTGAATTAGATTTTCTGGAGGTGTTTCACGTTCAAAAAATTCTTTCTGTTCTAGTTAATGACTTTAATTCCAATCCATATTTATCTTCAGCCTTTAAGGAACTTATATTTTACTTTTGTTGTTTCATCAACACATGGCACCAGTAGCTTAACTCTTGTCTAGCCATTTTTATCTGACCTTATCAGAATATCTTATGTCGTTCATTTGGACTTTGGAAGCAAAGGATTGTGTAAAACCATTTGTATTGTGTAAAACCATCGAAACTAGTCCTGGAAAATTCACAAATATAACGCTGCCTTTTGCTATTTGACTTCTGAATTAATTATTTTGTTACTTGGATTTTTGTCTTATATTTTCCTCAAGAACAGGAAATGTGTTCATGCCATTATTGGAAATCAATCTTAATTATTTTGATGTTAAAAAAAAAAAAAAAAAACAGGGAGCGATGTAGCTTAGAAGATTGCAATCAGTAGGATTCTGAATTATTTAGAGATTTAAATAAAAACTTCCGTTGTCTTTCTCTCTTTTCTACCTCACAGCTTTCCTTTTCTGTCTCTTGCCCTCTCCCCCTTCAGAGCTTCATTTTGAGATCTCACAAATATGTTAACAGTAAAGCAAAAGTACAGAACTTTTATTATGTTTATACGCCCTGACATGTGTCAAATGAACACAAAGATAAATATTGCCAAATTTATTCGAGCGATTATCGAGTTATTAAGTTAAACACCACTTGCATAAGCAATCTTCTTGTTGCAAGATAAAAAGTGAACAACTCTAGAATGAGTTGGATTAGAATTAATAGCTCTAAGATGTGATGAAAATAACTTAAAGGATTCTACTGAATGTAACGCCCACATGCCCTTCTACTTAGATTTGTCAAAACAAAGGAATCGCCAGCAATGCTGTGAGAGCACTTAAATGGAATTCAAAAGGTTCAGAAAAAGAAAGAAAGTATTCTCCTAAAACAGATGACTGTCTTTTTAAAGAGATGCGTGTGGTCTATGTGCAGTATCTTTTTTAAGCACTTTAAAAATTTAAGACCCCTCATGAGCAGTAGAATCTTCCTTTATGTAAACTAAAGCAAATCCTTATTTTTTTTTAAATCTTGAATTCGTTTGATGTAATAAAGCTTTCTAAAGTTGGATTAAATTAAATCCAATTAGTAATGAATGAGACATAACAGTTTGCAGTGATTAGTCACTTCTGAAAATGCAAATGGTTTAAATTTTAATTGCAAACAGAATCGAGCAATTGCAGTTTTAAAAATTCAGTAAGGCAGAATGCTTCCCCCCTCTTAGATTTTAAAGAGAATTGAACTTCGATCTGTAGACTGACCATAGGTTTTAAAGAAATATTCCATTCCATAGATGTCTAATACCTATTTTTTTCCGTCGAAAAGCAAATATATTCTATATGTCAACTGATTAGTATAGTTACAGATTGATGTCGGAGGCAGGTAACATACCTTTGCAATATCTTTCTAGCAAGACATTTTCCATTAATTATTCACCCAAAATTAGAATTTTTAAAAGATTTAATTTACTTGTTACGAGTGTAGATTGTGATTGAGTATTTTGCTCAACATAATTTAAAAACTTCTTTCAGTTTTTTTTCCTTCGTATGTTAATTTTGCTTTTTCACGAATTATTTCTTTTTCATTTTCTGCTTGAAAATATTTTTCTTAAATATAACTGAAACCGTACAGAAAAACAAATTATGAACCACATTTTATATTAATACATCATGTCTAAGTTTTCTTTTCTTTTCTTTTCTTTTCTTTTTTTTTTTTTTTTTTTTTTTTTGTACATTAAATTTTGTTATACATTTAAAAAGAATGTAATACAAAATTCTATGGAACTGAAAAAACAAAATGGAAGAAAGGTGTTTATATTTGCCATGAATATTTTCATACATGTAATTCAAGATTTACAATATGGAAAATTTCTTCATAATCCCTTTTTTAGACTATGTGTTCAAGTAATAATCCATTATGATAATTATTTTGAGAGTTGAAGATTAACATGTGCTTGATATATATATATGCAGAACTGGAGACTGGCCAAAGGCTTGCGATGATTTCTTATTTGTATCCAACGAATTAAATATTTCATGGACTACTCTTTTGTTATTCTGAAAACATTTCCAACAGTCAGAATATAACCGTCAATCTGAAGAATATGTTCACAGAACTGGATTGTTGGAAATGATAACAGGAGAAAAAACAGATAAGCAGCTCTTACTATCAAATTAAAAGCAAGCACAGGGAGGAGAAATTTGTGATAAAAAGTCTTTCAGGAGTTTCTTATCCATCCTGTCTTTGTAATAAATAATTTATATTTGTGCATTCCTTCTGCAAAAGTTCGTTAAGCAGCTAACGCCATTGCTGGATCATATGCTAATGAAAATACGATTATCGCTACTTGCTTTGAATATAAAGAAACATTCTCATCTAGACATTTAAAGGTACTTAGCACACATTCTCTGCTACATCAAAAGGGAGGGAATCTGGTGGTGGAGTATTGGTGAAAGCACGTCTCATAAGGAGTCAGTGTTCAAAGATGCACATCTCTCACGGAGGCTCTGCAACCAATAAGAGATCTAAAGAAGACACCTAGCCCTATATATTAGTCCTTTGAGAAAATCCGTCCACCCACGCTTCGTCTTTACTGGTGATAATCCCCGACCTCTTTGTGCTCATTGTGCCGATGATTTCCTTTAAGTTTCATCGAACTCGGATTTCAGCGCCTTCTGGAATACACGAAATCTCTCTCAAGATTAAAATGCGAATTGAAAATTTCTCTTTGATCGAAAATAGATGTCAACTGCCCATTGTCAATCACAAGTACTTCTGTGATTAGCACAGAGTTTCTAACACAAATTCTCATAAACTATCACAATTTTTTTTCAACAAACTATTTCTATCACAAATTCTCATAAAATTATAAAGAGGCATTGCAAGGTATAATAGGGTTAAATTTCTAAAATTCTCTGTCACACACTTTAATTCCTTCGTCTTCCGCCTATATATCATGTAAATCTCGATTGCTAGAGATATGATAAATTCATGTTACATAATACATACATGGTTCATATCTGGACTATGTATCACGTAACTACGATTTTTCTCTTATATAATATGTATATCTCGAATATTATATTATTCCACTTATATTTCACGAATATTACACGCATACAAAACTGCTCTGCATTCCTTTAAAATTCCGTGAGTTATGTTTAATTTTTGTATATTTATCGTTGCTTCTAAACAGCTTGAGTGTTTAAAATTCCAGCTACTTTATTATGATTTAAAACCGTGTGATTTTAGGAAGGTATTCTTATCCTTTATCTAGCGAAATTGAATTCAAGGGACTTTTGAATAGCTTTTAATTTATATTTTAATATCTCTTTCAAGTTTTATGTAACTTTAATTCATTGCTATTAATTCAAAAATTGTTTTGTTTCACTTTCTTAAACGTTTCAAATTAATAATATAAATATTAAAAACTTTAACACAAAACCTACTGTATTATACCTTCATAATTGATATTTTAACCTTCCAGCACGAGTTTATGCGCCAAATTTACGACAAATTCTGTTGTTAGTGCGCATTTTTCGTATATCGAAACTGAGTCGTCTGAAGGTCATTTCTATTTCTCCTTTCTACCCTTCCCTACATCATGGAATGTGACAAAAAGGAGTCTTTTGACTTTTCTTTAGTTTTGGGGGGGCTTTTATGCTACAGGGCAGCTCTTTCGTAAAAGTTAGAACACGCTCCTGGTCATGGAGTGACAATTCGAAAAATATTTTTTTCTCAAAAATTTGTAATTTTGTGTTATTAATTGGCGTATATTATTTTAATTTTTATACATTTAAGTCTGTAATTTTTATATCGGTTTTCATGGCAAAAAAATATGTGCAACCAGCTAATTTTGCTCGCATTCTTCAAGAATTCTCTAATAAGGAAAAGAAAGACAAGGAAACCTTTGGATGGGAGAACAACAGCGATTTCCATTCCTTATTTTCTTTTATTTCTATTTTTTAGAAATAAATAAAAATATTAAAGTTAGTTTAAAGGGCTTCTTTGTAATAGCAAGAAGTAAGTAATGCTAAACTTACTTTTTTTTCTAACAAGGTGAGTGTGTTTTCCTTTTTTATTTGTCTATACTTGCCTTTGATGAATATGAAAATTAGCTTCGATTTTAAAATATAATTATTAATTAATAAATTTAATTTTTTCTATAATGAAATACATCATTGCTTTTCCATCTCACTAACGTAAGAACTTAAAAATAATTTACTTATATTTGTATGTGATATAATTTTTTTTTTGGAATAATAAGGTTAATATTTTATTTCTAAACAAATTCACTATTATCAATATTCACTCATTTCTGTCGTTTTTTGTGCCCAAAGCGGTAAAATAACGGATGTCGTAAAAAATATGACGCGCGCGTGCTCATGTAAAATTGCCAAGCGCGCATGCTGGAAGGATAATAATTCAAATTTGTTGCGTTGCATAATTTTCTTTGTATAATTTTCGTTGTATATTTATTTATTTCATAAAAATAATAATAATAAAATATAAAAGAATTCATATTTTAATGTCGCCGCAGAGGATTTGTTAAGATATTTATGCTCTCACTGAGCATCTCAAGTTACCAATCTACTCCTGGACTGACTCCTGCTAACTAAATTTTTTCCTCTTTTTAGTAGTTGGCCCACCAGCGGCCGAGCGGTAAAGTCGCTGAACACTGTTAGTTCGGTCCGAGGTGCGAATCCCGCGAACGGGCTGGCTGCATGGGTGTTTTCTTGGTTTTCCTCATGTGTAACGTGTATACGAGCCAGTTTTCCTTAGAAAGTCCTCCACGAAGGCATCCCTTCCCTTAGGCAGAAAGCCCTAGTGTGTTTTGCCATAATTAAATACACCACACCACTTTTTAGTAGTTTTATCCTTAAGCCTCGCTTTCTTCACACTTACGCCACATAAAATAAAAGAAGAAAATCACAAAATAGTTAAAAACAACATATCTTTAGAATTTCCGACAGAATGTTAGAGGTATTTTTTTTTAAATTTTCGATATATTACTTCTTTCAAAACTCGAGTAACCTGCAGCCTAAAAAGGAAATCATGAAAAAGTATATGCAACAATTTTAATGAGTTTATCCAGTGTCATTACAGTAATATATTTGTAATCTCTAATTAGACATCTCATGATTTAAATACATTTTTATTTAAATCAAATCAGACTAAAAAGTAGACAAAATATTTTTAAGAACTGCGTTTATTGCTTTTCAATCACTTGGTTTGCTACTCAGCAGCAGAAAGATTAGTCTGAAAGTTAAATATCTTAAACTTTACTGAATGACAACTCATTGGTGCGGTGAGATAATAAGCATTCTATTTGAGGTAGCAGCAATGCAGTGTTTTCAAATAGATAAATGTATGGAATAAAACCGAGAGATAAATATCTTACATTTTGCCGAATGTTAATAGTCAGGTGCGCTGCAGATAAAAAATCTTTTATTTCAAAAAGTGTTGCCAGTTCTCCCTTTCAAATAGCTGACTTTGTTAAACAAAAATTATTTCAATTTGTATAAAATATGAAATAAATCTTAAGTAGAAATTCAAAATTCGGATTGCATATATTAAAGATTCGGTGGTTCTAGGTGCCGACATTTTTACACAATGCTACCACAATGCATGCAGATTCTTCATTAATTTTTTAATAACATATCGCGATAACATTTGATGGCAACAATTTGGACAAGAAGTGATACAAACAAAAAGGGAGTTTCAAGACTACGAATCATTCCTCAATCTAGCAGATATAATGAAGCGTAAAACATTTTCTTAATATATTCTGCATTTTCCTTTGATATTGTATGCTAATAAAGCAAATTAACAGTTTATGGAAACATGCATCCAAGAAAATTCTAGACGATTGCTGTTCACAAAGGCGGTTTAAAGAATCATATAGTTTTTATTATATATCAGTGTAAAGAATCATATAGTATTTATTATATTATTTTAAACGACATTAAATTCTACAAACCTTTTCATATTTTAATTACATGAGTTAAATATATAAGCTGTATCATTGGCATAGGCGTTTGCTCAGTTTAAAAAGAAAGCTTTCTTAAAAGGGAGCTCACTCTGTAGCAATATGAAATATTTGTATCAGTTTAAACAAAAAGATTACGAGCATTCTGTACTTCCACTGTACAAATAAGCAGATATTGATTTAGAATGCATTCGTTTGCCTTCATTTTCTTTGAAATTGAAAATACTTATCACGCGTAACTGTAGTAGTCAGACTGTAGAGTTCTTCACTTTGTAAATGCTAAGTTATTTTTGAACGTGAAGAATCTTAAGAACTGTTAATAGAATAATCGTTTGAGTTTGTGTGACAAGAAACAACAAGATGAAAGGGAAAATAACCGTTTATTATTCAAATAAGATTTAACAGAACTCTGTTTTGGAGTGTACAATAAAAGCCTACACTTGGGCTTGAACTTAAGAGCCTAAAAAGTAAACTAAAACTAATTTAAACTAAAGAGATATAGCCGAAGCTATCAAGTTTCTAACCGAGTTGGCCCCTTAACTCTAATTGACTGCGAAGCTATCATGGGCCTGAGTACGTCCGCGCGTCATAACAGCTTTGAGAGAGAGTAGCCCAAAAGGCTAACGCGCGCTAATCATAAACTCTGATTCTCTCTCACTCAGCAAGTAGAACTTCGCGGTTAAATACCGCTTTTCCTCATTATGTATTCAGACGTGTTACCAAAACTACGTTCTGGCCGGAAGTAGTAAGTTGAAGTTAAGAATTTGACAGGAAAGGAACTTAAAATTTAACTGTTAATAAAATTAACATAATCTTTACAAGATAAAAAAAAATTTACGATTTAAGCCAAGCTAATTCTTCAAAGCTTAGAAGTTAAAAAATCGAAAGAATAATTTTTCGGGAATAATTAGCTTTCTTTTAAAGCTAAATGTGGCACGAACAATCAAAAAACGGAGTGAAAAGTTAGATATATCTCCCGGAGGTATCAGTTTCACACACTTCTCTCTAGGTAAATGTTTCACCCATGAGCGAGAGTTCTAGATAACCTATTTATCTGCTTGATGTCAACAGCAAGCATCTTCCAAAGAAGTTACTTGTCACGCCATTGATAAGTATTGTTGATACTACCCTGCACCGCCGACAGACATCTGGTGCCGATGGACTGGTGATGAAAACGTCTGATTAAGATAAATACCAACGCTAACACGCATCCCTATGTACCTAAGATGGGCCCCTGTTCTTTAATAACACAGGAGTTAAGAGCCAAACAAGTCGAAGATGGTACGTCGACAGATATGCCGGAGACAGACATTTGGAAAATGCAGGCCCTTGCTTAACAATGAAGAGAATACTTACCTAGGAAAAAAAAAAGGTGCCGCGCATTTTTAGCAAGGGTGTGTTCTGAACATTCGACCGCGGGTTGATTATCACACAATTATGATGGATGATTATTCTTTCCTACCCCCCTTTATAGCGTTGTGGGTCGAAAGTTCTTTGCCAAAGATCATTGCAAATGCAATAAACATTATTTTCAGCCAAAGCAATGAGCAGGAAAGATTTTGTTCAAAAAGGTTAATACCATTTTTCTTCAGAAGATGGAAAGAATTATTAAATTTTATTTGCTTTTATATCTGATGAATTTAAATAGACATATATGCGGGATCAATATAAAGTCTTCATGCAAATTTTCAGAAAACCTATGCGTGTTATACTTAATTTGTAAAAAGCATCGAAAAGTATTGTTCCTGCGTTTTAACAAAATTTAAAATTAAATTTGTAACGTAAAGACTTCCAATTAATTTTGTAGAGACATTAGGTATATTTTGAACGCAGACGAGACGAAAAATGTGCATTGATCTCGCCGGGACTCGAACCGCGGACCTCTCGAATACGAGCCAAGCGTGCTAACCCTTACACCGCGAAGACATGCTAAGAAGGCGGGATAAATACCTTATATACTCCCCCTTTTAAAGGGCGACTGGGGATTAGGGGACTGGATCGCCAAATCCTGACGACGGAGAAGCATCATCCACCAGCTTTTGTAGTTCGGGCGTCACTCTAGAAACATTAGTTTATTTCGAAGCAGGAGAGATGAAAAATTAGCAATGCCCTCGTCGGGAGTCGAGCCTCGGACCTCTCGAATACGCTCAAGAGCGTTCTGAGTATTACACTAAGAAGGCATGCTAAGAAGGCTGGAGAAATACCTTATAATTTTATAAATTGTCTATCTTGAGAAGTTGGTTCATCCATGATTTTTAATAGAAAATAAAATTAAAGTGTACCCTGTGGCATGTTAAACGGCTCAACTTGAAATCACAGTTCAAAAATTGATAAAGGATTGCAAATAAACACTCTTTATCCAGGAATTCTATTTCTAATATTGTGAATCAACTAAAAATGAATTTTTCATTGACAATGGATCTTAGCCAAGTATAAGGTACAATTTACCTTTGTTTTAATTAAAATCCTGCAGCATCTGTAATTTGGAAAATAGGTAATAAATAATTTAATTAAAAGCAAATAAAATGATTGGAGTTAGTAAAACATAATTTGTTGGTGTTTCTTTACACATTTTGCATGCATAACACTCAAAGTGTGGCAGTTAAATGTGTGGATATTACAATAAACTTATGTCCCTATACATTAAGATTCACAGATGGTCATCCCCATAGATTAAGATTGCTTCTCTACATAGCCAGTAATCTGTGTTCAAAATATAGTTAAGATAACTAATTTTATGCCATTGTACATACTTCAACATCACGATCTAGTCCATCCCAGGCTTTTCTTTAATCCCGAGCTTAATCCAACAGCTAAGTAAAATCATTTAATATAAAGCTGATGTTATTAAAGAGTTAAATATGTAGTGTAATGTTTTGAATATTATATTAAAAGCGGGGAAGTAGTAGGATTGTATGGACATTTATCACTAATACACATAATAAAGAAAAGCACTTTGTTTGACTCGAAACCTTTCAAATATTCAATTATATTAGAGGTTTTAACCAGTGCAAAATGCTCTGAAAAAATTGCCATGATTTGGTTTCAGATGTCTCTTTGAAAGTTTATATGCTCAAAAATAATACTAGATTTTCTAAAATAAGCTATAGCCAGCAAGTTTCTAATACATTAATCGTTATCATTTTTGTACTTTATACAGGGAAATCGCTAAATTGTATATTTTTAAAGCGGAAATCATTAAAGTAATTTTTTTTTCTGTAGGCGTCCTGAATACATTACAGAATTTAATTGAATTTAAGAATGTTTGAAGCGTTGAACTAAAATAATTACTGGGTGACATTAAAAATTTTATTAACTTTCATCTGGTCTTATTCTATTAGTGAAGCGTACTGGGGTTTCGATATTTTTTGGAGTGTAGCAATATAATGTTCTTCGGGACATTATTAACTTTTGCTAGCACAGTTGGTATATATTTTTGCATTACATTTTCTATATACCAAGTAAAATTATCTTGACAGTACACTTGGTCCAAAGCTTTTCAATCATTATAATTCTTATGCTGTTTTTTTATCGGCCTGATCGGAGAGCATCACGATCTGGTCCATGAGGTAATTCATCATGGCCAAAAGATAATAAGCGTCTATCAACGTATCATATTGCACCGTATATTGAAATCCCAAGAAAAGATCGCAATTAGAAATTCGAAATATAGTTTCTATCGAGTGACATCAGTTTTACACGATCATGAGATCAATAAAAAAAAACTTTACTTCGTACCATTGCAAATCTAGAAATATCTTTGCAATCTGGGCTATTAAATACATCAAGCATATTGATTCCGCTGTAGAACATCTAAAATAAAATGACAGGAAAGCTATGAAATAAATTTATATGAAATTAGCAATACGGATACGCAGACTCACAGCAAAACGCAAAAGCAGTAAGCAGAATTTCGAGCAAGACGAACTTTAGGCATCAATGGTTTTACTCCCCAAATAATTCTGACGTTATACCGAAGTTTATATATATATACACACACATAGATGAAGCATTGCTGCATTATTCTTTTTTTTTATACTTTCCAAAAGTCGAGTTTTCGGAACGGTTTCACTCGGATTCTGGGGATAATTCTTCCCCTGACCTCGGAATTGAGGCAGCCCTTTATTTTCGATGTCAACTGACAGGTGACATGCATCACCCTGAAACATCGCCAAGAGCGCGACTGAATACTGGCGGTATATTTCATTTCGTGACACATTGAGCTATAACTTTCGCTGGCAAGAGCGTTGTGATGCGTGTCACAAGCTGGAGCTCTGATCAATGCCTGCTTTCTCTTTTTATCTTCCTCTCCGTTCCCAGACATGTCTTGCCTCAGATACTTTCCAAAAGTTCTCAAATATTGTTAAGTTTAAGATGAAGAGTTCTCCTGGAGGAAGAATGGGATGGAAGGTAAAATAATGGTTAACTTTCTCTGCAATATATTTGAATCAGTGCTTGGCAGTGGCATTTCTGAAAATAATGTGGTCCATTAGGAAGATAAAGAATTAACACAAGGCTAGGCTATGTGTCACTACTTTAATTGCCGGTAATATGGCTTCAAAAATATATCTATATTTTGGCTGATACGAAAGGACGGTGCTTTTCATTCATTATTTTTACGAAATTCAGAGTGAGAGTCAGGAATGCCAGTATGGATATTATTATACATATTCTTGAATTTAAAAGTGATAAAAATAATTATAAGCTTCATCGATATTTTCCATTCCATATGTTTTTAATTAAATTTATTATAAAAGATTGAAAATATAATTTTCAAGGTCGTAAAGATACAGAATATGATTAGATATTTTAAGAAAACGTAGTGTGTAATTATGCATTATAGAAGGCTACGGAGAATGGCATATTAAACTTGAAATTTTGTTTCTTTAATTTAAATATCATTCACGTGCCTAAACAGTTAAGATGGTGCTGAATATGCAGCGTAATGTTGCAGTTGCAGCATGGGCGACTGCATAGCAAAATGATCGAATGACCGTGAGACTAAACAGACATGATTTTAAAGCAGTATTTTTTCAGAGAACTATCGGAAAATGCAGAAGAGTTACTGCTCATGAAAATACATAAAAACTTTTAAAAGGAAACATATTGGATCGAAATACAAGTAATGGCCGTTTATGTTGTGTTTAAAATTACGCGGCAAAAATAAAATGTATTGGCATAATGTTTTGTGTTATTCAAAAGAGAATCTTTCCCTCTACAAGATGGCGTATTTGTTTTTTTTTTTTTTTTTTTTTTTTTTTTTTGTCTGAGCTAATTTTAATATTTTCCAGATCATTCAAATGGAGTGTCAAGTGGACAAAAATAAGCATTTTCGACACCTTCTTCTTTTTGTGTTTAATCGAGGTTCCAAAGCTGCAAAAGCTGCCCGATAGACTTTTGAAGTGTAGGGAGAAGGTGCAATGCGTGGTCGAACTGCAAGAAATTGGTTTGCAAAATTCAAAAATGGAAATTTCGACCTCGAAGACGCTGCTCGTTCCAGATGACCGAATGAGTTTGATGATGAGCGTTTGAATCAACTTCTGTACGAAGACGCTAGTCAAAATATTCTAGAATTAGTCGAACAAATGGGTTGTAGCCAAATGACCATAGTTCGACATCTTGGGTTTAAGCGGAAAGTCCCAAAACTCGGATATTATTGACTAATTTATTGTTTTTTGTTTTGTTAAGTAAAAATTTTTAAATTAAAAAAACGGTGATTAGTTATGTTTCAACCCATTACATAAAAAAAAAAAAACCGCCTGAAACGATTTGCTGAGACACCCAAGCAAAGACATCGATAAGGACGGTTAAAAGCTTTTGAAACTGGCGAGCAGTTTGAAGTAATCAGAGGTTTTGTATAGATCCGTATTTCTCTTTAATTTGAAAGCTTGACTTTCCAGTGATATTCTCTCATTTTTCCTTTGCATAATATTATCACCACATAAATTGGTTAAATCTATAACCATATTTCTGATTTATTCTTATGTTTGTGAAAAAGGATAATACTTCTCTCCTCCCTAAAGAGAAATTTCTCTTATTCAAGATTGTTTTTAAGAAAGAGAAAGAAAGAGAAATTTTTCACATTCAAGATTATTTTTATTATTAAAGGGATGCTTCTAAGCAAACTGATAAATTTTTAATGCTTTATATGATCTGGCAAATACAGTTAAAATAATTATGTAATTTAAGAATAAATGGAATTGAAAGGTCTAGGGAAAAAACTTATACGTTGCAAAATAAATAATTACGACGGAAGGATTTTAAAAACAATCACAGTTTACTGGATATTTATTGGAACTATCCGAGCAAGTGTTGCCAATATTTAGCAAATAAATAATTAATAAATATCTTAAAGGACAATACTATTTTCAAAATCTAAGTTTTGTTCAAAAATTGCCCAATCCTAAATGACGTTCAACTTCAGTATCTAGTTTATTGTTCGAGTTGTCGAATATGTCTATTAATATGCTGTATAGCGTGCAAGTAGCAAATTCTATTTGATCAATTGTATATACGCAATTATTTTATTGGTTCTGCATTTAAAGTTAATACTTTTATCTCCATTAACTTTAACACAGACGATCAGTGATCGCACGCCTACGTTGCGAAATACTGCTATGATTAACATCAACGATGAAGCCAGTTAGATGCAATAAGATTCTGCGTTTTTTTTGGTGTGCAAAGTAAAATTGAGCTAAGTAATCTAAGCAAATTCGCTTCTAAAAAAACTCCAAGTTCAAAATAATGACGAATTCTCGACTACTGTGTTTTACTTTTTACTTCAGGCGCAACTGAATAGAGTATTAGGTTTCCCATATTAGGCAACATGAGAAATCAACTGTTGTGTTGTCAGAATTCGAAACATGGATCGTCTAATTGCTTATATAGATACAAAACAAAACATGCATAGGGGAATGAGATAATTTCACACAATTTTATTTAACATTTTTTTAATAATTTGAGCACTATTTTTCTGTGTTGTAAATAAAAATTTTCAGTAAACTTTTTTATCATAAAATTTAAAATCCGTATCTGATTTCATTTTTCCACATTTACGTTCATATTTGAGTTTATATGAATTTTGATCAATAAAGTTACTGCCTGAATCTAAACATTTCTCGAAACATTTAAATATAATAGACACACAATAAATCTCAACTAAGATTATTTAACTTTGTCAACGAATTTATCTTCGTAAAATCAGAGTTCAAATTCATCTTCGTTATTCTCTTCTCGATAAGTCAAATTTCTTTAGTTCGATTAATCGAAATATTAATGAAATATCGATATATTAATTGAATATTAATTATATTAATCGAAATATTAATGAAATATCGATATAAATGAATCTTTCATGAATGATGCTGAGCTCTTTTCTTTCTATTTTTATCTCAACAAGCCATGAAAAATGTTTGGAATTTAGAGAAGAACCGAGCAACAAAATTTAGGAATGCCGAAATAATTTAAAATTTAGGAGAGGTACTGAGAAGTAGAATTTAGGTGCAGCAAATTTTTAAGATTTAAGAAACCACAGGGCAGTAGAATATATTACCTACATTACCCGCACAAACTGCACTTGGTGACAAAATGCCTAAAGCTGAAGCTGCAAAGCTCCGAAGTAAAAACTTTAAATACAAAATAGTTTGCTTTACCACACATTTTCGTTTCATTTAATTATCACCACGAATAGCCGCATTTTAATGTAGGCATTTAAGAATGTTATAGAATTTTTTATTTTTTTGAGGAACGCGATTTTTTATTTTTGTTTGAATAAAATTAACATAGCTATTTAAAACAGCACTGTATTTTCTACGAGAAAAGTTAAAGATGTACTACTTAAATGCATTTAACTTCATGTATTCATGTATATAAGCAAGAGTATTCTTGAATTATTTCCTAATCTAAATTAAATGCATTATAACATTTACTCGCTCAGACTGCAGGCTGAAAATATAAATTCATTTTTATAAAGATATAAAAAATACAATTTCTGCAATAGAATGAGTGGCGCCATCTAGTGTTATAATTCTTTCTCACTATACTCCAAATCCATTTCACTAAAGTAACCTCGCACACATTTTCAAGTATTTTTTTAACGGAATTTATTTCTCTAAACTTAATTAACGCAAATGCTTTATTACTGTGCTTTTTTGTTGGGCGGAGGGTGTATGTGTGTGTGATTGCAAAAAAAAAATAAATAGTTCAGCATTATTTTAATCTTATTTTAATAAATAAATAAATAATTAATATTTTTTACAATGTGATAAATTTACAGTGTTAATTATAATAATTTTTTACTTTTTTTAATTAAACAAACTGGTTTCGAGATTAAATGCAGAATTCAAGGAGTTTCCGTAATCCAAGTATGTTATAATGGGCTCAGATATATGCAAAAAATAATTATAAAAATAATTAAAAATTAGCAAATGAGTATTTGAAGAATTAATAGTATTTCGAAATTTATTAATCAGATCTATTATTAAATAATTAAATAAAAGTTTAAATTATCAAGATTGTTTTTAACTTGTTCAGTTTGTTAAGCCTAAATTAAAATAAGATTTATGCTTTGCTGAATGGCAGCACGCTGAGAAGTGGCTATAAGCGAAAGCGCATGAATGATATGGATCTTGTGCGTGACGCAGTGGCAATATTTGTTAATATTGTTTGAAAGATATTGTCTGGTAGCGTAACTGAATCTAAACGGGTAACAGTTAAAAAATTTTGGAAAACTACTCTAACGATAATGCTGATGTCAAAAATAGGAGGTTTATGTTCCTGAGTGTGAAGAGAATTTGTTTTTACAATCTGGTTCTTTATTTACAGAATAGTATTAGAAAAATAAACTAAAACTCCTTATTATTCAAATATTCGTGCTTTAAAATTTAATGAATGCCTATTTATACATTAATCTAGTATAAGTTGTAAAATTTAAAGAGCGGTTTCAGTCATTCTGAATTACAGGAATTCAAATTCATGGCAACGGAAAACAGATTACAATAAACAAATTTTGGACAAAGTTTCTGGAAAAGGCTTAGATAGAAATTATAATGGTAATTTTCAAGCCAATATGTATAGCATATATTCAATGTATATAGCATATATTCACAAAACTGATATATAAATATAATGCAGATTTGCCACATTGTCAAAGTTCATTTGCAAGGTAAAAAGAACTATTTGCATTAGAATAATTTCAGATTTTACGCATTGCTATAATCAGGCCATTAATCAGAAAATGTCTTTGACTTCACTTTCACCAATTATGAAGTAATTTATTCAAAAAATCGTTTTAAGGGCTTTGGAACTAAACCGAAAAATAAACATTATTTTCGTCTCTATCGCGAGATAATCTTTGTTCTACCTAGCTGAACTTTCCACCTAACACAGATATCTTAAGTGGAAATAGTCCCTCGCCAAGAGTGATATCAATTTATCCAGTGCAAAATAAACATCATAAATGGCACGTGCCCTCGCCCCCCCCTGCCGAAACATATTTAGAAGTTCAAAGAATTTATTATACAGTGAGGGAGGAAAAACTGCTTCAACTGGAACTGAGTCTACGCGAAGTTGACGCCATTGTAAAACAAATTATCTCTGTCCAAATATTTCTATTGTCGGCGTAGATGCTTGCGTAAACAATTTGATTCCATTTGAATAGATTGGAAAGGAGGGCTTTACAATGGCGCGTAGAAACCGCGGAGAATGCTTCACAATTGCTGACATTGCAATTGTTTAATTGCAGAAGCATCCACTCTCTTTGGCTTTCAATCTCGTCTGTTTACAATGCTAATAGCGTGTCTGGAAGTTTGGTTTGCGAAACACGGCAAGACGGCGGGAGCTAGAGAAGCTGATTGGATTCCGCGCTGTAGACGAGGTAATTGAAGCGACTTCAGAAGTTCTCTCAACCTTCTAAGGGATCAGCGCCATCTATTGAGAAAGTATGAACCAATCACTATGTTATTAAAACAAGATGGAAGACCAATGTTGCTTCCTCCGCCAAGAGTTTATTATTAATTAATTTTATGACTCGCTTAGGTTTATTTTACTGTTTTAAAGAATATTAGACTAAAATAAAGGAAAAATATCATTAGCAGTTTATTTTAAACGAGTAAAGTAAAAATAACAATTAATATTTTTAAATTATTAAAAATTTAAAAATATTAATAATAGCTAAAAATAATAATATCTGAAAATAAAAAAAACGCCAATTTATAAGTGTGAAATTTAAAATTAAGCCTGTGAAATTATTATTAGCAATTGAATGACAATTAATGCAGTCTGAAACTTAAAATTGGACAAATTTCAATCTTAGATTAAAATCAAATCTTAGATTCAATATTATTTCAATCTTACATTAATATTAGTTTTATGGAGAAAAATCTATGGACTTTGAGATGGAATGGTGACTTAAATCGCTCTTCTTCAAGGAGCAAAAATAACATTCGAATAAACAAAATAAAAATAAATAATTCTACTTTTGTTTATTTTTAATATATATAACAATAAGTAAAACGTATTTTTAAAAGTATTTTAAAACCCTTTTTACTATCTTTCTACAACAAGAATTTGACACTTTTCCTGCTCCTATTCGAGTTTTTTATCTTCAGATGTTTAAATTATTATAAACAGCTCATAATTCCGAAGCAATTGGCAGTTTCGTTGAGAAATTGAAGAAATTTATCAAAAAGCAACTTTTACCTCTTGACCTCCAAAAAATTACTGGAAATTATAGATTTTCATAGTGTTTCTTTCAAATAAACTAATGTTTTCTATTTGCCCAAAATATTATTAAAATCATCAAAGCCTTTTACTTACCCTTATTTGACAGATTTTTGTTCGCTCCGAATAAAAGTTAAAAAATTAAAAACATTTTTGCTAAATTTGAAATATTTTAAATAGAATGTTATTTAGTGTTTTCTTTTTTAGTCCAAAGGCTATTAATTTCGTTTTGGCATTTTGCGTTAATAATTTTAATTGTCCGTTTCACTTTTTAATTTGTTGCCACCAAATATTATCGCCCTCTGTTATATTTAAAGAAATTAAATAATGAAGAATTCGCATAAATGTATGTAAGTTTCTCGCACTGTGATAAATCAACGGTACATAGAGCCATCAAATTTTAAATAACGTACGTCTCCACCTGAATATAGGCATCCGGAAGTCCAAATTTGGAATTTGTTTTATTATCTATTTCATATTTTGTAAAGCAGTTATGAGTTTTTGATTAAGAAACTCGACGATTTCAAAGCGAGTAATGGCAGCACTGTACGAAAAAAAAAAAAAAAGAAAAGAAAAGAAAAGAAAAAGAAAAAAAAGAAATATCTCTAGCGTGCGAGGCTGTGTATCGAAAATTCTAAATATACGCTGTTTTGCTGTTTTTAAATATTTTGTTATATTGCTGTTGAATTTAATTTTATGTACTTTAAGTGCGAAGAATATGATATTTAATAGATAAAGGTAACACACAAAACGTTAAAAACGTCGATTCGGCGTGATATAAAATCTGAAAACTTTCAGGTTTTTTTTTTTTTTTTTTTTTTTTTTTTTTTTAATTATATGGCACCGAAATTAATTCACGTTTTGGACAGTGACTTTTTTTTAATATGAATATACAGATTTATCATTTATCTAAGTACTTAAATGAGGAATAATTGGTATAATAATTAAAAGAGAAGATTCTCTGTTTTCTTTATTTCTTTTTTAATTTTAAAATTTTCGTGGGCAAAACCATTCTTTTGTGGGAATAGTTGACTCACTGAACTCAATCTGTTCTCTTTTACGATTGGCCGCTGACTAAAAATGACTCCACGAATAAGATCGGAAACGGAGAGGGAATCAAGAACAATCTTCGAGAACACAATAAAACATGAAAAGAATCGAACGACCAGGGAGATCGGGAGTATCGGCTCAATCGAACCACTCATTCCCTGGAGCGATTTCTTTTAAAACCATCTTTGGACACAGAACTAAATAAAATTCTAGCATAAAAAATGTTCAAAAGCTGTAAAATTATAAAATGTTAACTCACTTTTAACATGGGAGGATAAGTTTTTCTTTTCTACTGTAAAACAGAAGTCGAACTTTTTTGGCGTGCTTCCAAGAGTTCTTCGGTGGTTGAATTCTAAAATAGCGACCACTCTATTTTGAGGATTTCCTCGGTCAGTAAAGTGATTCGGTTCTTTGAATCCCTTCACGAGCAAAAGGCACGTCTCTTCTTTACACTTATAATGTCTTTTGAAAGGATACGTACAATATACATTTTCAGTATTTTGCAGTGTATCATAAATATGTTTAGCTGGACTGCTATGTTCGCAGATTTACAGGATTCAGCTTAGTTTTCAACATTCTTAGTAGATGTGTTTAGCAATTTAATAGTTCAACTTGGTTAACAAACATTCTTAGCATTTCAAGATTTTTATTTCGCAGAATTTAGTTATTTCTGAGTAATATGCTTTTAAAATCCGAGCATCATTTTTATATGACACATTATTTTATCAAGATCTAACTATATGAAGTACCTGCTTGAAGACGCTTGCTTAGTTTTTCTCCTTGAATCTTTATTGCTTGCTTTGTTACAAATGGAAACTTTTGTTTTGAATATTTTTCTGAGAACTCCGCTATGCAAAATTCCATTTCATTGGATTGTAACAAATTTGTTTATTTATTTTCCACCAATTGTGCTGACAGTTTTACTACTCCACACTTGAAGAAAATTAGATAATATTTCAAACTTATCACAACAAAAAACTCATTCCACAAAACCCATCATTTTTTATTATTATCTTAAGTATTATTGCGCAGAAGTAAACAATGCATTTTCCTTTCCCACATATTCTCCAGCGTGAATGCGTTCTCTTTGGATTCTGGCAGTTTATTGTGGTAAACAACACTCTACAAACGATGACTATCATCACCTTTGTGACGTAATGGATGCGATGAAAAACGAGCTCTTTGTTTCCTTGTCATAACCGATGACAGAGTGGCTATGAACGCGAATGTTCTTTTTTTCCATACACTTTGTATCTGAAAGCAAATTTCTGAAATGGAGATGTTTTCTTCTAATGCGTTTTCTAGCTGCATGATTTGTATTCAATTTTTCTTTTTATCTGAGAAAATACCTAACGATATTCTCATCGTGAAAGAAATTTAGTATATAATATGTACATATATTAGCTAGAAACTAAAAACATTCATGGAATCTCAAATAACAAGTGTTATTTTTGTTTGTTTGTAGATTTAGTATAAAGACCTTGTTTTTCCAAAAAATTGTTTTCATGTTATTTATGTCAGTAAATGAAACCAATATTAATGTTAGATGTAGCAGTTTTCGAAATCATGTGGAATGAGAAATCATTGTTTATATTATTAGAAGAAGGTTTGAATAATTTTTTGTACGAGACGATTGTGAACTTCAGCTGTTGTAGAAAAAGACAAATCATCTTTATATTCGTAGGCGCAGAGCAGAAATGAAAAGTATGAACCCATACTCAGTTGATGACTGTGGAATTAAGTGGCAGATACTGGTCACTCGGTCCCCCCTCTTATATTTTGTGTTCAGTTAAAGAAACTTCTTATAGCCAAGCTTTATATGCAACAGATAAGCTGTCTTTACAAGAAAAGTTTGTTAGATTTTTTTATTACTGTCATTATATTTTGACGAAGATGAATCCGTGCTATTTCTGCATCGAAAATCTTAGAGCCTCTTTTGTTAAATATTAAAAGAAATCAAAAATGATTTTTCGAATTATTAAACTCTAATATTAAACTTTTGAATTTGAATTTTACTTACACTACAAGGTATTTCTCCCGCTTCCTAGCGTGCCTCTGAGGTTTAGTGGTTCTGCACACTGGGCCGGAATTTCAGAGATCCGTGGTTCGACTCCCAGCGAAGGCGATTGCTCATTTTTCATCTTGCCTGTTTCCAAAAATTATACCTAATGAGTCTGCACTGGCGCTCGAACTTAGAGGGTATTGGATGAGGACTCTCCACACCCAGAATTTGGCGATTGGGTCCCCTAAAAACCCCAGTCGCCCTTTAAAAAGGGGAGTATATACAATATTTCTCCCACTTTCCTAACTACTTGATTGTAGAAAACTTACACAACATTGGAAGGTTGATAAAACAACATCTTAGGTGGAGCTGGACATCTCAGGGTATAATCGCTCACTTCCCGAGGTATTCCCGATGTCTCTATAAAGCTACTCTTGAGTGTATTCTGCTCAGCAACAGAGTAATAGAGCGAAACACTTGTTGAATGTTTGCGAAGTACCCTTAAATTCTGCCCGGTCGCTTTGGGATAACATCACATAAAGATCTGTAAAATCCACGCGTCTATTCCGAACTTTGGTAGAATCAAAGATGTCTTGTAGAATCCACTGGGCTACTGGACTTGACTGATCCAGAATGACTTGAAGAATCCACTCGCCTTTTGGAGGCTACTAGTAATCTACTTACTCTGTTTGACTCGGCTCTGCTAGGATGTGTACTGCGCTGTTGCAACTGGAAACACTGGCTTTTATACCGAAACAATTGTTGCTAATTGTACTAATATATAAATTTATGGTCAATATTTAACTCTAAAGTATACATATTTATTCAAACTAAAGATAATTTAAAATAATAAGAAAATAAAAAATAAAAAAAAAACTTCAGATGCCAGAGTCGCTTCAAGTTCAAAGCAGGTGAGGCTCTTGCCTCAGGTGAATGACTACAAAGAGCGCAAAATTAGATACGAAGAATAAGAATTTTCTTTTGAAAAAAATGTGCTCTTTAATTTTCAACTTTGAAGCAATCGAACAGTTATAAATATGTATTTTAAATGACATAATTTTATTACCATTAGATATGATAATTTAAAAGTATTAAATTCGTAAATATAGCTTTTGTTCTCTGCGCTTATATGACCGACAGCATTAATTCCGTGACTCTTTCGTAACTCTGTTCTCAATCAGAGTGGCGTCTCAGTTTACGTTTGATGCAATGTAGTGTCGTCTGTATGATAAGCTTTAAAATTATTTGAATATCAACCAACTGGTCAACATTATTTCCTTACCACATTTAGGATTCTTTGACGCATGTTTTTTATCGCATAGTTTTCATTACTTTCATACAACTCTACTGAATTAAGAGACGAGTTAATAACATAAATTTATTTTCAAAACTACTGAAATTTCCCATTATTGCACATCCTTATACTAACTTTTAATTACACCTTTTTTTTTTTCTAACAAGCTTTCCAGAGTACAGAAGGAATATTAAAGTATACGCAATTTCTTACATTTTCTTGCAACAGACTTAACACATAAAGTTCTAATGGAAAAGTATTGGGAGACTAAATAAGAATGATTGAAAATGAAATGTACCGTATTAACAGTCTTTTGCGTGAACTTTGCCAGTGAATGAAGTGCATGGCTCAAGATCTTGTTGCATTGTTTCTACACTACTGGCCATTAAATCCAGGAACCAGGAAGAAATGATCAAACCAGGAACATAAACACCAGGAAGAAATGATCTGACGAATGCCAAAACCACATGAAAGGAAGAAGAGGTTGGGATATGCAAATGATTAGTATTTCAGATCATTTAGACGAAGCAAGAGGGAGAAACGACGTCTGAAGCATTGCATAAAAGAAAAGTTGTGTAGTAGATTTCTTATTCGGAAAATGCATTGTAAGATCGGAATTTGCTCAGAATAGCGTGTTATGTCTCGAATGATAGGAATAAATGCTTACCAGCAGCGTGGGAATGCGATAGAGGTAGGATCGTTGCCTATCGTGAGTGCGGATTATCGTTTCGTGATAGCGCCGATCGCACTGATCGACATCCAACCACTGTTATGGAATTATTAATGGAATGTTCAGGAACATATTGAACGGCATGCAAGATCTCAGCGCCCTCTTATGACTAACGCCCGAGAGGACAGACATAGTGTGAGGTCAGCCCTGGAAACCCATATAACCATATCACGGATCATTAGTCAGAAAATAAGCATGTTCCTGGTACGTCCAGTATCCGCTCGTACACAGTGTCCACGTTTACAGCAGCGTGGACTATCAGCACGGCAACCATTACTTCGATTACCCTTAACAATTCGGCATAGAAAGAGACGGCGACTCAAGGTGCGTCGAACGACAAAGCTGGATACAGGAGTGGCACAATGCCGTCTTTTCAGACGAGTCCCGGTTCTGCGTGCAATATTCTGATGGCCGTATAACGTGTCCGGAGGGTCCGAGGGGATCGCACGTCGCCTGCTTGCATTCGATGTCGGCATAGGTGCCCTTCACCTGGTGTGATGGTTTGGGCAGCCATTGGGACACGATACGCTTATCTCTAGTTCGGATCGACGATAATTTGAGCGCAAATCGTTACATTTCTGACATCTTGCATCCAGTGGTTGCCTCTATCTTCGAGGCCTGCCAAACGCCATCTTCCAACAAGGTAATGCAAGACTACATGGTGCATGTCGGACCTTCCTCGATACACAGGTAATTTGATTGCTGCCCTGGCCTGTACAGTCTCCAGATCTGTCACCCATTAAAAACATCTGGTCATGGGTTGCTAATAGACTGGTTCGCCACCCCTCTTCAGCTAATGCGGTTGATGAAGTGGGGCATAGACTTGAAGCAGCATGGAAGGAGTAGCCCGTTTCTGTCATCCAAGCCCAGTTCAACTCCATCCTAACCAGGTAGGGGCTGTTTTAGATGCCAAGAGGTGGCAGCTGTTTCTACTAATTTATCACCCATGTAAACCTCCAAACTACTTACAAATTTATTCATTTTATCTTCATGCCATACTGTTTACGTGCAATAAATATCTTTTTTGTATTTGCTTTTTTTCATAGTGTTGCAATTTTTATGACCAGCCGTGTATATGCGATATGCTCCGGAATTGCGCAGTTAGTTAGCTACGGTTATTTTTTTAATAGTTACACGTATTGCTAAACGGATTAAAGAATCGACAGCGTAGTCTATTAGTTGTCAAGGCTGTAATGTAAACATAATATAATAAAAAATAAGGTAAGATATAACTTCTCTTTCTTAAGCTATTTTTTTGCCTATAATGAATGAAACAACAAAGAAAATTGTTTAGTTTCAAGGAAAATATAGAAAGTTCAGCATTTTGGAATTTTTGTCGAAGATTGAAAACAAGCTTTAATGGCTTATTCTAATAAAACTGATAAAACAACTTTAAAACTATTCCAAACAAAGTTGTTGATTTAAAGATTATAAATACTTAAAACTGAAATATAAAAATCAATTAGACAAGGAGGGTCAAACTTATTTGTTGAGACGAAATAAAGATTTGTTACAAGCACCTATGATTTCTGCAAAATTGAACACATTAAAGATCCCTGAGTTAACTGATGATACGGGGTGAAGGTAAAGCGAAAAATGAAGCATTATTAAATTTTATTTATTTCATAATTATGCTAATATTGCATAAATATGATGAGACCTATAACCTTTAAAAATATACTGATTTAATGGCCGTTTTTAAATCAGAACTAGTTGACTGCTTAAGCTCAAATAAGTCTTTCTTAAAACAAAAATTAATTTCTTTGAAAAACGGTGGACCAACATTAGACTCATTTGTTGATTAATGTTGTATGAAGCACGCGGGGCTATCTGCTGTAGGAGGGTATTTTTTGAAAGATATTGTATAAGAATTGTCTCGTATGGACATGAGATAGAACCTATTGACTATACGCAGCCAACTTGTTCGCCAGGAATCGTATCAGGACAAGTTTCCAGACTTATCCGTTCGCTCATTTGTGGACACGAACATTAACGAAAAAATCAGGTTAGATTAGAATAGCAAAGCTCACCGAATGTGACAAAGCTCACTACAACTATCTGCCTAAGGGAAGAGATGCCTTCGTGGAAGACTTAAAGGACACTGAACAGGGAGAAATAAAAGTGATATGTTCAACACATGGGAAGGAAAAAACCACGAAAATCAATCATGCTCAGCCCATTCAACGGGATCAGTCCCAGGCCGAACTTCCAGTATTCAGCGGTCTTGTAAGGCCGAAAGGCCACTAGTAAGGCCGAAAAGTGCAGAAGGGTAGGATTTATTTTTTAATTATTGCTAAGGAGAATTTTCGCAATCAGGAATATCTCTTTAAATGAAGATTTTGTTTAACTTATTGATAGGAAATACTTATTGATCTGTGTTAAAGATGGAGGAAAGAAAAATAAAGCCATAAAATTCATTGCATTTAATGGAATTCAAACCAGGATGGAAACATATTAGAAAACTTTTAGGGATGTCAAACAGTTTCAACATGAAAATTATGTTCTTTCTACGTTAGTGCTACTTTCTGCCTTAAACGTACATTAAGAAATGTCATCTATTGTGACACGTTAATAAATTAATTACGACAATAAAATATTGCTAATTTTATAGAACGAAACCATAAATCGTATTAAAATATGGGATGCTTTCCGTTATAGGACAACATACAAGAAACAATTTTCTACAGAAAGATAGATACATGTGCCAGCGTTGTCTGTTAGCTAGCTACCTTTTAATTAATTCACAACAATGTTCTTGTTTTCAATGTAAGTAACACGGATGCACGTTGGGCATCAAATTTCAATGCTATTAAAAATTGTATCTAAAAATAACTGAAGTACACCAATTACTAAACGATACGGAATCAAATGATGAATCATTGCAGTGGGGTGAAAATAACAACATTCTGAAGAAAGCCGTTTTAAATTATTATGCGATTGCGTGTGGTGTAAAATTCTTAAAAGATAAAAATTAATAAAATTATAAAGTATTTTCTCCCTCCTTACAGCGCGCCTTCGAAGTATAAGTGGATAGTACCTACAGCTAGCGTCAAGAGGTCCGGTGTTCGAATCCCAGCGAGAGCATTGAACATTTATCACGTTCTTGCATCGATATAACCTAATTACAAATCCTTACAATAAAAAACTGTATATAACCGTCTACGAAGTCGCCCGCTTACTAGAAAGACAATCATAAAAGTGAAGCAACCTGTATTAGGCGTAGAGTTTTATCATGGAAACTGACACAGGTTGTTGCTGCACTTTTATGATTTATTTGAGGCGTGTTTCTCCTCTGTCTTGAAAAGACAATGTCTTTCTTTACAGTAGCTGATAGAATATTCTTGAGAATAAATGTAGTATTAGATCTTGAGCAGAAACGAAAAAAAGATGTTAATAAAGTATATTGTCAAATATCAGCTCATAAGAAAACTAATTTTTCAGAAAAATATGTGTTCACTTTGGAATGTTTAATGTTCCAAATAAAATGGAGCGATTTTCAGTTTCTAACTGACGAAAAATTAAATGTCATTGGATTAATGTAATTTAAAGGCAATAGCTTATAACATAGCCCTTAAATATCCGATTGATATAAACGCTGCAGAAATTCAGTAAGAAATATTTATTTTTTAAAAACCTCGCTGTTTCTATATTTCTGGGCATTAAATAGTAGCTACAGAGCTTAAATAATTCTAGAATTTAATTTAGTTCAATCGTATCCGAAATGGGAAACCGCATTAATATTTTTACATTGCCAGTTAATGTTTCAAGTAGAGAAAGAACATTCGGCAAACTTAAAATAATAATAAAAAAAACTGAATAAGATCGCCGCTTAATCGAGAAAAACATTCAAACACGGTCATTTGATGAAAATTTTTTTCCGAACATCGCCAGTCTGTTTAAACATGGCTAAAACAGCTATTTTATTTCAAGTATGCTCATTCTATGGAGCTATGGCGTTAAGTGATTAAGTAGACTGTTCGCAGATTATTCACAATTTTGCCTCTTTAAAAGCAAGAAAAATTAAATTATGAAAAATGCTTGAAAAAAGTGCAATATTTTTATAATAGTTATATTACTATTTATATTATATTGATAATTCACTATACAATTAATAAAGTTTATAATAATAATAATAGTAATAATAATAATAAATTAATATTAATCACTATTATTATAATGTTAATAACATCAATTATAATAGATTATTATTAATAGCATTAATTGTTACTTTAAGAGTTTTGCTATAATGATCTGAAATATAATAATGAATGGACTATGCATATAAAAATGTACACATCGATTTAACTTGTACTGCATATATATATTTATGTGTGGGGGGGAGGTCTTTCGTCTTCTCTCTTTTTTTTATGGCCGGGCACCTAGCATTAATATAGGAGCAAGCATTAATAAAAAATATGCAAGCAAAAGCTTTGTCAAATACAAAACATTTCTTTCTTCAAAATTAATCTGAGATTCATTTAAAAAATTTTAAGTAGCCTATTTGACTGTCAACTGCATATACACCATCCTTTATATGTACACACAAGTTTAGAAGTCATTCAGCAAATCTATCTTTTAAAAAAACATATATACAATGTACTCTTGATTATCCGGTTTGCGGATTATCCGTGAATGACAATATCCGTGAATTCAGAATTATAGGACTGGCCAAAGACATCAAGCATGAAGAACGTAAGACAGTCACAGCGAACTGGTACACCACTAAGCTTGTTCCAGAAATTTTTCGAGAAGTGAATGTTAGAGAACTCATGTTCCACCATGACAATGCATCTTCTCATTCAGCAAGATTGACAGTTGAGTTTCTTGAACAGAAACACATCAAAGTGATAGAACGTCCACCCTATTCGCCCGATCTAACTATCTGTAGCTTTTGGTTACTTCTTAATCTAACTATCTGTAGCTTTTGGTTACTTCTTAATCTAAAAACGAACTTACGTCGACGTCGTTTTCATTCCAGAGATGAGATCTAGAAGGCTATAAATGCATTTTTTATCAATTCTAAGAAAGGAATGGCATGAGGCATTTAATCTTTGGGAAATTCCCCTACAGAAATACACTGATGCTGGAGGAGACTACTTGATACTGGAGGAGATGTTGGAGAGAACGCGCCTAAAATTTCGTGAGTATAGCTTTGGAAACCTATCTGTATTTCAAATATATCAAATAAACGTTTCGATTGAAGTGAACATACATATATGAGTAATCTAAAAGAATATTTTCCCATTTTCAGATTGTTAATATTCAAGAAGTGTGCAAAAGCTATTTTTGGTTTCTTACATTTTTCATATTCTTTGCTTGCATACACTGAAGTCACAAAAGCCATGGGATAGCAATATGCAAATATACAGATGGCAGTAGTATCGCGTAGAAAATGTATAAATGCTAAGTGCTTTGGCAGGGCTTTCATTTGTGTTAAAGTTATTCATGTGAAGAGGCTTTGACGTGATTATGCCGCACGACGAGAATTAACAGACTTTGAATGCGGAATGGTAGTTGGAGCTAGACGCATGGGTCATTCCATTTCGGATATCGTTAGGGAATTCAACATTCCGAGATCCATAGTGTCAAGAGTGTGCCAAGAGTATCTAATTTCAGGCATAACATCCCACCCTGGACAGCGCAGTGGCCGATCACCTGCACTTAACGACCGAGACCAGCGACGTCTGCGTAGAGTTGTCATTGTTCACAGACAAGCAACACTGAGTCAAATAACCGCAGAAATCAATGTGGGACGTACGAGGGACGTGTCCTATAGGACAGTGCGGCGAAATCTGTCTTCCTTGGGCTATGCCAGTAGAAGACCGACTCGAGTGCCTTTACTGACAGCACGACATCGACTGCAGCGACTCTCGTGGGTTCGTGAGCATATCGGTTGGTCCCTAAACGAATGGAAAACCGTGGCTTGGTCAGATGAGTCACGATTTCAGTTGGTAAGAGCTGATGGTAGGGTTCGAGTGTGGCGCAGACCCCACGAAGCCATGGACCCAGGTTGTCAACAAGGCACTGTTCAAGCTGGTGGTGGTTCCATAATGGTCTGGGCTGTTTTTACATGGCATGGACTCGGTCCTCTGGTGCCACTGAACCGATTATTGACTGGAAATGGATACCTTCAGCTACTTGGAGATCACTTACAGTCATCCATGGACTTCACGTATTCAAACAACGATGGGATTTTTATGGATGACAATGCGCCATGTCACCGGGCCACAATTGTTCGAGATTGGTTAGAAGAACATTCTGGACAATTCCAGCGAATGATCTGACCACCTAGATCGCCCGACATGAATCCCATCGAACATTTATGGGACATCATCGAGAGGTCCGTTCGTGCCCAAATCCCTGCGCCGTCAACACTTCCATGATTATGGACGTCTATAGAAGCAGCATGGCTCAATATTCCTGCAGGGGACTTCCAACGACTTGTTGAGTCCATGCCACGTCGAGTTGCTGCACTTCGCCAGGCAAAAGGAGGACAGACAAAATATTAGGAGGTATCCCATGACTTTTGTCACTTCAGTGTATACACATATATATAATAATGGACGAAGGAAATCCACTCTCTTGGAACAGTCGTAGGGAAGCCGTCTAACAAAGCTTTGCGTCCGGATCCGAATTGCCGAAAAGTTATGGATGTTTCTAACTGTATACTGTTTTCGTGGTATGGAGGCATTTAAAATACTGTGAGGACGAAAGTTCTTTCAAGTAGTTGGTGAAAGGGTAAAATAAGCCGGAGACCCTCAGGCTCGCTACCCAGAGAGATTCTCCTTCAAAACTTTCGCACAGCTTTGGAAATTTTCCAAGACCTAAGCCAATGAGAGGATTAACTCTTCCCACTTGGTCACGATAGAATTAGTGGACTTGATCTGATGTTTGTATCAGACAAATGAGATAAGTCGCAACAGAGAAGTTAGCATGTAATAAAAACTGTAAATTTGATTCACAAATCTGTAGGGAACAAGAAATAAATTTTCCAAGTAAGATCAAATTTTAATAATTAAAGTCTAATTTGTAGATCATATCTAATACCTAGTATTTGATGTGTTAATTTATGTAATGTATTATTAGTGTGTTACCAAACTCACTGCTTAATTCTAGTATAAACTGCAAGGTCATTAGTTTTATGTATATTCCTTCCTAAAAGGATTCTGTTAGAAAGAAAAATTTATAAAAGATACCATTCTAACACCTTCCAATACACTAAATTTTCCCAAGAAGAAAATAAAAAACGTTTTAATACGTTAATAATTTCCAGTCATTATTCAGTTTCTTTTCGAAAAAGGTCTTGTGAAAATATTAAAAACAAGATGTTATAACTTGCGTCGGCATTCTTTTTTTATTCTTTTACCAAACTATGCTACAGTTTTTCAGTGGTTTATTCTCAACATTACTTTCCTGCCAACTAAATTGTCCTGAGATACGATTCCACACGCGAGACATAAAGAAAACCCACATAATGTACGAAATATAATATGGTATTTTAAACATTTCGTTGTACGCCTCCTGCCATGCATCAAATAACATCTGGTATCAAAAGCAACTTTCTTGGCAAAGATAGGAAATAAAATGACAATCATTCCCCTACTTCCATTTCCTAGTTACATCTACCCACGCACCCTTCCTCACAAATCGCCCCAGCAATTGATTCTGCACCCTCCTCCTATTATACCTCGGCATTACTAATGTGGACATCCCCAAGATAAGGGGCGCAAAGATCTCATCCCCCTTCCCACTTAGAGAAGTGAGCTATAAAATGTTTATGCGGAGAGATGGACTCCGCTTTAGAAGTGGCGGTGTCTTTCCTGCGGTGTGGAGTCAAGATGAGATGCTTGGGGATGGGAAAGTTTCTCCGATTTTGTGAGGGGATGGGAAGAAATCCTTAAGGGGCTGCAAACGAATATGATCTTACCCGGAGAGGGAGAAGAAGAAAAATTTCGTGACGATATTTTTAGAGTGCTTGTTTGTTTTTTTAAAAGTAACCTCCAGAAAACTAGAAATATTTAAATTAAGATGACACTAATATTCATTAATATTTTATTTCTGATTAAATTAATTCACATTCTATTTGGTTTTATTGGATTTTGGCTGGGCTTCTATTTTTCATTTTTTATAACAGTAATTTTAGTAAATATCTATCATTCTCCTCAAATGTATAAGATAGAATTTGATATTACTTTATAACTTCATTTTTTTAAATCAAAACTGAATGTCTTTACTTTTTTTTAAAAAAAATGAACTTATATATGTCCCAAAGAACACAGAACCTTCTCAAATCTAGTAATGAAATATAATTGAAAACATGGTAGGGGAATTCAGCTTTCAGATTCCTTACACTTTTTTAACATTGAAATTAATCTTCCCATTTATAATTCAGAGTTTTCAGAAATTGTAATTTATAAGTACCGCTCTGTTGATGTGTGGGTAGGGAGGCCGGCTGCCATTGCCTCGAGTTCAAATCCCGGAGAAAATATAGATGTTTGTAAGTGCATATATTATCTTTATAGTATGAGGGCACCTTAAATATTATCAAGGCGAAAGCCCTCTCAACAGGTTGTTGGCAGAGAAAGAGGGGTGCATCCGAGACCCTCAAATCCCTTCAACTCCAGGGCTACGTTCTTGATGATGAGACTGTTAAACTGCAGGTGAGTTTTCGGCATTCCCAAAGGATGCATAAAATTGGATTTGTTCGGCCGTATGGAGCAACAGCAAAAAATTTATAAGAAATTAAATATCCAACAATTGTCGTTTTTTAATGGTCAGTACATCGAGCTAGCGTTTTAAGTAAAAACATCCACTGGAAGCTAGATGTGTTCATTAAAAATATCTCAGGCACAAAACAGCACGAGTATGCAGTCGATTTTAAAAAAACCTGTACTCGGAAAAAGTCTGATGAATCTACGAAATTCCAATAAGACGTTCACCATTGATCATGATTGATCACAAATAAAAATAATTATGTATAAAAGCAAAATGATAGTATCATTTGAGTAGAAGTTAAAGGAAACGGCCTGGTTAATAATAAAGTGTTGGGAATACACTGGGCGCGAGTACAAAATGATTTGACATATATAAGACAACTTTGAGTATTTTAAAGAGTTTTACAATAAAAGAAAAGATTTATATATAAGACAGCCTCATATGTATATAAACTTCTGAAAACGCTTTACAAGAAAAAATATAAATGTTCGGAATTCCAAAGCTATAGAACCAAGTAAATCATCTGCGTTAATATCTGATTGCAAATAAAGGAATATAGAATTTCCAAAAGAGTACCTTAAAATTAAAAAATACATATCTACTCTTGCTAATCACGTAACCCATTACAGCAGTTCATACGAATTACCATTACAATTACTTGATTACATTATCCTTGATTATCATTACTGCAATTGAAGCTCTTAAACCATTAAAAATTTCCTCTCTTTTTGGGTAACTGTTTTATATATCCGTAAGGATGTCATTTTATATATACAGTTATGTATATATACAATAGAGATCAGCAATTTCTTTCTTTTAAAGGTTTTTGGGTACATTTCGAAACGCTATATGACAGCTTTTTGAGCACTCTTTATAAAAGGAATGATAGATCTTACACTTTACAAAGTCTTTAGAATTGAAACGTTTCCGTGATGTGAAAAAATGAATAGCTTTTAAAACTCAAATGATTAAGAAATTTAAAAGCTTAACTTGTTACTTTTAAGATTTAATTATTCAGTTAAATTTCCAGTACAAATGTAAACTCAAATTTTAAGGTAGTTATCAGAATCTTCTAAAAATAATACAAGACCACGTTTTTTTGTATTACTAATAGATTGTAAAGTATATTAGATTATATGAACAAACATGCTTCGTTTATACAGGATATGATGCAAATATTATAATGCTATATGTAGCCGTATATTTTTAAATACAAGTGCAACAGGTTTTATCTAAGCATACAAAATGTCTATCTGAACTAATTTCCTTTAAGTTTCGCAACATTTAATTATTGGCACTGAAAGTATTATAACTCTCGGAACTCACTTTTTATCCGTATCTCTTTTGTGCCCTATTCACTTATGCTACTACAATCTGCTATTCAAAAAAATCTGATGTGGACACCAAATCACTTCCTTGTACGGCCTATTAAATTTTACACATTTTTGTTGCATTTCATTTAAACTTATTTCCTCGAATTTCCTTTGAGATATATTTCTCATTCAATTCATTCAGTTCTCACCTCGCGGCAAGGCAAAATACATAAAAACTCAAAACATCATCATTAAAAATTGTAAAATATAGAAAAACATCAAACGCCAAATAGAGCTTGAAAAAACATTTTACTCTTAAAATTAGAATTTCTAGGCGAAAACAAGCAACTAGGCTAGCGGGCAAGAAGGCAGATTTTTCTGTGCACAAAACTGAAGGTTTAACTTTTGGTCCCTTTCGGCAAAAGCACACTGAAGTTGGTGAACAAATTGACTTGCTTCACTATTCTACTAAAAGTTTCAAATGTAAACAAATAGCAGTGTCGTTAGGATTAGTACCACTTAAACACCTTTTAAATTATTGATAATTCTACAACTGTTGCATGCAGACTAACTAAATGCATAAAACCCTTAACCGGAGCATAAGAACAACATAATTGAACCAGTTTTAAGGCAAAAGATGCACAATTTACCAATATATAAGAATAAAAAACTGACTTCACCGAGCCTGGTAACAGATTGCGTATATATATATATATGCGTTTGGTGTTGCCGACTGCAGCCAAAACAGCAGGGGCCCAACTACGTTTTATAGCAGTCCCATACACATGATTTCAAAATTCTGAGTCTACTCGTTTTTGAGTTATGTGAGATGTATACATACTTACGTACGTATAGAAGCCACGAAAGAAATCTGATCTGAATCCATTTTAAAACCATTTTGTAATCCGTTTTAATTAAGAGTCTTTTATTCTGTCCATATCTGGAGTTGTCACGCAAAAATATTGTTAAACTGCATTGTAGAGAGATCAAAATGGATATTTTCGTTGAAGTGGCAACTAGTTGTTGAAATCTAGATGTTGAAATGGCATATGTGGAAAAACGATGGCATTTAGAGCCATAAAATTTATGTTACAGGGTATATTGCAAGGAGTTAATGTTAATTCCCCTTCTACGTGCTTTTCTTGTGAAACGAATGCCAAACTGGTCGGATTAAAGGTAGTATATTTAATTAATTCTGGACGAGAGTACAATTTACTTTGAGACTGGGTTTTTCTCATTCTTCAAAACAGCAGTTTAATAGGAAACCCTTAATCCCTATCGTACTTCATTAATCAAACAAGAGCATATTATTTCACATATTATTGCTGTATTTAAATAACATCAAACAGAATTGTTAGCGTAAATTTAAAAATGTTTCTCCTTTTTCATATCATTTAAGAATTTAGTCCAAAATATTCTGTAAGAGGGGGTAAGACTCTTTTATGAAAAATCTCCTTAAACTCTAATTTAAAACAAAAATAATTAATATAAGAATTTATTGCTAGCAAGTGTATTTATTTTACTTTGTTCTTAGCCCCTCGTCAAGCAAACTAGGTGACTTTGATGCAAGAAGCAGAAAGCAAGATGGGAGGGAAGGAAAAAAATGTTGACCGCTAAAATCGGAGTAAATGTTTGATGAGGTAGGCCTCGCTCGAACCTGATAGAACCTGCACAACTCTGCAGTCACATACACGCACACCACCCTCTTGCAACCACTTACATTCACAATGAGAAGGGTAGGTAGAGAGAAGAAGAAGAAGCGAATCGGAAAGAAACGCAGAAGAAAATTGAAAAGAAATATAAATGGCTTCCCATCTTCAGGGAGAAATTATGAAATCGATAAATTACTCGCACCCGAATGGCAACGTCGTGGTGGAAAACTTTTATCGGAGAAGTAGAAATTTTTTTCTCGTCTTTTACTCGCTTAGTTCTTTTAGGATTCTTTCCCCGCCTTTTTCCCTCTTTGCTTCCCTTTGCTACAACGTTCCTCGTGTTCAATGATTCCAAGCACTTAGATTTAGTCTGTAATTTTACGTTATTTTTTATTGGATTGTTTTCCGGTTTAAGGAAGGCAGTCTTAAGTTTAAAAAGCATAGGGGGAAAGAAGGAAAAATAATATGTGACTGGGGATATTTTTTGTCGTGTTTGTTCTTTTACAAAGCAATGTAATAATGATTTTCACGGACAAAATATCCAGAGAATCTGGCAACAAGATTTGAATTCATGGTAAGGGGACTTTTTTCCTTTTTTTTCCTGACGTACATCGAGCTTTGCTAAGTGATCTAAATGTGGGTTAAATTTTTTTTTCTGTCATGTATAAAAGGTTTCTAAGCACGATGTTAAGCTTTTAGAAAAGACGATCATTATTTTTCAAGATATGTATATTTATCATGTGAAGAGATGAAATAAGTAAAGTTTAAAGCTTTTTAAATACTGCTACTTAATAAAATTCAGCTAAGAAAAGGAGAAAAAAGAATTTCCTTTTTAAAAAATTAGTAAATTTCAGATTTTGTTCAATCTGTGAGGATAATTTCTTCAGTAAGTTTCTCCCGATGAAGGAAGCTTTGCTCTTCCGAAATTATTTTTCAAAAGTTTAGCAGATAATATAGGGTAAATTTTACTAGTTATTAAAATTCGGACATTGCATATATTGATTACTTTAGATTTCGTGAAACCTGAAATAACAGTTTCTAATACTTTTGTAACGCACTACATTCTCCTGAGAACTAAATCTATATTTAAATTTATTAAAATTTATTAAGGACCTCGGAAAAACATTCTCCTGAGAACTAAATTTATATTTAAATTTATTAAAATTTATTAAGGACCTCGGAAAAACATTTAAATATTTTCATTATTAAATCTGTGTACAATTCTCCTCGCGACATTATTTTACTGTCAAATTAAGTCATAGAATTTAGGTGTTTTTACTTGCCATTTTATATCATAATTCGGAAGAAATCGTTTTAAATGCAAGATTTTTATATCCGGTCGTCTAATTTCGGAACAGCAAATTCTTATACTAACAGGCCTATCATAATTAACTATTCAGATTAAAATTATTTCAGTGTTAAACAGAAATTTGTGTCCCAAGATCAGAATACAATTCCTTTAATCTTATTTGTTTTAGATTTAAAGTTTTTTTTAATTTTGAAATTTAAATAATAAAGTTTTCGAGCTGTAATCTGAAAGTTTCCAAACTACAATTATTATTATTATTATTATTATATTTTTAATTTGTGGCATTTGATTTTTCAAATCATTTGCTTCCGTAGACGGTGCTTCGAATCTTTTATACAATTAATATAGTAAATATTCTCATTTATGGTTCAGGGTCCATTATTGCTCAAAGCCTTCCAATTAAAGCTGTACTTTAACATCTTTGATTTGGCATTCACTTTTACTTACTTGACTTATAAGTACTACTCTTTACCTATAAGCTTTGGTTCATGAATGTACTTTTCTAAAATTCTTGGAAAAGTATCACTTGCTCCACAGTTTCGATAATGTTTAAAAATCATTTTCGTTAAAGTTATAAGAAAGAAACAAAAAAGCAGTTTTTGAAAAAAAAAGTCCCAGAGGAGGAGAATTTTAAATGAACATGAATATGCATTATAAGAGAAAATAGAATTCTTTCTTTTTGATGTCAGCTAAATATTCATGTACCCACTTCGTAGGGAATGCTAATTTATTATAGCATAACTCTTTACATTCAAATTTTAATTGTTAGAAGTAGACACAAAAAACTGAAAGATTGTTAGTAATTTGTCACATTTTCACCAAAACACTTATAAAATCTAAATAACAAAATTCGGCTTAATTTCAGTCATTCAAAGCTTAAGTATAATAAACGGGATACGCCAAAGAATAGGTGTTTGAAATGTTAATAATAAGAGACTGGAATCGGCGTAACAGGAGCTAATCTCTATTATTATAGCTTCGAATGTTAAACAGAAACTTTAACAGCCAAAAATAAAAATGGTGACAGAGAAACATGGGTTAAGAGATAACATATTTGAGAAGATTCCTATTATGAGATAGAAAACAAACCGCTGGATTTATCTGTTAATAAAAAATGTGAAAAAAGCAAGAAAATACAGTTCTCTCAATAATTAATTCTGTTAATTATGTTATTTAATTCCCTTTGGAGACTGGTACGTTCAATTCTCCTTCCGTCATTTGACTTCCAGTCACAGTAGTTGATCCAACTTGAGTACTACTGAATATCGCAAAGTTTCATCCGTTTGTCCCCCATCACACTCAGATTCTATCATTCTATTAAACAGAAGTCGACTAAACTTTATTCTTTCGTTTTCCATGCATTCAAAGTTTGTTCCTTCAAGTCAGTTTCTTGATCAAAAACTAAAAGAGGCTGCAGATAACAGTTTCCTGGTCTCGCATTGTTGACTAGGCAGTTAAAATATTTCATTTCAACGCACGGAAAAACATTGTTTCATTTTGAGTGATTATAAGCATTCAGTAGTTATTCTTTTCTTTCTACCAATTAGTTATAAAATTGCACATATTTTACAAAAGTTTAACTTTCGTGTCAGTTTTCTTCTATCCATAAAATTCGCATTTTGATACTTAAACACCCCATTCCGTAAATGAACTCCTGGGGTATTTAGAGTATTTTTTGTTCGTGTGGCTTAATATACACTACACAAACAGCGAGAGCCTTGAAATTTCGCAGTAATGAACAGGAGACTTAAGGTCGAGAAAAAATGCATTAGTCCTCCATTGCTCATCACAGCTGGTCAAAATATCATATTTTCCATTTCTCTGAACTCAAATTATTCGGAAAACATTTTTTTTTTTTTTTGGCGAATTAGATTTCCTGAAGACATTTCTCAAAAGCATAAAATTCTCTCGCGTCTGACTCTCTTTAGCATAAACAATCTTCAACAACGGCAGGCATAAAATCTTTAGCTTACCGATTTGGACAGGAAACTTTGCCCGTCGTTACTTACTCCAACATTAATAATCAATGATTACTGCTTCGAGTGGTTCCATTCTTATAATCTGCTATGCTTATGACCACACTCAGCTGCCGTTCTTTAAGCAGAGTCCAACATAGGCGGGAACAGACATAACACAACTGAAGGCTACCGATCCACTGACCAACCGCCGGTTCCAGTTAACCGCTGAAATCTCTACTCTCTTCTCAAAATTTGTATAACTGTCTGGAGGGAATGAGCTCGTGACTAAGTTCGAAGTGATTTATTAAATAATATGTAAATTGTCACAAACTAAACATTAAATTTTCAAACTAACATTTATTTAAAATAACTCTAACATGTTTAATTAATCATTAAATAACGTATTTTAATTTAAACTTGTAGGTTATTTTGAAGCAGGAAAGATGAAATATGAACAATGCCACCCCGGTACTCGAACCACGGACCTACCGAATACGCGTCGAGGGTGCTGACCACTACGCTACGAAGGCATGCTAAGAAAGCGGGAGAAATACCTTATAAACTGGACATAAACAAATTATGAAAACTTTCACTTTCAGATTCTTCAAGGTTTTCAGAAAAAATATTCCAAAAACGACGAAATTTGAAAATATACAATTAAGCACTGAATCTTTTCCTTTTATTTATTAAATTTTTCTTTTTATAATTAAAAATACATACTTGTATTATAACATTAGCAAGTAAATAATTATAAATTTTTTTGTTACTTATACACCACATGGCGTTTCGATTTTGATAAAGATTGTAACCCTGGAGAGAAATTACCAGAAATTATCTTCATCGCGAATTGTAGATGCTTATCGAATATTAGGGTTCCTTTTACTAATTTTTATCTGCGAAAAAACGCTGTTCGTACATAAATGTATTCCCAAACAAAGTGTTTATCCTTAATGGAAAAATTCTTAACTGAGGGTATTCATTTTTTGAAGGAAGTACCCCCAAAAATTAATGAAATCTGCATTTGACATCTTTGAATAAGATTTATAACAAAGTCTAAATTAGTTAAATCCATTTATAAATTTTCTAGCGTTCATGTTCGTTTTAATTAGAATGAATATCATCTAAACCCGGACTTCAAATAAATAAAATCTTGAAATTTGGCGGACAATGTATTTGAACTGAAATGTATTCGCGGGCCATAAAATAGATTTGGGGGCCTTATGGGACCTGCCGGCTGCTAGATTGTGATCACTGATATAAGGTGCTCAATTTCTATAGAATTGACAGATACAAAAGTACTGCATCAAGTTGAAATAAGCAATATTCTAAAATTGTAATTAAATTTGAAAAGAGACACTCCATTCTAAAAGCTTTTTTAAAGTTTTTTTAAAAGGAAAAATTGTGCCTTGTTTTGGAGTGGTACTAATTTTAATTCTTAAGCTTTATCAAAAGACTACTGTTTTGCTTCTATTTTTGTCTCTATTATTTCTAAAGAATAATTCGTTGGATTTAAAAAGTACCTTAATTTCCAAGCATTCGAATTTATGCGCCTTTTATTCGAATCCATTGCAGAAAAGAAAAGAAATAAACACATGAAATATTCATTTGAAAGATTAGAATACATTTATTTCAAGATTTATTATTTCATTTCTTAGACGGAGCATAAAAACATCATATTGATTTCTGCTTTTGTTCTGCAACTGATTTATATCACGTATTATTTTTATGAAGCTCAGTTTATAAAAGTTTTAGCCTAATTTTATTTTATTAGTCCAAGGGGCTTTGTCTCCGAAGGACTATTGTTTTCGTTTTGCAATTTTGCGTTGAAAACTTTAAAAAACTGTTTCACTTTCCAAAACGTTCCTACCAAATACTGTCGCCATGTATTATATTTGAAGAAATTAAATAATGAAGAATCTGCATAAATGTATGTATGTTTCTCGCGTTGTGATAAAACAACGGTACCTAGAGCCATCCAATTTTCAATGACGTAATCCTACTGCAAATATGGGCATCTGAAAGCCCAAATTTTAAATTTGGAATTTGTTTCATTATCTGTTTCATATTTCGTAAAACTTAAACAAATTTTTGATTAATAATCTCAAGGATTTCAAAGCGGACAATGGCAACACTCTTAGGAAAAAAAAAACCTTTTTGTCTCCAGCGCGCGGAACTGTGTATCGGAAATTCTAAAGATATGTTCATTTTAAAATTATTTTGTGACATTGCTGCTGAACTGAATTTTATGGTTTAGGTGCAGAGAACATGATATATAATAAATAAAGGTAACACACAAAACGTTAAAAAAAACGCCCCTTTGGACGTAATTTAAAATCTGAAACCGTGAAACCTTTCAGATTTTTATTTATTTATTTATTTATTAGTATTTTACTGGATATTCAGGGCAATGATCTTGGTGTAGAGATATTAGATATTTTTTCGGAACAGAAAGCGTGAGAAATCAGCTATCCCCTCACCGAGATTTAAAACACGAGCATTTCAAGTTCTCTACATGTGTTACTCCTTACATCTACACGAGGGAAGCGATAACTCCTCATAATCTCCCCATTTAAAGACACTTAAAGATTGGGAAGAAGCTCGAGAGCTCTCTACCACATACAGGCGATGATGAATTATTATTCACTAAATTTTAGTTCAGGTGCTATTATAGACATATTTTTATGCATGTGTTTGGGGGGGACAAATGTGAACTCCGACTATAGCCGCGTCCGAATTCGAACCATAGATCTTCCTGTTATGAAAGTTTTGCCACTTAATCATGAGATCATGTCGGAAGGGATGCGATAATACTTTATATTCTCTCTCTGGTAAACGACGATTGCAGAGAGGCACGAGTATCAGTCAACCAAATCCATCGTCACCACGTTTTTAGTTCAGGTGCTATTGTAGACACATTAGGCCTCGCCGGTGTTAGCGTCATGAATCTTATAAACTGCTAGTTGGATGTTCTTCAATTTATATCAAGAAATCACGCACCGTGGGAATGGAATAACTTTTTATAATCGTTAACTGAACTTGTACCGGCACAGCGGAGAAGAAATCAATGATAAAAAACTTTAACGATATCGAAAACCTACAGTTACAATAATTAAAATTAATTACTAACTGAAGTATATTGCAACTTGCAATTTGACAAATCCGCAAAAATGATAATATACCTTAGTTTGCTACAAAAGAAGCCGAAAGACTATAAGAATTTAGTCAAAATGAAACATCTGCAGGTGAGTTCGCAGATATACGAATTCCTGCTGCTTGTTATTAGCTGCTTTAGCACACACTATCGATAACTCAAATATCGATAAATTTTGTGAAATGGAAAAGAAAAGAAAAAGTCTTGAAAGGTTCAGATTTTAATGCTCGCCTTAACGGTTTATTAAGTTTTTTTACGCCTTCGTTGAGCTCGCAATCTAATACCACTCTTGCACTCACTCTTGCTAATTCATGACTTTTTTTTTTTTTGTCTTTTTAGCTTTATTATTAAGTATCGTTTTCTTTGCAAAATTTTCAAAAGCTGCATAGCAGCATAATTCTTAATGAAGTATTAAGTGTCGTCATGAATTTTTTTTTTTTTTTATTTTTTGAGTCGTTTCTCAGTCGATCATTTGAACATTCAGTTTTCTTAGTTAAGGTGGCTAATAGAACATTTTTTTTATGATTAATTTTTATACATTAACATTATTTGTTAAATATCACGTTCTTTGCACTTATGCTACATAAAATTCAGTCCCGTCAACAAATCACATATATTTAAAATTAGTATATCTTTTATAGTTCTATACAAGGTGTTAAAGGTTGTTATACATATTTTTAAATTACCCATATTATTTCTTTAGAAACTAGTCCCTTTCTCGATCGGCAACCTAAAAGGGTTATCATAAAAAGAAGAAGCATATAACGATTTCAATGAGTCCGGTTACTGTAATTTCTAAAAAATATTTAAGATTTCTAATAAGACATCTCATGATTTTAATATATGTTTATTTAAATCAACTACATTAAAAAAACAAAAAATTCTTAAGATTTGCGTTATTGCTTTTAAATCGCTTAGTTTATTACTCAGTAACATTCCAGATTAAATCTGAAAGTATTTTAGAATTCACCGAATGGCAACACATTGGCTCTTAGAAGATTAAAGTATTTTATTTTCGGCAGCAGCAACACGTTGCTTTCACTGAGCCGAGCTTTTAATTAAATTTGAAATATAAGTATCTTATATTTTTCTAATGGCAACATTCTTGAGCGCTAGAGAAAAAATGTTTTATTTCGAACAGTGTTGCCACTGCTCACTTTCAAATCGTGGAGATTCAAAGTTTTACAATACATAAAATAAATAATAAAACAAACATCGAAATTCAAAATTCAGGCTTTCAGGTGCACATGTCTGAGTGGAAGACTACGTTATTTATAATTTGATGGCTCTAGGTACTGTCTTTTTTCGCAGTGCGAGGAGCATACATGCATGCACGCAGATTCTTTAATTATATAATTTCTTTAAAAATAATACGTGGTGATAACATTTGGTGGCAACAATTTGAAAAGTAATACGTGGTTTAACAGGGAAACAGCGCAAAATATCATTTCGAGACAAGTAGCCTCTTTTGGGCTAAAAATAAAAATTATTTTATAATAGGTATTGCGAAAATAAAGAAAATGTTTTACTTACTAGTAGGTACTAATGTAAATATAATAAGCTACCTAGTCGAATGAGAATCTTCTTCAGACATGTGATGATTTTCTGTATCTTCGCCTTTAGAAATTTAATTCTAATTTTCATTATTGCATCAGAACACGCCATCTTCAGTGCAGTTAAAATCATTAATACCGCAACATTTTAAACATAATTTTAAAAATATTTAAAAAAATCATTGCTGAAAGGAAGATCGTCACAGTTAAGATGCTGATATATTCGCTTTAATTTAATGTTACGACTTGAAAATCTGAATAAAATTTGAGGCATAAATTTGAAATAATTTACTAACTAAGTACCTCATTAATGTGTTAAAATTGATTATTGTTATGAAACGCATATTGCTTTAAAGTCAGAATCGTTAAAAGTCTGCAATATTATTGCTAACGATATCACACGATTTGAAAATTGCTATTTTTAGGACGTCTGATCTAAAATCAGTGAACACTGCACGTTGCAAAACCAATCGGGTGAATTGAAAGGCTTATTTTATGCATTGGTTATTTGAGATTTTACTTTTACCGTAAAAACTAAGACATATAAATTTAACACATGAAGATTTAAACAAAAACATTTTGAGAAAAACCACTGAATGTGCGACGCTTTTTAATGGTTAAAGCATTCAATTCATATGCAGACAGAATACAATCGATTTGCTCTTTAAGTCCCTTTCGTAAAGTATAAAATTTCGATCGAATTTTATTACCTTAATCTTGTCTACCTCTTTAAGAAAACTCTTTTTAACAACAGGACAAATCTAATCTGTACTGTCTTATTGAAGCAAAAATGGATAACAGGACAGCGGAAGACGTAGATACGAATTGGCAAATAAAAAGTGTTGTTTCTTTTCAGAAAATCTGCTGCTATAGAGGCCATTTCTTAAATTGTGAGTTTTCCTAACTCCGTTTCTTCTTCTTCTGTAACCATAAATAAAGTTTAAAAAGTAAAATTTTTATGCCAAGAACGTGATGGAAAAGAGTATCGATCGAAGCGCCATCTGTCGTAAATTTCACTCCCGAATGCACCTGTTTGTATGCAACTCGCATTCGTGTAGTTTGTTGCATTTCTGACATAAATTTGAAAGTCGTGCAATCGAGATATTTTGACTGTATTGGTTTTATTCATTTGTATTTTACTCTTTCTGGCAATATGTAATGTTTTGAATTTTTGTCAAAGCGTTCGTGCGTGAACGATTTCGTATTACAATTTCAATATTATGCAAATTTAACTGTTATATGTATTCGTATAAAACCAAGTCAACTTGTTGTCAAAACATTTCAAATTTAATATAAAAAATTTTAGTACATCAATGCATATCATGCATTAAATAATGCGAATAATTATTTATATATAAGCAGCTAATTTGGATTCATAAATGCAATTTTGTACAACCTGAAGATTCAGTTGATTCAGGCACTGCACATCAATATCAATATTAGTAAATTCATAAAATGCAGTTTTTGACTGATTGCGAGTTCAAACAATAAAGAATTTAAAAAAAATCTGAAAGCTTTATGATTTTACAATGCGCCCAAAGGGGTGTTTTTTAACGTTTTCTGTGTTACCTTTATATTTTAAATATCATGTTCTTCGCACTTGAGCCATAAAATTCAATTCAAAAGCAATATCGCAAAATAATTTTAAAATTATATTGAAATTTTAATTAAAATTATTTATAATTTCCGATAGGCAGTCTCGATCGTACAATGTTGCCGCTGCTCGCTTTGAAATCGTTGAGTTTCATAATCCAAAATTTGTTAAAGTTTTACAAAATATGAAATCGATGATAAAACAAATTCCAAATTAGGGCTTCGAGATGCCCATATTGGTAGAAGACTACGCTATTCCAAATTTGATGGCTCTACGTACCGTAGTTTTATCACAATGCGAAAAACACACATACATTTATGCAGATTCTTCATTATTGAATTTCTATAAATATAACACAGGGCGATAATATTTGGTGACAACAGTTTTAAAAGTAAATCAACGCAAAAAATGAATTGATGCAAAATGCCAAAAAATTAATAGGCCTTCTGAGCTGACGCTCCTTTGGGCTAATAAAGAATTCGAGAATTTAAATAAACTAAAAACACATAACTGTCTTTTTACATAAATAAAATACTCTGTGTAATTTCATTAGTTCTTTTGTCTTGAAAATATCTGGCACACCAAAAAAGACATGAAAAAAAAAGATATGATAAATGATGTCTAATAACGTTTAGAAAGCGAGAAGTGTGAAATTAAAATCACGTTATCAACTAAAATTTTAAATTACTAAATTTCACAACATTTCGGCATTAATATTCCGAAATGTTGTGAAAAGTAAATCACAATAAACTACGTTTTACAAGTTGAAAAAGAAATGAAATATTTAACTAAAAAAAGAGGAAAATTTCCAAAGACCAAAACGTATTAGTACTAAAATAATTATTGATTCCTATCTGGAAATACGTTTCTCTTGCTTTGATTTATTTTTTAGATTAAAAATTATTTATCAGTTTTAATTAACTAATTCCAGTCAATACAATTCGAAAAATGTTATGCAAACATAACTGAAAGTTTGCTTTAGTTTTTCCGTTTTATTATACATGCAAGTAAAGTTTCTTGCTTCATTCCTTTTTCAATGCTAAGATAGGTTTCATCTTCATGAACATTATTGAAATAAAAAAATACTAAGCTTTTCAAAATAAAACCATTTTTGGTAACATTATAAGATACTTCTCCCGCTTTCCTAGTGGGCCTTCGTGGTGTAGTGGTTCTGCACACTGGCCGGTATTGCAGAGATCCGTGCTTCAATTTCCGGCGAAGGCAATTGTTCATTTCTTCATCTTGCCTGCTTCCAAAAAAAGCATAATGTCTCTACAGGGGCGCCCGAACTAAAAGGATCATGTATAGCATGTATACATATACCTGCATGTATAGCATGCAGGTATGTATACTTGCAATATATATACATACCTGCATGTATAGCATCCAGCAGCCCGCTGGGCGCGTATTGCAGAGGTCCGTGGTTCGATTCCCGGTAAAGACGTTGCTTATTTTTCACTTCTCCTGCTTTCAAAAAATACCTAATGTTTCTATAACATTAATTAGTTTTACTTGTTTTAAGACTTTTAAAAGCACAAAAATAGAATTTTTTCGTCTTAAACAAAATTTCTCTTAAAATTTCTGTACCAAATAAACATTCTAATGTTGCCATTTCAGCAAATCATAACTCTTTTTCACTTTTCTTCTGAATACGTTTTAGTTCATTTAAAACCATATTGAAAATTAAAAATTCTAATTACGTTATTTAATTTTTTAATAAAATTAAATAGTATAATTAGAATAATGAATGTTATTTAATGTCATTCATGTGAAATGTAATTTAATTTTTTATATGTTTTTGCATTTTACATTTCATTATTCAGAATAATGAATTTAAACTTTTTATGCGAAATCCTGGTTTCTAAACTTATATTTGGAAAGTTTTATACTCGTTATGAAAATCAAAACTGTAAGATGTTCGACTCCTACACAACAAAAATTGAAGGGGATGTTTAATTTAAATTTTTTATAATATTTTCAACTTGCCTTGAGGGATCCGTTAAGTCAAAATAGTTCGATGAAATATGTTTAAATGAAGTTCAGCAAAAAATGTGCATAATTTAATATGTCGTACGAGAAAGTCATTTAGTGTCCACATCTGATTTTTTTTTCATTTTAAAATTAACCAAACAAAATTTTAACCTTTTTCTTTAATAATTAACTTTATTTACATATGTCACACATTAGTTTTTTTTTTTTTTTTTTTTAGGTTTTCTACGAAGATATTTATTTTAATGCAAAGTTTCTTCTCTAAAGTTTACTAGGTTTCATTTAATTATATTAAATTTTAACGTGGTGGCTAAGTTATAAAGGTTTCCTTGAATTACTGCTAAAATTTAGTTGAATGGTGTTTATTTCAATACTTTAAATTCTTCTCTAGATTCTTTCATTTCTTTAGCATCTTCCTTCCTGGCGTATGAACTATGTATGACACAATATCCTAAATTCTTAGCGTATTTCTTTTCTCCGTTTATTAAATACCTTTATGAATATTTCACAATCATTGCTAATATATCTAGTCCCGTTCGTGTCATTATTGAAATGTTACCTTTTTTGTTCTATTTTTTAGATAAAATACCCATGGAATAAAACTCGTAAGTTTTCTACAGTTCTAAGATGTATGTATTATCCCTGATAGGCATATTTAGTGGTACAGTAATGCAAATATGCTACTGAGCAAGCGTAACAGAACGGAATAGTAGGCCCCTGTACGGATGCTTTTCCTGTATAATACAAAAGGCGCGGTGTAAACACATATACATGTGCTGTACGCATTCGATAACAACAAAGTAACGAAAGATTCCTAAAATAACTGCTGTTCTTTTCAACATAAAAAAAGAACACTTTTTTTTTTCCTTTTTTTTTTAAATTTCAGACCTCAAAAACCTTTCTGATAAAAACAAATCTAGTTCTTGAACAAAATAACACATTCCGGAAATATGAAACAATCTAATAGGGGCCAGACTTATTTTCTCTTTCTCTAAAAATTCCTATTGCATTTTAAAAGCACCTTTATTTCTTTTTTTAAGACATCTGGTGTAGTTTCTCATAACATTTCAGACATAATATGCAACAAAACATTTGAATATATGCAATCAGTTTGACTCTTTCAGAAAAAATTGCATTTTGTTTGACGATTACCAGGTTTGATGATTCATAAAATAAGTATAGTTTTGGAGACCAGCATATCGCACTTCGCAAAACGTAAAACATCAAAGTTAATAGAGTGTTGGATGAAAAAATTTTAAATGTGTATAGCACATCAGTTTTTATTCTATAATACATATTTATTTTTTCTTACATCTTGAACTTTAAATAGTAGCACAGTAAATCATTTTTACTTCGTTTAAATTTTACATCAAAAACTATAATTTAAAAAGTTTTTTAATAAATCCCTAATAAACATTTTTATTATAAGTAGATTTACATAATATTATAAAAATTAAATAAGAATTTTAATTTTAAGAAACAAAATATTTTCGCTGGTCAGGCTATTAATGTAAGAATGTAATTATAGATAATAAAGTAGAATGTACAATTTTCTGAGGAGAAATTTTTATTGTTTTAAATAATTATATTAGCAACTATATAAGTTAATATAAACTGTCACTAACTTGCATTAATAAGCCGTATAACCAACAACTTAAATGAAGACCAATATAAGAGTGATTATCCTTCTTGTGAAAATATAACTTTCCTTTTGTAACTTTATTTAAACTTACTCTACCATTTTTTCACTCTTTTTCCTGTACTACTAAAAGCATGGTATGCGAAGCGCTGGGGAGTTAGAATTTATTAAAATTTGAGTTTTAGTTGTAGAGTCATTAGGTTTATTTCGAAACAAAAGACATGAAAAATGAACAGTGCTCTCGCCGGGACATGAACCTAGACCTCTCAATTACGCTCTGAGTGTGCTACCGTTACACCACGAAGGCATACTGGAAGGAGGGAGAAAGCACCTTATATAATCGCCAAATCCTGGTGGTGATTAATTATCGACCACCACCTTTTTTTTTCGGGCGCCAATGTAAAGTCATTGTGTTTGTTTTGAAGCAAGAGACATACAAAATAAGTAGTGTCCTCATCGGGACTGAAACCTGGACCTCTCGAATACAAGCCGAGTGATACCTTTATGCTATGAAGCACGCTGTAAAGGGGGAAAAATACTTTACAGTGCTTCTGAATGTTTTGCAAAACACGGTTATGGCTAGGCAATTTAAATGATCACTAAACATAATGATATAAATGCAATCATAAAAGTGAAAAATATAAATTATGTACGATTTAAACTTTAATATATATAAAGTATATTATTCCACAACTCATTAATAATACATGTTAAGTTTTAGTTAAAAATACGATTAGCTTTTTGAGATCAAGTAACGTAAGTGAATACAGTAATTATGCTATTTTACCTTTTTATGGAACGTTTCTTCATGTTTAGATAACAAAATGTTGTAAGATTCTCAAATTTTTAAACTCAGTTTTAGACTGTAGAAGTTGCTTATTTGCTCAGATGTTACTAATTAATTTAAGCGTGAGTGTTCTTAGATTGATTTTTAACTTCTGAAATAATCCTTATTTCTTATGTAATTAACCTATTTACGCTCATAAAAATCTTATTATCTGCTTATATAAAAAAAATGTATTATTTGTAACTGAAACGTATATTTTGTACAAACTGTCAGACTAATCAGGTAAAAGATTGAAACCTGAACTACTCAACTAGAAGATAATATCCCAGTATGAGAGAATCAACTAGCACTCTGATCACTTAATTTGCACATATTTATCAAAGAATGAAATTTCTTAGTATTTCAGTGCACAAAGCATATTAAAACCAATGCTACTCATTTTATGAGATTTTTTGCAGCGTATTTTCGATCCCATATTATCAAATAGTTATTAAATTTTATCATTATTGCTTATTATTTTCCAGTAGCAATAAAATCTCACAAAAATTAATAATGTAACTTGTACTTATTTTATATCTTTGTTTGATCTAAGTTTAATGGGATTGGTTCTGAATCGATTAAATATATCTCACTGGCTTCACTGCAGTTAACGTTATTATACTTCTACAAGTTATCTATAACGTTAAACAGTACTAAAAGATGAAGCCACAGTAGGGATCATAAACTGAATTTGGAAACATTTATGTTTAATTTTGTATCCAACACTGGTAAAGAAATATATAGACTAAAAATAATTACGTTAAAGAGAGAAATAATTTTTATGTTTTCGTTGTTTTTCATATTAATAACACAGAAAGTTGTCTTCAGTTACAAAATTAATCATCGCTTTCGCGGACATCAAAAGTATACAAATTTTAAAGAAGTATGTAATAGTTTCGCTATCGATGCATTACAGTAGCGAATGTGAAAAGTTCAGTGTCACCAAAAAAAAAAATTTTTTTTTCAAAAATAAAGTTTGTTTTAAATAAATAAACATTAACTTTCAAGTCGAAATAATTATAAAAATTAAAATTAAAAGCTTTTACCTTTTCTGCAACCTTTTAACAGCCTTGAATGTATTTTTTCTCTGTTCATTCTAGACTTTGATGGGCAAATTATTTGATTATTTGAGTGAATTCTTTAATTCTTACGTTTTCATATGAAATAAATTAGATAACATTGATTCAAGCGTTTGGAATTTATCCAAAACCGTTTAAATATTTTCTTTATTTGTGACCTTGAGATTCTTTATATGTGATTAAAGTTAACATATTGTTCTATTACCAGCGACTGAAAGCTCATTTTCCTAAAATTACATCGATTTTTTTTATGCTTTCGTTCAATAAAATAAGCCACCTTAAAAAATAATTACCTGTGTAAACATCAGTACTCTCTATTCGCTTTTCAGATAAACTTCTCGAGAGTGCCGTCTTCGAATAAGTCCAAGTCGTTTAATTCGTTTCAAAGCAGTTTCATTTAAAGTTTTCATTAGGGTACTTATTTCACATTACTAGAATTAGCTTCATTCTCATATTTTACATCATTCTATCCTCATACTCATTTATGATCAGCAGGTTTGATTTCGGTAAAAATTTTCTAAATATACTAGAAACTAAACTTCATCTAGATCCTTTAGCGGTCTTCCAGAAGAAAAAATTCACAAGATGTTGAGACTAATGGCCCAATATATTAAACATATTTCTTAATAAATAATTTCAATGTTCTGACTTAAATATCTGGGAAAATTCAACTTCCAATTAATTTTAAACAAATTAAAAACATATATGTGGCAGTTTATATTACCTTATTTACTTCATTACGGATGTTATAACGAACGCGCAAAATAGTGTCTTTTATAAATGTTGTTTAAGAAGGTTTCCACCCAATGACAAGGGTTCCTTTTTGTGCTTTAAACTGCATATCAAATAACTTTCCTAACAGCTATCTTAGCTATCTTAGCTTTCCGCGATTGATAGATTAGCTAATACTTTAATGGCTTCAAAACGAATTTAACGAAATTTTACATTTTTATTAAAGGAAAGTTAATGGTTTGAATGTTTTTTAAAAATCAAGTACATGGCTACAAGTGAAATATTTTCAGTTTCGCTTACATTTGTTTCGCGTCCTTAACGATCTTGTGAATGGTACATTACATTACAAACAAACATGGCTGCACATTCCAACGTCATAGGGAAGGCTGATTTGTTTAAGCTGATCCGTTCTGGGCCGAAGAACCTTTCCCCAAAAGTACACCTTAGTAAGTTTCTAGTTAGTTTCCTTTATTGACACAGCGAAGAGTGTACCGCTCCTTTTAATACGATTAGGAGTAAGTTACCTCTGCATCTAACTTTATCCAATTACATCGCTGGCGGCGTTCTCATTGGCTGGCTAGGTAATGGGTTTTCTAAATGTACTCGCGTCTGCCTTAGCCTTCTAATGTATGGAGTCTTCGCAATTAATCCGATCCTGCTTATATTATTAACACGCTTGGTAACTGGTTTTCAGACATTAGTTAAACGGATTAGTTTTATCGGTGGTTATCGTGTGAGTCATTTCCGTTTCCGCCTGGGGATTAGTTTATGCGCATTAGGGGAGAGATTTATGAGTTTCTAATTGTGGGAAACTTAACCATCTTTCGGACTGAAAGCTTAGAATGGAAAAATCCTGAGAAATGTATTCTTTAATGTTTCTAGGCGTTAGCTGAAGCCACAGAATGGCAGTGAGAGGACTGTTTGCTCACGACGTAATCGATTAATCGATGAAATATCCACGTCTCTCATTCCTGCTATTAATGATGCGTTTGTAATGACTAGTGTACATTGATCCAGCTTGTTGTAGAATAATGTAGAAATTAATTGTTCTGTAGTATAAAGGCATTTTTTAATGCGAGTAAGTTGGGTACAGTTGAGGGTGCTAGGAAATCTTCATAATATTTGTAATATGATCCTTATCACTCTTCTCAACTGCTTTGTCTCCATCTCTTTCTCCTTGCCTTCTCTTTATGTCTAAATATTTATTAGTGTCATTGGGGTGAGCTTCATAAGGATTAATGTTTCTATTCTAGTATCTATTTCTGATGGTTAAATTGGTTTCATATCTTTCTGGATATTTTCTTGCGAAAGTAAACATAAATTTCAACTTCAAATGCACTCAAGATATCTCATCTACAGGTGAAGAAGTCGTACATTCAACTTCCATATGAAATAGAATTTATACCTCCGGCTGCCCAAGATGTATATATATATATATATGTTCAATAATATTTTTACAATACATTATGTAGGCATGCACCTTCAAATAGTCCGAAATATTACCATCATATCTGAAGAAAATTAATTCCCTGTATACTATCAGGTTGATTTTAAAATTGTGATCAGTAAAATATTTCGTTTTCCTGCATTTTTGCGAATACTGAAGTTTCTATTCAAAACCCTTGGCTGACTAGAAAGCTTTAATAGTAGAATTGAACTGAAACGAAACTTCTGCAAAAGAAGACGACCGCCTTTCTAAAATTTTGCTCGTAAAAGGGACGTAATTTATGCCTTTAGATGACGTGACAATGATAGCATATTTATTCTGTAAACTTTAGAGACATAAATTGTAGTTACACGCAAAACACGAGAGAGCTATTTCCTACAGAGAAGAATGCCTTCCCGGAAGTTTTCCTGAAGGAGTTGACTATCAATTATCTTTCTTACACATGGAAAAAAGCACAAAACCTCCTATGCATTGCCGGGAGTTGAATCCGCATTGAACTACTTGTGTTAAGTATTTCTACTGCTATAGGGCTGGTGGAGTTGCTCTGAATCCAGTAAATCTTAAATTACTAAAAGGATTAGCTGTTTCTAATTATTTTTAGTTTCACTCTTTCAGAAGAATTTTTACGAAACTATGGCAAATATTTATTTGAAGTCATAAATAAAAACTTCAGTTTGTCTGCTTCTTTTCCTTCTTTCTTCTTTGCACATATAAACGTGATGATAATTTAGTTCGTTGCAAATAATTTAATATTAGATGAATGCCTGTTTAGGGACTACAAAAATTATTTTGCTTTCGCGAATGGATTGAAGTATGAACATCACTGAAATATCGATTATGTAATAGAAGATGACAGGAACATTTAAAGAATTAAAAAATCACTTGATAACCCAAACCTACCTTTATTACTTGATGTTTGCTCTATTCAGACACATCTTATGATTTGGCAGACCACAATGGGGATAATCTGTAGCTCATAATTTTAACAATTTTATTAATGATGGTTATTATTAATTTTAACTGTGAAATTTTTAATAATGAATATCAGCAGCAAGCAAGAGACGTCTTTAAGCTAGTAACCGCAGGCCGCAGAAGAGTGTACGTATGTCGTAGCCAGAGTATTTATAATTTCAAAGGACTTTGTTTTAATTCTCCTCAGCGACTGGGCAAGAGTTTTCGCATTGCGGTCAATGCTGGTTAATGCAGATGCCTTGAAAGGGTTGTACTGAAAATTAGAAATTTAAATGTTTATAGCCAATTAAGTATCTTTCTTATTTCATATTTTATATATATGTAAGATAAAATATGCGAAAGCAAACTTATAATTTTAATTGTCTATGACTTCTTTTATTTTTCATTTAATTTGTGGACTCATCTCTATCTTAAAAATGGCGCTATAAATCTAAAATGCGTCATTCAAATTAATCATGTGAACTTACGTAATGTTTAATGCAGATATCTCTTGCCCAATCAAAGTAAATTGTAAAACAAAACCTTTTTTAAATTCCATCCTTCTTCCTCTGAAGTACTGCGACACACTCTCTCTCTCTTTTCGCTTAAGCTTCCATCCTGTTAAGACGCTGCTGCAGTCATCGATATTCAATTCTGTCGCTATAGTATCAAAGTTGTTCTGGAAATAGGCACGACTGGAGTGCCAAGTGAATTTTGACCACCAATGTGAATTTAAATAATTATGGAATGTAATTCGGCTCGATTGTTTATTCTTCAAAATGGATAGACGCTCAAAGCATCAAGTATCTACGCCATTAGTATTTCTACGATTCCACGGCGTACTGTTCCTACATCAGTGCTTTCAAAATTGTTCTGTTATTACATTCTTCGACCAGTTCAAATTATGAAGAAATCTACACGGATTTGTTATTCTGTGCTCAGAGTGAATCATGGGAAAAGTTCTGTTTCACCGAAAATTTTAAGGTAAGATTGTGCCGCATTCATAATCAAATCATTCATGTCGTGTCATCGAACCGCAGTTTTATTACATATATATTACCGTGAAAACCCGAAATCTGAAGAATGTAGACATTTTCCTATGAATGTCAGCGTTCACATAGTCGATTGGTGTATCTACGAAATATTTGCTAAATATACTTATTTCTCACTTATACTGGCAAATGTCGACATTCACCATCCACTGATGGTGAATGTTGAATAAAATATTTTTGCTACTTTTTAAATCATACTTCCTTATAAAACAAATTATGATGCGTGTCAAAATAGAAGAAAGCTTAAATAACAGCAGATATAAATAAACAGTTGAACTTAAAATTAACAGTTCATTCCGAATGAGAAAATGAAATAGCACCAATAAGTTTATTATTGCAACAAATTAAACTGCTATGACACTTTGAATTGCGTAAGAGTCCCTTGCTTTTACAACGCCTCTCTGACTGTTTTCTCGCCTTATTGTTTCGACCTCAATCACAGCATGTATGTTCTTGTCGACATACACCAGGGATGGTCCTAATGTATAAGAACACAGCCAAATATTCGGTCTTTCAACTACGTATTTGGTATGTGTTGACATTCACTGGAGAATATCTACATTCTCCCATTTCGGTCTCTCCCTGCAACATATATCTATATATCTATGTCTATCTATCTCTCTATATATGAATTAAATATATCTGAGATTAAACTAAGAAATCAGAAAGCGCCCGGCCATTAAAAAAAACTAACTTGCTTATTAAAAGCAAACACTAAAGTATAACTTGTAACATTTTGCAGAAACGTCGTTCATACATTCAGTATCTAAATACAATAAAATTATCTGCACAGTATTTATGGGAATTTCGGTGTAAAAATATTTTTAACGAGCATCAGACTGTAAAAAACGTATATCTACTTAAGAACTTAGTTTTAAAAATGAAAGAAATTACAAACGGAGTAAAGATAAAATATTTCAAAACGCCGCTCTAAAAACTTCGATAAAGTTAAATATATATATAAAAACTATGTTTGACAGTAACTTTTTCTCAGCTATCAAAGTGAAAAAAAAGTGAGCAAACTTGACACTTTCTGGAATGCCTTAAAACGTCATACGAAAAACTGCAGTCAAAAAGGCTCATCTCAAATAAGAAATATCTAGAAGAAAAACATAAATATATGTATGCACTTAAAAGTAAATACATTTATGTCCAACTTCTGGCTTTAACTTCGCTGTCCTTTTTTCCTTTTATCTTTATTGCCAACCGTTCCTATGACCCTGTTTAACTTAAACCTATAAACAATTTAGTCATTTGAAGGACAAGCTGACTTTTTCCTCTTTTCTTTTCTGTTCCTCTTCTTGTCTCTTTTCTGCCAGAAAAACAATCAAAGCGAGCTGATCACTTTTTATTTTTCACTATTATTTTCTAATAATCAGTTGTATATAAATATTATGCTATATTTTCAGCATTCACTAACCAAATATGAATTGTAAATATACAAATGTGAGTACAAAATGTGAACTATTTATTCTTTCAAATCTTTTTTAAATATACCTCTGTATATCCTCGTAGTTATACAGAAGTGTATATATTTTAAAAGATACGAAACGGTCAATTTAATTTAGGCACGGTTTTTAATATGAATAGATTCTTATATATTTTAGTTATAAATGATTTCTCGAAAGCGAACAATTACGAAACATTTTTGTTCATTATCAAGGAAGGTTCACTAAATTGCAGAGCGATTTCTGGAATAGATTTTGTCTGGCTCGCAGTAAATATCAAAACTACGTTAATAAAAAAGTAAAAAAAAAAAAAAAAAAAATAGAAAAAAAAATAATTTAAGATTTTATATTACGTCCAAAGACACGTTTTTAACGTTTTATGTGTCACCTTTATTAAATATCATGTTCTTTGCACTTAAACCACATAAAAGTCAATTTAACAGCAATATCACAAAATATTTAAAAATAGCATATCTTAAGAATTTTCGACAGACAGTCTCGCGCGCTGGAGATAAAAATATTTCTTCCGTACAGTATTGCTACTGCTCGCTGCTAAATTGAGAAACATACATATATTCATGCAGAGTATTATCTTCATTACTTAATTTCTTTTACTATAAATACAGGCGATAATACTTTTTGGCAACAATTTAAAAAGTGATTTGCCGTTTATGGTGAAACTCTACATAATGCCGTTTTGAGACTAATTGCCTTACTGGGCTACCGCCCCTTTGGGCTAATAAGATAAGTAACATATAAAAATAATTATGCATAATTAGTTTAACACGCGTGATCGAATTTGGAAACAAGTAAATAAAATAAAATGTCGTCAAAAAATTTTTAATATTTTATTTTCAGCTTTAATAAGAAATAAATGTAATAAGTCAAGTGCATGTTGTTGCTTAATTGTTAAAAAAGGTATCGAAACAGTTTGCTTTTGTTCACACATTATCTATATGTTCTTGGAGCAATCGAATCTAATTATAACCTAAGCGTAAATTAATCAAAATTCTGCAATAAAAATGCATAAAACAAATTTTCAGATTCCAAAATTTTTATCGTTTATTACAGAAAATAAAAGTAATCAATTTCATCATTAATTCTTTATTATTTCAAAAGTGAAAAAAACGCACTATCTTTTGAAATTTTCATATGATTAAAGCAGATTAAAACATTATAGAATGTTTTCTAGATAGTGAGAAGTTTAAATTTAAATCAGAACTCTCTAAAATGCTTGCCTGGCGTCAGTATCATCTTTAATTGCATTATTCTAGATACTTTATAATTATTCGGAAAAATTAATTTTTTTTGCTCCTCTTTCTTTAATTCACCAATCGAATAAGCATTTCAAATGTTTCTCCAGGGTTAAAATCAAACGAAAGTTCAAGAACTCTCTTCAGATGGGCACCCCTGCAGGGCGTATTTCTCTATCGCTCCTCCGCCATCACATACGGAAGGTGATTTCTAATTGAACTGTCATTCAGACAGCACGGTACTAGTTCGCCTTCTGTGAGTCAGAAAAGAACACCCTCTGTCCCACCCCCAACTTTCTATTTCGTCCGAATCCCCTTGCATTAAATCCCACTTCGAATTTGAGAAGGGTTTTATTTTGATTTGAATATAATGTCAATATCAGAGAGCTTTGTTGCGTGGGGAGCATACGAATTTTCTAGTTTTTTGAAGTTCCCAAAAAGAATGAAGGTTTGAACGCAGAATGAGTTAGTTTCAAAAGAGAACTTCTGAAGATAATTTCACGGAAGAATCGTAACTCTGTCACCTGAATGAGATTTTAAAACCATATAAATAATTGCTGGAATAACTAATAAACACATTCCCTCCAATTTAGATTAGCAACTTTTTACTTTTTATATAATGCAGGCGTTACAGGAAATGAGTAATAAGCGAAATTATCGTGAGAAATATTAAAGATTTTTTTTTCTTAAGTGTGCTTATCACCAGCATAGCAACATATCATGAGATAATTTTAAAGGGCTAATACACTCTCATTCATTTCTACAAGGCATATATTACATTATATTACTTCCTATTAATGTCAAAGCCCCTACATCATTTATAAGGTTGTACAGCAGTACAAAAGATTTCGTAGATGATTTTAGAATAGGTCATAATTTGCTATTGAAAGAAGGCATTGTGCAGACATCAAAGATTATTTTAACTTTCTGTGATATTGTCAGGAGATGTATGTCTTTTAACTTGCTTTGGAAACATAACGTATCCTGAATAAGAACAGGGAACTTACTAAAGCTATGTTCCAGATTGTATGGAATAGACGACACAAGCAGAAAGGGTATAACTGAACCTTTTATTCTCTATTACTTTGGAGTAGGTGCTCTCGTACTTCGGGATACAGAGACCAACCACTTGTGTTCTAAACGTAAAAAATATAAAACTACTAACTAAAACTCTAACTAAAAGCTAACTTTGAATTAGTATACAAATGCCTAACACCAAGACTGGCCTTTTTTAAAAGGGTACGTATGTAGTACGAAGAACTGCTGAAACTAAAATACGTTTTCAAATATCAAGAGGGCTAAGCCTCTGGCCTTAAAGGCAAGCAGCAACCGATTGAAAACTCGAAAGAATGCAGTGGCAAGCGGCTCGCTTCCTCACTCTCTCTCCAACTCTTGGCAAAAAGCACAACTTAATACTTGGCGTTAGCAAGTACAATTTGCATAAACAAGTTAAAGCATTTAATTCTGGCCGGAAGTGGAAAATAAGAAGTGATAGTACAGTTTTAAAATAAAATAAACGTTAGTAAAACTAAAGATCCTTACAATATCAGCATTTTTATGAGAAAGACTTAGCAAACTAAATTTCTAATTAATATGTTCAGAGATTGTTATACTAGATTTCAGCATTCTTTTCTGTCTTTGTTACGATACAGATATATTTAGCTCCAATTTTGCTGGACTGTCACATTTTACTTTAAACTTTGTTTCAATTATTCCTACAAGCTGCGAAGTTTAATTTATGTTATTACATAAATTGTGCATTGGTAAGCTAACTAGCTAATGACAAGATATAATTTAAACCTTCTGCATAAGATACTTTACTGAGATATTAAAAAGGAGCGATAAGTCGCCTGGAAATCCTCACGGATCCAGGTAAAATGTTTAAAATCCGTACAAAAGTACTTATAAAATAAAGTTTATGAGTTGTCCGAATAGACAAAATGTTCCTATTTTAATAAAGATCTATGCTTAAGATAACTAACCGAACTCTAATATAGTAAAAGTCTCATTAGTAGTTTTGCATAGTGTTGCAAAACGCCTAGCTGCGGTAAGACAGCTTCCACGCAAAGCAGGGTTAGAGTTGCCAGAAATGGCAAGGAAAGGCAGGGTTGCCAGATTTAGAGCGAAATCACTCATTTGGTGTCATGCTATCGACAAAGCAAGAACATTCAAGAACGATTTCCCACCGGGCTTCTTGAGAATGTTCTCGAAGGCAGGTCAAAACCTATAAATACCCTGCCTGTACGGGGAGTAGGAGTTTTCTCGTAAAAAGTATCTTGAGTGTACTGAGCTCTGTAGTAGTGCTCTTGAGTTCAGAGATTAGCTTGACAGAGATTTACCGAGTCGGGAGCTGTATTTTAGTGCTTTGCCGTGAAGCTGTCTTCACCGTGATAGCCTGAAGGCTGAGTTGCTGATTGTTTCAGCATATTTGTCGTAGTATTTCGACGACTGTAACGCGTCTTTGGAACTGTCCTGAGTAATACTGGCTAATAAATTGTGTTTTGATTCTTCAACAAGTGTTGTCATCCACCATTCCAAATCTACAAACCCGTGGGTTCAATAATAATTGGAAATCCAGCGTGGTTACTCCCGCTATGGCTCTGTTAGGTGCTTACGCACCATTCATCAATATTTGAAAATGCTCAGTAAGTGCTATTGTGGACGAATGCTGTGAAGCAAAACTCTATAGAAGATGGCAAAAATATTGATGGTCCTATGATCAATCAACTAGTACATTTGAAAGTATTCAAATTGTTTTATCAAGGAATTTATTAGCCGTATCTTCCAAAAAATAAATTATTGAATGTGTTGAAAGTAACAAAGAGAGGCTATACTTATGGAAAAATTTTCAGCTGACAGAAAAAATGGAGAAGACGATGAAAAAAGATTCAAATAATAGTATTTGTTATAAATCTGTCAAAGAGTTAAAACCATTTATCGATTTCGTGTTGGATTATCAAATAAGCACTACAGCAGTGGCAGAGTAATGAATCTTCCTTTTCTCTGCAGTAGTATTTTGTAAAAAAAAGTCTTCGAAGGTATATGAACATTTAAATTGCTTGGAATTATTTTTAAATAGTATATTTAAATTACTTATTATAACATGAAATACAGTATGGCAGTAGACATAGTTCACACGCTCATTAAAATCATAACATTAGCCATATTCTTAAATTTTCTTTTACATTTTACGGCATTATATACACTTGTGAATCTTTTTACGGTAAGGAGATTTTTGCTTAAACTTTTTTGATTTCCATCACATGTTAACAATATTTATCAAATCAAAAGCATCCATTCGAGAAACCGCAGCTCTGGTGTATTATGACAACACCCTCGCTTTGATGTTGGACTTCATTTAATGCTCTGACTCCAGTCAGAGCACTAAATGAAGTATGAATGAAGTTTAAATGAAATCTCTGCAAAATATAAATCCTGATACATATAATAAATTTTGAACTTTTAAGGCTATTCATAGAATCATTTTAAGATTCTAATGTAAGCGATTGCTGTTAAAATAATTATATTAAATTAAATTAAGCTAATCCAAATCTTGAATTAATTGAGCTAAAAAAAGGCATTTTTCTAAAGTTTCTTCGTGATCAAATTCATTAGATACTGAACGGTGAAATATTTTCAGATTCTTTGATTACATGAATGAGCATAACGTATTTCCAAAAATTAGAAGCAACTGAATTACATTAAGCTTCCTTGGGAATTGGATGCGAATGTGATACATATTCCACCGAAATTATTCTCTAAATGGCAAAGCAATGGGACCTGTTACTCAGGACTTCCATCATTATTTTGCAAACTGGAAATGGACATAAGCCAGAGGTACAGGGGAAATGGTACAGCCATGCAAAACGTGAAGTGTTAACATAACGGTCGATTTTCACCGCACAGTTAATAAATGATAATATTATGTTGATGGTGTTATGTAATACATTTTAATAACACGTATCTCTGCATCATCGATACTGAGGAATTTTATCAAAACACAAGAAATATCCATGTTAAGTTGTAAAATGGCTGACTGTATATTTGATGAAAATATATGGTATATGATAAGTATGATAGTTGAAAATTCCATTACTTCTGTTTTGATTCTATCTGCTAGATTTTTATCTCTGAATCCACAAAAAAAACGAATTCTAAAAATTGGTGGGGATATATTTCGACCATTCTCATCTTCGTACGACTTTAGTCAGCCGAGATATTAATTTAAAACTCTGAAAACGCTAATTTCCATTCTCATTTTTCCAACAGGCAGCAGTATCGTAAGCTGGAGATAAAAATCTGCTTTATTTCGAAAGGTATTGCCAATAGTCAATTTCAAATCGTACAGTTTGTTAATAAAAAAATTACAAGATATAAAATATAATAGCTTTGCTAAATATTAAACATATCATTAGTAAAAGCATCGTTAAATTGCATTCGAAAGCGGTCATATTCTGACGTTGAAGAAAGGTTGCGATTACGTGTGATGTCATTGTGTGTCGAAAAGTTTTCGTTAATGTCAGCATTTTAAATAAATAGCTGCTGTTAGCAACTTTTTACTTCCTTGTACGAAGTAAAAAGGAAGTATTGTAATCGCTAAAATTTCTGGCAGCATATTTCAACGAAAATATTCATTTTGACCGCTTTCGAATGCAATTTAACGATGCTTTTACGTGATATCTGTACGTAAGGACAGAATAAAAGACTCTTTTCCTACAAAAAAATTATAAAACTGCTTTAAAATGAATTCTGAAGAGAATTTTTCGTGGCGTCTGTACGAACGTATGTACGTACGTACGTACGTACGTATCTCGCATAACTCAAAAACGAGTAGCCTCACAACGTTGAAATTTTGTATATAGGACTAATATAACATGAAGATGTGCACCTCGTATTTTGGTTGCAATCGGCCACGCCAAACGTATATAAATATAGTTATAAATATATCCACTCTGTTACCCGGCTCAGTGATCTCAGTTTCTTTACTCTTATACGTTTGTAAATTGTACATTTTTTGCTTTAAAAATGATTGAATTATGTTTTTCTTATCTTCCGGGTACGGTTTTTATGCCTTTAGTAAATCTGTATGCAATATTTTTAGAATTATCAACAATTTAAAAGTTGTTTAAGTGCCGCTAAGCCTGATAATTTTTTTTTGATGGCGGCCATTGCTTGTTTACATTTGAAACAGCAGAGTAGTGAATATGTTGCCAATCTAGAGAAACGTAGCTTCGCAACAACAAAGATAACGCCTTCATTTATTATTGCGATTTAAATGATGCTTAATCCTTTCTGGAATTTTTCCCAGGAAATAAGTGTTTAAGATATACTTAATTTTTAATAATTTAATTTTTAATAATTAGTAATTTTTAATACAGATATTTTGAGATTTTATGTATTTTTGCCTTGTCGCGAAGTGAGAGCTGAATTAATTGAATGAGAAGTACTGAATCGTCTGTGAAAAACTGTTTCTTTTTTGTTTTGTTTGCTTAATTTCTTTTATACATCGTTCTAGCTTTATTATAGTACTTGACTAGAACATGTGGCAACGATTAGATAATTCATTAAATGATATAAATTTTGTGCATTCTCAGTTATAATATTGTAGTGCCGATCGCTTGGAGCTGTGATGAAAACCAGATGCCGTGACGTCATTCTCTCTACGAGCTGCGAAGGCGCCAAGCAAAAATTAGGGGAATTACCGTTTTGAGATGATAGACGATTGACGTGAAAGCAGAGACGCTGCTTCTGTTCAAAAAAGAACTTTGACGAATCATTACTTGTTTAATTCTCTTAAATGTTAAATTTATGTAATAATCGTTTGTCTAATTAAAATGTCTTTCGTTAATTAATTTGTTCATCGTTTAAAATCCCCACAAAAATTTTCTCAGAAGTGGGATAGCACTTCAGCACTCGAATGAACTGTAGTTTTACCTGCTTTCCTGGATTACTACCGGTTTCGAAGAATAACTGTTGCTGTGCTGGACTGTTTTACGATGTATAATCAACTATGTTTCGAACAAAAACCTCATTAAACTCCTAGGAATGTATGCTGATTTACCTGAACTGAAACTGCGTAATAGTGAGTAAATAGTGTGCGGCTATATTAAAGACTGGAATTAATTTTAATAATACTGGATGTCAAGTGTCAAGACGTGAATTGTTACCAAAAATCCATCGGACATAATCTGTTTCTACTCGCCTTTTGTCGACACCATTTGTGATCCATTGGATGGTATGGAAGTAATTTGTTTCGTTTCTGTTTCCGGATTATAGAGCCAGGAACATCGTGGATTACCATTATATGAAGTGAGTGATTTTCTCAATTTTATTAACTATGTTTCTAATTGATGTGCCGGGAATGGAAGATGTCCTGAAAAGTGAAAAAGCGCATAATATAAAATTATTACACAAAATAATATTTAACTATGTGGGCGACAGAAATAATCGAAAAAGGTTAAGACAATTTAGTGGTTTCTCTTTAGAAGAGAATAGTAAAGAACTTAATGAAAAACTCGAAAAAATCAAACAAGATTTTCAGGCTTATGAATTAATTTCCATTGCCAATGTTTTATGCATTGATAGCTCTGACACACAAGATGACTTAGCAACCCGAATTGTTTCTTATCTGAATAATTTAGAATTGCTTAAAAATAATGTAATTTTAGAAGAAAGTGAAAACGAAAGTGATTTAGAGGGTGTGGATGGTGGGGATAAAAATGAAGTAGATGATAATGTTCGAGATGAAACGAAACTAAGAAACAATTCTGGTGCCACAGTGAGACAACTTCCTTCCCAATGTGCTAATGATAATATTCTTAGTACAATTGAAAAAAAGTCGAATGTATTTCATAACTGTAGTATAAATGTTACTATTGAAGACATCAAATCTTTTGTTGCTCAATCTGATGGCCAAAACCACGAAAATGTCAGTAGTTGGGTCGAAAGTTTTGAAGATGCAGCTACCATTCTTCAGTTAAATGATTTACAAAAACTGATTTTTGCTAAACGCCTGATGACAAGCAAAGCAAAACTATTTGTTCTTAGTGAACCAAACTTGAACTCATGGCAAGATTTTAAGAATGCCATTCTTGATGAATTCCGGTCCAGCTGCAATTCGGCCGAACTGCATGAGTTATTATCAAAACAAATGAAGAGCAATGAAACATTTGATAAGTATTTTTTAAATATGAAAAGAATTGCTAAAAATGGTCAAATTGAAGATGTTGCTTTAATACGATATGTTATAGATGGTATACCAGGCTCCGCGTTTAAAAAATCTTGCTTGTATGGGTCACAAACATTAACTGATTTTAAGAACAAATTGAAGCTTTATCAACAGATATGTGATGATGAAGAAAAGTCGCGAACGTCTAAAACAAAATTTGAAAGTAAACAAAAAATTGAATCTAGGCATAAATATGACTCAAAAAATTCTGTTAACCAAACAAAGCGTAACGTAACCGATAGTCGAGGAACAATTCCTGAAATTAAACGCAATACAACCTGTTTCAGCTGCGGTGAAAGCGGTCATATTTCCAAACAATGTGTTCATAAAGATAAGGGAGTCAAGTGTTTTAAATGTGAAGAATTTGGGCACCGAAGTTTCGAATGCTCAAATACGAATTCGAAACCAGAAGTATCAACCGTGAATATTGATGTAGTCTCGAAGTTGACCAAAGAAGTAAAAATTAATGATGTATATGTAACCGCGTTAATAGACACAGGAAGTCAAACTACTTTGTTATGTAGATCGACTTTTGATAAACTGAATATCGAAGGCCTCGTGCCCGTAAGTTCAACGCTGAGTGGGTTCGGTAAATGTCAAGTAAAACCTCTAGGTTTCTTTAAAGGTAATATTAAAATTAATGATTTCCAGTGTACTGCAGATATTTGTGTTGTAGACAACAATGTAATGACACATGAAGCCATTTTAGGCTTAAACGTAATATTAAAAGGTGAAATATTAATAAATGAAAATGGGGTTACCATAAAAAGTAAGTCACAGAGTGTAGAGAAAGTAAATATTATATCTGTTTTACCTGTTGACCTAGCTAGTAACGAAGACGAAATAAACATTGCACCTAGTGTTCCAAACTACTTTAAAGAGACTGTTCAACAGTTAGTTTCGAAGTATATGCCACGTAAGACCAAATCTACGGACATACAGTTAAAAATTTGCGTTAAAATTAACGAACCAGTATCGCATCAACCGCGTAGATTACCGTTTGCGGAAAAGAAAATTGTTGAAACCCAAATATCCGAATGGCTAAAGTCAGGAATTATAGAACAGAGTTCTTCGGAATATTCCAGCCCATTGGTCATCGTTAAAAAGAAAGACGGGACACCAAGAGTTTACGTTGATTATCGTCGTTTAAACAAAGTTGTCGTAAAGGATAGATTTCCCCTTCCCCTGATTGATGATATCCTAGACCGCCTTCAAGAAGCACGTATTTTCAGCACTATTGATCTCAAAAATGGCTTTTTTCACGTGGACGTCGAAAAGGAAAGTCGGAAGTACACATCATTTGTTACGCATGAAGGACAGTACCAGTTTTTGAAAGTGCCGTTTGGACTCTGTAACTCACCAGCTGTATTCCAGAGATTCATAAATACCATTTTCCGACCGTTAGTTAACGATGGCATCGTTTCGCCGTACATGGACGATATCATCATTTTGTCCGCCTCATACGAAGAGGGAATCGAGAGGCTGAGTCAAGTTTTAAATCTAGCGAGTGAATACGGATTGGAAATAAATTTTAAAAAATCGCAATTCTTAAAGAAACGAATTGACTTTTTAGGTCATGTCATAGAAGAGGGTAAAATTTTCCCATCCACTTTGAAGACGCAAGCTGTTATAAATTTCCCTGAACCATCTAATTTAAAACAGATCCAAAGTTTTCTTGGGCTGACAGGGTATTTCAGAAAATTTATTAGTAAATACTCTATAATTGCCAAGCCACTTAGCGACCTGCTAGAAAAGGGTAATAAGTTCGAATTCGGTGAAGAACAAAAGATCGCATTCAATCGTTTGAAATCAGCGCTAGCTGAGAAGCCTGTACTTGCAATTTATAACCCTAATTATGAAACCGAACTACACATAGACGCCAGTATAGAAGGATATGGGGCGATTCTAATGCAGAAACCCCCAGGTGATAGCAGTTTTCACCCCACTTATTTTATGAGTAGGAAAACCTCTGATGTAGAGAAAAAGTACTCAAGTTACGAGTTGGAGGTCCTCGCGATCGTAGAAGCACTGAAAAGGTTCCGTGTTTACCTTTTGGGAATTTCATTTAAGATAGTGACGGACTGTTCAGCATTTCAACGGACGATGGAAAAAAGAGATTTAGCGACGCGTGTTGCTCGTTGGGCTCTGTTGTTACAAGAATTCGATTATGTTATAGAGCATCGTAAAGGTGTTAGAATGCCACATGTAGATGCTCTAAGTAGAGCTCCTGTAAACGTCTTATGCATTTCTATTGAAAATATCTTACCTAAATTAAAACTTGCTCAAGAAAATGACACTGAAATAAAAACCATTAAGGAATTATTGAAAACCTCAAGTTATGAAAATTATTGTAATAGAAATGGCGTACTATACAAGTTTATTGACGGTAAAGAATTGATAGTCGTACCGGAAAGTATGCAGACTGAAATCATAAAAGATGCTCACGAGAAAGGGCACACCGGTATCAAACATACAGAGAAACACCTGGATGAATACTATTTCATTCCCAAACTTCGGCAGAAGATAGAAAACGTTATCGCGAATTGTGTTCATTGCATCTTAATAAATCGTAAAGCAGGGAAAAAGGAAGGATTTTTACATCCGCGATTCAAAGAAGACATTCCGTTGCATACTTATCATATAGATCACTTGGGTCCTCTGGAAAGTACCCATAAAACTACAAGCACCTATTAGTAGTGGTCGACGCCTTTACTAAATTTACTTGGATTTATCCAACAAAATCTACGACCTCAGCCGAGGTGATAGCGAAGTTAGAGAATCAGAAGGCCATTTTTGGAAGCCCTTGTCAGATCATTTCTGATAGAGGAACGGCTTTCACATCCAGTGAGTTTTCTGACTACTGTGCTAAAGAAGATATTAAACATCATCTAATCACCACAGGCCTCCCGAGAGCAAATGGACAGGTCGAACGAATTAACCAAGTCATTATATCAGTATTAGCGAAACTGTCCTTAAAAAAACCAACCGAATGGTATAAACATACACACGAAGTTCAGAGAACGCTTAACTCAACATATCAAAGAAGCATTAACACTACTCCGTTCGAATTACTCTTCGGTACTAAAATGAACAGTAAGGGCACCGATCAGCTCAAAGAACTGATAGAAAGTGAGTTTCAATCTCAATTCGAGTCTCAAAGAGAAGAATTACGAAAGCAAGCCAAGAGGCAAATTTTCCAAGTCCAACAGGAAAATAAAAAGACATATAATGCCAAAAGAAGACAAGCACAGCCGTACAAAGTTGGTGACTTAGTGGCAATCAAAAGGACTCAATTCGGACCACACTTAAAATTAAGAGCGAAGTATTTCGGACCTTATAAGATCACGAAAGTTAAGGGTGGCAACACCTATGACGTAATAAAGGAAGGATGCCATGAGGGTCCCATATGCACCACCACATGTGCCGAATTCCTCAAGAAATGAACGGCACCTTAAAATTTTTCACGAACACTTATTTCTGTTATTGTATATTCTTGCTTGTTGCTTTGTTTTTTTTTTTTTTTTTTTTTTTTTGTATTTTGCAGTGTCCTGGAAGGCCAGTCCACCCTCGGATGGCCGAAATGTAGTGCCGATCGCTTGGAGCTGTGATGAAAACCAGATGCCGTGACGTCATTCTCTCTACGAGCTGCGAAGGCGCCAAGCAAAAATTAGGGGAATTACCGTTTTGAGATGATAGACGATTGACGTGAAAACAGAGACGCTGCTTCTGTTCAAAAAAGAACTTTGACGAATCATTACTTGTTTAATTCTCTTAAATGTTAAATTTATGTAATAATCGTTTGTCTAATTAAAATGTCTTTCGTTAATTAATTTGTTCATCGTTTAAAATCCCCACAATATTCTACTGGCGAAAAACTCTTTAGTAGTTAAAGACCATAAAAAAGTAAGTCATAAGTCTTAATAAGTTATAATATGAACGAAATATAATACTGTTAAGTAAACCTAGCGCCAGAGTGTCGCTATGGTAAGCAAATAGAGTGAATTTTAAAGAATGCATTTATTCTATTGTGGTTTATACGCTGTCGGCGAAGTAGATTTAATTAAATCGAATATGTTTAAACGGAATGCAAAAAAAAAAAAAAAAAAAAAAAAAAAAATGCGTATAATTTAATATTCTGTACAAGGACGTCATGTGTGTACACATCAGATTTTTTGTTTTGGGTTATATATATATTATTAGATATGTTATTACCACGCTAATTCCTTTATCGATAATGAGAAAAAGTTGGTATATTGCATTAAATTTAAATCATGACGTCATATGTATATGTATTAACCTGAAATGTCCAAATATTTCATTTCCTGATTTAGCAACAAAAGAAAATATTTACGAATCGGTTGTTGCTTGGAAAGAACGAACTGATTTCATTCATACTGAAATGTTTTTCACATTTTCTTTTCAGTTGTACATAGAACTTATAAATTTTGCTTTAGCCATAGCTCGCTAGGGTCATATAAATTCTAACTGACCTGTTTTATTCTTATTTGAATTCTCAAGGGGATAAGTAGTAAATAAGACAAACATGTGCTACCAGTGCAACTAAATAAGATGTTACAATAAATTCTATGAGTCTATAAGCATGGATTTTAAAAAAGAAATCTACAAAACATTTTTAAAGAAGAAAGATTATCTACTGCCAAATTGCAAATCTCAGCCCATTGTCATCAAATTCTTAGAGTACTTTCGAAGCTTAAAAAATAAAATAGAATTCTTAGCAACTTTCACTTGCAAATATCAGCCAGTTTTCTTTGAAAGTCCTTTCAAGAAGGCGCTGATAGCCCCGGTAAGCTCTGTCATAAATTGAATAAGCCAATTCACTCATTTACTTACATTTTATCGAAATTCCGAATAGGATTAAATTATGCGCTTTTAAAAAGAAGTGAGATATTTTTCCTGTTACATTTTTTATATCCAATCAAAAGAAGTGTACAAAATCCCTTAACTATGCATTAAAATGTAACTCATGTAAAAAAAGTGTTTATTTTGCATATGTATTCCAAGAAACCAAGCTGTGGATCAGAAATAAGGTTCTTAAAAGGATGATAGATCTCGAGCTTTCGGATTTGTCAAGGTGGCTTCTTTTTTGCAAAACGTTCTTGTTTAGCTGATTATCACAGACCATAACACTACTGTCTACCTTAAAAGGGATGTTACGAAGTTCTTTTGCTTTTTTTAATTGATTATGGAGACCGTGCTAAAGCTATTTGACTTTAGCACAGTCTGAGTCAAGATGTCAAGCTGACTTTTATGTGGTTGTTGTTTAATTGATTATGGCAGACGGTGAGAAGGCCCTCTCTCTTATGGGGTGTTTTCGAGGAAAATTTTTCTAAATTAAAATAGCTCGTATCATATTGGAAACTCTGTGCTCGTAGGTTTTAATCTATATTAGAAAAACGTTGAAGTAATTAGTGCTTACAACGTAGACAAGAGCTCAAATGAAACGCCTGGAGGCACAACATTCTTTCAGAGCCCTTCAAAGCCTACATTCTCCGTTTTCCTGAAGAAAACGGAGAAACCTGCAGGTGATTTGGACTCTCCCTAAACCGGTGAGCCTTGCTGAACTAGACCACAGTGAATCCTGATTACGGTTAGTCGGAAAACCCCTATACCGACAATGTTAAATTGGCCATTTTCGACGTACCTTTTCTCAAAATCTACTGTAGATACACGCTTGAAATTTTTTCTGCAATTAATGAGATAAGTACACTTATCTCATTACACTGAAATGAGCTTTTGAAACATTCTGAATTTTAGAGTAATTTATAGAATATTGTATTAGGCATTGTAAATTTTAGCAATTTTCTCTCAAAAAAAGTTGCGAATTTTTTTTCCTTAGTTTAACACAAGAAGCTCATTTCAGTAAATATTAAGGAACATAATAAATAAGCGATAAAAATTTTACATACCTACATACCTGTGAGCAGTAGTTTCTGAGAAAAGGTACATCGAGCATAAAAAATCACTTTTGGAGAAAAACGCGTTTTTATGTAAAAATCATCATTTTTCAAAGCATTCGATGATAAGTAAAACTAGATTTTTTCAGTTCTAATTTTCATAGAGATTAAAGCATGGTAATTTTTGGAAAGCTAAAAGTGAACATAATTTGAAAATGCAAAAATCCCAAATCACCATTTTTTGAAGATTTTTGACTTCCAACACCCCTTAAGAAAGCAGAAGCCTCAAATCTCTGTACTGCTGAATGAAGGGAAACCCATGTTTTCGTTTGCTTACATTGCGATTTTTTCCCTCTTTTTTTTTCGTTTCCTCAGAAACGGAAAATCATCGAATGCTTTGATAAATGATGATTTTTCCGTTCCATCTGAAATAGTAGAATCGTAGTATTTTTATTTATTCAACTACTGTTTATCATTAAAGGCAGTAAGTGTTACATAAATGTTTTATTAGGTATTATACCGTAACCTATATTACTATTTAATGGGATTAAAATGTTCCATATTAATTCTGAAGATATTTATTAGGAAACATTTAGAACAATCCGTAACGAAGTACATAATGCATGATGTTAGAAATACGCATCTGTGTATACAGTAACGTTACAAATGTTCATAAAAATTAGCACTTGGATATTATAGACTAAATATGTCTTTATTTGGATAATTAAATATATAATTAAAAAAGGAAGAAAAGATTTAAATTACTCAGAAGCTCATTCATTCCTTTTAATCACATATTTCCTTAAACTTACAATTTCCAAAGGTAAATTAAAATTTTAACATCACGTGGAATAAATTTCACTTGGAATCTGATTATTTGTCAGGCATGGAAAGTAAATTTAAGATCTTACGTCTCGTGCTGTGTCAACACTTGCCAAGCGATGCGGATGATAAATGAAATGGTAACGTAACGCCACAAATATAACGGCCAAAAATATTAAAATCTTTGCTAAGGTTATTTTAACATAAAAAAAAAAAATCTTAGAGAATATAATTCTAACCTTTAACGTCTTCAGACTAGTTTCAACCTAAACTTAGGTCATACGAAATTATTACCTTAGTGGATACCAGAAACTGAAGTGTTGTAGGACTAGAAGAGAAAGAAGGCTAAGGAAGAGCATATTTTTAGTGCATAGGTTTTGCTCATAAAATACTGTTTGGATTACAGAGGGCGCATATTCTTCCGCATGTACGAGCCTTATGTAACTGTACAGATATTCACCGTCAAGTGAGAGAAGATACTAACCGGTGTGCGGAAAAAATGTCACCCGGAAAAAAGGGAAACTGAAAGAATGTCCCTGGAAAATAAGGAACGGAAAAAATGTCACTCGGAAAATAAGGAACGGAAAAAAAGGAACTCTAAAATCTCGCCAAATAATGTCGCCGATTGGAGATGGGGAAACCTGCCAAACGGGCAGGGTTATAGCGGGCTCTCTTGAGGGAGGTTTTAAGGGTAAGACGTTGAGCTGGCTGCAGCTGAGCAAAGTCATTTCGATAGCAGGTTTTTCCAACTTGCCTGCGGGAAAATCGTATGTTCTCCCCCGTAGTTTGCTTCACCCGTTTCCTTAAAGAAACCGACCCACCTCACCCGGAAGGAAAGAATTCACGGGGAGCAAATGTTTCTCCTCTGTTAAATAATGATTGCCGGTCTTTAAACTAAATTTCATCCATCCCTAACTGAAAGCTAACAGCTTGTTCACATTAAAGTGTTGATAAATGACGAATTGTCAGTAAAGACGGCACACGAAAGCTGCTAAACAGAACTATTGGCGTAGTATAGTTTGTTATTTTTTATTACGGTTTAACGAATCTAGCAATAATATTATATTATGCATTCCGTTATTATTTAATCTATCCGTAATATGAAATATAATTTTCTAAACACTAACGGTTTATCATCAGTTAATTTATAAAACGACAGATATTTTATAGTGTCATTTTTTTTCCCCACTTTAACGGTTTATCATTAGGTGTAAGAGACTTTGATCCTGGAGGACCATTCTTTTCGTGTTAGAGTCCTGCATTATATTCGAAGAAATTAAATAATGAAAAATGTGCATAAATATATGCATATTTCTCGCATTGTGATAAAACAACGGTACATAGAGCCATCGAATTTTGAATGACGTAATCCTCCTGCGAATATGGGCATCTGGAAGCCCAAATTTGAAATTTGTTTTATTATCTATTTCATATTTTGTAAAACTTTAACGAATTTTTGATTAACAAACTCAACGATTTAAAAGCGAGGAATGGCAACACTATACGAAAAAAAAAATTATCTCCAGCGCGCGGAACTGTGTGTCGGAAATTCTTCTAAAGATATGCTTTTTTAAAATTCGTTTGCGACATTGCTATTTAAATGAATTTTATGGTTTAAGTGCAAAGAATATGATATTTAATAAATAAAGGTAGTACACAAAACGTTAAAAAAAACGCCCTCTTTGGACCTAGTTTAAAACCTGAAACCTTTGAGATTTTTGTTTGTTATTAAGTTTTTTTTTTTTTTTTTTAATATGAATGATAGTCTCTCAGCCGACTTCGACTTGACCAGAAGCAGTTGTCACTTTATTATGCAGTCACCTAATAGGTGGGCCACCTTTGCCTCCTATGAAGGGACGGACCATTAGAACTATGCATTCCCCTGGATTCGAGCCCAAGACGTTAGGTATCGAAGTTGGCTCCTCTAACCACTACACCGTCTGAGCGGCATTCATCATTGGTTAGTTTATAGAATATTATATTCTATACTAATTAATAGAGTTATTTTAAAATAGTTAGCTAAACTGGCTTGGCTAGTTCCCCCCCCCCGCCAAATACTTACTTATTCGAGGAAATAACTTAATTATACGCTTTAACGGTAACATAAATTTTACACTATATTTATTTTATATTAAAATTTTTCCTATATATAAATAGATACGGCCATACACGCAATCGAATCGGCTTAATGTACTTTCATTTATAGAATAATGCACTTCCGAATGTGAACAGTGAACTTTCTTCTGGTGATTATCTTCCTATGATGATCAGTATTTCTGAGAACTTGGACATCGGTGCTGAGAGCTATTTCTCTAATTCGCAAAAGCCCAAAATCTTATGAACCTGTGGTCATCTTAGAAAGGGTTTACTGTACTTTCTGTCTCTAACTGTGGCAATTTATTGGTATGAAAAAATTTCTTATAGTAGAATATAATCCATTCATGCAAGCCCTGTTATAAGAATAATTTAATAAAGAAGCAAAAGTATCATTTTATTCAAAATTGCATTTTTCGAGCGAGGTAGTAAAGAGTTCTGACTTTCTTATCGGTTAAATGTTGCTATTTCTGACTTTTAACTTGCTAATCTAACATTTATTTATTTTTTTTTAAGCCCAAAGGGGCGTTAGACCCAAAGAGCTATTAGTCTCAAAACGACATTTTGCGTTGATTCACTTTTCAAACTGTTGCTACAAAATATTATTGCCATGCATTATATTTAAAGAAACTAAATAATGAAGATTATGCATGAATGCATGAATGTTTCCGCATTTTCAAAAAACAACAGTATCTAGAGCCATCCAATTTTGAATAACGCAGTACTCCAACCAAACATGAGCACTTGAAATTCCGAATTTGGAATTTGTTTTATTATCTATTCCCAATTTTGCAACACATTAACGAATTTTTTAATTAACAAACTCATCGATTTAAAAGCGTGCAACGGGAATACTGTACGAAAAAAGAAATATATCTCCAGCGCCCGAAACTGTGTATTGGAAATTCTTAAATTTTGCGCTTCTTAAATATTTTGTGATATTGCTGTGGAATTGAATTTTATGGTAAAGTGCGAAGAACATTATATTTAATAAATAAAGGTACCACACAAAACGTTAAAAAAAATCCTTTTGGGCGCAATATGAAATATGAAAGCTTTCAGATTTTCCTTTAAATAATGAAAAATCTGCATAAATGTATGTATATTTCTCGCATTGTGATAAAACAACGGTACATAGAGCCATCGAATTTTGAATGACGTAATCCTTCTACGAATATGGGCATGTGGAAGACCAAATTTTAAATTTGGAATTTGATTTATTATCTATTTTATATTTTGCAAAACTTTAACGAATTTTTGAGTAACAAACTCAGCGATTTAAAAGGGAGCAATGGCAACACTCTACGGCTGGGAAAAACCTTTTTGTCTCCAGCGCGCGGAAGCGTGTATGGGAAATTCTAAAGATATGCTGCGGCATTGCTATTGAATTGAATTTGATGGTTTAAGTGCCAAGAACATGATATTTAATAAATAAAGGTAACACACAAAATGTTAAAAAAACGCCCTTTGGACGTAATTGAAAATCTGAAAACTCAGATATTTTTTTTTTCCCCAGTGGCGTGGTAAAATGAATCATTAAAAACGAAGCTGAGCTTCTTAATTACATTTTGCAGCTTTAGAATGATACCGCTAATTTGATTATCCAGAACTCGAAATATTGAATAAATTAGAGTTAAATAAAATTCAAAATTAATGCGAAAGAATTTGTTTTAGCAAATTTCGTGAGATAGAAGATTATGTTGTGCTGTTTTGTAATGAAGAGGTGAAAACTGTTGAAAACAGTCAATTTCCTATTTATGAGAAAACTTTATTATGACTTTTGAGATTAAAGAGTACATATAAATATTATAGTTCTCATTTTTCATGTTTAAATAATTAGTAAGAAATATGGATTCTAATGCAGCAATTGTAGTGTAATTCTAAATGAACTATTTATAACATTGTTATCAATGAAGCAACAATCGTATAATTAAAAAAAATGAATGCAAAATTCTGTTCTTATTATTTTGAGCTCAAGTTCTATGTTTCAAGAGCTTTCAAGTCTGAATTAATTACTTTTCAGACTAAAATTGCAGTATAACTTTTGTATTTAAAATTTTGTTAGCAGTTTGTTAGCAGTTCTAAAACAAATATCATGCAGAATTTTAGCAGTATTAGAAAAGGACTCAAAAAGAGCTGAAAAGGAAACTTCCTATCTTTTGGCTTTTTTAATTGTTGAAGTGTATGGAGTCAAAATTAAAGCTACTAACAACCAGTTTTTAAGGTTGTTATTAATTAAAACATCTGTAATTTTTAAAAAGCACATGTTTATGAGGAAATGACAATAATTATCGTTTCCTAGTCATTCCTAGTATCATCAGGGCCGGTGCCAGAGCATATGCAATCGGTGCGGCCGCACCGGGCGGCAGAATTGAGAGAACGCAAAATTTTTAGAACTTTGGAAAGAGCTGGGCGGCAGAATTTTGAAGTTGTAAAGCAGGCACCGTGCGGCAAAACCAAATTCTTTGGCAAAACGTCTACCGCCGGCCTTGAGCATCATTCCAAGTCTTAGTAAATCAGCTTTGAATAATTAGAACTGATTTATAGGAATTTAGCAAAACTGAGCTACAGTAACATATCATTGATAAAAGTATATCCCAGGAGAAAATATTCTTATTATTATACTATAATGTTCCCTTAAAAAGAATGTAATATTTAGCAATCATACTTAGTATTGCCGATTTTTCAAGAAAAACAAAATTCACAAGGTTTTGCAAGCGAGTACACCATTCAATACTTAACAAATGAGTCGCACTTGATCAAACAAACCATAGGTTTATACACAACCGTCCAGGAGTAATTTAGTCAGGTATTTTTAAAATGTTAATATGCAAAATATAGAATTAATACTAAATATGCATAAATTTTAGACTTCAGCCTTCTTGACGTGCTTTCGTGGTGTAGCGGTCTGCACGCTGGGCGCGTATTCCAGAGATCCGCAGTTCGATTCCCGGAGACGGGGTTGCTCATTTTTCAAGTCTCCTGCTTCCATAAAATATCGAATGTCTCTGCAATCTAAGTGAAGAAATATTCGACATAACAGACATTTAACTTTTTCTTATAATATAAATTTTGCGTGGGGACAGTTTTACATTGAGCTGAAAATAAGTTTATGTATTCTGCAGTAAAAATTTACATTCATTCAATTAATTATTTATATGTACTGAAAATTGTTTTTTCATTTTATGTAAAATTTATCTGACGAAATTGAATTTAGAAATTTTCTGCATTGGCTATAATTTTCTTCCTTCTGCAAAGAATATATACGTATATATATATACGTAAACGAGACATATTTTGTCGAATGCCGTAACAGCATTGCCGTATCCTTTTGTGTTAATATATTCAAAAATTTTAAATGCTATTACGTAAACTACAGCATTATATGTTACATGAAGGGGATTAAATTGAATCCAAATTCAAAATATTTACATGTCTTTTCACTCATATTTCTAACAATTTTATTTTCATAGGGAAAGTTACCAAACACTGATGATATAATAAAATTGACAGTCATTTGTGTTCTATATTCTTAAGCAGAATACATAATGCAGCTCATCAGCGCTCCAGCGGTCGCCAGGGCCGTAGCTAGAAGGGGGCAAAGGGGACATCTGTCCCCGGGCGCAGAATCCAAGGGGCGCCAAAGTGATATTACAACATTGTAGAATTAATCTTCAGTTGTCCCTGGGCGCTGAAAACCCTAGCTACGACTCTGGCGGTCGCTTAACACTAATAGTTCGACAGGGCTCAAATCCCAGCAAACAAGCTGGTTGCAAGATAATTTAGTTATTTCTTCCTGTGTAAGGTAAATACAATCAAGTTTCCCATTCTCATACTTCGTTAAGTCCTCCACGAAGGCATCCCTTCTCTTAGACAGACAGTTTCCGTGCTTTGCCATGATTCAAATAACCACCAAAGAAGAAATGAGGAGAAAATGCAGTAGATACTAGCTATTCAAGGGATAGAACAATTATTAATAGATGTAGAAGAGCATTTTTGAAATCATTTCTTGAGTACCAATTCCGGGGAGTTCTAAATCACCGAGAGTTCTTAAATGTTAAATAACTTCAGTGCCTTTAATTGAGTCTGAAAATTGGATTGATGGAGTTGAATTTTTTGAATTTTAAAATTTGCAATTTGCTAGAAAAGACGAATTTTCTGCTCAAGTGCTTACAACAATATTGAAAATTCAAAATTTGCGAATCTATGGGCGACGTACGTCATTAATTACATCAAATGCTTCTAATAATTATTCTAATAACTATTTTAGAGTTTAACATAAAAACTCTAAAATTGCAGGGACTGTAAATAATCTAAAGATATTTAGAAATACAACAAGATTTGACAGTTGAGGAAAATTGAAAAATACACTAATTATCATAAAAGATGAACTGAAAATAATTATAATGTAAGAAAGAAAAATTTTCTCCTTTCTTTTTGTTTATTTTCACAATTTAAAAAAAAAAATCATATAAACCTAAAATTTGGTTACTTAGGGAAATTGCTATAAATTAAGCATAAAACAAATCAGTGCGAGAATGGTTTTGCATACGAACTGCGACTGCAACACATTTCAACCAGTTTTAACCAGCTTCAGATGTTAAAAAGTTCCAGAATTAAGACCTTCTTATTGTAAATGCACAAAGTTTAAATCTTGGCATAAAATTAAATAACTTGGGCATTTAAAGCCCGAATATTGGAAAATATCATAATTAAGAATTTTTAAATTTTTGCAATAGCATACGTACAAAATAATGATCAACAATTGATTCAAGGCTTTCGTACGAATACAATAATCCGAATGGAATGTAAAAGATTATTACTATTCTAATTTATATTGAAAGTTGTTACACGACCTTGAAAAATCAATATTATAATTTATAAGGCAAACATGTAACTGAAATTATTAAATGCCACAAAAATGCAAATATAATGAGACTTTTCTAATGCAACCACTAACGGCGGCTTCAAGCGATTTTTAAGCCACTTATATAGATGGTTGCATTAGAGAGGCAAATGTATAAAAGCCTGTTTATTTATGTTGTAGGGAACACTTTTAGAGTTCGCCGTCATGAGATTTTCTGTCTGTAAAACAGTTACAAATAATACGTCTTACTAAAACGATCTGACATATTTAGGCTTCTAAAATGATGTGAAAAATTTCAAAAAAGAAATCTAACAGAAAAAAATCCTGATTTGGTTAATTTAAAGCAGTTAACACAGTTTATGATAAATAAAACATTAATTAAAGCATCACAGGATTCAGTATGAGAAAAAATTAGCATAATCACCAAATCAGATTATTTAGGTTATGGCAAAGTACCATAAGATTATCTGCCGAAGTGAATATGGATGCCTTCATGGAGGACTGTTTATAGCGAGTAGTTGACAAAAATTATTTCATACGTCTGATAGAAACTGACTCGTATTTATGTTACACAGGAGAAAAACACGAAAATTTCCTGGTAAGCAGCTTACCAGGAAATTTGCGTGGCGTGCCAGTCGAACTACCAATATTCAACTATTTTTACCTCTCGGCTGCTAGTGGTCAAAGGTCATTTAAGTTATTCTCTGAATTTCAAAGTTATCTGTCTATGCTTTATTACACATTTATTCATACTCAGATTTTTGGAAACAAGAGATAAATTAAAATTTGGTTCTGGAAAAGAAAAAACTGGAATTCTAGATAACCAAATTAAATAATTAAATTTATTTAATTTCCCCATTTTGATACGTTTTACGTTATGAATACGAAAAGCTCCCACGTATGACTTATTTGGAGCTCAATTTGGAGAGTAGAATAAATAAGCTTCTTTAATTTGGTTTGGTTTACTTGACTATAACAAAGCGCACGAAAGGTATCTGCCTAAGAGAATGGTTGCTTTCGTGGAGGGCTTCCTAAGGAAAACTAGCTCGTAACCACGTTATATAGGGGAAAAACCACAAAAAGCTGCTTTGCTAGGAATCGTACCCAGATATAATAACCAGGGTATTCAGCAACTTAACCGCTCGGCCGCTTTTAAGTTTTCATAAGCTCTACACGTAATTGTAATTAATATAACTACTATAAGTAAAAATCCTTTCTAAGATATCCATCAGATTTCAGCCTATCAGCGGCCGAGCGGTAAAGACGCTGAACACTGGTATTTCGGTCCGAGATTCCAATCCCGCGAACGGGCTGGCTGCATGGGCACTTTCGTGGTTTTCCCCATGTGTAATATGTATACGAGCCAGTTTCCCTTAGAAAGTTCTCCACGAAGGCATCCCTCCCTTTAGGTAGATAGCTCTTGTGCGCTTTGCCATAATTGAATAATCCTAATCCATCCATGTTTCTAGTTGATTTTTGATATCTGTGAAGATCACCACCCTAGAAAGATGATATTCAGTGCAAGTGTTTGTTTATACCTATAGAAATGCCGGTCACTTTTGGAAGTGATCGTCTTAAGGAGATGGTCGCCAATCGTTTATGGGCTACTAGATGCTCCGGCTCTGAGTAGGTTACGCATTGGTGCATTGTAAAATGCATTAAATCCTCTCTAATACGATCATCCACGTTTCTAATTATTTTGGTCTTTGGTGGAAGTGGTCATCTTAAAGAGATAATGCTCGGTACGAGTGTTAATTTCTACTCTGAGAAATTATTTTGGAAGAGGTCGCCATAAGAGGGTTCATTGCATATTAAATGTTTAAATCCAGATCGCGTGGTTATGGGATCCATTTTAATTAGATTTTAAAATTTTAGTAAAATAAAAAATCTGAAAGGTTTCAGATTTTAAATTACGTCCAAAGGGGCCTTTTTTTAACATTTTGTGTGTTACCTTTATTTATTAAATATCATATTCTTCGCACTTAAACCATAAAATTCAGTTCAAGAGCAGTATCGCAAAATAATTTTAAATTGAGCACATTTTTAGAATTTCCGATTCACAGTCTCACGCGCTGGAGATAAAAATGTTTTTTCTGTACAACATTGCCATGGCTCGCTTTGAAATTCTTGAGTTTGTTAATCAAAAATTCGTTACAAAATATAAAATCGATAATAAAACGAATTCCAAATTTCAAATTTGGGCTTCCAGTTGCCCATATTCGCAGTAGGATTACGTCATTCGAAACTCGATGGCTGTAGGTACCGTTGTTTTATCACAATATTTGGTGGCAACAATTTGAAAAGTGAAACGGACATTCAGAGTGATTCGACGCAAAATGAAAACATTAGTCCCTCATAGACTAATAATTTTGAAATAAACCACTTAATTTTAATAACTGTGGTATTCTTGTTTTCAAACTTAAGTGCAAATTTAAACAAATGTTTCCTGTGCAGATGCGTTACTTTTAATTAAAATCAAATGAGAAAAAAAAATTATGCGAAAATTAATTAGGTAAAAAATTTAGTCCTATTCTTATCGCAAACCGTAACTTGAAATTGCATCTACAACTGTTTCTTATACCAAAGCTCAGGTTGAATTAGTTTTCTGTTGTGCGTCAATAAATGGTTCACTAAACCGCAGCTTAAGGCTATAACTACATGCAGTGCGAGGAGAGTAATTACTAAAGACCTGACAATGACCGACGCTGGACAACCCGCCTTTCCCCCCTGGCGTCCATCGCGAAAGCTTCCCTCTCTAAACAACCCTCTATTTTTAACCTTAGGGAAGAAACTATGGAGGTAGGCTCCATGGAAGAAACAAGCAGCCAACACGTCTTCTTGCTTCTACTCGCACATGTTTCCGGTCATCCGAAGTTACGGTTGTTGAGATAAAACTTTTATCACCCAGATTGGCGATCTTTCCAAACATGCCTTATATTTCCCATTGCAAACGAAGGGTGACATTTTTTCCGTTCCTTATTTTCCGGGGATATTCTTTCCGTTTCCCTTTTTTCCGGGTGACATTTTTTCCTACAACCTACTAACCACGAGCTGAGACAAGAGACGCACAGATGCAAGACAACTGTTGTTTGTCGCACTTAAAGCAATATAGGTAACAGACGTAAGATATATAAAATACTGCATATAAAGAACACTGACTAACTATTGTCAACTGTCATTAGAATGTAAGGATACTTTGTTAAAAACGGCGAAAGCAAATTTCTACCAATGAGTAAAGCACAAGAAACCTATCTGCCACAGAGGATGAATACTTTCACAGAGGAGCTTTTTAAGCGAAACAGGCTCATATTTACAGGTTACACATGGGGAAAACCAAGAAACATTCCCTGCAGTCAAATGAACGACCTTTACATATAATCATTTTCTGAATTACATGCTTATTCCTCCATACATTTTAAAAGACGTTTTGTTATATTTCAGTGTTATCAAATAATAAATATTGTACATAAAACCAAAGCCAGCATTTTCCAAGGTATAACTATGTTTCCTTTAAGACATTTCTCCACTGAAAGAAATCAATATGATTCCATCCCATAATAAAAATTGCTTAAAAGTAGGACTTCATCTAAAATTACATTGTTAACTGAAATGATAAATGGTTGGAAACTGCATATTAATGAACTATAAAGATCCATTTGCATTTTAGTGGCAGTGATTTAAAAGAGTAATCCCAGTTTTAGGAATTGCATTTTGTAAAGATTATTCCCCAAAATGCTGAAAAGGAAGTTTCAACAATCCTTTTCGCTACTGATGCCGCAACAAAGAAGCAAAATACACTGGAAAGTGCAAATTGTGCGGAAAACAAAATGAAAAAAAAAAGAGAGAAAAAAATCGATACGTTAACAATGCCGAGAAACAATGTGAAATCCCCACATAACACTCCCACTCTCCGAAGAGCCGTTAGGAGAGACTCAAAGAAGGTGAGGGGGAGCCGTTAAATCCCACCCTACTTCCTGTCATACGGTCATCTGCAACATAAAGACCGAAGGCTTACAAAGCTGTCTTTAACACCGCGGTAATTTACCGCGGGCAGAAATTGCACCTGACGTTTCAATTTTAGCCTTGCGATCCCTAATATTTATCCCCCGAAGGCTTAGCCACCCCCTCTCAGAAAGGAACTGGGTCGATTATTAAGGGGGTTTTAGCTTCCCTTTGAGAATCGGCACCCTAAGCAGTGCCTGGTGGAAGTACTGAAGCGAAGCTACCCCGAGAATACCTGTATAATTGGATAGATCTTTTGTAGGCCACTTGGACGAGGAGAGAAGTGGATGCTAAGCATGGCGTGGGCAGAAAGCATATGGAGAGAGTATTCGCGTTAAAGATAATGATGTCTGTCGGTACTTTGATAGACTCTGTGTAGTAATTGGTTGTATTTTCCTAATTGGTTTGTTTTGCATGATATGCAACGATTTCAGAACACAGTACAGTAGAATTGGGATTATCCGGACTTCAGATTCAGGATTGATCCCGATGACTTATTTTCGGTTTAGGCTAAGTAAAACAAAGCTTGCTAATTTATTTACGTGTTTTCTATTTTTAATTTAAAGAAATAAATTTTATAATTTATATTACTTTTAACAAATAGTATTACCCTAGTTTTAGTTTATTAAAAGTACGTTGGTTGTACTTTTGTTTTCATACTTACAAATGTAATAATAATAATAATAATACGAATAGTAATAGTTGCTTTATTGAATTTTAGTGCAGTAAAACTAGAAATAAATTTATGCCATTAGTTTTAGGAACTATGTAAAAAAAAAAATAATTTTCTCGTTTTATTTTAGGTAATACAGTAACTTTTAGGTTAATAAAACCTCAAAGATAATTTAAGAAGTAAATTTTAAAAATACGAAAAAAGTGAAAAACATAAAAATATTTCCCTTTACTTCTCATAATAATAATGATGATGATGATACTTACTATTTATCAACACAGTAAACTAAGTTTTATTATTAGATAACAATAAACTGAAAAAAGAATCATTTTTTTCTCTCCCTCTCCGTAAATTATATAAAAAGTATCAATATGTTTAAAAAGTTTATCATTTAAGGTTTTCATTTATTTACTTGGCAAAACTTATGTTTATTATTTTTATATTTTATACTGTTTTTAAATTATTATTATCTTATTGTTACTATTAAATTTCATTATATTTTTATCTTGAATGCAAGCAATTGTGTACACAAGAAGTTCTTGGAAATTTGTAAAACTATCATCATAAAAAATAAGGAACAACAAAGCTTATCTTTTATAACACTCGGGATATAAAATAACACATTTAAGATTGCAGAGACCTTTCTTTTTTCGGACCAAGAAACATGAAAAGTTAAGCGTGCTAACTCCAAGATTTAAGCCACTTATCTTCCACTGACCAGATGGACGTGTCAACCGAAACAACATGTAAGTACGCATGGAAGATTGGATAATTTCTTACATTCTTCCCCTCACTTAAATATTGGCTGGGAAGAAGCACAAGACCTAGTCCACCATTAGATTTGCTAATAATTTTTCGTCATTTTAATTTTGCTAATAATTTTAATAATTTGCGTTTTAATCAGGCGCAAATGTTGTATGGCGTGTTAGTTTTTGTGACTATGAAACTTGAAAAATCATCTGCGCTCCCGCCACAATTCGAACCCCAGACCTTAGAACCTTAGACCTTAGACCTTAGAACCCCAGACTGATAGATAAACAGCCACCCGGCCGGTATAGTGGTTAGCTTGACACTGACTGCCGTAGCGATATATCCGGTTTCAAATCACAGAGAAGGCACCGAGTGTATAAGTGTATACATAGTGTTTGTGCGGAAAGGAGGCAGTCAAAATACACGGCTAACCGAAAGTTCTTTAATGAGGTGAGAGAAAGAAAGAGGTATGACACTCCGTCCGACAGTCCCTCGGGATGTTCTTCCTCAAAACTGGTGCGGAAGCTAAACAGTTACCTAAGATCAGCAGTATCTCAATCACTGACTACTACAGAGGTGTTGGCCTAGCTTCTACCTGCACCTGTTCGATAGAATTTTAATCATTTACACTACAAGAACTCGTAGGGAGGGCTGCAAAAACTTCTTACAAGAGGTCCAGATACTTTAAATGATTCACTTCCTTACGCTGACTTGCGTAGTTTTATAATATCAAAACTAATGAAAGACCTCGCGAATTATCATGAGACAATAAAGTTTTGTTACTAGTTGATAATCAGATTTGTAAGATTTTATCACTAACACTTCTTCGAGGTCATAAAAGCTTCATTATTTAATTTTGACAAAAAAGAGTACGCTTTACATTTTTGTTTATAGGCATAAAAATATTTTACATTTTATTTATTTAACTTTCACTAAAAAAATTTCCGTCATTTGTATTATACTTAATATGAATGGCCGATACAAAGTAGAAAGCTAATTATCCGTTTCTTTTTAAATATTTTATTGGACTGTAGTTCCAATTAATACTTGCCGTTCTGCTAATATTAGCTTGTCAGGACTTGTGTTTCTCTTGATTTGCTTTGGAAACATGGTGCGTCCTGAATAAGAACAGGGAGCTTACTCAAGCTATGTTCAAGTTTTGTGGATAACAGACGACACAAACAGGAAGGGTATACGAAACCCTTTATTTTCAATACTTTACAGGTACTTCCGAGCTTCGGAATACAGAGACCAACCACTTGTGGCCTGAACGTAAGAATATAAAACTACTAACTAAAACTCTAACTAAAAGCGAACTTTGAATTAGTATACAAATGCCTAGCACTAAGACTGCCCTTTATTTAAAAGGATACACATGTAGTACGCCGAGCTGCTGAAACTACAATACGTTTTCAAATATCAAGAGGGCTAAACTTCTGGCCTTAAAGACAACCAGCAACTGACTGAAAACTCGTAGAACTGCAGCGACAAGCGGCTTGCTTCCTAAATCTCCTTCTCTCTCCCTCTTGGCAAAAAGCCGCAACTTAAATACTTGGGTGTTAGCAAGACAATTTGCATAAACAAGTTAAAGCATTTAATTCTGGCCGGAAGTAGAAAATAAGAAGTGATAGTACAGTTTTAAAATAAAAATAAGCATTAGTAAAACTTAGGATCCTTACAAGCTTATAAGCCCCACAAAATAATTCTAAATGAAGATTATACTTCTTTAATGTTGAATAGCTCTATACAAAGTTTAGTAACATCATATCATGTTTTCTAAAAACAATTATAACAGTCCATTATTGCCACCTGAAAAGCTCTTTCAAAAGCTACTGTGTTTATCTCCCTTCGATCTATTTACGATAAAAGAAAAAAATGTATATGAAAAAATAAATAAATCCAAAAATTAAAAAAAAGAAAAACTTTATCAAATTTTATATTCTGTTCAAAGGAGCGTTTTGTTTTCCATTTACACATACACGATTCAAGAAAATTTGGGCTAGCGCCCCTTTGGACTAAAAATGTTTAAAAACAGCATAGCTTTAGAATTTCCGATAGAAAGTCTGGCGCGCTGGAGTTAAAAATGTCTTATTCCGTACAGTGCCGGCACTGCCAGCTTTGAAATCGTTTAGGTTGTTAATCAAAAATTTGTTGACGGTTTACAAAATGCGAAATAGATAATAAAACAAATTCGGAATTCAAAATTCGGTTTCCAAGTGCCTATATTCGGGTCACGGACTAAGCTATTCAAAATCTGGTTGTTCTAGGTCCCGTTGTTTTTTGACAGTGCGAGAAACATACACACATTCATTCAGATTCTTCATTATTTTTTTTTTCTTTAAATATAATACACGGCTATATCATTTGGTGGCAACAATTTCAAAAGTTATAAGCCCTTTATAGAGATTCGAGGCAAAATGCCGTTTTGAGACTAATAGTTCTTCTAAGCTAACGCCCTTTTAGGCTAAAGAATCTTAAAGTTTTCAAATTTTAACGTCGCCCAAAAGGGTTTGTTGGCACTCGCTCCTCCGAATCCAAGTTTTCTCTTTAGTTTTATTATTACTAATAGTCCTTCTGGGCTAATTAAAATCAGCAAAATCAAAAAATAAAATAAAAAAAGGACGCGTAGAATTAACAAATGCATGCAAGGAGTAAAAACGTTTGCTAATTTTTCAGATTAAAAAAGCATATTACTTATCAGAATAATAAATTAGTCAGTTCGAATCAATTTGTAATGCATCGTAAAATTTTGTCACAAGCTGCATTAAAACGTATATCATTAAAACACTTAATTAAGGAAAACTATTTTTGTGGTATATTACTTACTTCTGCTAGAGAATTTCAGTCTAATTTTTGTAGCTGTAAAATTAGTAGTAACATGGAATACTAAAGATGAAGTTCTCCGGCAACGGAAAGATAACAAACATCGAACCGGTTTTCCAATATTTTTTAACAGGGTTAAATTTCACAATAATATTTTAATAACTTTATTCTTATTTTTATCAACTTCAAAAAAGAACTGCACAAACATTTGAACATTTAAAACTAAAACATTTCTTAAGCTAAATTCGTTATTGAGATATTTAGCACCAAATTTCTGCAGACTTTGGTATATGATATTATTGTGTTTTATCTAAATAATTGTGCTTAATTTTTTTTTGTTTGTTTTGGTATGGTTTTTATTTCCTCATTTATTTATTCAGGTCATTTTTAGGTAACTGTGCATTAATTTATACTACGTATTTTTAAATCTTCAATTTGTGGTCACTTGTTTTGTTCCTGTATGCTTAATTCATATACCCTTTTCTAGGAATTGTTAATTCTGTACCGATTTACATTGAAATTATGAAAACAGCTCAAGAAGAATTGGAGATGGGACAGAAGACTCACTACCTATTCTTGGTGACGTTCTGAAAGATTCCGGATAACACACTTTTGAGATTCTAGGAGTGTTTTCTTAAGGGCCGTTTAGCTTAGTGAAATACTAGTTTCAAAACAGAATTTTAACTTTAAACGGATGAATCACTTTTCAAATTGCTGGCACAAAATATTTTCGGCTTGTATTATTTTTAAAGAAATTAAATAATGAAGTTGTGATCACAGAACTCATTGCTGTAAATCAATTGTAGACATTAATTTATGACACATATGCCTATATTCTATGCTTTGTTTCGAGCCATTTACGCAGTGAATGCGTATGAAGAAGAATCTTTCCTATACTTAAAGAGGTGTTTTAGTTTACAAAGTATTTTCTCCCTCCTTACCGAGTGCCTTCGTGGTGTAAATGGATAGGATGTCCGGCTAGCAATCGGGAGGTCCGGTATTCGAATCCTGGCGAGAGTAGTGAACATTTTTCCTGTTCCTGCATTGATATAAGTTAATTACTCTGCAAATTATAGTGATAACTGTCTCTTCGTCTCAGGCTTGGTTTTCGTTATCTGAAGACTTAGCTACCTAGGAACTTCGTATTTTCGGACATGTGTAATCTTAATAAGAGATAATAATGTAATAATATTAATAATGTAATAATATTAATTGTAATGTGATTGTTTTTAGAATGGTCTTGATTAGATATATGCAAAATTTATGTCACCTAAGCACTTGTGTCACCAATTAGCACTTGAATGTTTTGCGATATGTAGAACTTTTATCACATCTATAAATGAAAAATCTAGCTAATTAGTTTCAAGAAGGATGCAGTATTTCTCTTTCATATTTAACGATATATATTGCTACAAACTGTTCTTACTAGAAGTTAAAGTACGTAGCAAATGCATAAACATTTCGATATTACTTTAGGATGAAACTACATGTATGGCAAAAATGTATTAACCTTTCATAAAAAAAGTCATAACATAAACGTAGGCATAGCATACTTCAATAACAGATATATTTGATGAAGGGAAATGAAGATAAATTTCATTAAAACTTTTTAATGAAATTTATCTTAATTTCCGTTCATCAAATACATCAAATCGCTAGAATTTCAAAAGATCATTTAGCAAATAAAATTATATTTTTTACCTCAAATAAATGAAACGATTTCTGGAGAAAACCTCGTTATTTACTTGAAAACTAAACAATCCAAAACATGCAATATGAAATTATCTTGTTCATAAAATTATAATGGAATCTAACGATATTTGAAGTCAAGATATCAGATTGTGGCTGGATACGAATTTAGAACAGTAAATCATTCGAAATTAAAGTACTTAATCTGCCAACAACAGAGTGATCATCCGTTCAAACTTTTAGTGAGTTGCTTCTCGCGAGAGAAAAATTCCTAAAAGTTATTAATGACCGGTTCGATTAAATCTTCTTCGCATGATCACAATATGGATTTTAGGTGTCAAAACGTTTTTTACTGCATCGCGAATAAGATGAAAAAACGTTCTCCAGGTGACACTTTATAATATTCCATAATGGAGGTGAGTTAAAACAGGATTATGGTTACACCCAAAAAATCATCCAATATTAAAAATGGCGCACCTAATTTTTCTAAAGTGGACTGATTATACCACACCTACCAAACAGAAATAATTTCTGTAATACATAGAAGCAGATCTAACCAATGTGTAGGCATGTGATATACTTTTATTTTATAGGAGACTGCAAAGATTAGCTTTTATGTTAACAGATTGGGGTCACTTGCATTTTTAAACAAACTGAGAGAATGAAATTCCTCTAAAGCATTTTACTACAGTGGAAGTTAAATTACTTGTTATGCATGCCACATATAAAAATGCATGTCGGTATCACTAACGAAACCAATTTTATTAATAGAGAACAAAAAACAGTCAATAGATGTTATGCATGATCACTCAGATGAAGTAAACATAAAAGACTGACCGCAGAAGGGCTGCAGCCATAGGCTAAGATCACACCAGACAAATTGTTTAATTTCTAGTTTTAAAATGAACAAAGCAGGAACATTTTATATAATTCTTTCTCCATTTACAAAATTTTAAATCATCGTGCGAAATTTTATCTCAAAAAGACAAACACATTTAATAATTAAATCAAACTCTGAAGCACGATTGTGAAAAGGAAGGTGATATATTAATCTGATTTTAGAAATTATAAGCAAATCATCTCATCGAAAACCTAATATAATTCCTTTTGTAGACCTTTATGCTACTCACATAAATTGCAAGGCAGCCTGCAAAAACATTACATGAAGAAACGCCATCTGCTGTCAGATAAGGAAAATACGAAACGATCGCTTCAAGCAAAGCAATTACAAACAAAAGAGAAAATGGCGAATAAGACGGAGAAAAAAAATTTGCTACCAAACGATATTTGTGATTTTATGTATAAGAATGTTGGAAGAAAGTTTGGTGTTCCATGAAAAAACGATTAGTTTTTTTTATTATCGTCTGCCACTAGATTTAAATACACCGATTGGTCGAAATTCAATTTAACTTCCTTCGGTGGCAGCACGAAATTTTTTGGGCTCATTACAAAAGAAAAAGACGATGCAAGAATGGAATAGAAGGGAGAAATTCTGGAAACATTTAAGACTAGAACAAATTAGTTTTGCTTCTCTTCATGCAGTTCTTATTGTTTTTACTCGTTTTATTTAAATGTTCTCACGAATAGAATTTTTTTTTTTATCTAGAAATGAATTTCCGGTTCAAGACAAAATTGGAAATCCCTTGCTTTTTTTCTTATTCACTAAATTTTATGGATGAATTTCGTGACTTATTAACGAAAAGTTACAGTTCATGTAAAATATTTGGAAAACGCAAAATGCGAAGCTTAGCATTAATCACGTCACTTACATACAAGTAATTTAAACTAAAGAAGAAGACTAAATTATTTTTCTTTCCTTCCTTTTGAAAAAAAAAAGTTAAACTCTTTGCATCATTTGTAAGGGGGATAAATGTACTTTTGAAATTTAGTTAAAGTTGTTGTGTTTACATTAACTTTATTCTATAATAAATTAAAGCATTTCAGATTTTTGTTTATTACTATTATTTCTAGTATAAACACATCATAGAATTTTCAGGTAGCAATTGATTATGTCAAAAAATGATTATAAACGATTCTTCTATAATAAATATAAATGATAGTCTATAATAAAATTCACTTTCAAAAAAATTTGAGTTACGATTTGAATTTTCATTATAAATAATAATAGAAATTTTTGTCATCGTATTATTTATAATATACTACCGATCGTTAATAAATAGGCATTTATAGCAAATTCAATGAGAATTCAGAATAAGGAGAATCTGAGAATTGTTTTCTTTGATGATGATTTAAGTATGGTGAATGTTACCTTGAGAAATAATACGTATAGTTATGACTGATAATTTTAAACCCCACATGTATTAGATGTAAGTATAGAATTAATTTATATGAGAATTTCTAATTCTTGTACTACCAAAAAATTTGTTTCATATTTCACTGAAAATTACATCTTGGTAAACAGAAAGGGGTTTCCAATTTGTACTACTTAAAATCCGTCATTTAGCTTTCAGATGATGTCAGTATCAGCTTAAAAAGTTATTCGAAAAATCCAAATAAATATATATGTTGAGGTATTTTCATAAAAATTAACAACTGAAATATAAAAATTAAAGCTATTTTAGATTATGTCTTTATATAGATTATTAAAAAATGTAAAATTAAGTTATTAAGAATTATTTCATTGCTTTTGAATCATTTAGACTGTTTGTATACTATTTTAATTTACACTATGTGAAATCATAATATATAAATATATTAATTAAAGATCTTAAGTTACTTCAAATAGTAACTTTGTGTATCCTAGTGCAGACTGAAAATTATTATAAATACTTGATACTGTAGATATTATTATACATACTGTTGAATACCGTGTCGTGAATACATTTTTTGCAGATAACAGCAGCAGTATATTTAGAAAGGGATTCGATGAGGTGTTGAAAGCGAAATGATGGTACTGTCACCCAGAAATCTTGCAAATGTATTCGTAAATTTGCCAGAGAGCATGATGGTGAATTCATAAAACACACAGTTCGCCTCACAGATGCTGGAAAAATTCATATCTGGGAATCTTATAGGCCAGGTGGATATTCTAACCTCACTGGTATGCTCGTTGAATCACTTCTAAGCAACTTATGACTGATTGGGTGGTGTATCATCCACCTGAATGAGCACATCGTTCTGTGGACAGTACAAGCGCATGAAGGGGTTTAGATGATCAATCGATAATTTAAAGCAGCCCAAACTCATAAGGATTCCATATATCGGTATAGAAGAACCAATGAGGACCCAATAAAGATGCTCCAGATAGTTTCACCACTGCCATTGTCCTGTATAAGGCTTATCTAAGATAAGGCCTATCTAAGACGACAGATGTACTGCTTCGTGAGGTTTGATGAGCGGTACATACGAACTCGGCCATTCATCTGCAACACCTGGAATCTCGATTCGTTAGACCAGATGACACGTTTCAAATCTTCCTCAGCGCAGTAGCGAGCAATGTGGCAAATTGCAGCTGCGAAATTTATGTTTCCCTTTAGCAGCGGAACAAGATGGCTGTTATAACTCATTTCCCTCAATTGCCGACAAACAGTCCTTGTGAAGATGCTGAAGAAGCACCTGTATCAAATTTTGTTGTAATCTAATGTAAGGTTGCATGACTGGTTTTCGATGCGATACAGCTGAAGCTCCGAAAATCTCGTGCTTCAGTCGTTGGTTTATGGCTACACTTTTCAGCTTTCACATCGGTTTTTACACTTTTAAGGTACTGTTTGTACACTTATGTTGTCCTATTAGCAGTGGAACAAGGTGGCTGTTATAACCCGGTTGCCCCATTTGCCTACTAACAGTCCTTGTGCAGATGCTGCACAAAAACCTCCATCTAATCCTGTTGTAATCTGATGTAAGTAAGTCTATGTGACTTGCCGTCGACACAATACAGCTGAGTCTCCGAGCATCTCGTGCATCAGTCGTTGGTTTATGGGCACATTTTTAACCTTCATATCGGTTTTCTCACGTTTGAAGTACTGTTGGTACATTTGTATTACAAAACTGCACGATATGCGCTGTGGTTACTTATATCGAACTTCCGGTCTTATGAGCGCTGACACTTTATCTTCAATTAAATTCACTTATGTCACTGCCTTTACCCAATGATAATAAACTTTTATGCGCCTATTGAAGCTCTAATATTTGTACTTTTCGAGGTATCGACGAAATTCAGCACAGTAGAAGACGTTTATTTTCATTGTGCTCATTTACACAGTCACATTGCAAGTACGTATAATAATTTTTCTTTTTAGTACATATTGACTGTTTCTTAAGCATAGGAATTAAAAATCTCGTATTCAAACAGTATAAACATATCCAAATAGCAAGTACGGTAAATGAATGGAAGCGAAGAGTAACGTAACGGCACTCGCAAAAGTACATATGAGCCATTTTCTATAAGAAGTCCTCTACGAATGTATCCATCCTTCTAGACAGTTAGACATCACGTGCTTTGCCGTAATCGAAGAAACCAAACCGTTTTGAAACGTTTTGCATGTATTTCTTCATAATGTTCTGATATTTTTCAGAAAATGTTGTTAATATTTTGCCTCCTAAGTATTGAATAAAATATAATTCTAGTGTCATGTGTAACTAATCTCGGGTGCAGAAATTTTCTACCCATGCTCATTTTTCTGCATCAAAATTAAAAAAATCTGTAGCATTGTACAGATTGCAATCATTACTCCTTTTTAAATTTTGCTTAAAAAGCAAGAGCTTGATTTTGTTACGTGGTAGCTGTGGTAGTTTTATTCTGAACAATGACTAAATTTGTGTCTGGTTTTCTCTGCTTTGTTTTTCAGCAAAATTCGGTGCTCCTATAACTGCTATTTATTTCTTTTTCATACATTGTATCAAGGAATACATTTCCCAGAGGAAAACTAATTTCAAGTTTCTGATGAACTCGAATGTTTAGAACTGCTTTCGTTTGAGATTTAAGCTGAATTTTGAAAAATTAGACTAATAGATTTTTCTGTTTTAGCGTTTTTAAAGCCAAGAAGTTGGCTAAAACACTTTTTAATTTTCATTATGACTTCAATGATTATTATATATTCATTCATCCATTTAATTCTTTAAAGTATTCAATTCTGTATCGTAAACGTCGAATATATAGCATTTTAAAGGTGGCAAAAGCATAAGAAATATATCAAAAAACAAATAATGTAAGACGTCAAACTCTCTTGATTAGAATGATCTTTAATAGAATGAAAACTTCTATGTTAGAAAAATGGATATTGTTGAATGGAAAAGCTGAAATGGTCTTAACACCAGGACTGCATTTCAAAGAATCACTTTTTGCGCTACAGGAAATCAAATAAAGCCAAAGGCTTGGTTCTGTAAAACTTTCTGGTAGTTCGATCCGAATTTCGAATCCCGCGAACGGGCTGGCTGCATGGGCGTTTTCGTGGTTTTCCCCATGTGTAACGTGTATACGAGCCAGTTTCCCTCAGAAAGTCCTCCATGAAGGCATCCCTCCCCTTAGGCAGATAGCCTTAGTGTGCTTTGCCGTAATTAAATAAACTAAAACACTGTAAAACTTGCAGTGGGATTAGAAGAGCGGATTTCAATAAAAATTAATTTAAATAGTTAGATAAGTAATCAAAGCGTATATTAGCCACAAGGATTTAATAGCAAGAAGAAAATTCTTCTCGATTAAGTTTAAAAAATATAATGCCTGACGTTTGAAAAGTCCTTGGAAAAATTATTGGCATATTGTAATACCTGCAAATGAGTTAAGAATATAATAAATGGTTAACTCAAAATTCCACGAATAAAATCGAATGGCAGACAGAAAATATCGATTTGAGCTATATTTTCAATAGAAAGCAGAACTATATTTACATTAGAAAGCACGACAGGAGACTTCATCTACAGCAGATAAAACCGAGACTTACGTTGAACATAAGACAGAAAGCAGTTTAAAGTAAGACGCTTTATTTGGCAAAACGCAGCAGGACAACAACTAATAAACACAGAATTACATTTTCACAAGAGTTGATAATAGTTTTATCATCGACAGGACAGATGATAAACAGACATCGAAGTCATGATGGCACATAGCTTGCGGAGCTTTTCCAAATATACCAAAAGTTTCGAGGATATTAGCAGGAGCAAGCAAAAGGTGCTTCGTATAGAATAAAACTGCAGGGGTTTAGTTTAATTTTCTAATAGTAATTTGTAATTTTGAAATTTTAATTTCCCACCTACTACTCCCTGCCAGAATGCGTTTTCAGTATCGCGTTTATCGCGTTCAGTTATGTAAATTAGTAGAATAAGTATTTAATGGGAAGTTCAGTCACTTCCGTAGAAGAGCTCAGAAACTCTCAGTAGAGCATGTTCTGCTTCTGGCCATGTCATTGCTTTAAAACTATCTTGTTACGTTCGGCCGTGTCTTACGTGCCTGTTTAGTATTCCCGAAGAGCTTTAAATAAGAGCCAACTCCGTTACATATATCTATACAGCTTCGGCTAAATTTTGGTTAGAATTAAGTTAGTTTCTTATTTTCTATCTTGAGTTAAAGCCCAAATGGTGGCTTAAGCCTGTAAGCCCGAGAGGAGCCAACTGTTATTATTTTAACTCTTTTTTTTTTTTTTTTTTTTTTTTGGAAGGTGGTTTTTTATATATATATATATATATATATATGCTAAGGACATACAATTTAACTAGAGCCGTATAAAACTATAAAACATTGTATATTCTTCATACGTTGTACTTTTTAATGAAAACGTCCCGAGTGCGGACCTGGACTGCTGGTGTCTAGTACCAAATATCCATTTCAGATCCTGCTTTCCAATGCGAATATGGCTGATATCAATGTTCTCTACCTCCCCTCAAAGAAATCTATTTGGATCGGACGATGAATTATTATGAGACGAAAGGCCAATAAATAATTCAATCTGAAAATCCTGTTCCTTACTGTTAAGCTTGAAAGCAGTAGCATTATAGATTGGGGGCGTTTTGTTGCCTGTGCTATGAAAAATTTACTTATTATAGGAAACACTGTAAGGATCTTATTTTTATTAAAGCTTGCTGTTATTTGTAAACATGATGTTATAGTCAAAATAATATATTTTCAGCATTTTATGATATTCATCTCAAATTCGGGCATACTTTATTAAATATAAAATGATAAAAATAGAAACTCGTGGAAAATCATAAAAATAGCAAGTAAAATAAATAGCCTTTTGATGTACACTTTTTCTCTGTGCCTTCACCCCGATAAAATAAAGCCTTTTTTGTTAGATAATAAAACGACTTTTGGATGTCTAAGATCAGCAGGATGCTTGACATAATTTTTATTTCTAATTTAAAACCATTTATTTCGAAGAACATCAAACTGGAAGGTAACTTCCTTTTAAAAAAAATGCCTTTAAAACCACAGGGAGAATAACTGCTTTTAGAAAGTTAGACGCCCAGTTTTGAAAAATGAAATCTTCTTCCCTAACAATAAACATTTTGATTGATGAAAAATACCATTTGGCTTTATCGTAAATTGTGGGGGCGCTAAGAAATGACAGCAAGAAAAAAAATCCATAATAGCGTTTCTTCCTTCAAAATAAATCCTAGCTTTGGAACATTTTTGTATAACTTTCTTCTATCTACGAAAAAAAAAAAATCATCTCTAAATAAATAAGTAGCGATAATAATTGTTTATCTTCCGCTGGCAACACAGGCAAACTGTTATTTATGACCGTGACTTTGCCAAAACAGTTTTATAGATTAGTCTGAGAATAATACTGAATAAGAATTTGGGACTTTTGGTGGTATTAAAAGCGAGATTTTCCTTACATATAGGATTTAAAGGAATACTTTTACAGTTTTCATTTTCATATAATTTTTCTTCAAAAACAATTAAACGAAATCAGAAAAATAAAAAATTAGGCGGGGCATCAAAGTCGTTATTTATGTCATCGAGAAATGATAACATTTTGAATTTAGCAGCTAATTATATTGTTACGGTTTATGTATTTATTTAGCTATTTTTATCAGAATTGTAATTAAAATTGTTTTGTTTCCCCATGCAATGCAGCGTGCGATGAATTTGAAGAGAAAGCTACTCTAAAAAAGTAAAAATACAGAAACACGCGCATTTAACATTTAATAAATAGATATCTCGTAATCTCGCATAAACCTTGAGAAAATATCAGAATGTTCTCGTGCATGATTAAAAAGCTTATAAAAGCCGGATCAAAGCATCCCAATTCAGTTGTTTACGTTTTTGTTGTTGATTGTAGGGAATTCGCGGTGAGATTGGATTAGCTCTCTCTACACTTGAATTGAGTTTTATTTAACGTTTTAGTAGTTTAAAGTTTCTGACTAATATAACTAAACATCTCAATGAAATAAGGATTGCAAGGCAAGGGCCAAACAGTGCCTAAACTTTTGGCCCTTTCAGTATTGGAAAGAATATAGAAGGAATACTGGAAAAACTTTGCTGCAAAATTAAATATATTTTCTCCTGATATTAATACTAATACCTATAAATACTTACCAATGTAAAGCGCTTGCAAATACATCGACCTTAAATAAACATAAACCTAAGTTGAAGCACCTAAGGAGGAATTTTCCAAACGATGCAAAGACTTTGAAGTTTGTATGACTATATAGATCAAACCAAATTTAATATGGACCCATTAATAATCCTATCCGATTTGTCAATTATTGAGTGGAAGAAAGTTAATAATTTTGAAATGGAACTTATTGGACCAACACCTTCAGAATTATGGAAAGCAAAATTTATGAAATTACGAAAAAATCTGGAAGATATCTCTAATGATAAATCGGCAGCTATTTTATTCTGCATGTCATTGCCTGAGAGATTTAACTGTTTGAAGAAAATTGCATGTGCTCTGCTTTCCGCTTTTGATTCCACATATCTATGTGAACAAATCTTTTCTCGTATGAAAAATATTTTGAGTCTTTAAAGAAGTTACTGAATATTCAGAATCATGTGTCAAATTGAAAGTCACAAATTATACCCCTGATATTGCGATATTAAATAGAGCGGTACAGAAACAAGGTTCGCATTAAAATTTTAATTTTTTGTTTAACTACATTAAAGGAATACTTATATTTTATGTAATTTATTTTTTATTTTAATAAATATCTTTAAAAGATATATAATACGAAATATAACGAAATATATGTACAATTTTAATATTTTATTTATGTTGAAGGAATAGTAAGAAAACTTAAACCTGGAACTGTCAGAAGAGTCATTAGGACAATGAGCTAGAAAGTCGACAAGAAACAAGGAAAATAACGCCTAGCGTTCGCAAAATTCATGTTAAGCAAGGTTTTTTACATTGGAGCAATCTTATATTTTCGGACGAGGGAAACATTTAACACATTTGGGTCCTGTAGACAAATTACTGTGTGGCGAAATCCAACTGAATAACTGAATCCGAAAACCTGTTTCCTGTGTTTAATCACATGGTGAAGGCATAGTGGCTTGGTGAAGTTTCGCTTCCTCTGGGATCGGAACTTTAATTTTTACAGAAAATAATATGCATCAATGTAAAAAAGTATTTGCAAGAAAATCTGAAATGCAAAATGCATTCCAGTTTTATCATTATAACGATCCTCAGTATAGAACCTTTAATGTTCGCTTGTGGTTATTATGCAAGTATTTAAAAGTTATCAAGATTCCTCCGTATTCTATCTACTTAAATCCTACTCAATATGTATGGAGCGAGTTAGAGAATAGAATAAGGAAACACGACATTTCTTCGAAATCTCTACTAACAGCAGTTCTTAAGTAAGAAGGTAACATTCTTACTCTGAACGATTGTTTGAATCCATACCAAAGCATACGAAAAGTGCAGTATTAGTTAATGGATATCCAACAAAATATTGAAATTCCTGTTATATCAACATGCCTGAATACTAATGTGAATTCATTTATAGAACTTTTTGAATATTTTTTTTTTCTTTTACTAAAATCGTTCAAAACAAGCAGATTTTAAAAGCGATGATAAATAGTATATGTGAAAGAAAAATAAAATCGTTTCGATAATGTTTAGTAACTGATATTTGCAAATAAAGCTAAAAACTTTTGAAACGCTTTTGAAAACAAATGTGAGCCAGTTAAAATAACTCAGTTCGTTGATGAATAATAAGCTGATTTAATTTGAAAAATAAATTAAAGATCTTATGTTTTGCCGAATGGCTACCCGCGAGAGTGCGCGGAAGAAAAATTAAAGCATTTTGTTTAAGCAGCAGCATGTTTTTTTAATTCCCTAATTTAATTTTTAATAATTTAATTTTTAATTAGTAATAAACTGATTTAATAATTTAATTTTTAATTAGTAATAAACTGATTAAGTTAAAGCCTTTTTGCTTTTCTGAATGGTAGCATTCAAAGATTCTGATATGCTCAAGCTCACGTTAAAGATCTTAAGTTTCTCGTAGTGACAATACTTCCCAAAGACTAGATTCTCTCGATTCCTTTACACCCATCGTTTCTAACACATGATCGCATTTGCAGTTTTTATTTTGCCAGTATCTCATATGTTGAGTGAAAATAATACCCATCCCTTGAAAAAAATTAAAAACGAATGGAAATAGAGATGTTCAATATTTTAATCAAAAGTATTTCCAGTATTCTGAAATTATAATGGAATTGCTTTCAGCATTGAAAATTCAATGGAGCTGCCACTTTCTTCTATTTTAAAAGTAAATAATGCATTTCGAGATATTTTTAAAGCATATCTAGTCAGACAGTTCTTTTTTGTTCAACATGAATTGAATAAATGAAAATTTAAAAGAAGATTGAATATGTTATCAATTATGCAAGGCCCGTGGAGCTTGAGTTGCTCAACTTCCAAACTACTTTTCAAAATGAAATGAGAAATATTCGGAAGATCGAATCAGCTTTTCTTTAAGAACTTGGGAGACCATTTTTGCTCTATAAGAATGTCAAGACGAGTGAGCCATCTTTCCAAGAGCTGAGAGAACGGGATATAAAACAGTGGCCAAAGTGTGTTCAGAATCGATCCGGGCAGAATGGCGGTCTTGTCAACCGCAATGAGTTCTTCATCAAACAAAAGATCGGTTTTCCCGCCACCTCTCATCTTTTGTTCCCTTTCCGGCGGCGAAAATCGTCTGCGACGTTTTCATTCACCGGAAACGCCCAGTCAGTGGCATGATGAAATTACACAGTTCTATTTTGTTGGAGAAGACTTTTTTTATTATTATTATTATTCCCCTTCTTTCACCTTCGGGCAGAAGGGCTTGTTTTGTTTATGCATCAGATGGATATTCCGTAGCTTCAAAGTGACATGAAACTCAACGAAGAGTTTAAAGCAATTTTTATTTTTATTGTTTTCTTTTTTTGTTCCGCGTTTGTGTCAAATTATGTTAAGTTTCGTGTTCCATAGTTTTATAAGATTTGTTTTGGGGCTAGCTATGAAGAAGAATTCCAGTTTCTTTGGGCATTGGGAAATGGGATATCAAAGCAGTCTTGACTGATGAGAAAATCAGCAATGAAACTGAAAAGCAATAGAATATAGTTTTTAATTTTCTTTTTTTGTCATTAGGCAATTTTAAATTCAAAATGTGTTGAATTTTGTGCTATTATATAATGCGGTGTTTAATTAGAATCCTTAAATCGAAATTAAAACATATATTTTGCGTAACATGGGTTTTTGTAAATATTACCGCCATTTCTTCAAATGTTTTCTATTGTGACGATTATCGACGGTCGAGACAATTACTGACATGTCCAGAGTTCGGCTCTAAACTCAAAAGTGTCGTTTTACAAGGACTCTTTCATAAACATTCTTCTGTTTTCCACACTATGACTGATAAACGTTTATTGCAGACAACGCAAACTTTTATACAACAATTTATGAAGATAAATTTTATTAAACTTAGAAAGAATTAGATTGAGTATTACATACGATGCAGAATGAAGTTCGTATGAATAAACACAGAAAGATCCAACTATCAGAATCTTGATTAAAAAGTTTATTAATTGAGGCGATTTTACAAGTGTAGTGTACTATATTTCATAATTTTATGCATGATTTGCTGTTAGCAGAGCACCATTATCCAAAGCAATTACATTTGATTTCTTATTTAATGGTCTAAAAAAGTATTAAAATATATTATTTTCGTTCGCACATTCGTATTTTCAATAGTGTATTGGACTAGAATAGACATATTAACTCCGGCAAAGCACACGATGGTTATATGCTAAAGGTGCGATGTCTTCGTGGAAGATTTCTAAGGGAAGCTAGTTTGTGTTGACTTTAATTGTATGAGAAAGCACAAAACATCCGTGTTACCTAAAAGAATGGAGAACTACGGTTATTTCACAACTTTTTGTTACTCAGTCACTGGCAATCCATTGAACAAAAGGAAGACAGTGCGCCTACCAACATATTACCCAAATGACACAAAAGAAAACAAAGAAATAAAAGTGTGAAAAACAAAAACGACTTAAAGACCTATTTTCTAATAAGGTTTAAAATAATGACGTGAATAATGATACTCTCTATCCGTTGACTCAAGTACATTCAACTACACGTACAGGGATACAAGAAATTTTTGAATGTTAAAAAATGAGAAATTCATAAAACGCAAAAAATATGTGAAACCAGAATGACCTAAAGACTATGAAATAGAACAGACTGTAGTGAATTCACGCAGCAATAAACTGATAATGAGTACAACCCACGCGAGCGATTCGGGCTTTATACTTCAGTACTAGTAAAATGTTTTTATCGATAAACATCGCGTTTGCTTTCAGATATCTTAAAAATTGGATGTTATGCAATGCTATGTAAGTACAATATTTTTTCATTGTCTGTGTTCTCTTGAAAATTAACCTTAAATTTAAAAAAAAAAATTCTTTTCTTTCTTTCTCTGTCTCTTTTTTATGAGTGACAAAGACGTTATATGGTGAATGCGCAATGAAGTACGCAGTATAATTTGCTATTAATTTATTTGATGTAGACAGTTCTCAATGATATGATATTTTTACCAAACAAACTTTTTGCATTATATCGCATAATCTACATTAATAATGTGTCGTTCACTTTAATATTGTCGCATTAATATCATATCTGAGAAAGATCGCGACGACAGCGAGTCGTAGACCCATAACAACGAGTTTAAACAACGAGTCGTAGACCCATAATTCCAGTTTTAGAAATGATTCAAATAAAGTAAGCTTACTTAATTTACTCATCCTTTATTAAATTATACCAAAATATAAATTCTTATAATAACGAATGATGGTTTTTATTAACAAAGCTATTAATAATCCCTCTGAATGATGAAAAAACTTCACTTTCGAAAAATAAAAACCTGTATTTAAAAGAAAAACTTTATTTTTAAAATCACCTCTCCTGTTAAAAAACAAATCATGCTTTATCAGGGCTGAAAAACTATTAAAATCATATTTCTTAAATTACTGTCTCTAAAAGAATAGAATGTTGATTTAGATTTCATTTAAAAGTGATTTTTTTCAATGCAGAGTTTCGAATATTAATATCGGTAAAATGGTAAAAAAAGTATATTGCAAAACCTACTTTTAAATTAGTACTTATGAACTACTATTTTCCTAAGGTAAAAACGTATGTTATATTTAGAAATTAGCATTCCGAATCTCAAAATGTATAGTTGTCTTTAGCAGTATTTCTACATGCTGTCCAAAAATTTGATTTAATACCATCTCGGGTGGTTCTGATAGTATGAGATTACTTATTTTAACATCTTATATTAAAGTCATGTTTTTTTAATCAATTAGAAATAAATCATGCACAGAAGCCCATAACTCAAATTACCTATTCCGAGCTGTGCACAGCCGTAACCGCCCATGAGAGAAGTATGAAAATCTATGCATGACATAAGCATTTATTAGGAAAATGTGAAACTGGGCATGATACAAAATCTAATATCACCCTAAATACATTTTTTAGGAAATTAGACATTTAGTTACATTTTTACTTCTGCAATATTGATTACAGCAAGCTTCACAAACAAGCTTCACAAACCAACCAACATTGTTAGCTACTACCCGAAATTGCAAGCATATTCACAACCGAGTGAACTGTGGAGTTGGACATGTTGTGTTCGTGTCTTGAAATGCTTTATTTAAAGTCAGGTAACGTGCTCGGGTTGTTACGGATGGCCAGATCTTTCAACCCCCCCCCAAAGTAATGTAATGTTCCTGCAAGCCAAAGCTTATATGAATTCAGATCTAGTTCTTAAAGGTGCCACATAGCAAAAATGCTCACCGTTCTCTGTAAAATGTCTGAGAATATCCTTGTGAAATATTGCAACCTGTGGAGGAGCTCTTTCTTGCTAAAGACCTGGCGGAAAGCTTTGACTTGCTTGCAGAAACTGAACTAATTTCATTTTCTAACTGTGCTCCGGTTATCGCGTATTCATTCGATCTGGCGGAGTCGACACTTCGAAGAAGAACGGCCCGAGAATATTTAATACAGTAAATTCATAAGCACAGGCTCTATGAATTCCAAATTCCTCCTTGAATAAACGAAGCGAATTTTTATTTGGAGAGTGATCACTGAAACTTCCAAATGAAAATGAGCTTTGTCTATCCATGGTAGTTTTAAAGGCCATTCCGAAACTATATCTCCACGAGAAAGAAACTGTGGTAAGAAAGAATCGTGCTTAAAAATTGTATTAAAGCAAGTTCTGCGCAAGCGAATGTTTTTACCGATAATATCGGAAAACATTCTGCAGAAGCTTATGGACAATTCAAAGTGGCTTATTCAAAGTCTGTGCTACTCGGCGAACACTAGTACCTAGCGTTCAAATTTAAAGCTCTGTTTTTCTCCCTTTGAAACGCAATCTTTTTCGGTGTCTTCGGTCCTACGGTGTCTTCGTAGAAATGTACGCAACGAGTGATGGTGTAGCAACGGAATGCCTGGGTCATAGACCCTACCCCCAATCGAAAATATGCTAATTTGAACACAATGCAAAGTATATGCCCAGGATATCTAATTTTTTTTATTTTATAATTTTAATTTTTTACGAATTAATTATGGGCTTAATAAGTGAAGCTGGGATGAAAATTAATAACAGATTAAAGCGTACAAGATGCCGTGAAGATGCCGCCCAGAAAAGCTGCAAAGACTTTTCCTTTTTGCCTTCGAGACGGTGGGAACAAAAATAGTATAAATATAAGTTATCGTGTAAAAATTTGGTATATGCAAGATTTAATATTAAAAGGAAATGTGATTATAATCATAGCATAATTTAACTAAGTACCACAAGTTAGAAGTAACAGTAATATACAAAACTATACAATACAAAATAATGCCATACAGAAAGTAGCCAAGGTGCAGTTCAGCTTAATCAAGAATGTCACTGAGAATGGTCATAGGCTTTTTGATGTTACATTGATCATTTGCGTCATAATTAATTGCAAGGTTATTAATGGACTCTAGGTCTTCATGGAATTTCTTAGAAAGACGATAATAAAAGATTCTAATATGGTTAATTTTCAGTTCAGTATGCAGTCTGCGATTTCGAACGTACCATGGGGCATTAGTAATTTGTCTCAAAACCCCGTCTTCGTAGAAATGTGTTTTTGTTCTTCTCCTGGACGAAACGTCAATGATACTATTACTTCAAATTTTATTATCATTTTTCGGAATCGTTTAATAGACAAATGGACTTATTTGCAGCTATTTTAATCCTAAAACTTTCAAAGCAGCTGGTGTAAAATCAACGCTTTGATAAAAGAATTCAATTTGTGAATCGCGAACTTGCATACTCTTAAGAGTTTGCAAAATCACCTTTAAAGGTGAATGGTGAATTATGAATGCCAACGCACTGAATACATATTTTCCGCGAATGTTTGTGAGCTTTATAACATCAACTGGATTACGTTGAAAGCCTGCATGTGTACTACGGGTGTTTCACAGTAATACACCGTCTATTGGCGATATTTAGGAGCTAAGTTGGTTTTTTGCTAGGTACTTTTCCCATCTATTACGTCTCACACTTTTCTGATGATTGGTTAGGTCTGACTACGGGAATCTTAATTAGGGACAGCCTATGTATGCACACAGCTGAAAATCTACTTCATCAAAGATCTTTCATTTTTTTCCATATTTTTAAATTGCGTTGCTCATCAGTGAAGCTAAGTTAGCTGTTTAAATGTATAATTACCTGATTTTTTTTTTACATTTTCCAATAAGTATTGTTTTATACTATTAATATCTCGAATAAAAACGTTTCTAATGCATAACACATTTGCATAATTTTAACTCTGCTTTTTAAATACATTATTGTATACATCCAAAATTAAATCTAATTGTCAGAATGAATGTTTCTAATAACATATAGATTGTAGTATTTTTAGATGTTTTCTAATTAGGTTTTTGGTACTTTTTTTATAATATTGGCCTCCAAGATTGAATCAGTGAATCAACTGACATCAATCGAGATAATAACTAACGAGATAATAAGGTATAAGAACTCGCAACGTATTCTTATACCTCTCTACAGGTTACATCTCGATTGATTAGCAATTAAATTTCGGGGACCACTTTAATAAGGAAGTACCTTTTGTTTTCCAAAATTTTTCAAAGACTAGTATATTTTTATAAAATTTTTATTATTTTTATATCATTCTGCATTCAAGAAAAAGGAAAGAAAGAAACTCAGAAACTATTACGGAGTCTTTTAAAACTGAAATTCGTTTTGAGCTGACTTTTAAAGTTGCTCAAAAGTAAAACTTTTGAGCAACTTTAAAAGTCAGTAGACAACGGAATAGAGAATATTATCTGAGAAGGAACATGGTTTTTAATAGAAACTCTGAAAATTCGTTTCAAATATCTTGTAAGAGTTAAAGCTTTGCGTGACTGTATTAAATTGTATCAAGTGACCATAATGAAGGACAAATTTATTTCATATGTTTTTAAGCTGGGATGTCAGTGTATGACTAATCGTTCAATATATTTCTAGTAATGCAATCTTTTTAAAATACTTTGTACATCTCATATACCTTAATGTATATTTTAAGTTTTTAATACTACATTATCTAAGAGAAAAATCTCATTTAAAATTTGATGTTACCTATTGTAATTCTCTTAGTCATATAAATTGTATTCTATGTATATCCTCTTTAAACATGAACTAATTTCAGACTAATAAGATTTTCTCAGTTTTATCTATTCTATTTAAGGAGTTTTGTTAGCTTAATTATTATTCACGGGTCAAATAAATGCACCTGAAACACTAAAACAACCATTGTTAAAATTCTCTCCATTCTGATATCACGGCCCCCATGAGAAATCTTCTTTCATCATAAAGTTGAAATTAATTGTAAATTTGTAAAATAAAAAGTGCAGTTAGCTCTTACTCAACTAAAGTCCCACTTCCTTAAAATAGCGAAAAACTTCAGGCAAATGTAGTTTTTTATAATAAATAATGTGCTAAATAACTGTGAGTGCGTATTTTTATTTTTTAATTATATACTTTTTAATTCTTCAAAGTAAAGCAAAAAAAAAAAAAAAAATCTGATATGGACACCACATGACTTCCTTATATGCCCTATTAAATTATACACATTTTTTGCTGCATTTCCTTTAAACTTATTTCCTCGAATTTCATAAGAGATTTATTCCTCATTCAATCAATAAAATTCTCACTTTCCGGCAAGGCAAAATCACATAAAAACTCAAAATATCTTCATTAAAAATTGTAAAACACAGAAAGACTTTAAACACCAAATACAGTTAAAAACGGTTAAAAACACATTTTTTAATATTAAAATTAGAGTTTCTACGCAAAAACGAGCAATTCGGCCAACAATTCAGAAGACAGATTTTTTTTATTCACAAAACGGGAAGTAAACTTTTGGGCCCGCTAGCCAAAACGACACAAATTGGTGCACCAGCTAACTTAATTCACTGTTTAACAAAGAGTGTTATATGTAGACAAATAGCAGCCTTGTTAGACCTAGCAACACTTAAGTTTTAAATTGTTGGTAAGTATACAACTATTGAATGCAGATTAACTAAAGACATAAAAACCTGAACCGAAACATAAGAACAACATAATTCAGTCACTTTTAAAGCAAAAGAATGCCCAGTTTACCAACATATAGGAAAAAAAGCACAGAGTTCACAGGGCCAAGTAAGTATATATATATAAACGTTCGGGAGGGTTGATTGCAATAAAAAGGGAGATGCGCAACTGCATGTCATAACAGTTCAATATACCAAATTTCAACGTTCTACGGCTAATCGTTTTTGAGTTATACAAGATAAATACGTATGTACGTACAGACGTCACGGAAAAAAAATCCATTCTGAATCTCTTTTAAACCTATTTTAGAATTCATTGTGGGAAATAAGTTCTTTATTCTGTCCGTACGTATAGATGTCACAAAAAAAAAATCTGAAAATTTTCAGATTTTATATTACACCCAAAGGGACTTTTTTTAACGTTTTGTATGTTACCTTTATTTATTAAATATCATGTTCTTCGCCCTTAAACCGTAAAATTCAATTCAACAGCAATATCACAAAATAATTTTAAAAGAGCCTATCTTTAGAATTTCCGGTACACACTCTCGTGCGCTGGAGATGGCAAAAGGAGAGGGAATATTATCTGAATTCCCTCTCCTTTTGCCATCGAATCAATAGAACATGGTTTTAATAGAAACTCATGGTTTCATTTTATGGTTTTTAATAGAAACTCCCATACAGTGTTGTCATTGCTCGCTTTGAAATCGTTGCATTTCTTTATCAAAAACTCATAAATGCTTTATGAAATATGAAATAGATAATAAAACAAATTATAAGTTCCCAATTTGGGTTTTCAGTTGCCCATATATTCGGGTGGAGACGTATGTTATTCAAAATCTGATGGCTCTAGTTACCGTTGTTTTATCGCAATGCGAGAAACATACATACATTTATACAGATTCTTCATTATTTAATTTCTTTTAATATAATGCAGGGGGATAATATTTGGTGGCAACAATTTGAAAAGTGAACCAACATTTTTAGTGAGCCAAAAGGAAATTAATAGCCCTTCTGGGCTAACGCTCTTTTGTGCTGAAAAGTGTCTAATTGGATTTGAGAGCGATCAAAATAGATATTTTCGTTGGACTATGACACCCGAAATTTTTCGCGATTACAGCACTGCCTTTAACATCGTACAAGAACATAAAAAGACTTAAATGTCATAGCTTAAAATGAGCTTAAATCAAGTCAGAATTAAGTAAAATATGAAAGTGAAATATGAAATGAATCACTTAATAACTTTATCTGAAATATGAAAAAAAGCTTAAAATTCAATTCATATCACTTTCTCCCCAGGAATATGCAAAAGGTTTTACATTAATTATTGTTAATCCAAAGTGTCTAAGTTTTATATTTTATTTTGGATTTGAAATTATCCGACGTGGCGTCATTCACCATTGTTTAGAGTAATCGGTTTCCTTTTTATTTAGAAGAATGAAAATGCACTCTTATTCTGAAATATTTATCTATTCATAGACGTATGAATATTTATGTACTAAAATATTCTGTTTATAATAGTAAATATCAAAAGATATGCTGTTCGTTTAAATATGTTTGTTACTAAGAAAGCATTCAATACCTTATACATTTTCAGCTGCATTTTCTTTCTGTAGATCGTTTGACGTTGCTTAGCAACGCGATATTTTTGTTAATACTAATGCCTTAGAAATCTTTCTTTCGTTTCACAAAAATGTACCGAAACGAAGCTAATGGGGGACAAGATAAGAAATCCGTTCTTTTAGCTTGTTTATTTATGTTGCTTGTTTCTCTTTAAAAAGTTTTCTTTTTTTTCCTTCTTAAAAGCACGACATAAATGTATTTACTGTATGTTCTCGTAAATAAAGTTTCAATATTTTCTGAATTCAAGAAAATGGAATTAAGATAAATAAATATCTTATCTAAAAAAACTCGGATCCATGGAACATTAAGCAATAGATGATAAAATAGATAATAATGTTAAGTCCAACTAATATCACAAAATCAAAATGGTAAAGGCTAAGAAACTATGTAGCTGTAAAAAATTTCAAAACTGCCACCGCAGCTTAAGAAAGAAATCCATATTTCTGAATATATAGATATATTGAAATTTTCAAATTCAGTTAAAAATGCTGTTTAATATATTATCGTAGTTTTTAGTTAAAAGCGTTTTATACTGCAAGAACACATTTTGCATAGTAACTTTAACGCAATGATAAATTAGGAATTTTACGATATTTAGAAAATTCTGATGAATATGCGAATTTTTACTTATGTGCAAATTAACCTATTGAAATATGTGCTCAAATGTGCATCTGAATATTATGTTAACTGAATTGGCCTTTCGTATGGAGGCAGTAAATACTTTTTAATTTAATAATTTGAACAACTAAAAACATCTAAAACATAATTATTATTATGATTAATAGTATGTAAAAAATGGCAATTTTTTTTAATTAGCGATTTCTCTAGTTATCCTATTAATGTTGCAAGTGAATGGAAATATAATTTTATAGATTCTTTTGAAAAGCCAACTTTAAATCAGCAACATTTATTAAAGTTTGTAGCTTAACACTGAATAACATTTTAATATTTATTAAGGTTAAAAACAATAATAACAGCCGTCCAACTGATATAATTGTTAGCGTCGCTGACTGCTGTGCCGAAGGGCTTCGAATCCCGGCGAAAGTATGGATATTTGTAAATGTATAGTGTGTGTGCGGCATGGCGGCACTCTAAATATACGGCGAGCCAAAAGTCCTCTCGTGCGGTTTGGTGGAAGCGGAGAGGGGTGGGAGACCCTCGGACCTGTTTCCTCCCCCGAGGTGCTCTCCATCCAAATTGGGGGTGGAACTGAGCAAAATCACACTGTCATCTGAATGGTGCTCAAGGCGTTGCCAACAGCAGTCGAAATTGAACGCTCCTTGCCACCAGGAATTTAGTGGGCTTGTACTACGTCAGACAGGTGAGCATAAGCAACAACAATACAATAATAGTAATAACTTTAAAAAATGTATTTCGTGACCAAAAAATATTACTCGCTTAAATGGTCGCTAAAATACTGAATACTACATTTTAACATTTTATTTTTGTTCCAATAGTAATTGTCACTTTTGAGAAGAAAAAGAAAATCAATTAAATCCAAATTAATAAGATTTATTTTTCTTTCGTGATTAAATATTATAAATTAGTAAACTGTCTGTAGTCCAAATTATACTTTAATATTCACTTAAAAAGTAATTTTTATAGCTGATGTTTTACAATTTTAATGTAATAAAAACTGAAAAAGCGGTGTTTGCAAGCATTATTTGTTATTTGACCTAACGCAGCGTTTCTCAAATATTTCTCAAGCGGGGACCACTTTTATAAATTGGAATAATCTGCGAACTACTTTACACTTTTCATTGTATTTTACTACCAGTATACTTGATATTTAAAATACAATTTATTAAAATTCATTCAGTTTTATATTGGTATTAAATAATTAATGCAATACAATGTGACTAATATTTCTTTTCAACAATTCGAGGCTTTCAAAGTTCGGATTATGTTTATCTTATTAACTAAAAATTAAATAAATGTTGGTATTAAAATTAATAAGATAGGTGAGCATTGCGGTTCTTGCGCAATTGCTCTATTTTTGGATGTACGTTGGTAAGCATAACCATAGTTATTGTGCTTTTGTTGGTAACACTAGGATAGGAAGTCCTTAGGTAGGGTAGCCGTAATAAATTTCATGAAATATCGGTCTTGGAAGAAAACGGAATAGAACGATTCCCATCTGCAATATCCATACTCTAAGATTATCCGCTACAGTAGGGTATACAAATTTAAATTATATTTTTGGTCTTTTTTAGAAAGATACAAGGCCTATGAAAATAGGGTTCAAGGACCTTAAGACTGATCAAATATATTTCAACTTTTTTTAAACATTTTCTTAATTTTAAAATTACAGTAGAGTCGCTTTTAAGAGTTCTTTTATTTCTCATTTTTTTCCCACAGCCGTTGTTATAAATAAAAAAAATGAGAAAAAATTCGGAAAAGATTCATACATTAATCTCGCTTTATGGGTTTTGTTACTATGATAAGGCTTTTTTATGCTCTTGTTGAGCCCGCGGTTAACATATCTGCTCTTGGATTGATTCCTGCTAACACAACTTTTCAGCTTTGTTATAAATATCACTTTCTTCGCATTTATGCCCCATAAAAGTCAAGAGCAAAATCACAAAATATTTAAAAGCAGCATATCTTTAGAACTCCCGATAGAGTGTTACCATACATTTCTTATATTTGCTACATTATTTCTTTAAAAATAATGCGTGGCGATAACATGTGGTGTTATCGTTTTATTTGTGTTCACATACATTTCTTTTATATTTTATTATAGATATGTATTTTTTGCCAGCCCTATTCGGTAGGTTGACAGAGAAATGCTGTTTACGAAAACTCAAATGTTTTCTACTATCTTTAGAATTAAAATTTCATGTTAGTTTTTACCTTTGGAGTGTTAGTTTTTACCTTTTGTCTATAGTAAGCATTGAAAGAAGGTATAGCATCTCCAGCCAGTAAGCTGATTAGTTAGGAGACACCTTTGGGTGATGATGATTATTTAAGGAGACACCTTTAAATGCTATGCATTTAAAGTAACACTGCGTAATTCAACTCAATGAATGCAACAGTCTGAAATTTTGGAAAACCTTTGCTAAAGACGCTTTTAACATCGAAACGTTTGAAATAGTGGCAACTACGGCGTTGTACCGGAGAGATATATTAAGGGAAGCTATATCGAGTGGCATTATCAGTGTCGATTTAACCCGATACCAATGAGAGAAACGTTTGTTATCATATAGAGGAATATATTTTACTTTTTGATTACACAGTTAACAAAATGTTTTTATTATTGCTATAAACTTACTTCAAAACTCAAAAAGAAAACAAAAATGTAAATGTCGTAATTAAAATAATTTAGTTAATTCCGTTACTGACGAAGCAACTAATAATTTCTTTATCTCAAAAAGCAGTTTCTATATTGCAAAAGAATTCTTAATAATGGCTCTACGGGCTAAAAATTATCCATTCACAGGAAAAACAACCATTAAAAAATTAGAGACTGATCTTTCCATAAAATGCAAAATAGCTTATAAAGCTTAATTAAATAACATTCTTCGCATATGTGAAAGCCTTTTTAATTCCAAACTAACTAATGTAATTAATAATTACACAAAAGCAATAGGTTTTACTTTACGGTCTCTTCCGAAATAAAAGTTTTTTTTTTTTTTTTTTAAATCTTTTAGCATAAACAAAATATTCATTTTTGGGATACTAAAAAGCAAAATTTTTCATGAAAGCTGTTTTCCAACCCATCCCTAACTTTTTCCCGCCTTAAAACAAAACATTTGAATCGTCTAACTTCTAAACATGACAACCTTAGACGCATTCCAATTTCTCCTTGCAAATATAGATGACGAAACATAATCGCTTCTTTCTTCATTGGTTATTGAATGGGATTGTTGTTTCCCTTCTAAGTCAATTACTATAGCATTTCCAGCCAAGTTATTTTGTTTTAAAGTTATTTTGTTTTTTCTTTAAAACATTTCAACTTTAGCAGTTATTAGCCCAAAGGGATATTAATTTCGTTTTGGTGTTTTGCGTTGTCCACTGTGAAACAGTGCTTCACTTTTCAAATTATTGCCACAAAATATTAGAGCCCTGCATTATATTTAAAAAATTAAATAATGAAGAATGTACATGAATGTATGTATGTTTCCCGTATTGTACCTCCACAGCGCGAGCCTGTGTATAGGAAATTCTAAAGATATGTTCTTTTAAAAATATTTTTTAATATTGCTGTTGAATTGAATTTTACGGTTTAAGTGCAAAGAACATGATATTTAGCAAATAAAGGTAACACACAAAACTTTAAAAAAACACCCCTTTCGAAGTAATATAAACTGAAAGCTATCAGGATTTTTTTTTTCTGATTGTTTATGTTTTTTGTTTAAAACATTAAGTTTTTTACAATTATTTGATTCTTTTATGTTTTTACCAAGTACCTGTTAAACTTGTTAACATGTACTTGGTTAAACTTGTTAAAGCCTGTTAGTATGTTCTAGCACGTAATTTAAATTTTTTCCTCGATAGCATAAAGGCTGTTATTTATCTTACTTTTCCTAGGAGATAATTAAATTTGGTTTTACAAATAAATATTATTTCTTATTTTAAAGCTTCAGCGCAGGGATTTGGCTTATTACTGCTTTAAAATTAACTTTAAATTGTTCTTTGAATATATATATGAATATATGTACATATATATATATGTGTGAAATCAAATTCAGTATATATATTTATATACACACACACACGCATATATATATAGATACACACACATATATATATATATATGTATATATATATATATATATGAATATGAATACTTGGTATCTCAGCTTACTTTTCTGCTATTCAGAATTTCGTAAAATGTAATTCTACGTATACAGTAGATAAAGCTATTGTGAATTCTCCAGTGTTCTAAGTGTATTCTCTGTATACAGTAGATAAAGCTATTGTGAATTCTGTTAAGGAAGCAAAGAAGAATTGAAGAAAAATAAGATTCTTAAATCATTCCAATAATTCATCTCAAAACTTTATTTTATTGAAATAATATTCATACGTGTTTATTATTCATACATGTTTCAGTAATTGAGAAAGTACAAAGATTCATTATTACACAGCCTTTATAATACTTAATGCAAAAGTTTCTTCGCTTAGACGGAAAGATTCCTAATAATTGTAATGAAAGACTCGAATAAGTCAAAAGACCATAATAAATTAATAAGTTTATCTCTCAAAGAGACTAAGATTGAAATAATTGGTTAAATCTAACTAGTGTTTGTTTAGTCAGTTAAAATAAGTTACTTACAAGATAAATATGAATTAACTCACGTTTTAAAGAATTTTAGCATATAATAACGCATATCAAGAGGATTTCTCTATTCGCATAAAGCCTAAGCATTGTTAGATTTAAGAACGGAATGTAGCATTTTGTTTAACGAAATAAATGTATCGAAAACTTTTATTAACATCAGAAGCTGAAAGAGATTATACTTAGAATGGTGAATGTAATAAAGTGTAAATACTTTGTACTCGCTTGGGTTGAGGAAATTTTACAATAGACTGCTTGATTTCAAAGGAAAGAAATAACAATAAAATGTTTGAAATAAATTTCAATTTTGATCATTAAGAGGCTTAAAAAAAAGTAAAACTGAAATGAATTTGACAGACATATTATTATTTTATAATCTGATATATTACTTTACGCTTCTTTGATTAGTGTATATGCTGTTTAGACTTCGATGTAATTGCATTCTTTTCAGATAGTCTCTTTGTAAACAATTTGCATTCCATAACTGTACAACATATTCAACCAAATGTTTATATTTCTCATTTAAATGGCTCAAAAGGAATTCTATATTGGTTGTTAGAGGATGAAATGCAAAATGTTACTCAAAAATATAACTTTTATATAAATATTTTGTTAAAATAGTTTTTAACCATAATAATAAAAAGTATAATATGAATTTGTTCCGTTGTTTTGGGGCTATTGAGAGTTGTCACGTAATAGAATACGTGGTAGCCTGCCAGCGGATAGTACTGGATGTAAGTGAAGTGAAAAGGGTTTTGAATTGGTGCTTTCCTTGAACTTTACGAAATAGATGAACAGGTCTAAGTCCGAGTCCCGGCGAGGGTATTGCCAATGTTTCACTTCTCGTGCTTCAAAATAACCTAAGACTCTGCAGTGGCGCTCGAACTAAAAAGGAGTGGACAATAATTCTTCAACATGAGATTTTGTCGGTTGGGTCCCCAGATTCCAATTCGCTCTTTAAAAGGGAAGTCTATAAAGGTAATTTCTCCCTCCTGCCAACTTACCTTCGTGGTATAACGGTAGGCGCGTATTCGAGAGGGCCAGGTTCGAGTCCTGGAGAGCGCATTGCATAATTTTATGTCTCCTGCTTCAAAATAACCTAATGACTCTACGAGTTATTTCAGTTTTCTGAGAAATAACTTTTGTATGTTATTTTACAGAATGAGAAATAAAAACTAAGACCTTTCCAAAGCGAGGATCGATCTTCAACGCATCTTTAAGCGAGGATAGTTTTAGGATATTTACATTTCTTGATGGATATTTATTTGGTAACGAAGCCACGTAGAGACGTTACAGTCTTAAACCCTTTCCCTTACAGGAAACGTTTCGAGGAAAATTTTTCCCTTCTTAGGATAAAAGAATTTATTAATGAATCATTTTGGGGAATATATTATATTTCTCTTAAACTTGTTTGGATTAATACCATGTGCAGCCAGCTTTTAATCAGATAAAGCAAATATTTTGTCTTGTACAAACAGGTTAAAATGTTCCCTTTATTTAGAAGAATGATTTCTTTGAGAAATGTTCTATTCAAATGATGAATCAAAGACAGGTGATGAAAACGGTTTATTTGTTTTGCGTTTTCATTCCCATGATTTTATGCTAATCTGACTTTCCTCATCATTAACCGTTTGTTTTCCATTTAATAAATCAGGAACAGATTCACATCTTTTGTAATTATTGGGATTGTACTTTGCTTTGATTTGCTTTCTCTTTCTAATTCTACCCCGTGTTTCGAACGTATTTCATCAATTTGCAAAGTCACCATTATTTTGTATTAACCAGTTGCTTATGATTTGAAGCTTTACTATAACTTCATCTTTGCCTTTTCTTACCAGAAATGCAAATGAGTTAGAGAGTATTTAAGCTGAAGTTTTCGGATTTTAAGGCAGAGCATTTTAAGATTATGTTTTGCAGAATTTTCTGCCTCTGAAATCCACGTTATTTCAGTTCCGCCAATTCGGTTAAGTTAGCAATTTATTAAATATTTGCTGCCGACGTTTAAACTGTTATGCCGGTTAGAGATTTGACGAACTTCGATTTAAGTAT